>NC_134210.1:122410065-123091851 GCF_965140235.1 Caretta caretta
CTTCTGCAGTGGGAGTTTTGCTGTTGACTGCAGAGTTATGCCAGTGCTGAGAACTTTTGCAAATCCCACCCTAGTGTCCTATGTCTAGGTGGTTACGCTTTTTACAAAGTGAATATTGTTTGGATTTGATGTAATGAAGCCGTGAACACATCTGTATTTTCTATTAGGACTGTCAAGCGATTAAAAAATACAGTAACTCCTCACTTAAAGTCATCCTGGTTAACGCTGTTACGTTGCTGATCAGTTAGAGGACATGCTCGTTTAAAGTTGTGCAATGCTTCGTTTGGCAGCCGCCTGCTTTGTCCACTGCTTGCAGGAAGAGCAGCCCGTTGCAGCGAGCTGGTGGGGGCTTGGAACCAGGGTGGGCCGGCAGCCCCCCTATCAGCTCCCTGCTTCCCTAAGTTCCCTGTGCGGCAGCTGCCCAGCAGGCTATCAATTGCCGGCAGTTCAGCTGTCCCTCCCCCCACAGCCATGTGCTGCTCCTGCCCTCTGCCTTGGAGCTGCTCTCCAGAGCCTCCTGCTTGCTGTACGGGGATGGGGGGGAAAGGGAGGCTAATGTCAGGGTGTCTCCCTGCTCCTGCACCTCACTTACCCCATCTTCCATAGAGCAGGGGGGATACAAGACAGGGCTCAGGACGGAGGGAGCTTCCTGGCGGCAGCTGCAGTCTCAGCTTGCTGATCTACTTAACAAAGCAGTGTACTTAAAGGTGGGGTCAGCATACTTAAAGGAGCAATGTGAATCTCTCTCTCACACACAGGGTGTGTGTCTTTGTCTTTGTCTGCCATGCTGTCTCCCCTCCCTACATTTGTGCTGCCTTGTAGAGTGTGAGGCTACATTAACAACAATGAGTTAACACTTGAGGGCTCAGCCAGTTGCTAGTTCATCATTTAGCAGTAAGGCATTCCCTGGGAAATATCCCACCTCTGACTTCACCACCTCAACCAAGCTTCACAATCATCATTGCTGTGTACAGTATTAAATTGTTTGTTTAAAATTTATACTGTGTGTGTGTGTGTGTGTGTGTATATATATATATATATATATATATATTAGTCTTCTATCTGGTAAAGAAAAATTTCCCTGGAACCTAACCCCCCCTATTTACATTAATTCTTATGGGGAAATTGGATTAGCTGAACATCGTTTCGCTTAAAGTCGCATTTTTCAGGAACATAACTACAGAGAAGTGACGAGTTACTGTAATATAATACCATTTATTTAAATATTTTTGGATGTTTTCTACATTTTCAAATATATTGATTTCAATTATAATACAGAATACAAAGTGTACCATGCTCACTTTATATTTATTTTTTATTACAAATATTTGCACTGTAAAAAACAAAAGAAATAGTATTTTTCAATTCACCTAATACAAGTACTGTAGTGCAATTTCTTTATCATGAATGTTGAACTTAAAAATGTAGAATTATGTACAAAAAATAACTGCATTCAAAAATAAAACAATGTAAAACTTTAGAGCCTACAAGTCCACTCAGTCCTATTTCTTGTTCAGTCAGTCACTCAGACAAACAAGTTTGTTTACATTTGCAGGAGACAATGCTGCCTGCTTCTTGTACATAATGTCACCTGAAACTGAGAATAGGCATTCTCATGGCACTGTTGCAGCTGACGTCGGAAGATATTTACGTGCCAGATGCACTAAAGATTCATATGTCCCTTCATGTGTCAGCCACCATTCCAGAGGACATGCGTCCATGCTGATGACAGATTCTGCTCGATAATGATCCAAAGCAGTGTGGACCAACACATGTTCATTTTCATCATCTGAGTCAGATGCCACCAGCAGAAGATGGATTTTTTTTTTTTTTTGGTGGTTCGGGTTCTGTAGTTTCTGCATCAGAGTGTTTCTCTTTTAAGACTTCTGAAAGCATGCTCCACGCCTCATCCCTCTCAGATTTTGGTAGGTGCTTCAGATTCTTAAACCTTGGGATGAGTGCTGTAGCTATCTTCAGAAATCTCACATTGGTACCTTCTTTGCATTTTGTCAAATCTGCAGCGAAAGTGTTCTTAAAATGAACATGTGCTGAGTCATCTGAGACTACTAGAACATGAAATATATGGTAGAATGTGGGTAAAACAGAGCTGGAGACATACAATTCTCCCCCAAAGAGTTCTGTCACAAATTTACGCATTATTTTTTTAACAAGCATCATCAGCATGGAAGCATGTCCTTTGGAATGGTGGCCAAAGCATGAACGGGCATACGAATGTTTAGCATATCTGGCACGTAAATACCTTGCAATGCCAGCTACAAAAGTCCCATGCAAATGCCTGTTCTCACTTTCTGGTGACATTGTAAATAAGAAGCGGGCAGCATTATCTCCAGTAAATGTAAACAAACTTGTTTGTCTTAGCCATTGGCTGAACAAGAAGTAGGACTGAGAGGACTTATAGGCTCTAAAGTTTTGCATTGGTTTGTTTTTGAGTGCAGTTATGTAACAAAAAAAATCTACATTTGTAAGTTGAATTTTCATGATAAAGAGATTGCACTACAGGACTTGTATGAGGTGAACTGAAAAATACTATTTCTTTTTATCATTTTTACTGTGCAAATATTTGTAATAAAAATAATATAAAATGGACACTGTACACTTTGTATTTTGTGTTGTAATTGAAATCAATATATTTGAAAATGTAGAAAAACATCCAAAATATTTAATACATTTCAATTGGTGTTCTATTGATTAACAGTGCGATTAAAACTGCGATTAATCGCAATGAATTTTTTTTTAGTTAATCACATGAGTTAACTGCGATTAATCAACAGCCTATTTCTAATGCTAATTTATAAACTGTAATCTTCTGATAGACCTCAGGGGTGAAATAGAGGTCATCTGAGTCATTGATTGGATAGAAACACTGAAGGGAAAACCCAGGTGCTGCAGGAGGCAGAGTTGGCAAATGAGTAGGGTGTTCTTCTGCTGAGGTACTGCACCGATGCCATATCTTGTGGCTTGGCAACTGTGCTGTCCCACTGTTACTACATCAGTAGAACTGCAACAGTGGGAAAATTGAAGGAAAAGCTCAGTGCAGACACAGCTGTAAGGTGCAAAACCAAGGTCCCTTGTGAATATAAGACACTAACAATGGTGGTATTAGCCTCCGAGATCTAGCCAAATTCCCATGTAAGTTGTTTATTTTATTCCTGCCTAAATTCAGCCTGCAGTTTCAACTGTATACTTGGCTTCTTGTTGCAAACCTGTCAGGCCCTGATCCAAGCAAAACACAAATGGAATCACGTGAATAGTCCCAGTTGATTTCAGTGGGACTTAAGCATATGTTTAAAGTTAAACACACACTTAAGTACTTTGCTGGAGTGAGGTGTGCCACATGTGCTGAGCTGAAAAGGGAAGGGATTACTGTAGCTGTTTTGCTACAGAGGGATGGAATTATGCATGTGCTTTGCTGAATTGAGACCTTAAATTCTGAAGTGAAAGTGCACTCTGAAAACTGCAGGGTTTCCAACCACACTTCTCCTTTGAGCTGCAGACACATTATCCATTCTGGCTTTTTGTAGAGAAGGAAGGAAGAAGAGATAGGGAAAGAGAATATCCAGTTTTTCAGTTGGATTTTACCGGAAAGTTCAGAGAAAGGAAAAAAGGGGGCTGCTGCCTTATTTGGAGCTTGAGGTAGGGGGAAAGGGGAAACTTGGCTAAAAATATGTTTGTGTTCAGAAACATTCGGAGATGGGAAAAGTCCACTGCATATCTGTTCTAAACTAGATCACCCATCTGTAATGTAAATCTTAATTTGGTTTTGTGCCAAACATTACACTCAGGGTGCGATGGTATCAATAGATCTAACCTTTGAAAAATCTGGATGTACTTGTGTCCCAATGATCTTTGCCCTAGGTTGTTTTATTCTTTTTCTTATCCCACTTTGGCCCTCACCGAATCTATTTATCTATTTACTGCCCTCATATTGTGGCCAGTAATGCCCAATAGATGGAGGAACTACATAAATTAGGACATTTTCTTATGTGAATTGATGTAATTTTCTCTCCTATCCACTAATCTGGGCAATCTTCCCCTAAGTGTAGTGTGTTCATGCCTTCATTCGTATATGTGCCCCCCTATGGGTCTTTTCTCTTCTCACTGATTCTTCTGAAATGCAAATTCATCCTGCCAATTCTTTGAGACTTGCCCTGTGTTGCTGACTAGACCTCAGGAAACAAATTAAGGGACAGGAAAATTATTTTTAGCATTCCAACTCCAGTTGTTCAGCCATATGCTGTTGTCTGTTTTGCTTTTCACTAATTTTCTCTCTCTGTATCGCTTTTTACTGCCTCCCTCTTCCAGTCTCTTGGTTTCTGCTAGCTGTCAAGTGAAGGGATGTCACATGTTGACAAATAACGTGCCCAACACACCACGCACTAATGTGATTCTTAAATAAATCTAAATAATTTACGTTAGCACAAAGTGGGATAGTCATAAATATATACATAATCCATGTATCCATAATTATGTACATAAAACTGTTGCCCATCTTAGCCCTTGCAGGAATTAGTCGTGTTCGCTCTGAATTAATTCAGTAGCAGTGGTACAGATTATTCAGATGCTTTTGGGGAATAACAAATTATTTTGATGGAAATAACAAAACAAAACAAACAGCAAAAACTCCGCTGTATAATTATGGCAGAGAGATAACAATATCCTGAGCTCCATGGGCATACACACACACTACTACAGAGGAAAAGATCTGAAAATTCTGAACGTATTTAAACACTCTATAGCAAACTGGAAACTTCAGCTTAATGTGAAACCAATGCAGCTAAAATAAAGTGGGTTTAAATGTGAATCTAAAGATGGAAAGAAAAAATGTACCTTTGAAAATTATTTGCTGTGTTAAGTGTAATATTTTACTCTTTGTAAAGATTTTCTACCCAACAAGAATCTTGTAAACAGCTGGATGCTAGACATAATTAAAGGGCATATGGGTATGTAACCTGACAGAAACAAGGGAAATTCAGTTATTAAAATGTCCATTAAAAATAGTCCCACTGCATTGTAAAATGTGAAGCCTTTGGATATTGCGTTCGTGTTCTGCATAATTTGCTTCATTCATATGGGATAATATACAGCCAGGAAAGGAAAGGTAAATTGTTTAAGCCAGTCACTCTGCCCAGCTAGAATCTCAGAAATAAAAGCACAGATTTTTTAACAAAGCTGTGTTAGGTCTATTACTACACTAAATCAAAGGGGGAAAGAGTGTTAAAACGAGATTCTCTAGGAACTGTGGCACCATGTTTTGTGTTATCAGAGAGTGATGGCCATAGCTCACTACACACGTTATGTATTACACCTGCAGCAGATAGTTCAGACAGATCAGAAAAGGGTACCTTTGATTCACTACCATTGGCAGTATAATAAAATGGGGTGTATGTGGCAGGGGGGTGGTGGGATGTCTGCAGTCTCTAATAAGCAATATATCAACTAAGCACTGTCAGGTTTTTGTAGAAAGTTCCCTAGCATGATTTATTGCATTCATTACAGTCATGTGGGCTTCATGCTCCTAAGCCTGAAATTGCAATCATATTCTAAAGTTGATTTAAGAATATGCTTTGGCCAAGACTAACGTGCAGCTTATTATGATTAATGTAATAAAATATTTATTACATACTTCTTTTTCTTTTCTTTGTTTCTGTTTGCTGCCCTAGTTAGTGTCTCATTCCAAAGCTGTGACATACAATTAGATTTCAAATTACAAGGATCCTCATCTGTTTTTCATCTACTTCTTCATTGTTTCCCTCATTTTTACATCCTTTTTGTTCATTTTCTCTCTGCGTTTTCTAACTCTGTTTCTTATCTGCTGTCTGGAGTGCATTTAAATCAAGAGCAGGCAAATTGTGCTCTGTGAACGTGTAGCTGTGGGTCTCCCCTTGGAGACCAAGTGCATTGTTATTGGCAATGTGCCCGTTAAAATAAAGGCATCTACGCTCCCTAGTACAACACTGTGGCCCTTCTGTGGGGCGACCACATTAAAAAAAATAGTAATTTGGGGGCTATGCATGGGAATGTGTTAATCCTCTACCAGTATTGAGTGGGAACTAGAGCTCAGTCAGCCAACTTCGATTCCTGGAACAAATTATTAAACAATCAGGAATAATAGGGTGATAGGTAATAGCTAACATGGATTTGTCAAGAATAAATCCTGCCAAACCAACCTACTTTCCTTCTTTGAAAGGGTTACTGGCCTAGTAGATGAGGATAGGGGAAGCAATAGATGTGATACATCTTGACTTTTTAGTAAGGATTTTGATACAGTCCAACATGACATTCTTATTAACAAACTAATGGAAACAGTGGTCTAGATTATATTACTATAAGGTGGGTGCACAACTGGTTGAAAGATTGTACTTAAAGAGCAGTAATCAAGGTTTGCTGTCAAATTGGCAGGATGTATCTAGTTGGGTCTCCCAAAGTTCCATTATTCAATATTTTCATTAATGACTTGGATAATGGAATGGAGACTATGCTCATAAAATTTGCTGATGACACCAAGCTGGGAGGGTTGCAAGCATTTTGTAGGGGAGGATTAGGATTCAAAATGTCCATGACAAATTGGAGAATTGGTCTGAAATCAACTGAATAAAATTTCATAAAGACAAATGCAAAGGTACTTCACTAAGGAAGGAAAAATCAAATGCCCGATTATAAAATGGGGAATTACTGGCTAGGCAGTAGTATGGCAGAAAAGGATCGGAGGGTTAAAGTGGATCACAAATTGAAGATGAGCTAACAATGTGATGCAGTTGCAAACAAGGCTAATATCATCCTGGAGTGTATTAACAGCAGTGTCATATGTAAGACATGGGAGGTAATTGTCCTGCTTTACTCAGCACTGGTGAGGCCTCAGCTGGAGAACTGGGTCCAGTTCTGGGCGCTGCACTTTAAGAAAAATATAGACACATTGGAGCAAGAATAATGAGAAGGGGTTTAGAGAACCTGATTAGTGAGGAAAGGTTAAAAAAGTTGGGCATGTTTAGTCTTGACAAAAAGAGGGGGGACCGATTACAGTCTTCAAAGGGCTGCTATAAGAGATGGAGATCCATTGTTCTCCATGTCCACTGACGGTAAGACAAAAAGTAATGGGCTTAATCTGCAGCAAGAGAGATTTTGGTTAGATGTTGGGACGCATTTTTAGATATAAGGATAGTTAAGCACTAGAATAGGCTTTCAAGGGAGGTTGTGGAATCCCCATTATTGGAGGTTTTTAAGAGCAGATGAGAGAAACACCTGTCAGGGTGGGCTAGGTTTATTTGGTCCTGCTTCAGTGCAGGGGACTGGATTAGATGGCTTCGTGAGGTTCCTTCCCGCCCTACATTTCTATGATTCTATAAAGCGGAGGCTAAACGGTTAGGGGGTGGGTACATGTTCCTCCTCTTCTCTGCCCCTTTACTCCTTGCCTCTGAGGGGAATAAATGCTGTGTATTATTTATCTCATATGATCCATAGCAAACCAGGCACCCAAAAAGGCATCTTCGGTCATTCTAACCTTAGTCAATATGATCACAACATACTATATTATCATTATCATCATTGTGGTAATACCTAGAGGGCACAAACTGGGATTAAGGTTCCTTTTTGTATTTTAGACATCTTTTATGTGTATTTGGCTACCGTATGTTATCATCCTGGTTTCTAAGAATAACAGTACTGTTGTATTGCAACTTTCCAGACAATATTTTATGTGTTGTATCTAACATCTCTGTTTGTATGCTGTGAAATATAGATCCATGTTCCTAGATCTTAGATGGTCTAAAGATTCTCATAGATCATAAAGGGGTTCAAGTATTTCTATGAACTACCGCCAAGAATCCTACAGGTGTTAATAACTAGGCACAGTAAGCATTCATACAGAGCATATAAACCTCACAAGGGCTCCTGTGGTGGTTTGTTCCATGTGAATATCTTACAAATGCAGAAATAATGCATTCCATCTTCCGAGGCCAGCGATGCACACCAATACATCACACAGCAGTTGATGTTTAAAAAAAAATTAGGTATTCCCAGACAAAAACTTCATGACACTAAGCTAAGGCTCTAAATCGCTTACAGTAGCTTAAATGGGAAACACTGTAAAATAACCTTGTAGTTAAGAAACACCAACCCAAACACACAAACAGCCTCCAAATCAGTCAGCCAGAAGTGTCAATGTTAAGGTTACACTTAAAATAAAATAAAAACCACCAAAAACGTTGAAAGTACATTTCAGGCCCTGCATTCTGAGGTTGCTACTAAAGTATTGCAAACGTTGAAAAGGAAAAGCATGAATCTCCCAAATAAATAAAAGAAGGGTGGGTCAAGAAGGGGGGAGAGGAAAGTGTCCTTTTAATTTTAATTTGAGGTAGGTTGTTTTCTTCTAAATAATTAAACAGCCAGGGCCAGATCCTCAGTTTGTGTATATCTGCAAAGCTCCACAGAAGCCAAAGGAACCCTGCCAATTTAAACCAGCTGAGGATGTGACCAGTTATGTATCAGTTGCATCTACTGTTTATGGGCCTGCTCCTGTAAGGTTCTGAGGGAGTTCAGAGAACTCAGAGCCTTGTAGAGTTGGGCTTCAAATTTTGTAGCATTCATATGTGAAATCCTGGCCCCATTCAAGTCAATGGCAGGTTTGCCATTGATTTCAATGGGCCAGGATTTTATCCCATGTCTTTAAAGGGTATGTTGGTCAGGTCTGGATTTAGGGGCAAGTGACCCAGGTAACCGCTGGGAGTGCCTGGCTTGGAAGGTGCCGGGTTCGGGGTGTTGTGCATGAATAAATATAGATTTACAGTTCCTAGCGTGCAAATTATTCATCTATATGACAGGGATAAATCATGCATGCAAATTGTGCATCAAAGTTGTGAAATGGGCTACAAATGCAATAAAAAATAAGGTATTCAAAAATTTAACAAACTGTGTGGGGCAGGGGTGCGCCGAAGATGCTCCTCGCCTGGGGTGCCATCTGGTCTCGGGCCAGCCCTGATTGTGGTAAAAGTGGGAGAAAAGAACATGCTGAAAAACCAAACTACAACTAGAGTCTGCCTTAACATCTGTTCAGATGTACATACTGTAACAAATGAACAGACGACTAATGTTTATTTTAGAAACTCTTACTTTATTGAGATATCAGGTTACAAATATTCTTGTGCTCATTTACTTGGACTCGGCATTCATTTTTCTTCAAGGAAATCTGAGTATGTCTTAATTTTGGACTCATGGAAATATTTCACTTGTAATTTTGGGGAAGTTAATTGATCATAAATGTAATTTGTGTTGACCAGAAAACCTTAAGAGCCTGTGCAAATGGGTTTTAATTAAGAAATATTAGCAATCTTAGAGATTTTACATGCCATTGAAAGCACTTGATAAAAACATAAAAATATAGAGTCTTTGGCCTAAGCATTGTGGTGTTTAGAGGAGGGAAAGTTAACTGATAGGGAGAATTCCATGGCAATATAACTGACTATGGTAAAAATTCAAGCAAAATGTCCGGTGTGGGTTTTTTTTTCCTTGAAAGTGATCGTTAGCCACTGTGTTATTCCTTTGATACTGCACGGTTCAGAAGCTGTTATATGTCAAAACTGATAAATATATATTTTGCGACTGAAGCCCTTCTGCACTTTTTGTATGTATGTGTATATGGGCGGAGGAGAAGCTGCCAAGCAAAGTCAATTCTTAACAGATAGTGAGGGCATAAAAATGCCAGAAATATCATTCTACAAGTGCTGTGCTGTCTGTTATTAAAGGATGTCTTACTCTTGGAATGGTTCTGCATAGTCTCAGGCACGATTTATCAATGAGACCTCTTAGTCTGGGAAGAGGTGGTTTCCCATCTTTACAACACTGAGAAGAGAGAGTGACTTTCCAATGTTCTTTCTAGGACAGAATGAAGAGCCAGATAGCTGTCTTCTGAATTCCATGATCATAAAGGTTGCTTGTATTCTGGGTATGGCCTTGCCTGTAAATGTGACATTAGCATTTACTGTGAGCAAGTCTCTAGAATAACTGTATTGTAGTGCTAGGCACGAAACCTGCAAGGTGCTGTGTGTCGTGTTTTCAGCACGGAGTTGTGAGCACTTAGCACCACAAGGCATGTTTTTGACAGCAGGGCACGTTTTTGTTCGCTTGTATTAAAATATTCTTTAGGCAGTAGGTTTGCACTTAAGAATCTATTCTAATCAGAGAGAGAATTGGCCAGTGAACAAACTCTGGGTATGTGTACGCTGCAAATGAATGTGTAATTGCAATGCGGGCAGGCATACCCACGCTAGCTTTAACCTAGCTAGCCAAGGTAACAATAGTAGTGTAGACGTAGTGGCATAGGCTTCAGCACAGCTAACAACTTGACTATGTACCCTGGCTCTCTGGTGGGCTTGTACTTTGGTTGCTAGTCTGTGCTGAAGCCCGTCCCACCACATCTTCACTACTGTAGCTTAAAGCGATCACAGGGATGCCTACCTGTGCTGCAATCTAGGGTGACCAGATAGCAAGTGTGAAAATTTGGGACAGGGTGTGGGTGGTAATAGGCATCTATATAAGACAAAGCCCCAAAGATCAGGGCTGTCCCTATAAAATCAGGATATCTGGTCACCCTACTGCAATCAGGCCTTCCTTTGCAGTATAGACATTCCCTTTGACTGGTGACATGTGCAGCTTATAAGAAAACCACATCACAACTAGCATCATATTTCTGCCAAGATCTAACTGTCTATAGGTTCAAAGTTAAACTGAATTTGAGACTACTTGTAGTAGCTCCATCTGGTGATTGTCAGTAATGTTATAAACCATTTGCTTTTGAACCTTAAAGAAACCAGCATCTGAGTCGAACTAAAACAAATATTTATGTCTTTGTGTATAACTACAGAAGAGTTTAAATGCAGCTGTCTTACTCAGTGTTACCCAATGACTTTTCATGCTGAAATAAAAACAACCCTCAATTTGTAATTCAATTGTTAGTGTTAGACCTTATCCATACTGCAATCAGAATAGAAAAAAATCCAAACCATGCTAGTTACATCTGAGTTTTACACAGCTGTAGTTTAGTGAGGAAGGATGATCTGGTTGTTAAAGTGCTAGTCTGGGACTCAGAAGATCTGTGTTCAGTTCCTGCTCCACCACAGACTTTCTGTGTGACTATGGGCAAGTCACTTAGGCCCAGATCCACAAAGGTAGTTAGGTGCCTAAATACCTTTGAGGATCTGTCCCTTAATCTCTTTGTGCCTCAGTTTCCCTTCTGTAAAAGGGGGATAATAGTATTTTCCCACCTTGAGGGGTGTTGTGAGCACAAATACATTAAACAACATGAGATGCTTCAATACTACAGTAAAGTGAGGCTGCATAGATCAGTATGGACATCAGTATGTTTCAAAGCTATTTTATTAACTAATGCTGCCAGCAAACTCAGTCAAGTACAGTTTGAGTAGCCTAGGTTCTCAGGAAAAAACTGGTCAGAGATCTGTTCTGAATGGAACCCAGCAGTATTTCAGGTTGTTACGAGCAGGGTTCTGTCCTGAGAATACACAAGATTGTATCAATGCTATATATGTTTTTAATTTTTTTTTCTTTCTAACAAGCAGCAAAATAATTTGTTAGGACTTCAGAAAAACCCGGCTCCGCAGAGCGCATAATGCAAATTCACATGACACAGCAAGGGCGGGATATGGACGGGAAAAGCAAGACAAAGGTGACTATGACAGGCTCAGTTAAGAGTAACATTAGGCCTCGGAATCAGTGGATATTGACCGTTCTCCTGGGACAGGGATGTAGACCTTTGTTCCCCTGACCGAGATCATATGGCTGAGACCAGGAAATGAACTCCAGTTCCTTAGCAGCACTCCTAAGTGTCAGATCCTTATTATATAAGGCCTGTACACTTCTTTGTGGCTACATTAACCTTTTTTTTTTTAAACCTTTCCTTCTTCCTCATTTCCTATAGGTGAGATGCGGGGAGTTAAGATTTTAATGAGGCCAGGGAGAATAGAAACAGAGTTATTTGCCCCCTTCCAACTCTTGTAGAATACAGGTTGCTGTTTGAAATCTCTGTTGGGTAGACATTGGTTGTGTCAGAATTATATTTCTCCGGCGTGATTCTGCACGGCATTACCCGTGGCTTCCGCCAATGGAGAAGCGACATTTTAACGTAATGGGCCTGATTCGCCACAGTTACATCGGCATAAAATCAGAGTAACACAGTGGCGAATCAGGCCCATTATGCCAGACTCTCAGCTGGTGTAAATGGCTGTAGGTCTGCTGATTCCCATGAAGCTCTGCTGATTTACACCAATGGAGCACCTGCCCCATTATGTTTAAAAGTCCCTGCCTCCCACGCAAAGTGACACGCCAGACCACTGAAATAACTAATCAGAAGATAGTGATAATAGAGAGGTTACATTGGATATGGTTGCCAAAGGCGCTGATTTGTTAATAGTAACTACCAGGCATCTTTAAAGCACAGAGGATTTATAACAGCTTACTTACAGATATGAAATTTATCTTCACAAGTTCAGAAAAGATGAGTGACTGTGTGATGCTCCTGTGTTGTGACAAGCCATCCTTTAACAAGTGATGATTTATGGCATATTTAACAGGAAGCTGTTGTATGTGCTGTGTATACAGAAGCAGTATTTTAAAAGTGTGTATGGCGGTGGAAAAGTGGACTGCCAGTCAAAATTAACAATTAATTTAGGCTTGAATAGAGACTGGGAGTGGTAAGTCATTATGCAAGGTAACCTATTTCCCCTTGTTTTTTCCTACCCACCCCCCTCCTCAGACGTTCTTGTTAAACCCTGGATTTGTGCTGGAAATGGCCCACCTTGATTATCATACACATTGTAAGGAGAGTGGTCACTTTAGATAAGCTATTACCAGCAGGAGAGTGGGTTTGTGTGTGTGGGGTGGGGTGGGGGGGTGAGAAAACCTGGATTTGTGCTGGAAATGGCCCAACTTGATTATCATACACATTGTAAGGAGAGTGATCACTTTAGATAAGCTATTACCAGCAGGAGAGTGGGGTGGGAGTGGGTATTTTTTCATGCTTTGTGTGTATATAAAAAGATCTTCTACATTTTCCCCAGTATGCATCCAATGAAGTGAGCTCTAGCTCACGAAAGCTTATGCTCAAATAAATTTGTTAGTCTCTAAGGTGCCACAAATCCGCCTTTTCTTTTTGCGAATACAGACTAACACGGCTGTTACTCTGAAACCAGTCAAAATACTGATGACTTATAAATGGTGATTGAAGTAAATGTTTGTTCCCATGCTTTAAACAGCACCAGCTCTTTATTTCAACACTACCCTACCAGAATAAAAGGATTTCTCCCAGGCATTGACCCATGTTAGTTTCCATTGTGGTATACTGGGGTTCTTTTATCTCAACATCAATATTGTGGTTAGTCTTCAAAACAGAGCTGTTACTTTTTATTCACACGTTCACTGCAGAAACCTGATTCAGCAGTGTTCTTTTGACAGCTGGCATGTGCTTCAAAGGGGATGTTTACAGTCCTTGACCCTTACAATTCCACTTATCCTGCATGGGGATCAACGTCCCATGGGTGCGTTCCACTGAATGCATGGCCTTGTGGTTAAGAAGCAAGACTGGGACCAGGAGATCTGATATGGGCTCTGTTCCTGGCCCTCCTGCATGACTTTGGGCAAGTCACTATCCATAAAATGGGGCTGCTAATACTAGTTGTCTACTCTGGAGGAATGCACCTTCCCAATCTTGGGTTGCTCTGGGGGCTGGAGAGGCCCCCAGGATAATTTAGGCAGCCCTGTCTGAAATCTCTGCAGCCCCATCTGTCCTTGACACAGCCTTCTGATCCCAGACGCACCCTGGCACACCCCCTACTCTGCAGCTTTTGATGGGGGTCCTCAGAGAGTAGCCTTATTTCTGTGTTCTCCAGTGCCTGTCCTGGGGGAATCTTCTCCCGGCTGGAGCCAGGGCTTTTAGGGCCCTTTTACACTGCGCTGGCCTAGTGTATAGGGGCCAGAGCAGGAATGAGGCTCTCATTCCAGGACAGAATTAAGCAGCAGCACTCAAGTGGATCAGGGACTGAACCTACAAGATACCAAGCACCTCCTATGTGGGGCTGATCTCTCTCTGCTCCCCCCGGAGTTAATGAGAACACTCAGTGCCTCACAGGAGGTGCTCAAGGGAGATGATCTTCAAACATAGGCAAAAGGTGGTTTTGCCCTATGCTGAGGCACTATACAGTAGCAATGACCTATTTCAGTTACACAGGAAGAAAGAAAAGGAGGACTTATGGCACCTTAGACACTAACAAATTTATTTAAGCATAAGCTTTCGTGAGCTACAGCTTACTTCATCGGATGCATTCAGTGGACAATACAGTGGGGAGATTTATATACACAGAGAACATGAAACAATGGGTGTTACCGTACACACTGTAACCAGAGTGATCACTTAAAGTGAGCTATTAACGGGGGGGGGGGGCATGACACCTTTTGTAGTGATAATCAAGGTGGGCCATTTCCAGCAGTTGACAAGAACGTCTGAGGAACAGCGGGGAGTAGCGGAGGATAAACATGGGGAAATAGTTTTACTTTGTGTAATGACCCATCCGCTCCCAGTCTCTGTTCAAGCCTAAGTTAATTGTATCATTCTGCTCTTAGGCCCTGATTCAGCAAAGCACTGAAGCACACGAGTCAGTGGGATCCTCGTGTACTTTGTTGAATCAAGGCTTTAATACCCTAATAAGGCTATACTGTACATACACAGAAATGGAAGGATAGGATAACCCTTTACAGTGACAGCAAGAGCAGGATTTTAGCCTTGTGTCTCTTCCAAATCATGTCTGTTTAGTTCCCTGACCTCCCTCTGCCCCACCCTCCAAAAAAAAGTTTTACTAATGCTAATAGTGCAGAAATAATGCAGCTGTTGAAAAACAGTTCATTTTTATTCATCATCAGCAGAAGTGCCAGCTGATTTCTGATTCCAGATCCTTATTGTTGCTGATGATGAGATTGAAAGCAGATAGAATGCAGTTGGATTTTCAGATACTAAAGTCATCATGTTTTGCTGGCTATTAGGGAAAAAAACCATAGTTACTTAAAAACTAAGCAGTTTTCAATATGGAAGTAATTAACGGAAAATAAATATGGAACAGCATTTTTACAGAACTTCTGTTTTGATCCTAATTACACTCTTGGAAACATGCATCATATGATATACAGTATGGTGACTGTATTATGCTTTTTTCTTTGTCTTGATAAGTGAATATAGGACAATATAACTCCTATGTTTATCTGAACAATAGATGAAATACTGGAGTTGAATAGCTATCTCAAGATGCATCCATGTTGAGTCCTTGGAGACTCACTAGTTCTCTTGAATTATGTGTATATTAGAAACATTTCATCTTTGTCACAATGATTGAAGGAAAAATGTAAATATGACACCTTGTCAGACTTAAACATCTGACATCCAAATTACATACCTGTCAACATTTCAGGAAGAAAATGAAAGTGATAAATAGCAATCAAAGAGGGTGGGCATCCAGTACATTGTTCTGCCTTTGGTCCTGTCTCCTCTTTAAATTTCACAGATTTCCTCTTCCTCCTGCAATTCACTACAATGAGCGGGGGATCTGGGGTGATTGGAGAGCAACCCTGAATATCATGGTTATGGTGTATCACAGTGCCGTCAGGGGAGGAGTAAGCTCTGCAGCACCTCAGCTCCATACAGGGCTTCTTTCCCTTCTGCAGGCAGGGCTGAGAGACTCTTCTAATCTAATCTGGGAAAGTGGCCAGTTCCAGCTCCTTCTAGTGCCCAGAATTGAGGTCCAGACAATATGTAACTTCAGACCAACTGAAAAATCTGGCTTATCCTCCAAAACACTTTAAAATGTGGATGATGCCAGTGTTTGAGGGCTAGCAGAAGAAAGATTGAATTTGTGAGCATCACCCACTAAACACTGGTGAGTTAACTGGCCTGATGTTATTTTGGCCTGATTTAAACAGGCCAAAGTGTTTAAACAGGAAGAGTGGGTAGTGCACATTGTCTTGTACAACATTTGTAAGTGCTATGTAAATTGGATAAATCCAGCTGTTTGCTAGGTGTTACTGTGTTCTCACTGAAATGCAAATGCCAGTTCCTATCTGCAGTTATAAATAAGGACACTCTTAAAGGCGACCTGCAAAGGGCAAAACAAAATGAAATTGTATCTAATGTTGTTTTTTAATTACATATAAAAAAGGCCTGAATCATTTCTGTATGTTAATTGGGAAAATGTCAGAACCGAGTTCCTTTAACTACAACAGAGCATAGCTAATTCTTTGTGCTTGTCACTGAAATTTTCCTTCTTTGTGTTTGTTGTTTATCATTTTCTAATACCATTAAGCATTGTCATATACCTGAAGAGACCATTCCATCTTTGTGCTTCTAAATTACATCCTTGTATAGATGGGTAATTTGCACATGTAAAGAAAATAGTCTTTCAATATCACATGTAATTTAAATGTAAGGACCATTTTCCTTTTTATGCTTTTCATGCCATGATCAGCAAGAAAATTAGTATCTCAACAAAAGTTACCTTTAGTGATGGCTTGAACTCTGATTAACAACTGTGGTTTGATATGTCACCGATCACAAAGACCTATAAAAATATCCTTGTAGACCAGCATAAAATTGTTTCCAGATTTTGATCTTCTGCCAAGGTTTCCAGCATGAAAGAAAGGTCAGTTCCTCAAGGAGAAACGGTTCCACTCTCAAGAAGAAACCTGATTGTGTAGGTGATCTTAAGTCTAAGTGAATTTGTGGAGTGCTGTCTTGGTAGCTACTGATGTATTTCTTCTCTGTCCCCTAAAGATGAAATATTCTCCATCTTTCATATCTGTACACTTGTAAACAGGGGCGGATTTAGGGGCAGGTGATCCAGGCGACTGCCTGGGGTGCTGAGCTCAGGGTCCTGTGCATGAATAAATACAGACTTACAGATCCTAGTGTGCAAATTTATCGTCTTATATGACCAGGAAAAATCATGCATGCAAATTATGCATCAAAGTTGTGAAATGGGCTACAAATGCAATAAAAAATAAGGTACTCAGAAGTTTAACAAATGGGAGGAGGGGTGCCAAAGATGGTCCTCACCTGGGGTGCCATTTGGTTAAGGGCCGGCCCTGCTTGTAAACTATGGATTGCACTGTAGTATGGTTATTTGCAAACCCTTTGTGTTTGGGTGTGCTGTGTTATAATGTTCTGTACATTTCTGTCTATATTTATTTAGTACTTGAAAACACATCTCATTAAAGATACTTTTTAATGGAATAAATATGATGCTTTAGTTTTTGTTTTGTTTTTTAATTGGAACCAGTACAACCTCTGGTTTCACAAATGAAGCAATTCCGAATGGGTTTAGCTACTCGAATTGGGCCCCTGCGCACAGCAGTGGAATCAATCTACAAGTTTTCTATCTCACATTTGTTCGAAAATGCAGACTTGCCTCTAGTCCCAGACTTGTCCACAAATCTCCATGCGCCCAAGTGTGCGCCAGTGACAGGAGGAGCTCATTTTGATTGTTTTTTTGCCATACTCTAGTAACATCATTTGTGAAACTGAAGTTGGCTTTTCAAACATGAGACAGGTATGTAATAATGTTTTCCAATGATCTTTGTGAAATTGATTTTTTTTTCCTTTCTTAAGGAAATTATTTTGGGGGAAAACATGTCGCACAAACTCATTGTTCCCTTGTCTATTCTTTTTCCTCTGTCAGACCAGGATGAGAGAGCAGCGGAACTCAGCAGGGAGCAGAATGAGAAAACCATTCGCAGCACTCAGACGGCTCTACGTAACTTCAGAGAGTTTCTCATCTCCAAATATCCCTCAGAAACCCGGGAAATCTATGTCATCCCTTGCAAAGAGCTCGATGCATACCTAGCCTCCTTCTTTGTGGATGCCAGACAGAAGGATGGCTCAGAATATGAGCCAAACAGCTTGGCCAACTATCAGTGCGGGCTGGAGCGCTATCTCAAAGAACACAGGTACGGATACAGTATTACAAGGGATAAAGAGTTCAAGAGATCTCAAGAAGCTTTGAAGCAAAAGCAGATAGAGCTGAGGTGTAAAGGCAAAGGAAACAAGCCACACAAATCCATGAAGCTGACCTTTGCTGATGAGCTTATCCTACGCAAAAGAGGCTTGTTGAGTCGATATAATCCCGAGGGGCTGCTGAACCTTGTCTGGCTAAATAATACTAAGGCTTTTGGACACTGCACAGGTTTTCATGGGTCCACCCTCAAATGGGGGGATATCAGGCTCCGGGTGACAGAAACAGGCTTGGAATATTTGGAGTGGATGGGGCAAGAGACTGGTGATATGAATGCCAAAACCAAGAGAGGAGGGACTGATTCCAGAGTCTATGCCACCCAGCATGCTCCACAGACCTGCCCAGTGCAAGACTACAAGGAGTACGCTCAAAGACGGCCCCCTGCAATGCGATACGAAGATGCTCCTTTCTACCTGTCCATCAAGCCGGTTGTCAATTTGGCTGCACTTCATTGGTACAACTGTCAAGCCCTGGGGAAGAACAAGCTTGCAAAGATGGTAAAGACGATGTGCGAGAAGGGCAACATCCCTGGCAGAAAGACCAACTTCAGCGTCTACCAGAGCTGCAGCACCCTGTCCGAAGCACAGAGTAACCAGCTGGTGCTAATCTGTAACAATTTAAGTCAACAAGCTGCCCAGTCTATGGCAAGCCACTCCAGTTCTGGCAACTTCATAGTGTCGGCTTCTTATGACTCTTCCTCCGACACAGCTTGAAAGGTGGATTTCAATTGAACAGTTTTTTGTTAAGCATTGAATTTATGCCCAATAATACACATCAACTGTGATTGTACACTACTTCCCCACACCTTCCCAGTGTTAATTCACTTTATAAAAAATATAAATATATAATATATTTTTCTTTTTACAAATAAGTCGATAGAAATAGTTTAGTATTACTAACATAGTATTTATAGTGTTTAATACAAAAATGAAAGCTACTTATGGGTTATAATATAATTGCAGATTTTACAAGGGCAAAATGGTTCTCAGGCAACACAAGAGAGACTGGAAATACAGTTTTTAACATGCATGCAAACAATGAGTGTAAATCCCCATGGAGGCTTACATCTTAAATCTGTTTTAAATCATCTTTGTAAAGCTTCTTATTTTGATCTCCAAGGTAGAGGGAGACAAACTTAGACAAACTGGCTGCTGCTTCTTACCTGAAAGCTTGTTCTAGTTCAGCCAGACCAGGAAATAAGAGGTGTATCAGTGTAAGTCTGTGAAATCATTTAGAGCAGTTTATGTTTTCTTATTATTGTGGTTCCTGAGGCTCATTTATGCCAGCTGGAAAAATATATAATATTCCTAAACAAAGTCCACTGAAGACTATTTTTTAACTACTTTTTGTTGTTGATTTTCTGTGATCAAAAATGTCGCTGGTCTTTAGACTATGAAATATTGTTTTGAACAATATGCAAAGGTGTAATGGCAAAAAGACTGTTATACAAATAATCTTTACTGTTTCAAACTGTATTGGTAATTAGTATTTTGTTTTATGTTATACATGGAAATGCAACCTGAGCTTCTACTAAATTAGAATTTCAGCCACTCTTTCAATTTTCCAGGGAATGCAACAGTGCTGAAAAATCAGAAATCTCTTCCCAGGCCATAAAAATAGAATACAGATAAATCAAATGTGTCTTAAATTGTCATTCAACATCCATAGGAGGCATAATAGACAATTTAAATGATTTTTATATTTAATATGTGAGGGGGTAAATTAAATTCTTAAAATACTAGAAAACACAGTGAGCTAAATTCAGCTATTAACACACAATTCCCACCGAAGACAATAAGTGTGAATATGAAAGCAGAATTTGGCTCTTAAAGACTAAATAATGACTGTTATCTTTCCAACTGATTTACTTTGCAGTATAATTGTTCATTAAGCACAGGGAGGACACTAACAAATTAAACATTTCAGCTGGAACCTTTACATTATAATCCCTAACCTTTAAAATTAAGTATGATCATTTTGATGGTAATTGAACTGAGTTTATGCTGCATTACATATGAAAATGCTTTGCTAAGGTACCCTAGCACTGCAAAGATGAGACTTTAGACAAAACCACTAGCAAGTTGATCTGATGGCCATTGAAGTTAATGGGAATCCATCCATTGACTTCAACCGGTGCTCGATCAGGTCATAGGTGAGCAAGCTGTCTGTTTCTTCGTTTACATTCTTTAGATCTGCAACTCTGTAGTGGGTGACATTTAAACCAGTGGAGAATAAAGGGAGGGTGAGAATAAGGGTAGCAAAAAGAAATAGAAACTGACCAACCCAATGAATATACTTTAACGGGTGTGAGGATAAAGTTTTCTCCTATGCAGAGGATTAATACAGGGTTCTATGCATCTCTTCAGCCTTATTCTGAGGTCTTCAGTGGAATGTTAGTAGCACGTCGACCTTGTGTTGACCCTCTGCACAAGCATGAATTTCACCCCAACGAATCTGTCTCCCACCTGACCTTGTAACACACATCAACTCTAAAGCAACTTGTGTGTGGCACAATCTGCTTTTGCACTCCCGGTGATACCTACATATCAGTATATCTGTGGCGCTACAGGGCTTTGATTTCTCGTGTGCTTGCTAAACCAGAGTTTTGGACAAGAGGGTAAAATCACCAAGAGCTCCTCCTCTACCCATCTTTCCCGCCCCTGAGTTACTAACAGATACAGTACCCTTTCTTCCCCACTGTTGAGGACTTTGGGGTAGACGTTGGTTTGGCTGGAGTCAGGTCAAGATAGTTGATAGCTCATACTGCAAGTTCTTACTGGCTCTACAAGAGGCATTGGTCTTGATTTTGAACATTGCATTTGAGGCCAAAACTTGCGCCCATGGACATTAGTGTCAGGTGTGCCACTGAGTTCAGGGGATCAGGATACTTGGCCCTTTAGGGTGTGTCTACACGGGAGTTGGAGCTGTGATTGGAGAACAGATTGGCGTACCCATGCTAGCTTCAACCTCTCTCGCACATGTAAAAACAGCAGCGCCAGTGGGGCGGCCTGGGCTAGCAATGTGAGTGTGTGCCCAGGCTCACTGATGTGCTCGTGCGGCCTGGGCTGAGCTAGCTTGGGTATCCCACCTGTGCTGCAGTCAGACCTCCGATTGCAGTACAGACATAACCTGAGTGAAAGAGGAGGGAAAATAATGGACAGTAGGTGCTGGCGATGGGCCTCCTAGGGCTTTTAGATGGTGCCTGCAAATAAATGTGCCAATGCCCCACACCGTTTGGATATCCAAATGCCATTCCTGTGACTCACCCACATGCGCTGTTCTAACATGCTTCCTTGGAGAGACTTGTGGTGGCGACTGTCTCTGTGATGTTCAAGGTGCTGTAGAATCCCCTTGTTTGGCCTCTCTGCTCCCACAGAACAGAACTGCAGTGTCTTTAGGGCATCTGGCTCCTCCCGCGGCTGAGCAGGAGACACAGGGCACCCGTTGAACCGAGTGGCAACACCACCATGAGAGATAGTAATGCATCCCTCTCGCAGGTCTGGTCAGTATTATGGAACCCGTGTAGGTAGGACCCGGAATTGTTAGCTGAGATGAATCGGTTTGCGGTGTGATTTATGCCTTTTCATATTTTCTGATCAAGCTTTGTCTCCCTGATTGGCCCCATACAGCATAAAAAGAAATACATTTCTCCACCAAACACTGCTTTGTGCATGCGAGGGTTGTGTTTTAGGGTATGTGTCCACGCAGCAGCTGCAGTAGAATGGGTGGCGGCTTGCTCTAGCCAGCCAGGTACGTACCCAAAGGGTCAGGTGAAATTGTACTTGGGTGGGTTGCCGGAGCTGCTGCTCATATTGCTATTTTTAGCATGCTAGCTTCTGCAGAGCTAGCACCTGTCTGTCTACCCATGCTGGGAATTACACCTGCTAGCTGCAGTGTAGTCATCCCCTTAAACTTACCAGAGCCTTTTACTCTGGCTGGCTGGAGGCAAGTCTAATCAGAGTAGATCATTAAGGAAGAAAAGGCACTAAGATTGCTGAATGCACTTGGGGAGCAAAAGCAGTTCCATTGCTTTTTGCTTCTCAATCCATATTTCCCATACCCTTCCTGCCAACTCCCATTTCCGCAGTGTTTGTCTGTTTGGCATTTACAAGTTTGAGTTTGGGTTCACGTCATAGGCAGGGCATTAATCTAGATATAACCATGAAAGATAGCAGCTCTGCTAGTTCCCATGCTTAGGAATCATTGTGTATTTTGGAGATTGGAAGGGAGGGGCATGTTTATTGCATTTATTTTATTTTTAAATACATGTTTGTGTATTTAGCCTTTTCTTTTGTACTTTATGACAGCCCTAACGAGTAACTCAGGGTTACAATAGACTGAACTTGCCATGCCAGTGGCAGAATGCTGGAAAGCTTTGCTAGGGATGGTCAGCGCAATACGGAGCTCTCTAGTTATACTCTTTGTTGAGGTAGCTTTGAACACATAGGGCCAGAATCTGATATCTGTATAGTATGGTTGCCACTGGCGATGCCCACACTGCCAGCCTGCCCCTCCTCCCCCCAGCAGCCTGCCCCCACACCCATCCTGCCCTAGGAGCCCGTGGCATGTTACAGACACTCAGAGCAAGACCAGGGCATTGGCTGGACTTCAGCGTGTTGTCCCCCAGCTGCAACTCACATGGCCAGCAGCAAATAAAACCTGACATGCCACATCCGCTGACCAGGAACAAGCAAGGCAGCAGAAAAACTGGCCTGGCCAGGTGGCAACCCTACTGAGTAGCACCATACTCCAACAGTAGACCCATTGGCGTCAAAGGGCACTTGGACGAAGGTGCTATTCAGTCTGAGTAATGGTATCAGAATCTGGACCATAAAGGAGGTGCTATATACGTCTTTATTAATATGCCTGCTGTACGTTTTAATTTAACCTGTCAAAATAGAGCTTTGAGAAGTGAGTTCAAGTACTTCTCTCTTTTTTAACTTTGGGAAAAATGAGTGTAATGACTCTTCCTGTGCGATATTTGCTTGTTGAATTAGCTGTAAGTGGGAATGTTATTGTCTCCGCAGTGTGAAGCTTTCCTGTTAGTAAAGCCACAACAGTGCAGCCAGGACATAGTTCCGTAAATTGCCACAAGCCTTTTAACCCTTTATTTCTACAGAAACCAGAGGCTAGATTCTGTCACCCTTACTCCATGATCAGTCCCACTGAAATCAAAGGGACTAGTCATGAAATAAGGTATTACTCATAGCCAATGACCTGAGCCATGTGAAATGATGGAGGAGTTGGGAAACTTATAAAAATGCCTTGAGAGTCTTTGTCTGTGCTATTGACTGACTCCTGTTCTAATGTAAACACTGGCATGGGCTCTGTGCATTTTAAACAAGTTAAGAAAAGTAGCACCGTTTAAAAGTGTTTAGTATGGTTCGCATCAATATGACGGCCCTCATTTACAGCTAAGCAAACCCACTGGCTTGAGTGGGGTAACTTGGGCATAACTGAGTACAAAATTTGGTCCTCTAATTTATTTTAAAGTCTTAATACAGCTACACAAACCCTGAGCAGGAGAGAGATTTCAGAGCCACTGTTTTTGTTGTGCAAAGTAGGCTTTGCTGAGGTTATTGCATGACCACATTGTCAGTTCTTGCAAAACAACTCGCAGTAAAAAGCATGACACTAACAAGTGTAGTAAATGTAAGGCAAACCATCTGTTTAAAAAGCCAAGAAACAAACCTGGACGTGTGTTATGATCACCCATTAAAATAGACACAGGTGAGTTCATCTGAAAGTGGTCCTTCAAATACATGCATATGAGTCTATTTGAATGACTGGACATTCAGATATGTGTGCCTGTGGATACTAGAACTGAATGCTTATGCCTTGTTTTAATAATCACTAGTGTCTATCTCTGGGGTTATTTCATGTTTGCACAAAACACCTGTTTCACTATGTGATATTCCATGCTTGAGATGGGTGAACTCTGGAGTTTTGTGAACCTTACAGTCTATTATTTGTGTCTGAAAAGGCTTGCACAACTAGTTCGAGTATATGAATCTTACCTGGGTTACACAAACTTCCACATAGCTATGCTTTTAAATACATGCAGTTAGCATAAAAAGCCTACAAGTTAACTGTAATTACATTGCAATGTGCATAAAAACCCCTCTTCAGTTATTTTGTGTAATAATTCTACAATAATAGTGTACAAGCAACGTAACCTTGGACAATATAACAGTGCAGAGCAGCTATACTTGTCACACAGGTCTGTTTCTTGAAGGACACCAACATTGTGGAACTATTTCATATTAACATGCATTTCTCAGAAGCTACAGAGCATTGATATTTAATCTATTGTGTACTTACAGCTTTGTTTCGGCATATGAGGTGTTTTACAGGTTACATTAATACACACACTTTGCTCAAGTGTTTGATTAGAAGGAAAATCACATTTTATTACGCTGCTGGTATAGCTGATGTGCAGCACAAAACAGCATTGCCTAGTAGGAGGTGGCTTTGTGCTTTCACACTGCCTGGATTCTGGGCTGGACAAGGGGCCAGAATGGCCCTAATGTAAATTAAAATCCCCATAGCACCATGTACTATCCCTATTCTATTCAGATTCCTATATGTCCCTCATTGCCGTAGTATCTGAGTATGTTCCAAACGTGCATTAAATTACATGACTAGCATCTGTTATGTATGGTTCTTCCTTTCTCTCTTCCCCTCCCCAAAGACAATTTGTAGAAGTTTGTGATGGGGTCCTGACCCCTGCCATCCTCGATCCGCCCCCTCCTTTCCTGATCCTGACATGTCCCCTACACCAGTGGTTGTGAGAAGGCAGCTCACTTTCCCTGCACCAGGAAAATCCTTCCTCTGTCGATGGTGGCACATTCATGGCACCTGCACACTGGAGCGGGGGACAGAGTCTTTCCCCCTGAGTGTGCCTATTTCTATTCCTAACAGACATACCTGTGGTCCCTGGAGCACTGGGCCCTAGCATTCTGGTAATTGCAGGCTTAGATTTTGTAGTATGCGATCACTGAAAGGAACACCAGTGTGTCTATTTGAATGGCCACGCAAGCCTAGAGATGCATCTCATTGACTTATCATACCTGAAATCGTTTAACACATGTCATTGCAGGAGATCTTTCCCACCCTGCCATGCAGGTGAGCATAGGTGAAATTCACCTTTGCACAAGGTCTATGCACCATTCAAGTCTAACAAAAGTCCTCAAAATAGGATTCAAATGGGACCTAGTGTCACTTGGCACAGGGGGTTCATTTCATCCTATAAATAGTGCCAGATATCAGGAAATAGTATCTTGTCCCAAAACTCCTTGCGTTCCTCAGGGGGTTAAGGGAGCTGTGAAATCATGCTAATTTAACACAGATATATGGTATAATCTGCCCTAAGTTAAATTAAACCATTTGTTACCTTTGTGCTCATCTGGACCAGGTTTAAGATGTACAGTACGTCGTTAAACATGACTGGAAACAGATACGCGTTTTGCTACATGAGATGCTACTTCTGTTGTCACATAAAAAGGCCATTCTGTTCTGACTCAGGCTATTCTGTTCTAACTCACCCAGGGACAATGAATTTTCTTTTTGCGCTTTCATGTATGTACTGGAATCTATTCTCCCATTAAGGGGGAATAGTACATAGAGAAAAGATCCCAAAACATAGATTTATTCATGGAGAGTAAACTCAAACTGTAACTTAGAACTGTTTTTTAAAGTTCTGATTCTGAACCCTTTTAATTAAAAACCTTTGGTTGAAATACACCCATCAGAGTAGGAGCCAGGGAAGCCCCCCAAAACAATTAAACCACTGGGATTCTGCTACCATGCAGGCAGGAAGCTGCAAAGTAGACACACGAGGCTACTATATAGCTCCTTCTTGTTCTAGGAATCCCAAGTGTTTTACGAAACAGTGTGTTACCATAGACACAGGTGCCGGCTTTTCCAAACTGTTCCAGCAATTTTAGGGTGGCGTACCTCCACCGTAGCTGATAGAGTTACACCAGTGGAACCCAGTGGAAAATCAGTCTGTGATAGTAATGTGACTGCAGAGGTCAATATGGCAGCCATTATCAACTCAGCAACCGAGCCTGAGTTCTAGTGTATCATATGTGTCTGTGTAGACGTAGTAGCTTTTCTTTTGATTGTACAGGGCAAGAGTGTCAGAACACAGCCGGCCACTCTGATGCGAACTGCAGCTTTCTCTACCCTACTTTTCTTAACGTCTCTCAGCAGTGCAGTATCCCCAGCGCATCTCTGCCCACGAGAGAAACGATGGGAGTGCTAGCATAGACGAGCCGCCATCCAGTACTTTCCTCACCCTGCCATCTCGATGGGATCAGAACTGGGTTACGTGAAGCATTGCTAAGGGCACCACCACAGTGCTCCCACCGTTCCTGGCACCAGCCCAGCGGCACCAGCTGGGGTCCAGCCCTGGGAGATTGAAAGAAAATTGCCAGAGTAAATACAGGTAGCTAGTTATGCGTTTGTGGCTTGCAGTCTCAGGAAGGAAACAGCGAGTTTGTTATTCTTGATAATAAGCATTCATGTTAGGGAAATGGTCAAACCGACAGTGACAGTCCTAGTTCCTCCTGATGAAGAAACGTCCGTTTAGTACAAAATTGGCTTGTAACATGGAAGTAACATTTTTCATACAATACAGTTTCCCTATCGGTGTGAGAAATTTCTTTCCCATCTTCTGTTTTCTCACTGAATCGATTAATATTAGGAGGTAATAGATACAAAATTCTATTAGTTGGATTGTGCAAATGATTTATTTGCTGCTAAATGAGTTCTCTTTGTATCGATAATGGACCTACAGTTGAAAAGGGATTAGGAGGTTAGTTCATTACACAGCAAAGTGAAGTATCTTTAACAGGCATCTGTTTTGCAGTTTAATTTGGATCTTCAGTAATGAATGGACACTACATCCATTATGGTTGGGACTTTCAGTAGCCTAAGGGAGTTAGGTCTCAGTCTCAATGAAATTGAATGGGATTTGGGTGCCTAAAGCTGGTACGCCTCTTTGAAAATCCCACTTTATGTCCATTGCATTAATGGGTTATGTGTTTTTTTCCCATTGTTATTTTCTACTGTCTATAAATCTCATGTAAGTAACTGAGTTGCCAACTGAGGTGAAAAATTAACAAAACACAAGTTTTTATTTGGCATAAAAAGCCTGATTATTTGATGCTGAAAGAAAATAGACCTTTTAATTCAGTTTCAGAGATATTATCCTTGCTATTTTTTAATAGTCTACTTGTTATAAAAAGACAGTCTGACACTTCCTACGCCTGGAATTTGACCTGCTTTACAATAGCTATAATCTTGTGGAAAATGTCCTGCACATCCTCAGGGCAGTCGTCTCAGCTTGCATAAATTGGTGTGTAGCTCCATTGACTTTCATGGAGTTAGGCCAGCTTAACCCAGCAGAGAATCCAACCCAGAGTATTTATTGGATTTGTGTATTTTTATTGAAATCCACCTCTCCTTCATCAAGAAATTTAAAACACCTCAGGCAATAACCATGGCTTTTATAGGGCCTAGATTTTTTTAAAAAGTTTTGTGCTCTGCTTATGCAGCTACATCAGAAAGAATGCAAAAAAACCCCACATCTAAAACCCTAATGAATTCTAGAGATGAGTTTATACCCTCTGTCATGTAAGTGCTCAAAAAAGTGATATTTACTGCTATTTTAACTAATAGAAATTTTTCACAGGAGACTAGAAGATTTGAAGGGTGCAGGTCATCAGAAAGGGAGCCTTTCCCTTGTAGGTCATTGGTTTAAATCAGGTCCATGTTGACAGCGACTAGGGTTCATTCTGTCTCATAGTTATTTGGCTAGTTACCATATATGAGACGACTTGGTGGTCTCGATGTAATGCCTAATGGAGATGATTGATTAATGTGTCTGTATCACTAAAAACGTCACTGTTGTTCACAGCAGCCGGAATACTTGGTGATAGTTTCAGTAAAGGCCAAATGAGATGAGGAAATTTTAGAGGGCAGCATGAGGAACTTGCACTGCAACAGCTGCAACTTCATAGAATCAGAGAAGTCTAGGACTGGGAGGGACCTTGAGAGGTCATCTAGTCCAGTCCCCTGCATTCAAAGCAGGACTATGTAATAAATAGCCCGTTCCTGACAGGTGTTTGACTAACCGGTTCTTAAAAACTTCCAGTGATTGAGATTCCACAACCTCCTTTCATGTATGTTAGCAGGAATAGAGCTCAGGAGCTTTGATTCTAAATGGTATGCTTGTGGTAGAAGCACTCTTACCTTCTGTGGGCCAACATGTAGGGCATGTCTACACTTACCTCTGGAGCAATCGATCCAGCAGGGGTCGATTTATCGCGTCTAGCGAAGACACGATAAATCAACCGCCAGGTGCTCTCCCGTCGACTCCGGTACTCCACTGGAGCAAGAGGCGCAGGCGGAGTCGACGGGGGAGCATCAGCAGTTGACTTACCGCAGTGAAGACATGTATTTATGATTCATGTAGCTGAAGTTGTGTAACTTAGATCGATCCCCCCCGCAGTGTAGACCAGGCCGTAGAGGACAACATAATCATATACACTTAACCAGCATTGCACTTTGACCCACAAGCATTGACATCCTTTTTTTCCTCTTGAGTTATGCTTTCAATATCAGTCTTGAGAAAACCCAAAGTGAAACGAAATCAAAACAACTGATTTTCCGCCCGATTTCACATCAAAACTACACAAAACTTTCACTCAGTTTCAACAGGAAACCATAAATCAGCCCAAGTTGGTTTGAAATTGGGGCTAACTTTGCATCGCGCAACCCAAAACAGAAGCTGCAACCCAGTAACAATTTTGCAATGATTTCAGATTTTATTGTGCGTCCTGCTCTCATGGCAGCCATCTAGCTTTGTGTTACAACAGAAAGCTTTGTAAAGGAGATAGAAGGGGTTTAGATGTTTTTATTTAATATGTTGACAGGCTTTACTAGTTTCCCTTGTCTTAGTGTTTGGTTACAGGATACTTGTAATGTATATATATGGCTTCTAGAATCTTTCTGGTCAAATTAGACTGTGAAATGACTATGCGACTTTCACTCTGGGGTAATCCCCAGTTTGCTCTGCATTGCTGCTGATCGGATTCCACATCTGTGGTTAAAAGTATTTTATGTTTTTACTTCTCACCTAAGGATCATTAGGCTTGAGAACAGACCAGTTAAAGAAATTGTTTCCTAGGATTTAAGGCTCGAGAAATAAAAGCAAAGTTTAGAAGAAAAGGGAAAAAAAGGAGCGATACTGGGCTTCTATATGATTTTGAATAACTTCATTCAGGAAGACAAATATGCTCATAGCAAAGAAGAGACAGAGCAACCAATGAGTTATGATTGTGGTAGTAATTTTCTTATGAGTTAATTTTTTTCCCTGTGTGCCAGTCATAGGTCCAAATCTTACAAGCTCTGACTAAAATGGGAATTTTGTGCATAAAGTACTTGCAAGATTGGATCCTAAATGTAACTCATATTTATGTATATATATATATGTGCGTGTGACTTATACTGCGTCTCTATACATAATATATATACTGTACATTTATATAGATACAGAAAGTATTAGAGCATATACAGAAAAAATCTTACTCATTTGTTCATTAATTTTATTTCAGAATTGTTTTCTGAATACCTGTTCTTCCTATATAATATATTTTTGGGACTTATTCTGCCTTCTTTACTCAGGAAGAATCAGGCTCACTTTAGGGAATATTTTAGCTGAAAAAATGAGATCTTAATAGATTATAAAATCATGCCATAGAGATTCTTGCCAATTTCATAGCACGAGATGAAGGAAGGAAAGAAAATGCTTTCTAAATAAACATGCTTCCTGCCCATTGATCCATACTCACAGCTTCCATGTACTAGAGGAGGAGTTTTAGAGGCTTGATTGACTAAACTCTTTGAGGGTTGCATGGGGTTTAAGTGAGGGCAGAACTTGGTCCTAAATGTATAAATTTTAGCCAAACTCCAACTGTTCTCTGCAGAATAGAAAGGAGGGATTTCATTAGGTAGGGGGCATAAGACTGCCAAGTGACATAAGCCACTACAGAAATAAATTTGGTGCTGTACACACTCACTTCATTTCACTTCTGAACTCTTTTTACCATTACATAGGGATGGAGGTGTCCACAGTTCTTCGGCACTCCTTCAGGTCTCTGGCATGTGTTCGTAGGTCTTGGAGTTCCAGTCCTTTTCTCTTCAAAATTCTCTTGACCAGAGTCTTTCCGTCATATCCTGTCTTGCTGTCCTCTTCCTCCCATGCTTTCTTTGCTTGGTTGTTCTTTTCCAAGTCTTCTCCAGTCCGCCTCAAACATGTGGTCTCCAGCTATCTGTCATTGAGAGCTAGGGTGACCGGATGTCCTGATTTTATAGGGACAGTCCCTATATTTGGGGCTTTTTCTTACATAGGCTCCTAATACCCCCCATCCCCATCCCGATATTTCACACTTGCTATCTGGTCACCCTATTGAGAGCCCCAAGTTCATCTTCCCCCAATCTCTTCCATGTGCATCCTGTCTACTTTCTGCTTGCCTGCCATCTTCCTCAAAATGTTGTTTTCTACTGCCTGTTTCTTCTTTTCTTCCAGCTATGTAAAACACACCATATATGTGACAAACTCATACAGCATCCACTTTTCCTTTCAGTTTGTTACTTAACTGCCAGTCCTACAGGTCACCTTTTCTACTGCCACTCATGCACATTGGGTGCTGTGTACACTTAGCTGAAATACAAAGTACATAATTGTCAAGCCTGGCTACCAGCTCTCCTTTTTGGTTCTCAGCGGGCACTGACATGCCCAAATTTAGTCTTTGGGTTTCTGACATGCTAGTTTGAGAGCTTAGGTGTGGAACTGGCTGCTCTCACTTGGGCACCCAAGTGTGTGATTTGGGCCCTACACTTCCAAAGATAAGGACCTATTCTCTTTGTCCCCTAGGACTTTGCACAGAACTCACATTGAAACGAGGGTGAATCTCATACATAGAACAAAGAGTCATTATGGCTTTTAGAAATACAATCCATATTGTCTTTTACAGTAGGTTTAAAAATTAAATAAATACGGCATTTTATCTTATTCTTGATATTTCAGGACATTTATTCAGTCTCCACCATCTACACTGCTGAAATCTGAGAATCCCTACATTTGATAATAAAAACAGCAACAGAGACTAACACAGGATCTGGAATGTCCTGCAGAGAGATTCAGATCTTTAGCATGTGAGATAATAATGTTTCTGTTTTGGGGCTTAATTCTGCTCTCAGTTACTGTCATGCAACCCTACTGGCAGGGCCTGCTCCAGGCACCAGCTTTCCAAGCAGGTGCTTGGGGCGGCATTCAGAATGGGGCGGCCATCCGTGTCCCACGGCCGCAATTTGGCGGCAGCTCCACCGCTCTTCCGGGGGTGGCGGCAATTCGGTGGCGATTGCTTGGGGCGGCAAAATTGGTAGAGCCGCCCCTGCTACTGGGATAACTTCAGTGGCATTGTGCCACTATAGACTAGAGCAGACTGTGGCTTTCTGGTAGGACCCAATTCAACAAGGAATTTACATAAGCAGTGGGACTTAAGCACGTGCCTTATGCCCTGATCCAGCAAAGCTGCTATGCATGTACTTTAAGCATGTGAATAGATACTGACTTCACTGAGATGACCCATATGTTTAAAGCTAAGCACATGCCTAAGTGCTTTGCTGGATCAGTACCTTTGTATCTATATTATTTCTTGTCTTGGTGAACAATACCCGTGCAGTGTAGCGTTCTTGAGCAGTCATAATCTACCAGGTCATGGCAAGGTAAAAGAGAAAGAGATTGGATTACCAAGAAGAATGTAAGTAAAATGTTGATGAAGATAATTGAATGGCACAGAGAAAGAGAGGGAGTTTTGCAAACACAATAGAACTCTTTGTCTTTTTTCTAAAGAATTCAAACATAATCTTGGTCTTTGACCAGCCTTTTAATGTCCTGTTTTGTTTTACACGGGAATTAAAAAATATTTTCCATTTGTTTTAATTATCTACTCACTTTAACTTTGACCTTTGAAAAGTGTTTTGCTATGACATCCATTGGTCTCATGGTGAGCAGTGCTAGGAAAACAGCAGCAAAAATAAATCTTTTAATTTATTTTACCTACTATGTTTAATCCCTTTAATCTGTTAATAATTTGTGTTTTCTTCCTTTTTGCAAAACAGCAGGTTTATCACTGTTAAGCATGATTTTCGGGGACGTATGTTGTTTCACTATAACAAAATTTTCACTGAACAATTTTCCTAAGTGATCAATCCATTTTCAGTATGAAATCTTACTCTAAAACCAACTTTATCTTACTGACTTTTTCTAACTGTGCCCTCATTATAGTTAAAACTCAACTTTTTAACAGCATTTTTTAAAAGGTAGATTTTGTTATTTTTCTTTTGTTTTATAAACAGTGTTTGTTAAAAAAGATTACTGTCTTGCCAAAAAAAGATGATGATTTCTATGCATTGGGTGATTCAGTGATGTTGAGATTTTGCATGTCTTGTAGGTGCTCTTACATATGTACATTTGTGATATCTGTAGAAATGTTAACCATGTCAATCAATGGCTATTAGCCAGGATGGGCAGGGATGCAAAACCATGCTCTGAAGTGTCCCTAGCCTGTGTTTGCCAGAAGCTGGGAATGGGTGACAGGGGATGGATCACTTGATGATAACCTGTTCTGTTCATTCCCTCTGGGGCACCTGGCACTGGCCACTGTCAGAAGACAGGATACTGGGCTAGATGGACCTTTGGTCTGACCCAGTATGGCCGTTCTTATGTTCTTATGTATTGCTGCTATAACCACTTATTGTAGTTAACTGAAAAATCTGTACTAAGAGGCTGTGCCAGTTAATAGTTTTATGTATGACATGATAAACTGTGTACTCTGCTGTTTGTTTAATGTTGTGAGCCAGTATTTAGTGCCTTCTGTAGAAGGAAACAATATGTTGTGGTAGACAGGAGGTGCCAAATTTACAATATCCTGTTCCACACAAGGGACCACACACCAGGTTAAAAAAAATCATCTCCAGCTTTTAAGAAAAAAAAATTCTAAAAGTGACTGGAAAATGTCATGGATTTTTTCTTGTTTATTAATGTATTATTTACTAAATCAGATACATGTGAAGACACAGAGCGATTGGTAAGAAGGGACATGTTGCTGGACAGCATTTTTTTATTTTATTTTTTTAATGTTTGGTCTGCATGTGTTGCAGAATAACGGGAGAAGAGTTTGATATCTGAAATGGTGATTTTAGTATTAAATCAAATCATTAGGAAAACCTTTTAAATTCGTAATGGAACAGTCTTAAAAACTGTATTGACCTGAAACTGAAGTGATACAGGAATTATGTGTTCCGGTGTTGGCTTTCCAAGTGGTCCTGATTCTGATCTCCCTTGCACCCAGTGTAACTGAGGAGTAACTCCTCCAAGCTCTATTGAAATCAATGGAATTACGCTGCTGTAAAACTAATGTGAGATCAGAGTCAAGCCCAATAGTTTTGGCCTCCCTCTTTTCAGGTATCTTCATGCCAGACCCGTTGTATCATAATTCTGACATTTCATTTTCAAAAAGTCACTTTTCTCCTCTCACTGAAGAAGCTGAAAATATGAATGTAAAAAACAAAGTAGATGAATTCATCTTGATTTTGATCTGAGTTTTAACAGGGTGAAATCTTTAGATTCCTTTTTTAAGTGGAAAACCAAATAACATGAGTTTACTGGAAGGGTTTAGGATGGAGAAGGATGATCTACTGAAAAACTTGGGAAGATTTTTGAAACCAAAATACCAAGTTGCCAGAAAAGCAATATTACTTGAAAAATATCAATGATTAAAATTCATCCCTTGACTAACTGTATTAAAGTCAAGTCTATACCCCAGGAATGAATTTGACTTCAAAAAATCTTAAAAGCACTTGTAATTGCAACCTTCCTCCAAAAAGACTGCTAAACCAAGATTTTCAAAAGTGACTAGTGGGTGCATCACTTTTTGGGTGTCCAACTTGTGATCCCTTAAAAGACCTGATTTTCTGAAGGTGGGTGCTCAGCACTTTCTGAAAATCATGCCTCTATGTCTCCCAGAAATCAAGGCAAGCAAAATCACTAGTCACTTCTGAAAATATTATCCACATTTAAATGTATAAAGTCTAGTTATGACTCTTTGGTGTGTTCCAACCTCCTACATAGTGCTTTTCAGCAGTTGACCTCAAAGCACTTCACAAGCTTTTTAATATATTACTCCTTACAACACCCCTGGGAGGTAGGGCAGTGCTATTATCTCCATTTTACAGATGGGGAACTGAGGTTCAGTGTGGTTAAGTGATTTTCCCAAGATCACAGAGGAAGTCTGTGGCGGAGCAGGGAATTGAATCTGTGTCCCCCATGTCTGAGGCTAATGCCATAACCCTTTCCCCATCTCCAGAGATCTTGGGCCTGATTCTCAGCTGATGTAAATTGGTGTAGCTTCATTGTCTTCAGTTTGGCTCCTTTGTTGCTGAGATGACTTCATTTTTAACATTTGCTACTTTTAAAGTCAACTTTGACCAACTGCAAGTTGATTCTCTACGGCTTTGTCTGTCTGGTAGCCACTGACACATGAACAAAACACATGTAAAATGCCACCACTGGCATGAGTGCAGAATTCTGATTTGGGAGAGTTTACACCCACTCGGTACAGATGTTAAATGGCTACCTGAAGTGTGAAGCGGTGAAGGACCACGCCCTTCATCTGTGCTCCTATGCCAGTCACTGCCATATCTTGCTCTTGAGTCTGTCACGCATCAGAGTCACTGCTTCGGAGGGTTAATGGCTGCACAGCATTTATTCAACATTTTTCTATCCAACACACCAGTTTGCCAAAAATTACACTGGGTCCCTCCAGTACAAAAGCTGTTTTTTCATGGTTCCCATGCCTTTGTTGCTCATTGCGGAAGCTGGATTTGTTCTTGCCAAACTAGATCGCTGTAGTGATTGACGTTATTTCGTTAGTGCACTGCAATCTGGAAAGGTGATCATAACTCTACCGGCATAAACCTGGGACAAGGAAATGGACTGCTGCCCTCCGAGTGTAAAAGGCTCTGCTGGTACATGTTCGTCTCCTACCACTGCTTATGAAGGGAAAGCTACTCATTTGGTTGTGCTAATACTGTGGTGGACTGAATACTGCTTTCCACTTGCTTGAGTCCTTCTACTCACTTACTCAGTTATGAATTATGCATCCTTGGGGTCGCCTCTTTTACAATCACTGAGGTGTCTGGGGAAACCTTATATAAGTTTAACCACATTACAGGAAATGGTACTTTTAGAAAATATTTTAATGTTCTGGGCTGGGATTCTGAAAGGCGCCTAAGGGAGTTATATATCCAAATTCCACTGAAATTCAGATGCCTAATTCTCTTAGGCTCCTTTGAAAATCCCAGTCCTAAACGTAACCAGTTATTTTAAAACAAAGATCTCCGTATGAAAAGGTAATCTATTTTTAGTATTAAAATAGGGTTCTGTGTAAAAATGGCATCCTCTTCCTCAGCAAATCTGCTCCCTCTGTGTATTCTGAGTCTCATTTGTTTGTTTTAGTGGGGAAAAGGTAAGATTTCGATGTATTTTAATACGTCAGAACCAGTACATCTCTGGGAAAGTTATTTGGATTCTTTTCTAATTTGTGCATCATCAACAAAACTGTTAACTAAGATTCAACCCCAGTGCCTTCAAGTGATGCCCTCCAGGGAGGAAATAAGATTGCACCAGTGTAACAGAGTGGGGAATATGAGGGAAATGAGGCTGAACAATGGTAACTGAAGACATAATCTTGGTCACTTGATCTTTGTTATTGGTGGTGGGTGAGTCATAAAGAACCCATCTTGGGACTCAGATCCTAGGCTAAGATTGCCACTTGTTATCTTTGCACATTTGATTTGGACTCAGCAAAGAGCAATAAGTGTGGAACCCCACACTGCCATTTCTACAAAGTAACTTTTTAGAGTAGAACTGCATGAAGTGTTGGATCTTTGGCTGGTGCCAACCACTGAAATCAATGAAGTTACTGCTTTTTGCACCACCTGAGGATCTGGCCCTTATGTACATTAGGTGTGATTAAAATAGTCCACTTTTCTATAAGGTCTATTTACCTCTCCACAAAGACAGATGTCACCTTTTGTTCTCATATGTCTGACCCTTAGACTTTAACTGGGATGGAATAAACACTTTATGCCATACATCTACTTCCCGGTAATTTATTTCAGAGCTCTCCTGGAACAGTGCTGCTGTTACACACTTTGCAAAAGAAACAGGGAAACACTGAATAGGAAGGAGAAGAAAGTGAAAACAAGAATTTCATACGGTGGCTGTGTTCCTGCCTTTTCTCACCTCTCAGATCATTTTAAGTATTTAAAAAGAACAAGTTTAGTTGCTTATTAACTGGAGTAGATCATTAACTTTTGTCTTGCCGTTGACTGATCTTCAAATTGCTAAGCGAGTCTGATGTTTTAGCATTTCAGCTCATTGTTTATTTCCCCCCATGAGTACATTTTAAAAGTCTAGTTTTTCTGAACAACAGATTGATTTCATGGTATGTACAATGTTTGCTACTATTGTAGTGTGACTTTATTGTTTTTAAATATTTGTTTTGGTACAGCCTTAAACTTCTAGAACTAAGAAGAGCATTTCAAAATTAAGCAACTGATAACGTCATTGATGTCTGTGATAAGTGCATGCTTTATTCACAGTATTTTGTCTGTAATGGGGTATGGTGACCAATTCTCATTTATGTAATAAACTGTTTTCTGCAAAGGTGGCTACTTTCTTTAATCACATGAAACCAATGTACTTTAAAATTTGAAGCACATTATAGAAAAGAACCCAACCCACTCACAAGCCTTTCAGGTATGGATATCAACACAGCTGTGAAATTCTTGTGAGCCAGTAAAACATTCTGAGAAGATGCATGCAAACAAGCCCATGAAAAACTAGTTCCTGCCCAGCCTTGTATAAATTCATTGACGTCACCCAGGCCTCGATTCAGGAAAGCATTAGGCACGTACTTAAGTCCATCCTTATTCAGGAACGCGCTTAAAAATGTGCTTTAGTTACAGTGACGTCAATGGGATTGAAACCCAGGCTTCAAGTGCCCTTCCTGAATAAGGATGTTTTCCCGAATCGGGGCCCGAGGTTGGATTCAGTGAAGATAGGGGGATATTTTGGCTCTAAGTGTTCCATTTTGCTTTTAGAATTTCCATAACTGGGACTGCCCGTCTCACAAGAGAGCAACGTTTTCAATTGAAATGGGGTTTTTCAAGCCCAAGGCAGTTGTCTGTGTTTTGTCCAACTAGCCAGTGTGGTGACATGCTTTCCTAATGGCTAATCTGTGTGTGTGCGTGTATGTGTGTGAGCAATTTTAAAAGTTCTTTAGGTAGTCAACAGAAATTACTTAAGGAAGGGTTTTGACTTAAACCAGATCCAAGGCTGTGAACCTGGGATGACAGTCTCTTCCCAAGCCTGAACTTTCACTGTTCTAGAATACGGTATTAATATGTAAGACAATTCTGAGTCACAAACTCTTTTATTTTAACGATGCCAATAAAGCAAAATATCCCAAATTAAAAATCTGGCAGCTGTAAGAGAAGCCCCCAAAGCAGCTGCTTGTATGATGACAGCAGTGTTGAAGGAAGAGATTATCAGACAATCTCAAGTGCTTATGATAGGGGCATGGCAAAAAGATAGACATAAAACAACCAACGATAACTGTTAACTAAGCAAAGGCAGCATGTTCCAGGTTTGCTTGGGGAGAATAGGGCAGTCAAATGTGAGATGATTAAGCGGGGGCAGGGGAAGAGCTAGTGAGTTGTTTTCTCCTTTTGTCTCAGCTTTGGATCTTCATAAATTGACAAACTCTGCTAAATGGGGAACCATGTCGCTGAGCAGTGGCAGTTTGTGGGGTCATTGTGATGCTCCTTTGTCCAAGCCCATGAAATCTCTTCTGAATGTCTGGTGATCTTGGGATGCATTGAAGAACTGATTTGAAGTTAGTTTTAATGCTGGTTAGCTTTAAAGCCTCTTCAGTGACTCCAGCAGTAGGCAGAAAGAGGGACCAGGACAGTTTGTATCATATCTCCCTACTCAGAACATCTCTGCTTCTGCAAACAGTGGAATGAGTGCAGGTTCCTTCCTCCCCCGTTATGCACTTGGCTGACCATCCCTGGGACAGGTCAGCGTGAACTGCAGCCAGTGTACTTGGCCTTCTGGGACTTAGACATGCCATGCAGCTGTGTAAATGCTGATCAGGACCGGGCCTTAAATGTTTGAGGAAGAAATATTGGCCAGAAACTGATCTTGTAAGCTTTGCTCTATCTTTCAGCTGTGCAACTAACACGTATCACTGTCATGCTTTTATTGAAATTTCATAATCCAGACATTGTTTACAAATGACATGTTAATTGATGTAGAAGTAGCTCAGGGATATTATGGCACGATGCCTATTCAGATGTATTTAAGAGACAAGAGTTCACACATTAGTGAGCTAGGGTTTGAAATTAGTTTATAATGTATTCCAAAAACAAGTGGAACTTGGCAGCTGTCCCTGGAAAGACATGTGAGATATCTCTTTAGAATAAACCAGCGTTTGTACGTGTTATAAGGCTAGCTTTTGGCAATGTGAGTCATCTTGCAGCAGTTTGGGAGAATATTTTGAAAAAAGAATGAGAGAGAGCTGTGAAGTTACCTCCTTTTTTATGTAAACATTCTCTGTTTGTAGATCCAAATCCTGAGTAGGCACCTAATGGAAAATCTGCAGGTAGGAGTTGAAATGTGGAGCAGAAACTGACCGTCGCTATGGCTCAAAAACCTACGGAGAAACCACACCAAAGTCCCTTCGTGAGATGAGCAAAGACTCAAATAGTGGTAGCTCGAGGTTAGAATTGTATGGGGCATTGTAACTCACCTCAGCTCTACATGTTTGTTAAGAATACTTGTTTTGGCCTAGACTTCTCGCTTTCTTTTCCATACAAAACAACTCATAAGACACATGGTATTGAGGAAGATTCTGTGTTACTCATTAGCATTTGGAAGGAGATTCCGGAATATAGGAAGCATGGAGCTCTCGTCTAAGAGCACTTTTGGAAGCATCTCTCAATGCTGGGTTGTGTTTGGGGAGCTGCATATGTCTGTTCTCCAGGAGAGAATAATGGAAAGGGTGTCGTTGTTTGTTCAGATAAGGTTGCCCTGGACAGTCATTTCAGATTACAGGATCAGCTACCACTCTTGCTCTGTGCACAGAGCTCCCTTTTATGTCAGGGAGCAGCATGCACACTGATCAGTAAGTGGCTCATAGAATCTTGCAGGTCTCCTTTTGGAGGAAAACTACATTTTTAGGAAGTGGGAATGATGCTGAGATATTAAAATAAATCACATTTTCAGCCTCTCAATTTTGATGGTGTCTCATTAACCCTCCTTGCAAATTTCTATGTCCTTGCTCACCTTAAACACAAAAAATATAACTATTATAAAAAATTATAAAAAATATAAAAAAATATATAACCCCTGCCTCAAGGACAGTGCAGAGAGTATAGAGCTATCGGACCCATAGGGACACTTAAAGTTCTGGTATACGGAAAACACAATACAGCGCTTGTTGGATAGACTTGGAGCATGTACATATTTTTGACAGGGAGGAAATAATATCACTAGTTGTTTTTATCATCATCTTAATTGCAGAAGTCTAGTGAGCAGATTTTGCACCGGGTACATTTTCGCTATGATTTTGCAACATGCTTAAAAAAATATTGACATTGCGGGAGCAACTTAGAGAGTCAAACAAAAAGGGACCACTTTCAAATGAGTCTGCCGCTTGCCTCAGGCTCCACAGTGCTTTTGAAAATGGAACTTAGGCAAGCACCTCAGCAACTTGAAAATGTAACCTGAAAAGTCTAACTTAGAGTTGACATCCACACAATGAGTTGTGTCTAGATACTGTTGTGACTCCTATCCATGCACAAAGCTATCCTTCATGTGCGCTACAATGTGTTCATACATAATTTTAAACAGTTAGAACTTGACTCTCTGTAGACTGATGACTAGGCATGATATATTTTTGCAAGTGCATAAATACCCTGAAGTTAAGGGGATTTTGGGATGATAAAAGCAAGGGGGATTTGTCACACACTACACAGACGAAAAATGCAAATGACTGTCTCCTGGCAGCCTTGGGCATCTCTGATTTAAGCCCGGTTCTAAAAAGCACTTAAGCACATGCTTAATTGTAATGATTCATTGGGATTTAAGCATGTGCTTCAAATTAAAAACATGCTTAAGTGTCTTGGGTCTTGATCCAAAGCCATGGAAATCAATGGAAATCTTTCCATTGACTTTAATGGGCTTTGGATAGGCTCGTGTTGAACAGGGATGGAACACTCACATACTTAAAATGAAGTCCGTGTTTGAGTGCGGTGTTGGATCAAGGTCCTTGTCTTTTCCAATGCTGCCTTGCTGTGTTAGATAGTACTGATTGCTAGAATTAGTGGAGTAAACTGCTTTCTCCTGGAACACAGGAGATTAGAATGCAAATGTAGAATATATTTACAACAAAAACGATCTGTTCCCCAGATAACTGAATATTCGGTGGCTCCTGTTCCCATGCTTATCTGACACACTGATCCAGATGGCAACCTGCCTTCCTCAGTGCCATCTTATTACTTCAGTTTTGTTTTGTTAAAAACAATCTCTTTTTCTGTGTATACCTGAACTACCCACGGTGATGATGGTAACTATCAATTTGTGAATCAGCTAGTTCGGTTCTCAAGCTTTAATAACAACGTAAGCTGAGTTATATGGGATCTTCAATCGAAAGAAAAAGCCGGGGGAGAGCGGGGAGTTGTGTGTAGAATAAAAGTTATGAGGATTTTATTTGATTTAGTAACATCTTACAAGTATATTGAGCGTTTTGTCTGAAGTATTGCAAAACAGCTGTCTTTCTGTTATGAGCTTTTTCAGCGCCTAGCACAGTGGGGGCTGATTGGGGCTCTTAGTTGCTACCGCAATACAAATAAATAATAATAAAATATTAGAGACGAGCCTGAACCAAACCTCGATGTCTTGAACACACTGGAACTTTGGAAAAGTTTGGGCCCAGTGCTTAACTACCTGTCAGATTATATCCTGTACCTCAGAGACGTCTGCCTTCTGCTGGGACTCAAGGAAGCTGCACCGGTGATGCTGTGTCTCAAAAATGTAGTCCACAATTTTCAAATCTGTGCATCTAAAGTTAGGCTCCTATGTGGATATTTTTAAAAGCACCTGTGGCTATTAGGAGCACAAGTTCCACTGATTTTAAGTGACAGTGGTGCTCCTAAATCCCTTGGGCACTTTTGAAGCTCTTCCCCCTAAATCTCATATTTAGGCTAATAACAAGAAGTGGGCCTGGTTTTCCAAAGGACTGAGTGGTTGCTGCTCCCAGTGATAGCCCTTGGACCAGCTGGCAGTGTGACTGAATACTAGAAATGTAGGACTGGCAGGCACCTTGAGGGGTCGTCAAGTCCAGCCGGAGGATGTCTTCACAGATGGCACTCTGGGAAAGCAGAGGGGGGCAGGTGGCTTGTACAGAAATTTGGCACAAAGTGGATACTGTTGATTAAGTGTGCTCAGCAATTGCCTCAGGCAAGCAGAAGGGATCAAATACAGGGAAAGGGCTTGCCTGAGGGTTGCCAGAAGAAAGGGGCACAAAGTACCGAGGGATCTTTGCCTACTGGAGTCACTGAAAGGTGAGCTAAAGCAATGGGGGACTCATCCAAGAAGACCCACTGGAAGAGTGCATCTGCGATGCCTGCAGTTCCCTTCCGTGCTTGACCCGAGACATGATCAATGCAGCTGAGAGGAGGGGCCACAAAGGGGCCTGGGGCTGCTCTGACAACTGTTCTAATTTGCACTCACAGTGCAATGGGTGTGAGAGATGCCCCAGGCATGCTCTCCACACCAGCACTGGGATGGCATAGGAGCTTCTACTGTGGTTCCAGATGCTACTCAGCGATCCCCCTGCACTGGGAGGGAAGGCTCGAGGAGCTGGATCTCCTGACTGCAGGGAGCAGCGCAGAGCAGTGCCAACATGCCGGGGCATCAAGTCCTAGATCTGCACCCGTTAGAAACGAACCAGTGTGGACAGTATCAAGCCTCGCTCGGAGATGAGCCAATCACAGCAGTACTGGCAAGGCTTGTGCCGCATTCGGCAAGCCTCGGTGTGTGAACGCAAAGGGTTTACAAGGCAAGCAGGTGTCTCCTCAATGGGCAGTGGCCACAGCTTAGTTCAGTACTGCAGGCAGACTTTCAAAGGGAAGAGTGCTAGCCACCCATAACATTTCCTGCAGTAGCCTGGATTTTTTTCGCTATCTCCTATCCAGTTACTTACCAGGGCCAGCCTAGCTCACATTGTGATATCGTAACCCAGGGCAGCCAATGCTCCTGGCTATTGCCAGATGTTCTTCTGCAGGAATGTCACATGCAATAGTGAGCAAGTAATTAGGCAGCCAAACCTTGCAAAAATTTGATTGCAAACAGAGGAACATGGGAACCTCATGCCTTCTGAATTGTTTGACGTGAACATTTTTGCTGATAGTTTTCAGAGTAGCAGCCGTGTTAGTGTGTATTCGCAAAAAGAAAAGGCAGATTTGTGGCACCTTAGAGACTAACAAATTTATTTGAGCATAAGCTTTCGTGAGCTAGAGCTCACTTCATTGGATGCATACTGGGGAAAGTGTAGAAGATCTTTTTATATACACACAAAGCATGAAAAAATACCTCCTCCCACCCTACTCTCCTGCTGGTAATAGTTTATCTAAAGTGATCACTCTCCTTACAATGTGTATGATAATCAAGTTGGGCCATTTCCAGCACAAATCCAGGTTTTCTCATCCCCCCCCCTTTTTACCAAAAACCACACACACAGACTCACTCTCCTGCTAGTAACAGCTCATCCAAACTGACCACTCTCCTTACATTGTGTAGAATTATCAAGGTGGGCCATTTCCAGCACAAATCCAGGGTTTAACAAGAACGTCTTGGAGGGGAGGAGGAGGGATAGGAAAAAACAAGGGGAAATAGGCTACCTTGCATAATGACTTAGCCACTCCCAGTCTCTATTTAAGCCTAAATTAATAGTATCCAATTTGCAAATGAATTCCAATTCAGCAGTTTCTCGCTGGAGTCTGGATTTGAAGTTTTTTTGTTTTAAGATAGCGACCTTCATGTCTGTAATTGCGTGACCAAAGAGATTGAAGTGTTCTCCGACTGGTTTATGAATGTTATAATTCTTGACATCTGATTTGTGTCCATTTACTCTTTTACGTAGAGACTGTCCAGTTTGACCAATGTACATGGCAGAGGGGCACTGCTGGCACATGATGGCATATATCACATTGGTGGATGTGCAGGTGAACGAGCCTCTGATAGTGTGGCTGATGTGATTAGGCCCTGTGATGGTGTCCCCCGAATAGATATGTAGGCACAGTTGGCAACGGGCTTTCTGTCTCTGTCTGAGGGGTTGGAGCAAATGCGGTTGTATCGAAGAGCTTGGCTGTAGACGATGGATCGTGTGGTGTGGTCAGGGTGAAAGCTGGAGGCATGTAGGTAGGAATAGGTAGGTAGGTAGGTAGGGCACAGTTGGCAACTGGGCTTTCTGTCTCTGTCTGAGGGGTTGGAGCAAATGCGGTTGTATCGAAGAGCTTGGCTGTAGACGATGGATTGTGTGGTGTGGTCAGGGTGAAAGCTGGAGGCATGTAGGTAGGAATAGCGGTCAGTAGGTTTCTGGTATAGGGTGGTGTTTATGTGACCATCGTTTATTAGCACTGTAGTGTCCAGGAAGTGGATCTCTTGTGTGGACTGGACCAGGCTGAGGTTGATGGTGGGATGGACCACACCACACGATCCATCGTCTACAGCCAAGCTCTTCGATACAACCGCATTTGCTCCAACCCCTCAGACAGAGACAGACACCTACAAGATCTCTATCAAGCATTCTTACAACTACAATACCCACCTGCGTAAGTGAAGAAACAGATTGATAGAGCCAGAAGAGTTCCCAGAAGTCACCTACTACAGGACAGGCCTAACAAAGAAAATAACAGAATGCCACTAGCCGTCACCTTCAGCCCCCAACTAAAACCCCTCCAACGCATTAAGGATCTACAACCTATCCTGAAGGATGACCCAACACTCTCACAAATCTTGGGAGACAGGCCAGGGGACATCATCACAATTAACTTAGGCTTGAATAGAGACTGGGAGTGGCTTAGTCATTATGCAAGGTAGCCTATTTCCCCTTGTTTTTTCCTACCTCCCCCCCCCAGACGTTCTTGTTAAACCCTGGATTTGTGCTGGAAATGGCCCACCTTGATTATCATACACAGTGTAAGGAGAGTGGTCACTTTGGATAAGGTATTACCAGCAGGAGAGTGAGTTGGGGGGGGGGGGGGGGTGAGAAAACCTGGATTTGTGTTGGAAATGGCCCACCTTGATTATCATACACATTGTAAGGAGAGTGATCACTTTAGATAAGCTATTACCAGCAGGAGAGTGGGGTGGGAGGAGGTATTTTTTCATGCTTTGTGTGTATATAAAAAGATCTTCTACACTTTCCACAGTATGCATCCGATGAAGTGAGCTGTAGCTCACGAAAGCTTATGCTCAAATAAATTGGTTAGTCTCTAAGGTGCCACAAGTCTGCCTTTTCTTCTTGCTGATAGTGAATCCTATGCTGCCTGAAAATTGCCTTTCCGATCAAAAGGAGAATAGCCAGCTGTTTTCAGAAGTCCTTTGTATGTTTATTTAATAGCTGTAGTATATAGAAAGAGGACAGTATCCCTTTAAATAGTTTGTAAGCCCTCTAGGGGCACTGACCATGCTCTCTGTGTTCTAGAAGCCAAGGCGAGCAACAGCACGTATATGTAGGTAGGCCTTGTTTATAGTCAGTAAACACAGTTATTTGTTCCCGGGTGGTTCCATCATATCTTGTGCAAGAGTAAAAGTCACAATATTCTTACCCATAAAAACCCTCCAAACGCTCACTGATTGTATAAAGGGTTTGAGGTTGGGTCGTCAATTTTTGAGATCTTTCTAAGGGTACATCTACCTTGCAATAAAAGACCTGCGGCGATGAGGCTCAGAGCCCAACTGGTCAATTAACGTGGGTGCCAGGGCTAAAAATAGCAGTGTAGACATCCGGGCTCACGCTGGAGGCCTGGCGTGAAACCCCCTGATGGGGAGGGTCTCAACACAGCTCTTTTTAACCCTGTGAGCGCGAGTCAATTGATCCAGGCACTGAGGCGCGCTGGCAAGGGTCTTTTATTGCAGTGCAGATATTCCTGAAGCATCTACAGACACTGCATATTTTGCCTTGCCTAGCGACTGGGGCAAACCTTTGACTTGAATGGGAGCAGGGGTCGGCCAGCACTGGATGCTTTTGAAAATCCCATGCCAAGGGCATGAAGAGTGTTCTAAGGCCTAGCCTTGGTCCCAACAGTGTGCAAGCCAGATGCTTAGATGGAGCCTGTGGGTTGGAGGGGGGCACCACACTTCTACCTCCCTGCATAAAGCTTACATGGCCCCCACCCCAACTACACACCATTCCCAGGAGCGGACTCACAGCGCAGTTGCCATGTTCAGTCATCAGGCACTGGGAAATGATGGCGGGGAGGCCCTGGGCATCCAGCATCCCTTTAGAGCCAGGATCCTTCCTGGCTGACTTATAGCTGGGGGGAAAATGCATGGGGCATTGTGGAAGCAGAGATGCGGGCTCTCAAGCTGCCCCATGAGACCTGGAGGGGAAAGCCCCTTAGCGACACCCCCTCTCGCCCATAGGACAATCTCATTGTTATTTAAAGAGGCTGGGAACCTTCTCCCCTCCTTCCCTGCTGGGGATGTGCAGTGATTACCAGAACCCTAGAGCTGCAGTAACTTCTGCACCCTCTGTGGCGGCAGTGTTGGGGCCAGGGGAGCTGGGGAGGTATATCGGGCTGCTTCTGAGGGGAGCCCCTTTCCACGAGTTCTCACAATTCTGGGATGTGGCTCCCCTCCCCTTCATCTGCCACCCCGGCTGGCAGACCTGCCGAGCAGCCAACTGGGCGCACAGATGACTTTAGCAGCCTGTTGGGGCTTACGTTGGCCTTGGCTGCCACATAAACTGGCTTCGGGCCCATAAAAAGTACACTTAAATATAGAGGATGTAATAAAATGATAGTGGTATCATAAAAATGCATTACTCTTTTCATAAGAGATAGCAAGGGCTTAAATACCTACAATAGGGTCCTTCATCAATCTGCTCCATTCAGTTCCCGTCTGTGCTGCTGAGGAGAATTTAAGAAACGAGCACCAAGTGTCTTCCCTGTAATCCTGGCCTCACATCAGCTAACGCCATCTCTGACAGCTGCCTCTGTTGGCTTCACTACGTCTCTGGGCCTGATCCGGCACTGTTTGCACTGAGTGCAAAGCGGGTAGAAAGCCCCATGGTGGGAGAGAGAGGAGAATTCCGACTGAGTAGCGTTTCACATCCAGTTTGCACAGGTATGCCTGACTGCCCAATGCGCCAGGCAGTGGAGAATCAGGACCAGTGTGCAATGGAGCATTTCTTTTTAACAGCTTAGGTAGTTCATTAAGGCAAATCCTTGATGTTTCTTCCCACTGTTTTTTCCCCTCATTGCACCTGTCCCCCCGGCAAAAGGTTCTGCATCGCCCTATCAGTATCATTTACTATATTTAGCAAAACAAATTTAGTTCTGGGGCAACCTCAAGATGATCCCATATTGGAAACACTATTCCACATTCTAGAGTTCCAGTGAAAGTGCTTGAATAGCTTCATGGGACTTCGCCGTTTTCGGGACTTCACCTCTCAGTATTTCTACTCGGGCCCATGTAAACAGTTCCAAGTGGCTCTAAACCTGATTAACTAAAGAGTCCCACAAGGGTACGTTGTTTTGATCCCTGCCTCTGTTTGTTTTCTAGCGTACTCGACGAAGCTCAACAAGTTTCCTGTCTTTAATTGCGACGATGGCCTAAAGTATCTGTGTCTCAGTGCTGTAAGCCCAAACACTACAAAAGCTACTCTGTACGCCCTGAACGTGTGGCGGTACTGGTGTGTGACAAAAGGACTTAAAGACTGCATGGACATCACTAAGGTAAGCACCGAGAACGCCTTGAGACCGCTCCTCTGGTCAAGGCCAGCTGACCCACGAATGGGAGAGACACGGCTGGGTAAAGGTGAGGATTTAAACCTCCTTTATGCTCCCATGATCCCAATATTAGCCAGGGACCAACCCAGCCCCCAGAAGAAGTCTGCAGTCTTCTCTAATTTACACCTTTTTGCCTCCTGCCCCGTGGGGCTGTTCCATCAGCCAGGGACAAGCTAGGTACAGGGGAGTTCTGGCCACACCCACATTTTGCCCAACCACGGCCCCTGCGCTGGCAGCCCAGAAATGGCAGGATATTCATGTCCTTGCCCAAAGAACACACTTTTTATCTAAGGGGCCTTATTTCTCTCTAGGGGTCAGGTACTAAAGCCCCAGTCCAGCAAGCGCTTAAGCATGTGCTTAACTTTAAGTCTGTAGTTCTACTTAGATGTTTCAAGTTAAGCATGTACTCTGCTACAGTGGAGCCTAAGAATTTGTCTTGTCTGAAGTAATACAGGAAAAAAATAAAAATAACCCTGCAACAGTGATAAAAATCTACTCTATGACCAAAGCAGTAACAGGGACGTTAGATACCAGCACTCAGCACACAAGGGTGCAGAGTCGAGACATCCTTACAACTGATGCAATAGAGATCCTAGACGCTGTGTGCATCAGGCAGCCTGCTGGTTAAGGGAAGGGTTTCTTGTGTTAGTGAGATTAACGACAGTGCATGCTGGGCATCTAAGGAATGTCGGTCGAGTCCCAACGATGTGATACAACATTAGAACACCAAGGACTGCTTGTCCCACTACGACCTGTAATGTCAGGAAGTATTTTTGTTTTCAGTTTCGAAGGTGTCCATTTTAAGAAGGCTGTTGCCACTTGGACTTGCATCTGTTTTCATAATTTACAGATGTGTTTGTAATCCAGAAGCAGAAATGAGAGCGCCAAAATAAACCTGTGCAGGTTAACAAAGTCTGATTGCAGGGCAAGTATGACATACAAATGGCCCAGATAAGTGCTTGTGATTACAGACAAAGGGTCCCTGAATGCTTTTTAATTCTCAGACTCTGGGAATCAAAGGCGATATTGTCCTCCATCCCTCCTGTTATCGCAAGCATCTCATTATAACCAGCTTAATGCTTTCCTTTAATTATGAGATTTATAGAGGCTGTAAGTATATCTCAGGGAAAAGGAGGAACGGAAAGTTTCCCTGGCTAGAGCTTAAAAGGGAAAAGTACAGAATATAAGGCATGCACTGTACTCCATGCATCAGACTATATTCATATTAGGTGAAATCCTGATCCCAGTGAAGTCAACGGCAAAACTCCCATTGACTTCAGTGGGGCCAGGATTTCACCCTCCATTTCTTAAAATGTGGGGGTTGGTGTTGTGGTGGAAAGGGCCCCACCCTAAGCATCAGAATGTGTCATCTCTCTCACCTTTCATTAATCCTGGTCCCCTAATACCAGTGGGGTCCTCGTCTCTGCAAAGCAGTGTCCTAGCAGAGGAGTGCTCAACCCTTTTATTCCAGGCTGCCTTTTTTTCTCCATACAGCTATATTTCCCATTCCAGTCAGTACAGCAGCCATATACATTGCATTCTCTTTGTAGTTACACAAATATGCACCCTTCTTCCAAACCTGCAAGGTTACTACATTCTTTTTGGGAAGACGGGAGCATGTTGCATCTTGCACCTTTCCTCTGTGCAGAGCGTGAAAAGATCTGGAACTTGGGTCTTCCCACTTAGTAGCATCTTTCACCATCCACAAGCAGGCTGACCTATGACAGAGATAGAATAGAAATGGACCCGAGCCACAACCCTGGATCTGAAAAGTGATACATTTTGGAGAAATTTGAAACCGAAGTTCACTGCTGCTCAATATCTGTCATGAGACAGACCTAAGCCCTAGGTGTGAACATCACTGCGGTTTGGGAAAATTTGGATCTAGATCCAAACTTGTCAGTGCAGGCTTGTCGCTAATAAAGAATTTTATCCCATGCATGTAGTAACACTGACATTTGCATTTCTCTTGTTCCAGATTCCAGCCTCAAAGCTGAATGAACTCCTTGAGGACTTCTACATTACGGTGAAGAAAACGGATGGTTCGGACTTCCTAGCCACGTCCTTGCATGCTATCCGCCGAGGCCTGGACCGGATTCTGAAGAACGCTGGGGTGGGATTTTCCATCACCAGCAGCACCTTCACATCCTCCACCAAAAAGTTGAAGGAGAAACTCCGGGTGCTCAGCAAGGCTGGGATGTCTGGTGCTCGCTCTCGAAACATTGTCTATTTTTCCCTGTCTGATGAAGAAGAGATGTGGAAAACAGGATGCTTGGGTGATGAGAGTCCGGTAGCCCTACTGTCCACAGTGGTGAAATATAACAGCCAGTACCTCAACATGAGGACTTTGCAGGAGCATGCAGACTTAATGTACGGGGACATTGAATTACTCAAAGATTCACAAAACAGGCCCTTTTTTGCCCGAACGGACAGCGTGAAACGAGAACACAGGGTGAGCTCTAACAAAGTGTGTTATGGCCAGATATACCATGAGCACTCCAAAGGACACAAGCTGTGTCCCTACTGCCTCCTTTATAAGTACATGTACATCCACCGGCCCCCAACCCAGATGGAAGCAAAGTCTCCTTTCTATCTGACTGCACGGAAGGAGATTAGCGGCATGGGAAATGTGTGGTACGAGGAACAAAGAATGGGTCTCCGCTCGCTGAGGGGAGTCGTCCCAAAGCTGGCTAAAAAAGTCAAACTTGACCACTGTGAAAACTTCACTTTTGTTTCATTCACTCAGGCTTCCAGAAAGTTTGGCTCTCTTAACTCCTATCAACAAGTCTGACATCCATGTTCTAACACCATCCATGTGTTCAGTCAGTTGTACACGAAGGGGGCATTGGACTAAAGGAGCTTATTTCAGTAGCCAGACCTCTATAGACAAGCAGAAAGATGATGGCCTGCTGATGACTCGCTTTGATCCTTATCGAAGCAGCTGCTACTGAGAAAAATTGAGCTCTTTTCCAAATGTGTGTTAATTATATTCTATTATTGAGACAATATATTGCTGCATATACAAGAATGCTACAGGAGTGAGGAAATCAGTTAATTACAGTGCCTTTTAGCACAGGTTTTTCTCAACAACTACCACATTAAACTGGTCCAGAAATAAAATTCCCAGTAGGTCAGTAGCTTTAATACATTGTGAAGAAACTAAGTTGCTATTAAATAATAATTTAAAAAGTGGAAAGAGTGAGAAATTAAATGTTTCCTGGGGAAAAATTGCACTTGACACTTTTCTGTTTGGTTGATGGATAATCTACCTTTGAAAAGCAAGCAGCATCACTTGATGGAAGATCCTGCAGCTTTCTTCTGTTACAACGTTTGGAAAGCATGAACTTGGGTTATGGAAGCTCTCTGTAGTGGTTGTCACCTGCTTTCCATTGTCCATTGCTTTCCATTCCATTGGGGCAATTTTATGAAACCAGATTCATGTACACACACGTTTTAAGAACTATATTTCCTACGCAATGGATGACCTGTGCTATCATGGATTTTTCTCCTTAACAAGTATGGCTTGGATTAAGGGAGCTATTATCAAAGACTGGTAACTCTTGAAGCAGAAGTGCCTATGTTTTCTTTCATAGTTGTCATACAAAGGTTATTTTCTTGTGAACCATTCTTAGATTTTTCCCATCTGGGCGGTATATAATGAATATAGATATTTTTCCAATATACAATAATTTACACTGGATCTGTAGATACTACTAGAGGTAATTCCTGGATTTACCAAACAAACAAACAAACATGGTTACAGCATCCTTGAGGGACAGCTTTTTGAATCATTAATTTATAAAAGTTAAGTCCAAATATTTCAAAAAGGCCAACTAGTGATTTTGGGTGCCCTGCTTTTGAGACACTCTAAAGGGACCTGATTTCAGCATTGTCTGAAAGTCAGATCTCTTTACAATGTCACAAGTTTGGCACCCAAACACTGAGGCTCTCAAAATCACTAGTCACTTTTGTAAAATCTTGGTCTACACTCTTAGGGTTCAATCCAGTGCCATTCAAGGCAATCGGAAGACCTCTATTGACTGAAATGGGAGGTGTATCGAGCCCTTAAGTCACAAGAAGATGTGTCATAGAAGACCTTGCACCTATTTTAGGGAAGTAGGAGTTTTACCATGCGTGGCTCATTGTTCTAGTACAAATGACCAGGCTGTCATCTTTCAATGTATCACAAAGCTGTGACATCATTATGGAATCTGGGGACACATCAAGCAATCATTTGTATACCAAGATTGTTTTACACCTTTAAATCATAGCTCAAGACCCATAGTTATGTGAATACAGATATATAGAAATAAAATCAGGCTTTATTTTTTGGACGCTTCATACACACGTTGCTCGTATACTTCTAGCAAGAACTCGATTTCTAGTATCTATTTATTATCCATGAGTTCTAAAATATAGTTTTACTTCTGTCTTTTAAATGTGTGTGAACAGCATTAAATATTACTTTAGTTTTAAGAAAGTCAGTCACTGGACCGGGAAAGACAGAGCAGCATTAGCAAGGGAAATATCCACCATAAGCTACCAACTAGACCCTTGTGCAGGCTGTGTTGCTTATTTTCCTCCTTCTGTTTGTTTCCTTACTAAGGACCTGATCCTGTGGGGTCTGAGTACCCTCCACTCCCCTTTGATGGCAGGGCGAATTGAAGATGCTCATGCGTATATATGATCAGACTCCGTCCTAGTAAATGTAGTGTGAAAGCTATGGGGTTAGGAACTTTGGTTAAGCTGTATTTCTTTCAGAGAACTGTACAATGTAGCTTGATGTATATTTCTGAAATTGTTGGTATTGATGTCTGAAAGAAAACATACATTTCTCTGAACACTTTACCTCTTCTTGGTTTACATCATTTTCCTTTATTTGACTGACTCTGGTAAAGGGAATATCCTGAAACAATGTTTTGTCAGTTCTCTGAGGTTGATCTTCATGTAGGAGACTGGCAGGTAGGAGACTGTATGTGCGGTACACTGTAGCATCACAAAGGCATTCCAGCAAATAACTGGACATTACTGACAGAAAAGCAAAAGCTATATTTACATAGTATGGTTAGTTTTCCTTTTAAAGAGATTATTTATTTCGGCTCTCACGTCTGCCTTGCACCTTTGTGCAGTCATTTACACCTCTGCAAAGTCAGTGCAAAATGCTGACAGATTAGCAGCATTTGCTGGTTAGTAGTATACCTCTGCCCAGGTATAAATGGCAGCCCAAGCGGCAGGGCTGTGAAGAATTTAGTCTTGGACGTGTCAATTTTAATGACAAAAATTTCCAAACCCAGATGCATAAAGTCAGGCTTTTAAATCCACAGTTGGCACCTAAATATGTGGCCTAATCTTCAGAGATCCTGAACTTCGGCAGCTCCCTTGGGACTTGATGTTGCTAAGTAATTTCCAGGATCAGACATTGGGAGAGGGCATCACTATTAAAAATATTAGGGGAGAGATTTCCAAATGCACAAAGGGGCACTAGGCACGAAGCTAAATGTGACTGCTTATAGCAGAATTTGGCTAAAATTTCGTTAATTCCCTTCTGAACTCTATTCGGATAGAACAATTGCATTTCATTATTGTATTCCAGAACTCTCTCTACAAGGAGAAACTAATTCACAAGTATTATCTGATAAAATACTTTACAGTGAGGAAAAATCCTACTTCTTTGCTTTAAGAAGTGATTAGTGCAAATAAGATTTTTTTTTTAGTACTAGTATAGATTCCCTCCCACGCCCCAAAATTTTTTTCATGGTATTAATAGCCATAATTTGAATTAAATGGTGCCCCTCTGTCCTAACATGTGAATCTATATTATCCAAGGAAAGCATTTATCCTATTCCTGATCTGCTAGCAGTGAAGATGAGCTTTCCATGTTTTGCAAACATTGGTATTATCTGCATTTGAAAAGCAAATAGAGCACCGAAGGGCAGCAGATGCTAGACAAGCTCAGACAGGCATAGAATCAGCCAGCTTGTTATCCTGCATTTGGCCTATCAATCTGATACCTGATACTTCACAGGATACCCGTAATGCACACTGTGTACCACAAAGCTTTTTCTAGGGATTGGGTGAAAAGACGCTACCCTATGAGCTGAAAAAAATAACACCTAATGCTTTTGTGAAGGAAAGTCTGTCTTGATCCTGTTTAACAATGTCTTTTTTTTAAACTGTTCTTAAGTTCAATAATTTGGTGGCGCTGTTCTGATTTATAATCAGTGTTTGCTCTGAAATAAAAGCAATATTCATCTTTGCAAAATGTGAGATGGGACTAAATATTTCAGAATCTAATTTTTTTTTGAAGTAGAGAACAACATTTGATCGTTTAATGATCAGTTTTTTAAAAAATTATTTGTTTATTCCCTAAACTTTCTCTGTGGTACAGTCAGTAAAAGATCTTCATTTTGTCTTTTAACTTTTAGCATTAATGATACTGGAGCCATTGTTACTTATCTGAGTAAACTGGATTTTTAAAAGCATCAAAGATAGGCTCAGGTTACTGTTTCTGCATTATACTGGTATCTAGAGGCCTCATCTGAGATCAGGGTCACATTGCGCTGGGCAGCGCCCATACACAATCCATGTCGCAAAGGGCTTACAATTGAAATAGACAAGAAATGAGAAGTTAAAAAGGCACAAAGATCTGAACAGACTTCCCCAGGGTCACACAGCAGGTTGGGGGGAATAGCATCCAGGTCTCCTGAATCCAAGTCTACTGCCCTATCCCCTGGGCTATGCAATCAATCTTGCATTCACCAAGTTACACTTCTGAACAGAACTTCACTGGGAGTCCTCTGAGTGTATCAGGAAGGCAGCATCATAGAATATCAGGGTTGGAAGGGACCTCAGGAGGTCATCTAGTCCAAGCCCCTGCTCAAAGCAGGGCCAATCCCCAATTTTTGCTCCAGATCCCTAAATGGCCCCCTCAAGGATTGAACTCACAACCCTGGGTTTAGCAGGCCAATGCACAAACTACTGAGCTATCCCTCCCCCCCATCATTCTAGACCATAAGCATTAATGAACTGGAAAGCACTGGGATGTTACCAGAGGAGATTGCATCTGTTTATTTAACTGTGTGGCCGAGCTATGGTGACAAGTTGCATTTGTGCATCATCTGTTTGGGAGTTTCGCCAGAGCAAGGACTGCAGAGCAGGCCATGAGGGGAATTACCACCCAAAAGCCCCATTATTTTGAGATGGTGGCGCTGGTCCTGAGCTGCTGCTGAGGAGCACTTAGTGCAACTGGAGTGGAACGAAGCCGGCTTGACACCATCTTTTTGCACTCCTGCCTTCCTGAGGCTGCCTGGATGCCACTCCAGTCCCTGGCACTAATTATGATGGCCTGAAGCTGCTCCAATTTATATTTCCTGCCAAGAGCCCCAACTGGCCCTTCCAGCAGCCATCATGGGGCACAGTGGGGAATCAGACCCTGTGTTTTATGTTTCCAAAGGGCTTGTTCACCTCCATCTTGGGTTCTGCTCTATCCCTGTTCAGAACACTGATAGTGCAGACACCCTTCGGAAAAAGTGAGGTATAAATACTTTAAATGTATATTTCTTATGGTTCCATATAGAGGGGTTCCATTCAAATTCCTCTTATATCACTGTATTGCAATACTTGGCAAAGGCTGACTTTTGAACGATGGCCACTGCACTATTTACTATGTTGTGCTTTAAAAATGGAAATTTTCAGAGATCTCCCCCTCCCCCCCTGCATTTTCCCTCTCCCAGATCAATTGTCTTCATTACCTAAGGATCGTATCTTTATCTTGCTGTGCTGTGCACCATGGTCAAGGTTTTCAAAGGTCTTTAGCAGGACCCTACCAAATTCACAGCCGTGAAAAAGGCGTTGTGGACCACGAAATCTGGTCTCCCGTGTGAAATCTGGTCTTTTTTGTTCTTTTACCCTATACTATACAGATTGTATGGGGGAGACCAGCGGTTCCCAAACTGGGGGTCCAACCCAAAAGGGGTTTGTGGGGGGTTGCAAGGTTACTGGTGGCGGGGGTGGGGTCACAGTATTACCACCCTGGCTTCTGTGCTACCTTCAGAGCTGGGCAGCTGGAGAGTGGCGCCCGGCCGCCCTCACTTCTGCGCGGCTGCTGGCGGTGGCTCTGCCTTCAGAGCTGGGCTCCCGGCCGGCTGCCGCTGCTCTTTGGCCACCCAGCTCTGAAGACGGTGCCACCATCAGTAGCCCATTTCGGGTCAGGACCCCTACAGATACAACACCCTGACATTTCAGATTTAAATATCTAAAAATCATGAAATTTACTATTTTAAAATTCTTAGGACTGTGAAATTGACCAAAATGGACTGTGAATTTCATAGGGCCCTGGTCATGAGTGACTAGTGAGAGGGCTGGGTTTTGGGGGATCATCTTGACACACCCACAGGGGCCTGATTTTCAGAGGGTGGGTATTCAGGGCCCTTTCAAATGTCTCAAGTTGGGCCCTCCAATACGGAGGCATCCAAACTCACTATTTACTTTTTTAAATCTTGCCAAGTCTGGGAACTACTCCCATTTGTACACGTATTCATTGCCTTGTAAAGGTGGGACTATAGACCTCAGTGCTTTATAGTAAACAGAGCTGGGTTTATTAGCTTAACTTCCTTTGCAACACCGTGTTCTGGAAATCCTGAATCCTGATGACAAAGTACATCATCCTTAATGCAGGGACTCTTAAACTCCTCAATGCCAAGGCATTAGGCCAACATTTATGTTACACAGATAAGAGCACTACCTCTATTCCAAATGTGTGTTTGTCTGTTTGCAGTGTTTTCATTTTGAAGAGTGTCCTTTTGATGGTTGGACGTGCAGGGGCATGATGCCAGGAAAGCATCTGGTTCAGTGTAGTGAATCCCAGGATAGGAGATGCGTTGATCCCAGGATAGGAGAGAGACAAGGTGGATGAGGTAATATCTTTCATTGGCGCAATTTCTGCTGGTGAACAGGACAACCTTTCAAGCTTCACAGAGCACTCTGGATACCTTCTCCAGATCTGAAGAAAAGCTCTAGGAAGCTCAAAAGCTTGTCCCTTCCACCAAGAGAAGTTGGTCAAATAAAAGATATTACCTGACCCACTCTGCCTCTATTATTATTTAGTAAGATTCTCTGAAAAACACTGTGCTGTTAGACACTTCAAATCCTTCCATGTGGCAATGAAGCTATTAACAATATACCAAGACCCTAGCAATGTGGAAATGTGCGTACGGCGGGCACATTCACTCACACGTATGTACATACGTATGTATCACCAGGAACCAGAAGTAACAACTTCTAAATTCATTGTATGCAATCAGTATAATGGAGTAGATGCTGTTCTGTGTAAACGGAACAAAGTGAATTTGGAGCAGGTTGGGAGTATAGCAAGTGTGGGGAAGGAGATGATTGGCTGAATCTCTTTGTCAATCACAGCTCCAGAGGGGGTCAGTTAGCAAAATATTCTATATGAACAACATCTTTCAAATATTCATGTCCAGGAGTCCGGGCCTTACCCGCTGATTGCAAATTAAAGTAACAGGAAGAGTTTAACATACTTTTTATTTTCAGTAGCACTCAACCGTTTCCTTTTAATCTAGTAATAAAACACTGAGTAGTTTATATTTTTCTTTCTGGAGCACATTTGTCCTCTTTTTTCAGAGATATTCCATAATGTAAGGAAGAATTTCCATGCACAAATCCCCCCAGCCCCTGGTATTTGCTTTCTGTGTGATTCATTCTCTCTCTCTCACTCAAAAGAATGTAAGAGCCAAAGTGATAGGTGGCCTCAAATATTATAGTTATTAACAATGATTTTGTTAAGGAATTTTGTTAAGGAATAAATCTGTTTAATAAAGGGAGGTTTTTTCTCTTAAACAGCCCCAGCATATTGACCAAGAATATTCTAATGCTTTTATTTACTCTGCATGTATTTTACAAAATAATGTAGAAAGTGACATAGTCATTGCTTTCCTTTTTAATGCACTGGAAATCTTCCCAGTACTACTTCAGAGTGCAACAGGCAATCAATTAACATCCAGAATGCTTTCCTTGTATTGCTTTGATCTTTCTCCTCTGCACATATACTGACTCCTGATGTGTGTATGAATGTATCATCATATCTGCAACCTATTTCTACACAGTCTCTAGGTAAGCAGGTTTGCAAGAAGGTATGTTTCAGTTCTGGTAAATGATACTTAATCACTTTATCCAGCTTGGTGAAAAATAAAACAATAAAAAGTTTTTTAAATGGATTTATGGTGGAGGCATCATCCAAGCTATTGAGTTAAAAGCGTGGGTTACTGCATGTCTGTCAGTACGAGGACTGTGAACCAGATTTTGTCTTTGGATTTGTCAATGGGGGTGTTCTATATGAGTGTGCCAAGGTAAAACTTAGCTCTGCATAAGAATACATATTTCCAAGTTAAATCCAGCTCTCGCTATAAATTAATAAATGATGAATCGGTGTATTAATAAATGATTAATCAATTGTTATAGAGCCCAACAGGTCAATAGGTGGCTTATTACAATGGCATATAGCCATTTACTACATCTTCTACTGATACGCTTATAACAATCTAGAATACATATTGTCATGTCTTTAACACTCCTAAAACATCTATTAATCATATGTAATAACTTTTTGTAAACAGAACCTTAATATAAAGTGACCAAAATCCAAGTTCTGTCAAAAACTTGTTTATCCACACATTTCTGAAGCGTGTTTTGAAACAGACACCTGCCTCCCTTGGCTGGAGTACACACTATAACATGGGTTAAGGGAAGGTTTAATGTCTCGTTAACTTTTCCCTTTTGAAATAAACGTCTGATATAAAATCAGGACTCTCAGTCGCCTCTCCAGTGACTTCCAAACCTTCCTTCCAAAGCAAAAGTGAATCATACCAGAGGTAAGTGTTTTAAAAGGAAAGCCACAGTGGTGTTAACAGGACTGAAGTCAGTGGGCCAGATTCAACTCACTCATTTTGTTTGTAATAATCTTTTTCTTATTTTTTCCCCATGCAAAACAACTAAAACACACCTGGTGAGAAAAAAACAAGCAAAGGGAAAATGAAGGATCTATTTCACCACTGCGGTGTAGCCCCGTTGATTTCACTTCCATCGATCTCCTCTGATCTCAGGAGAATGGACCCCTTAGTGTGGAAAGCAGTAAAAGAATGTGTTATCAAGCACTATGGTTCTGACCAGCCTTATCTTTATCTAACGTACTGGAAGTACAGCAACGGCTAGCGGGAAGCTAAGCCAGATTGAAGCAGGTTTGTCTCAGGATGGACTGGAGTCAAGTCTAATTCTAGGCATCTAAAACAGCCAGAGGAAATCAAAGCAGGCTCTGACTAAAGGAGAAGAGCTCAACCTAACTATGTCAGGTGGGAAAGTGTGAGAGTGTGGGGCTGTCAGGAGAAGAGGCCTGCCTGCCCACAGGCCAGCCTCCATCACCAGACACTCACCCCTTCTGGAGGGGAAGGGGAGAAGAGGTGAAGTAGGACAACACAATATGATTTGGGGTTTGAAGAATCCTTGTGTAGGTTCCAGGTCTCTCTCAGTTCCCCCCATCACTGATACGAACACAAACTGAAAGATGCTAGGGATACTACGTGGTGTAATTTAATGGTTCTATGTGGTTTTGGATAAATCTGTTGCTTTAAACCATTCACAGGTTATCTGTGTATTCCCAGAGTGCCTAAGGGGGAAAAGTCAGCCTTTGGGGGGTAATTAGAGACAGAATTCTGCTCTTGCGGAAAGGCAGTCAAGAGTTTTAACCACTAGGATTCTCCTGTATCCCTGTACAAAACCTACACACCCATCCTCTGTTTCCCCACACTTTACACCTCAACCCTTAGGCCCTTCTTTGAGCCTGCTGTCCTTCTGATGGAGGAGGGCTGGGCTCGAAAGTCAGTCAGAGCTTTGTTGATGCACAGCATTCCCTTTCCTTGTGGGCTGCATGAGCTGCAGATATATAAAGAGAGACCTTTGCTGATGGCTTAGTCAGTGAGTGGGTTCGCTGCAGTTCTTTTCCTGTTGAGCTACACCCGACGCCAACTCCAGAGTCTGCTCTTTGATGTTATCATCTGTGTCACTACAGTGTACTGCGGTGCATCGATATAGGATTAAACGTAACCTGGCTTGAGTACAGGGGCATCCGGCTCTGACCCGGGGAGGTCAGGTTGATGAATGGGCACTGCTGCCCTGTATCACAAATATTCTCTGGGTTTCTACTCCTGATTCGTGCTCACACAGATGGCTGTGCCATGGATTAGGGATGCCGTACCACCATTGTTTGGGGATATGTTGGCTGATAGCCAATGGTCATTGACTTCTGACAGGGAGGGAGCCAAGCAATGGGAGGTGGGGGGATGTGGCTGGAAGCTGAAAAGGGGCAGGGGAAAGTGTCCGGAGCAGGGCCTGAAGTAGCAGGAAGGAATGGGTGTATGGGCTCCGGGGCCAGGATGGCAGGAAGGAGAATCAGCCGGTGAGAACGGGTGGAGGGGAATCTGGAGCCGAGGTTGTGACAGAGGGAGAGAAGAGACGGAAGTGGTGAGAGCGATGAGGCAGGCATTGGTGGCAAGAATACAGCCTCCGACAGGGCCGTCCCTAGCCATTTTGGTGCTCTACACAGCCCCCCCGTGGGGGGGCGGGCTGGCCCCAGGCCTCCGAGGGGGCGGGGCAGGAGCAGGCTTGGGGGGCAGGGGGGAAACTGCCCCCCAGCACGAGCCAGCAGAGCGGAGCGGGCTGGGGCCAGGTCACCCCACTTCTCGCCGCCCTGTGAGCACAGAGCAGGCCCGACCCCTGCTGCAGTCCTCAGGGGAAGGGGTAGAGTGGGGGGCGGGACTGGGGCGGAGCAGGGGCGGGGACCATGTGGAAGAGCTGGAGCAGGGGCTGGAGCAGCGCACAGCTGCGTAGGGCACCAGGACATTTGGTGCCCCAAATTTCCTGGTGCCCTTTGCACTTGCGTACTTTGCGTACGGGTAAGGACGGCCCTGGCCTCCGAGATAGGCTATCAGTTGTGCAAGTCTTAGAGCTGAGGTTGGGGGAAAGTTGCATGTAGGACAGCCAGCAGGGGCTGGCAGGATTTGGGTGATACTTTGAATGACTGCTGCCATGTCGTGTCAGCCATTTTAACTGTGGGTTGAATTGGGCCAGCTGACACTGAGTTGGCAAACCAGTGCTTTTCCCTTGGTGCTTCAGCTTGTGCTCCAGAATCTGTTTGCACTTTAGAAAAAGCTAGTCTCTAGCTCTTACGGTTGCAAAGAGTGCCAAACAAAGCAGCTATGGCTGCCTGAGTCTGCAGAGAGCCTGAAAGAGTAGCTCTGAAAGGCATGAACTGATAGTATTCATCTGAGCAGGATGTTGATTCTGAAGTCGAATGATAAGTTAACTATTTTGCTGCTGATTAAAACATACTGAAAAGCAGAGGGATGCTCACATTATGAAGAGCTGGACAATTTACTGTGAGTTGCAACTTGCTCTGGCACTGCGTGTGAGTAGACCAGTGGGTTATCATCAAAATTCAGAAAAGTATCCCACCCTTTCCCTTTTTTTTCCTTTTCCCCAATCCCTGACCTTTCAGGAGGGACAAAACTGAACCAAAACCTCAGATCCAAACCCTGGAAGCTTGCACTTAGCTCTAAACTTCTGTGGCTTGGGTCCGTGCAACGCTTAATTTGTAATTTGCAACGAGGTGCCGGGGCTCAAGCAATTTTTTTTTTTTAAACTTTCAGAACTGGCAAGCCCAGACGTGCCAGGGCTCTGAACTGCCAAGTCTAGAGCTGCTGGAGCTCAGCCCTGGCACAAATTAAACAGTGGGTCTGTGAGCATCTATCACGCCAGAATCCAACGTGCAACCTTTTTCGATACGAGGACGTGCTTTGAAAGAAATCAAATCGGAGAGAGACATTCATTGTGGCCTCAAGACAAATGGTGAGTCCAGGTCATGTCCCATACTAAAGTTATGTTGCTACCGTTAACAAAAAAATCCATGCTACTTACCCCAAAACAGAAACACTGCTGAGTAATAGTAGCTGGCAGAAAATGAATGACAGAGCATGTAAGCGGCCTTAGTATTTGCTTATTAATCAAATGTCAAGGGAGATTTTTCTCCAGTAAAGGAATCGGGGGGGGGGGCAGGGGGGAATGGTGAATAACTCTTGTTATTGGAAGCTGGCATCTCTTTCACTTCTCAGAAGCAAGGATTTACTGGAAAAGAATGCTCAGAGGTGTAATACAGGTCTTCATTTCCTGGCCCCCGTCACATGATATGTTTGTTCTTTAGCAGCTAATAGCATCTCCGAAATCTACACAGGGAGCTGCATTCCTCACACTGCTGTGTGTCACCTAGGCCTTGTCTACACTAGCCTTCTTTCCCTAATGTCTCTTGCCAATAGCAGCCGCAGTGGGAGCACTGGTGTAGATCCAGTGTTAGCAGCCACGGGTGTTCTAACCACGCGGCTGGTCTTGACCTGCTCTGAGCAGCTTTACATGACACAATGGTTAAATTGCACCCAGCACCTTGTCTACACTAGAGCTCAGTTGGTAACAATGATGGGAAACTTTAGGGAGAGGAAAGTTTAGTGTAGACATGGTCCTGTGGTAGCAAACACTGTCACCTTCTTCTCTCACTTCTTAACAGATGAGTGCAGGAGGAACTGAGGTCCAGATACTTTGCTTCGACATGTATATAGCTCTAAATGTTGGGTTGATGTACGTGGCCTGTTAATTCTTTAGGCACATGAACTGGCCGAGCCGGCAGTCACCGTTCCCTAACCAGGGCTTGCTAGGGGAGTGCTTTCTGCCCATTCGGAGATGTCATACAGCAGATAGACCAACATTTTCCAAACGCTTTTTCTGACAGTCAGCAGCAGACATCCTGTCTTCTCCTAAAGTCAAGTCTGAGTGATTGATTCTGCTCCACTCGGAGAGCCCGTGTGGGGTCAGCGACCCTGATAACATCTGCCATCTGGAACGAGGACTTGTGGCTGTATCATTCTGGTTGCTAAGGCAGTCCCAGTGCTGCCTGTTCCTGCACTTTCTTCTTCCTCAGCTTTGGGAGACCTTTCGGTTTGTGCTCGAGAATTCACGCCGCTTGCTCGCGCTAGTGAAAAGCGGTCGGGATTCTGCTGCACACACAAACCTGCTCCACAGAGCCACCTTCCCAGCTCCATGCAGAACTAACTGCATGGAGTGGGTGAGACGTCGCTGTTTCCCGCTTGCAGCAAAATGATTTGCCCTCTTGGTTGCAGGGAGAAGCAGTGGAACAGCGTGTTCGTGGCCATCGGAATGAGTGGCAGCAGAATCCTAGGAAGCAGAAGACGGATTTGCAGCAGCACTAAGAATGGAGATGAGCTCTGGCAGAAGCCAGGAAGCCAGCAGGCCCTCCCAAGCTACATTGACAGGTAGCGGGATCAGGCCCCATTTGTTGCATATTTAATAAGCTAAACAGGAAGAATTTCTCCAAATCTATAACCAGCCTCAACACAGGGAACTGGTAAAAAGCCTTCTCCTGACCTGTAGGTGGCGGTATTGGTGCATCACAAACGGTGAAAAGGAAGATTACCCCATACCTTGAGCCATGCAGAAAATCCATGGCAAATACTGGGGAAATGGGCATGCAATGAAGAGAGATGAGAATAGGCTTGTTCAGGACTGGCTCGAGGGACCAGCAAAGCAAGCATGGGCTTGGAGCGACACAATTCCAGGGCGGTATTCCGGCCACGCTTTTTTTTTTTTCGCTTGAGCGGTTGCGCTCTCAGAGCTTGGGGCGGCAAAAAACCTAGAGCTGGCCCTGGGTTTGTTAGTCTCTAGAGGGATTATGCTCTCCCTCGACCACCCCCTGCACTCACTGATTTATGAGTCTGCATTTGCAGTGGTTGAAGAGGCAGCCAGATGCCTGCATTCCAAGCTAAGGGGCAAGGCACAAGCTCAACAGCTGCAGACAGATGCTCTTCTTTGCCCTAAGCCCATTTTACATTTAAAATGGCACATGTGAAAATCCACAGGTTCGCTTGAGTTAACCTTATCCCCAATCACTGCAGTTCAGAGGTGGAGCTCTTGGCCTGAGCTGTTGTTTGCGGCACAGGGAGTGATGAGTTCTGTAACTCAGAGGAAAGCACCAATAAATAATAAGAAGAAAATCATCCCTCCATCTCCTCACTCTGGCAGTTTTACAGTGCTATATATGAGAGCACACTCAGTGGCAGAGGGGCTTTCATGCTGGAACATTCAATTTTCCAGCCAGCAAGCAGAAACACCTTGTTACTTGCTTGAAATTTCAGCTCCTTCAGGGCCAAAGGCTTGATCCTGCATTCCTAGCCCACCCTCATCATCTCCCACTGACTTCACTGGGGTATTTAGATGAGGTGGGGTATTAGATGCAGGATTAGGTCCCAAGTGAGAGTAGCGAAAAGGTGCTGTTAATATTTGCAATTGGATGTGCAGTGAAGGGACAGATTGTTGAATGCTGCAATAAAACGCTATGGCTACCCCAATGGCAAATGCTGCAGCTATTTAATAGATCTATCAAAGAAGGAGATTTATTTCAAATAACATGGTCCAGATTTGCAAGAGTGCTTCGATCCATTTTGTGTGGGTATGTCTCTAAGATTTTTTTTAACGGATATCTAAAATTAATTAGGCACCTAAATAAGCACCAGCAGCTTCAGTACAGTGTTCGGATAGAACTACAAAATCTCTGAATATGGCCTGAAATAGCTTTTCTACACCTAAAAAGTCACATCCTTAAACCCTCTTACGTAATGGCCTTTCAGGGCTAGAGGTTGGCTAAATTTTTTAGGACGCTGAAACTATTAGCAACTTCAGGTCAAATTCACAAATAGTTTCGCCAGAAACAAACATTTTCATTTTGGCCATTTTCATTTCAAAAGGGTATTTTGTTTCAAAATGTAGCTATGTAAAAAAACCCCAAAAGCGCTTGAGCATTTGCAGAACACTAAGAACGTGACTGGTCCCGCTGCTTGCTACGAGACTACTTCTGGTGCTTAAACCAGAATGAAACCAGTGAGAACTGAGAGTGCTTAGCACTTTGAAGGAGTCTCAAAGCAAGGAAGGAGCCCTTACAGATTTGAAGTGTCCACGCTTCCTGTTCTTGCTCACAATGATATATAGCACACTTGTGGGCTATTTGAGGCTCAGCCTTCTCTGACTGTTAATGACAGTGAAATATTACATTTTGATTTACATGGAATGGGAATAGGTAAATCACAAAATCATGGCTCGTGTCTCGTCTGAGTTTTGACTTCTTTTTAACTTTCAAATCCTTTACCTGGATCTGAATACAAAAGATTTAAAGACACAGTTACAATCCCGTATGTGAAACACCACTATAATATGATACAGAAAAGTTAATGTTAGCGGTTAAATAATGTATTATAGTCCAGACAGGGAAGATCCAACGGGGGCTCACGTTGTTGGCTTTGTTCCTCACAAAAACGGTCTCGGTTTTGAAAAACTGACCTTTTTACTGTGGGACTGTAGGATGCCTTTTGTAACTCACAGTAATTATTATTTACGAGATATTTCTGAAGTTGGTGTGCCTGTCAGATTAAGGACTACAATTTACACTACACTGCATGCATTAGGAAATCCCTGAGGTAAATTACCTTCTGCTACTTGAAAGCAATACAGCAGGAAATAGATCACAGGAAATAAGTTTTTAAAAAAATGTCAGGGGGAAAGAAGGATGGGGGATAGGCTTCCATTCTTAAGGTTATTTAAGAAAAGAGAGAGAGAAGATATTCCCCTTAGTGTTTGTATCCTAGTGATGGATCTTTATAAGGACGAATAAGCAGTGTATACTGAATAGACACAGAGGAAGTGGTATATAGTGAACTATGATATAATGCAACTCTGCTTCTTGTGGTTGAAAGTCCTGAATTGGGTCCATGCTTAGCAATATTCACTTGGCAATTTGCAGGTGAAATTCACCCCTCCTTGCACACAGCTGGTGTTATCAGGCTTTGTGTGGGGCACACAGTGGGGTAAGAGGGCTGAAGTTTACAACCCTTCCGGGCGATGGGATGGGGATGCCCTTATGTTGCCTAGTTCAGCCTATGAGATAGGGGAGCAGGGCTGCCTCTGCCATCCCACCTCGCACCCTGTGGGCTCACTGGATCTGTGTAAGCCTGGATCCTGCGGCCACTCGCCCACTTTACCCCTGGCTCTGCCCAAGTTGTCCATTCGATGCAATGGCACACCAGGGGAAGGACAAGAGTGGGGCCAGTGGACCCATTAGTACATGAGTCCACTGTCAATTGCCTTCCACTGCGTTGGGGAAGGGGAACAAGTCACAATAGCTACTGGAGCACCAGGGCTGCAGTAGGCCCCAGGGAACAACTTCTCCATGGCCTGTGGGGAAGGATTCCTCCCCACAACCAGCACAGAATTCTGTGCGCCAAGCCCAATAACTCATGCTCTGTGTAGGGGAAAAGGGAGGGCTTGGGATCACGATGCATACAATAACTATTCCTACAAGATACCATGCCTTAGTAATGACCGGAAGTGTTGTAGCGTTGATTCTGATTTATGGGAGTCTTTCCACTGACTTCAGTGGTCTTTGGATCAGGCTCTATAAGAACCAGTCTGCATCTCCTTTTTCCTTGCTTTGCCAGAGTTTAGACACTCAAATATAAAAACCTAACTGTTCATGCTGAGCACTGGCAAAGACTAAATCTTCATCAGCAGCACAGCTAAGTGCATTAAGAATCTGGTAAGTTACCTTCCTGATTGTGTCATGAAACATTTCTATAGCTGATCGTACTTTAAATGTTCCCAGAAGGAAATTTCCTCTCCTCTCTGATCCTTGTCTTCACTATATCTCCTGAAATATATATGTGATCTCATTTATTGCTGTAATAGATCTTGTTTAATGCTCCTGGCATTTGTCACTGGTGTCACAAACCAGCAAAAGTGGGAGTAATAAAAGAGCGAAACCAAGGTGAGAATGAAGAAGTGGAATTGAAAGAGAAATAAAGACCCACCTCTACAGCTCCTGCCTGAAGCTGAGCCCATTAAGGTCTGTCAAGGTCTCCAGCTCCAAAGCAGAGCAGCGTTAATAAAATGTGCATGAAACTGCTGCACTAGGAAGTTGTACCCCGGAAAGCTTGGAGAATGGGCTAAAAATAGACTATAAAATTAGAGAGCTAAATGTACGTGAGAAATAGGTTAGCTAGGAGGGGGAAGGGAAATAGACACATCACATTTGTAAGGGAGGGCTGAGCAATGAACTATGCAAGGCTGAGAAACAGGTCAAGAAAAATTTTTGTTTCCATTAAGACCCCAATTCAGCAGTGCATCCATAGCTGGGAAAGTGCATAAGCACATACTTAGGTGCTTTGCTAAATAAGGACTGACACAAGCATGTGAAGCTTTGCTGAATTGGGGCCCGAGTGAATGACCAAGAAGCCATTAGACATGAGATCTCCCATTTTCATATGGATTAATTCTTTGTGCTGTCCTAAACCTATGTGAATAGATTATACGGTCATGTGTTTTGTCCCATTTCCCAAACCTGTGATGAATAGACTGTTCCTTGTCTGGGTTCTGAAACTCTGGCTAACTAATGCCAATCTTCTTGTAAGGTAGTTTAGAGGGGAAATGCTGCTCTGAAGTGATTGATTACTTAATTCGCTCTCTGAACTGCTGTGTTTAGGAGCCTTCTGCAGATCCAAATTCTGTCAGACACAGGCCCAGACACTTTCTCTATAGCGTCTTGTTCATCTGAACTACGTAGTCCATCTTCCTCTCCTTTTCTCAGATGAAATGGAACATGCCTAGGGGGACTGTACTACAGCCAGCCAATGGAGCTGAGTGCTGAGCTCCTCTGAAAACCAGGCCTCCTTTTAGCTTAGATGCTTTGTAGTGGTGCAGGTGGCCCACTCCAGCAGGGGTGTGGCAGAAGCAGCCAGGGAGGCTGTAGAAACCTGCAGCTAATTAGGGCGAGGCTTGTTAGGAGCCAGATAGGAGGCAGCTGCTGGGGTAGCCCAGATTTAAGGACAAGCCAGGGAGGGGGACTGGCTCCCAGGGATAGCACCTGGGATAGAGCAGTACTGGGCAGGTGCAGGGTGAGCTCTGGCCTGTTGCCTGCAGGCCCCTGCCAGAAAGGACCAAGAAGGTGCAAGGGCCAAAGGGAAGTGGCCCAGGGACGATAAGCAGACAAATGGAGAGAAGGAGGACAAGGAGGCTGCTGCTAGAGTAGTGGGCAGGCCTGGGTCCCCCGCTTCCCCCTTGCACTGCACCTGGCCGTGGAGGAGCATGGCCAATACAGACTGCAACTTGCCCCTGAAGTGAGGGGCTAGACTCTGGGTTGTGGTTGGTCCCTGCGGCGGGTACAAGCCAAAGGATTGCCATGATCCCCGGAAGCGGGGTAGGAAAGAAGTAGTGGGCACTGCCGGAGGGCAGTGTCCTGAGGAGGACACCGCCGAGCAGAGGAGCAACGTGGGTCTGAAACAGCGGTGTAGAGCAGACAATGGGCAAGACACCACCTGCAGAGGGCACTCTGGAGCTGGACAGAGCTAACTCCTGGAGCAACCAGCAGGAGGCGCCAGCGGTGGTGAGTCCTCGCCATTACAATGATCATGTGTTTTGTTTCATTTCCCAAACCTCTGATAAATAGACTGTTCCTTGTCTGGGTACTGAAACTCTGGCTAACTAATGCTAATCTTCTTGTAATGTAGTTTAGAGGGGAAATTCTGAAGTGATTGAAATCTATTACTTAATTCGCTCTCTGAACTGTTGTGTTTAGGAGTCTTCTGCAGATCCAAATTCTGTCAGACACAGGCCCAGACACTTTCTCTATAGCGTCTTGTTCGTCTGAACTACACAATCCATCTTCCTCTCCTTTTCTCAGATGAAAGGGAACATGCCTAGGGGGACTGTACCACAGCCAGCCAATGGAGCTGGGTGCTGAGCTCCTCTGAAAACCAGGCCCCCTTTTAGCTTAGGCACTTGCGTGGGGTGCCTAACTTTAGGCACCTTAACTTTGAACATTTTGCCTTCTTTTGACTTGCCCCAGGTTGCACAATGTCAGTGATGGAGGCAATAGGGAAATGGAACCCGGGAGTCCTGACTCTCAGCTCTATTCTCCAAACGTTAGACAAACACTCCCCTTATAATTGGAAGGGAGAACAAGATACAAACACTCTCAACCCAAACTGAACACAGCTGAGCGATCCTGGAGGCCTGTTCTCGCTCTCCATTGTTTGTCTCTATTGCACTAGAGACAGGAGCCCCGTCACAGGAGGCACTGTGCACGCATAACAAAACAAGGGTTGCGATCCTGAAGAGCCTGCCATCCAAGTACAAAACACAGAGATGGAGGGAGCACAAGGTAGCAGTGAGACGTTCATGATCAGTGTCATTAAAATCTCTGCCAAGGCTCTATGAGATTTCATTTGGTGACAAACACTAATACATAAGTCAGGCAAGAGGCATTACTATTATGATTATTAATAATTGGTGTTGCTGTAATGATGGCGGTCCCCATTATGCTCGGTATCATGCAACCACAGAACCAAATGATGATTCCTGCCCCAATGAGCTCAGGAATTATACTTCAGTACAGCCAGGTTCCAGGCTTTAAATGGACAGTCAGTTAGAACTGCAGCAGTGCCAAAAGATAGGGGGAAGTGAGTGGGGCAATGCCCAGCGGGACTGCAGAGCATTCAAAAGCGAGTCTGAAGAGAGCAGGGACATGGTTGATGGCCCTCGTTGTTGTATGTGGAGATGTTCCGCTGAAAGCCAGAACCGGACAATATGTCTTAATTTGGATAAGATGACAACCACCTGGTGCTTGCAGAGGATGCCAAGAGCTCTTAATTCAGCAACATGCGTCAGCCGGTTGTGCACAGTTCAGAGCACGGCCATTCTGGTTCCCTGGGGCTGACAAACCATCTGTGAGGGCAGAATTTGAGACCTGTTTCCCTAACTGCATCCGCTTCCTATGGACTGTGATGATCCATGGCGGCAAACCCACAGGCCCTACATTCCCCAGCTGGTTGATTATGGCTCCCACTGGCATGTGGAACAGAAGGCAGCTCTGACTACACAGGCTCTGACCCACCTAGTAGTCACTCTAGCCATTCACCCACAAGTGGCCACCTACGGACAGCGCACTGAAGGTCTGACATGATCCAACCAAGAGAGGGCACCAGTGTGCTGATGCCTAATACATTACAAGCCAGGCAGACAAAACTATGCAGCTAGATCATCTCAGCTGTGCTGGTGTTGCAGGGGTATCTTCATGCAGATTCCGCTAGCATGGGTGGGGTATCTATGGCACCATCCTCCCTAGCCCACACCTCAACCATAAGAGTCCCAGGCTCTGCTCCCTGTTTTCTGGCCTTCAGCAACCTGGGCAAAAATGTGACCACTCCAGAGGCAAGTGAGCAACTCCTGGAAACAGAGTTAAGAAGCAGAGAAATCAAAGAACCCTCAAGTTTTCTAGCTTGTAGGGGGAAGGTGACACCTTGTCCATAAAATGGAATGGAAGGAAGAGCTAGAGGATGAGGGATGCTGAGATGGGAACCAGCAGCTCCTGGGTTCTAATCCTGTCTCTGCTACTGACTTGCTGTGATCTTGCAGATGCCACTTGATCTCTCTGACTTTGCTTCCTTTTTTTGTAAAATGGGAGTTACATGCCTCACATAGTTGTAATGAGATTCTCTGAAGATGCTACATACATGACAGGTATTATATTTATTATTATATTCGTTATTAATGATGGCAAAGCATTTCTGTGGTATGAATGAGTCCCTCTCTCCATTGGCCACTAACCCATATGCATGCTCACTGGTCTTTAATTTACACTTATTAAAATAAATTAATATAACCCGTGGATGAGATCAGGCAGGCTTCGAACAACTGATTTTTACATATAAAGCTGGAGTCTACAAAAACTCCATGCCAACAGCAGCATCTGCTGTCACAAAAGCATCCAGATTACTGAGTTTAATGATAACAGATAGAACTCCATGTCGCTGCCTTGCATAATTCAATGCCTGAATGAGCTTGGCTAGGAGGAGTAACTGATGAGGGAGGGTAGAATCCGTGGCTGATCAGCAGCCTGGCATCGTATCTCGGACTCCCACTGTAGCAATGATTTTTCACCCCAGAGTGACTGAAGCTCTTTCCCCTGCTCTCATTCACACTCCCTGCATTAAAGGAAAGAGTAGAAATCATTTCCCCAGGGGAAAATTGTCATCTGCTGGAAGGGGCCTCCTTAACCGACAATAGGAACAAGGTACTGAGAACAAAGTGCCATCTACAGTAGGCTGTAGTCATCTGTGTAAATCCAGCAATGGTGCAGACTCTCATTGTAGGGGGCTTATTTCCTGGCCATGTGTGAAATCTGCTTAGCCTAGTAGTCTTCAAATTGCCTTTGCTGGTTGTTACAGAAAGCTCTGTAAAGTACCCTTCTGCCCCGGGAAGGATTTCCCATTGCCTACATGAGTGTTTCACAGCTTATTAGTCAGCCAACCTTACAGACATGATAGGTTTACTAGCAGTGTTGACAGGATTTTCAGCCAGTCTTTAGTGGAACATATATCCGGCAAGTTGACTTATTCTGAGCTCTGGATGACTGAGATTTTCCAGCTGGGTGAGGGCATTCCTCATTTCAATGTCCCCAAATTAGGAGCACCTCTGTGGCCACCGAGCCATCACAATGACAAAGGGGTGGGGCTGCCTGTCCCTCATTTAGCTTTTGCCCCAATGATCCATGGGCCCACTCCGTTTCTGCATCCATATTGGGATAAGGGCATTATCTTCAGAAGAGGTGGAGCTACCCACTCAGTGATGAGCATGCCCAAGCGACTGCCCTCTGGGAAGCACTATGGGAAAGCTGGTTGAGGAGCAATTATAAGGTCCATGACCTTGGCCTTCAGTGCTTCCAGCTGCTTGTCTTGTGTGGCCTTATTCCGCATGGGATCTCTCTGGAGAATGCAGATTCTATCTCCTGTCTCCACCACTCTCAATATAGGCCCTGTGAAGTATCTGGCACAGTCCCAAAAGTACTGTGAAGGGCAGAAGTCTCCAACAGTACCTTTCAGAGTGTTCGACACACAACAGGTGCCACCCAGCCTCCCCAACATCTCAGCCTTTGATAGGGTCACCAATGCCCTCTAGGTTTTTTTTTAAGGGGATGCAGCATTTGCCAATGAGGAAGAACATCTTGTGGGCATGAAAGCTAATTTTAGCAAGTGGTTCTTGCTGGGTGGGAATGTCACAGCTGGGTACAGCTACCAGAAATGAGTGGAGCACAGCCAGGGTTCCACGGCCTCTGTTGCTGCCCTGTGGCTCCATGTTTCACTATTCTAGAGTGACTGGCCTTTCCTGAGTAATTGCCTTTGGTGCCGGATATGGTGCAGAAGCTAAGAAAAGCAAGGACCCAGAAAGCTGGGCTTTGTCTGCGATTAGGCATTCCAAGACACCCCTACTTGTGCAAGCTTTTCCATAAGTGCTGACTCAGTTTCCTCTAGCATTTGTACTGTCAATATCCTCATTATATCCTTACTCTCAATATCCTCCTTATCTTTGTTCTTTTAATTCAGGGGGTTAAATCCTGGCCTCACTGAAGTCAATGGTAAAGCTAACCTCAGTAGAGGCAGGATTTCAAGCATGGTGCTGAGTGGTCCATGGGATATTTGCCTCATACATTGGAATTGTATTGTTTCAACCTAAGCCACAGGCAGGGCATCCAGATACTATTCTGCATCATCAACAAAGCGCCTGTAATAAATAAAAACAAAAGAATAAATATTGGGATTAAAATACCGGAGCAATCCCCATGAGATTGCTCCATTCTGTTGAGCCTCTATATTAGGTGGGAGACCAATGACTTTAGTATATAAATGTATATTAAAAATAATTAAGGAATGAGAGGAGGAAAAACAAGCAAAGGATCTAGACCTGGAAAAGGACTTGAGGAAAAAGAGAGCACTGGTAAGGGGAAAGCTGCTGTTGTGATTAATGCAGTGGGCTTGGACTCAGGAGTGCGAGGTTCAGTTCCTCCCTCTGCCACAGCCTAACTGTGGAACTCTGGGTAAGTCACTTAGCACCAAATTTTGAAAAGTATTTAGATACCTAAAGAAGCTATGGGATGTTCAAAAGCAATTGGGTGCCTAACTCCCATTGATTTAAATAGGAGTTAGGCACCCTTGGTCTGAAAACCCCTCTAACTGGCTATCTGCATCTTCAAGTGGCTACATACCTTCAAAAATCTGACTCTTGGTTTCTCTCTCCTTCAGTTCCTCACCTGTAAAATGACTACAATATCTGTTCCCACTTTTCGTCTGCCCTGTCTGTTTAGTTTGCAAGCTTTCAGTGCAGGGATTGTCTCTCTCTTTTCACGTGTATGGACAGCCCCCACCACAAAGGGGCCCTGATCCAAGATGGAGCCTTGAGGTGCTGCCATAGTAAAAATAATAAATCTTAGAATAAGAAGTTAGAGTAGAGAAAATGCCTTTTGGATCACACTAGAGTTTTATAGGGGGTCAAACTGCACTTGTAAACCTCCTGTAGGGGGCAGCAGATGAAAATGTTGAAAGCACTCAAGCCGCCCAATCATGTTGACTTGATGTAATTTAGGCAGAAAATGCTGCAATCCGAAAGCGTATATAGGTAACTGGTCAAAGCATTTGTATGTGCTTCATCTTCGGAAACACAGCCAGGGATCTACTCAAATGGAATAGGTTCAGCACGTGTATCAGTACACTTCGGAAATTTTTCTTCAGCTGCAAGTGTTCATTCAGATGAAGGGCTAATAGTTTTGAGCCACAACTAGACATGTTACTGCCAAATCTTTAATGCTTTCCCACTGTTTTCAGCTTTTAAATTGTAGCGTATGGATCTGTTGTACCCAAGAAAATTATCTGGCATTTAGTTTGTTCGTTCCACGACCAATATATTGTCCTTGAGGAAATAGTCGGTATGGGAAGTGAACCACAGAAAATATCAAATCATGGATGGCAGGCTGTGTATAAGATAAAGAGCATGTCTCCATATTCTATTAAAACATCTATAGTATAAGGAATGTTAGGGTTGCACAGTTAAGAACTCAACATCAGGAAATGCCAGGGTTAAGGCTGCACCAGTATAAAAGGCCATGGAATTTAGTTTAGCCATGGCATGAGTGTCTTTGTGGAACTCCTCTGTGGCCCGAAGAACAGGATTCATCCACTAGCTATTCAGGAGGGCACACACTAGCAGTATTAACTTCAAACTGACCCTGCTCTCAGGAATACCACATGAATGGCCTTGCTGCTCCACGGAGAAGGCCCCATGCACCTTCTTTCCCCTTTTTGTATCCCCATGCGACCCCGGGCACCACTAAGAATTAAGATATTGGTGGGCTGGTTTAAGTGCAATGCCTTGAGATACTATGCATGGTAGGATACATTTTAAAAAAGGTTAAAGCTTTCCTATGCTTGTATCTGGATTATTACAATATCCAGTGCCAGAGAGGTGAACAGCCACCTACTGTGAAATATTGATTATTGGAGCTGGGACCACATCAAAAGGGATCAAAGAGCCCTTGGCCCTGGAAAAGTTCAGACAAACTCTGAACCTCAAGCCCACCATGACTGATTGGTTATATCCCCCCACTTCCCTTAAGCATGTGGCCTCTGAGAAACTGATTTTTCAGAAGGATGGTGAAGTAATTACGGTAGATGAGAGAAAGTCAGAGGCAAGGTGCAGCCAGATAGTCACCCAGGCCCTGCCTACAGCACACCTGCTTGTTCAAACAGCTCTTCTTTTGCATTCAAAGCACTGTTCCAGTGTGAATGCTGCAGGAGGGATTGGAGTGAGCTCAGCACTCAAACCTTTAACAAATGCTCTTCAGGGAACTCTTTTATATCACGAGGCCAGTACCACTGCAGCAGCACTGGGGAGCAGCACTGTCAATAGCAAAGGATTTGGAAGGACTTTCCATGAAGAGTCAGACTACCTCCTAGCAACGGCAGCTGAATGCTTCAGAAGAAACCACTCCCGACCTCAATGCCCTGGGTTTATGTTGTCACACCCTCCCCTGAGATAATACACACAGGGAATACTCTGTCCTCCTCCAAATTTATTCTCCTGTTCCCTTTGGAAAGAGTCATGAGGAAATTGTCAAGGCTTCATACAAGAAACCACTTCATGATGATATCAAAGGGAACAGAATGGCTCAGGACTGGGTAGGTGGCCCCGCACTCGAATGGTTTGGCAAGGCTTCTTCAACCTTATTTGTGCTATGAGCACCATAAAGCCAGTTAAACCTAAACATGAATATAAATCTAGGCCTCCCTAGGAAGAATAGATAATGACTTTTCCCCACACAACATTTCCCTTTGAGGAAGGGTCACCCAGTATTACTTACCTATAGTCGTGCTGGACTTGATAAGACTGCATTTCTTGGAGGACAAATTGGAGGATTGGGCCAAAAGAAATCTGATGAGGTTCAATAAGGATAAGTGCAGGCTCCTGCACTTAGGACGGAAGAACCCAATGCACAGCTACAGACTAGGGACCGAATGGCTAGGCAGCAGTTCTGCGGAAAAGGACCTAGGGGTGACAGTGGACGAGAAGCTGGATATGAGTCAGCAGTGTGCCCTTGTTGCCAAGAAGGCCAATGGCATTTTGGGATGTATAAGTAGGGGCATAGCGAGCAGATCGAGGGACGTGATCGTTCCCCTCTATTCGACATTGGTGAGGCCTCATCTGGAGTACTGTGTCCAGTTTTGGGCCCCACACTTCAAGAAGGATGTGGATAAATTGGAGAGAGTCCAGCGAAGGGCAACAAAAATGATTAGGGGTCTGGAACACATGAGTTATGAGGAGAGGCTGAGGGAGCTGGGATTGTTTAGCCTGCAGAAGAGAAGAATGAGGGGGGATTTGATAGCTGCTTTCAACTACCTGAAAGGGGGTTCCAAAGAGGATGGCTCTAGACTGTTCTCAATGGTATCAGATGACAGAACGAGGAGTAATGGTCTCAAGCTGCAGTGGGGGAGGTTTAGATTGGATATTAGGAAAAACTTTTTCACTAAGAGGGTGGTGAAACACTGGAATGCGTTACCTAGGGAGGTGGTAGAATCTCCTTCCTTAGAGGTTTTTAAGGTCAGGCTTGACAAAGCCCTGGCTGGGATGATTTAACTGGGAATTGGTCCTGCTTCGAGCAGGGGGTTGGACTAGATGACCTTCTGGGGTCCCTTCCAACCCTTATATTCTATGATTCTATGATTCTATGAAGAGAAGCAAGAAGGTGGCTTTAGGAAGCTCTTTTCTGCATATCCCATCAGGATGAATGGGAGGAGTTGTTTTGTTTTGGTATAAACATTTCTACTCCAGATCTGTACTGTAGCAGTAGATCTTCAGCTGGGCGAGGTCAACATAGCTCTATTGGCTTTGATGGAGATTTATCAATGTACACTGAGACTCTGGCCCTGAGAGAGGCAAACCTATCTGAGCAGGTTCTGGCCACACTGCCAAGGCACTGTGAGGGAAGAAAGTGATGCTGCTGCATGAAGTATATCTTTCTGACTCCAGAATAAAATATATAATAGCCAAATTATAGAAGATCCCCCAATGTAGACTGTCTAGAAGTTGCAGCAACCCTCTTGTAACTTTTTATTAGCAACTTTTGAGAGGCTCTAATTATGATGAATTTTTGTCCAATGATCTTAATTGACCAGTGTCTGAAGAAAAGGAAGCATCAGAAAAAAAGGGAGAGATTTGATTGAGTTGTGAGAGCATGGAAAACAAAACCAGCTAAGAGAATTCAAGGTTAAGGCTGACGTTGTCCTCGGACTCTGTGATTCCCAAACTTTTTAGCACTGCGACACCCTTACAGGTATTTTAAAACTTGGTGGCTTTCCCCAACCACTTCTTTTTTTAACCAACTCAGGACACTAGATACAACACGCACAAAGTGCAGATGATTTTGTGGCTTTATTCAACTAAATACAGTTTAATTATAAAATCCAATCAAATATGGGTTTTTAAAACTAAAATCTGAAAATATGGATTTTTGGTGTGCTCAGAAACAGAGTGCAATTTTAGTGAGGATGGGTCTGTTCCGAACTCCATAGTCATGCAATGTTTAGTTGAATCTCTGATAGCACCAGCGGTAAGGTATTTTCAAAGTTCAAACAATTTCTGTTTAATTTTTTCACATTGCTGAAAACCCAGACTCCCAGAACTAACTGGAAGCAAACAGAAGCTGCATTTTCATAGCTTTACCACTGAGTTCTTCATGCTCTCCTTTAACAGAAAACTTGGTTTGTTAGCTATGAAAACTGTCTTCAGCATATGATCACTTGACAATTCTGAGATTTTCTTGAGCTGAGATGCAATGGACTCAATTGCTACTGAGAACAGCCTTCAAATCCAATCAGTATCATCAACTTCAGTGGAACATTTCAGACATAGGCTTAGCACTTGGTAAAAATCATTCAATTACAAAGCTAATATGTACTTGTCTCTCCCTCACCCATTCCCCGATCTGCTGGTGCTACTAGCCCTGGGAGTATTTCTTTGCTCTTCACTCCAGCAGGGGGCTTTCAGCCAAAGAACTTCCTACTGAATGTTTCCCCCATCGGGGAACCTCTCTGCTGAAGGCCCCTGGGGCAGGACTAGATTTAAACCAACGTGAGACACTCAGTCAGATTTGGCTAAGACTCACCTTGAACGTTCTGCGTGATTAGCAATTCTGCCCACTGTGTAGATGGCTCTTGAATGTCCAACTTTTTTTTTGGCCCCTTAGAGGCTAACAAATTTATTTGAGCATAAGCTTTCGTGGGCTAAAAGCCACCTCATTGGATGCATGCAGTGGAAAATACAGTAGGAAGATATATATACACACGCACACACACAGAGAACATGGAAAAAATGTGTTGCCATACCCACTATAACGAGAGTGATCAGTTAAGGTGAGCTATTATCAGCAGGATCAAAAAACCCTTTTGGAGTGATCATCAGGATGGCCCATTTCCAACAGTTGACAAGAAGGTGTGAGTAACAGTAGGGGGAAAAAATAAGCACGGGGAAATAGATTTACTTTGTGTAATGACCCATCCACTCCCAGTCCTTATTCGAGCCTAACTGAATGGTGTCCAGTTTGCAAATTAATTCCAACAAGCCATTACCCTCTGATCCGACTGAGGGTTACCAAAAGAAACTACACCATCTGCTCAAGGAACTCCCTGAAAAAGCACAAGAACAAATCTGCACAGATACACCCCTAGACCCCCAACCAGGGGTAGTCGATCTGCTACGCAAGATACATAAACCTGGAAATCCTGGACGCCCCATCATCTCAGGCATTGGCACCCTGATAGCAGGATTGTCTGGCTATGTAGACTCCCTCCTCAGGCCCTACGCTACCAGCACTCCCAGCTATCTTCGAGACGCCACTGACTTCCTGAGGAAACTACAGTCCATTGGTGACCTTCCTGAAAACTCCATCCTGGCCACTATGGATGAAGAAGCCCTCTACACCAACATTCCACACAAAGATGGACTACAAGCCGTCAGGAACAGTATCCCCGATAATGTCACGGCAAACCTGGTGGCTGAACTTTGACGTTGTCCTCACCGCTAACTATTTCACATTTGGGGACAATGTATACCTTCAAATCAGCGGCACTGCTATGAGTACCCGCATGGCCCCACAGTATGCCAACATTTTTGTGGCTGACTTAGAACAACACTTCCTCAGCTCTCCTCCCCTAATGCCCCTACTCTACTTGTGCTACATTGATGACGACATCATCATTTGGAACCATGGAAAAGAAGCCCTTGAGGAATTCCACCATGATTTCAACAATTTCCATCCCACCATCAACCTCAGCCTGGACCAGTCCACACAAGAGATCCACTTCCTGGACACTGCGGTGCTAATAAGCAATGGTCACATAAACACTACCCTATACCAGAACCCTACTGACCGCTATTCCTACCTACGTGCCTCCAGCTTTGATCCAGACCACACCACACGATCCATTGTCTACAGCCAAGCTCTACGATACAACCGCATTTGCTCCAACCCCTCAGACAGAGACAAACACCTACAAGATCTCTATCAAGCATTCTTACAACTAAAATACCCACCTGCTGAAGTGAAGAAACAGATTGACAGAGCCAGAAGAGTACCCAGAAGTCACCTACTACAGGACAGGCCCAACAAAGAAAATAAGAGAATGCCACTAGCCATCACCTTCAGCCCCCAACGAAAACCTCTCCAGCACATCATCAAGGATCTACAACCTATCCTGAAGGACGATCCCTCACTCTCACAGATCTTGGGAAACAGGCCAGTCCTTGCTTACAGACAGCCCCCCAACCTGAAGCAAATACTCACCAGCAACCACACAACAGAACCACTAACCCAGGAACCTATCCTTGCAACAAAGCCCGTGGCCAACTCTGTCCACATATCTATTCAGGGGACACCATCATAGGACCTAATCACATCAGCCACACTATCAGAGGCTCGTTCACCTGCACATCTACCAACGTGATATATGCCATCATGTGCCAGCAATGCCCCTCTGCCATGTACATTGGCCAAACCGGACAGTCTCTACATAAAAGAATAAATGGACACAAATCAGACCTCAAGAATTAACATTCAAAAACCAGTCGGAGAACACTTCAATCTCCCTGGTCACTCGATTACAGGCCTAAAGGTGGCAATACTACAACAAAAAAAACTTGAGAGAGACTGCTGAATTGGAATTAATTTACAAACTGGACACCATTCAATTAGGTTTGAATAAAGACTGGGAGTGGATGTGTCATTACACAAAGTAAAACTATTTCCCCATGCTTATTTTCCCCCCTACTGTTACTCTCACCTTCTTGTCAAGTGTTGGAAATGGGCCATCCTGATTATCACTACAAAAGGTTTTTTCTCTCCTGCTGGTAATAGCTCACCTTAACGGATCACTCTCGTCATAGTGTATATGGCAACACCCATTTTTTCATGTTCTCTCTCTCTCTCTGTGTGTGTGTGTATTTATATATCTTCCTACTGTATTTTTCCACTGCATTCATCTGATGAAGTGGGTTTTAGCCCATGAAAGCTTATGCTCTAATAAATTTGTCAGTCTCTGAGGTGCCACAAGGACTCCCTGTTCTTTTTGCTGATACAGAACATGGCTACCATCCTACAACTTTTTTTTTGGTCACAATAGGGGAATTTTGTGTAGAAGTCACTCAGACAGGAGATACATATGTTTTTTAAATGATGGATTATCTGACCAGACATTGGGACTACTCCTTTCCCCCATTTTGATGGACACTAGGGCCTAGAGTCTGATCTACAGTGAATCTGAAGTAATGCTATTGACTTACTCTCCATGTATACCCCCATGAGGTCAGAATCTGTCCTGGGCATACAGGGGGGCAGTTGGTATTGTAGAGATTTGATGAACATGGTTCTTGTGTAAATGTCATTGTTCCAGGTATGTTTAAATACAGAGGCACACAATAGATGAAAAACATGGCTTGTATTCATGAGTACATAGGTGATCACAGTGAAGGATAGCAGCAGAAGTCTGACCACTAGATTTTCCTCATGTATAGAGGAACCTTATGAAGAAACCGAAGCATGTAATGTTGGTTGGGGTGATTACAACTGTTAATCATTTGAACATACAATTTCAGGAGGAGAGACTGCTGCTTAGATGACTGTATAGGTGATGTATGAATTAGTTTAATGCTGATTAATAGTGGAAAAGAAAAGGTAAGTGTGGTAAGACAAATTGAGGCATATGACACTAATTACTAGACTCTGGTTTCACAGACAGAAGCTTCCACATACACTATTTGTATCGCTGACAGTTAATTATACCTAGATGTATTACCAAGTCCCTTGCAATTACACAGAACAGTTATAAGCATTATAACTTAAAAATACCCTTCCAGCTGCTCCATGTTGTGAGTATTTTTAAAATTCTTCCATCTCTGAATCTAGGTCCTCTTCCTCCTATTGTAAATCCTTCTGTAACTAGCTGAATGCAGTGTTATCCCTCAACATGTTGGGCCTGACCCCAGCTAGTGTAAACGGGCACAGTTCCATCTACTTCACTGGCTCTATGCTGATTTAGACAAGGTAAGGGTCATGCCTGTTTTGGTGCTTGTACCACTTATCTGCAGCCTGTGTGAGACCCCGGAACAGTTATCTTCCAATTCTTTTCTATTGAGAAGCTGGCAGCTGGGGCAGGCCAACCCTTCCCCTCCTCCACAAAACCTCACTCCTAACTATAAAGCTAAAATCCACCTCCTTGTTTTATATTCCTGGATATGTGTGGGGTAGTTGCCATTTAAATAAGATTCCACATTTTGAGCAATTTGTGGTGAAATATCTGCTCTTCTGTAAACTGCGATTCATGCATGTCAACTTTTTCAAAATACCCACAGCCATTTGGCTCACGTCATAGAACAGCAGCTGGAAGTTTCAATTTGTAAAGTAAAGCAAGCTTTAAAGATAGTCATATTAATAGCCATCACTAGGAATGAGAAGTGTGAGAGGGGAATGGTGGGATATTCTAAGTTTTGCCCTCAAAATAAGCCCCACACATTTGAGTCAAAGTGAGACTCATAGTAGATTGTGCAGCTAGTCAAAATATGACTGTACAGCAGAGTGCCACTGGGCTCCTTGAGCATGGCTTCACTTTGCTGGGATTCAATATGCCCACTGTTTGTTAGGTTCCTTGGCTAGGCTCCTTCATGGAGTTAAATGAAAAATGGTATTTCTTAGACACCAGCTTCTTGTGGCACCAGTTTGAGGCGGCACTCACTGCAAACTGTGCAGATCAGTAACTCTCCCTCTTTTTCATACATGAAAAATGAAACTTAACATTGAAATTTAAATCATCATCATCACTGGGGCACCTGAGTTAACCCCCCATGGGGATGAATGGGGCAGTTCTAACCTATTGGTCCTGGCTCTCTACACACTCACCTCTGCATCACTTATACTCAGTTCATGTTTTTGAAGTCATCTTTACAACCACAATAGCTTGTGACTTTCATTTAAAAAAAAAAAAAGTAAGCTGAGATTTCAGAGAATAAGATAGGTACCAATATAGCGTATGGGAGTGTACCAGCAGATTCCAAACCCAGATCTTCACTACTTTCTCTTACTTTTTTAGCTACTTGGCACCAATATCCCAGGGTTGGTCTACATGGGAAAACTGACCAGCAGAATTTTATGGGAGTATAACTAAACCAATAAAGCTATACCAGTATTGTGCAGACTATTCCAAAATAAGGGACTTTATTCTGGTATTATTATTCTGCTTCCAAAATAACTTATCCAATCAATAGACTTTGTAGGCCAAGCTTCAGCCTGGTGCTGAAGTGGGATGCCAGAACTGAAATGAGCCTGGAAAAGAATTTACAGAGACAGAATCAAAACTTTTAATTGAGCAGTACAAACACTTTAAAAGGCACTGAAATAATAATAAAACCCTAAAAGTGACATTTTGAATTGGGCAGATTTTGAACTTATGGGTAACATTTTCAAAAGTGCCTAAAACTTATGATCCTAAGTTTCATGGGACTTAAATGCTTTGGGAATTTTTACCCCATGTCACTAGAAAAGATGAGGATAATTGGATACAAGATTATTTGTTGGCAAGGTTAATACTTAGGTTTTCTATATTCTAGAACAGATAGAGATACTATGTGCCATTGTCTCAAACTACCTGGGAAACCAGGACACTGTTACAAAGACTAAACATAAAAACCATTAGGGTGCACTAATGTTCCTGCACAGAGTGAATGCAAGTGACTGTATCTACTGAATCCATGTCTGTCTTAGGATAGACAAAGGTGACTTTGCTTTCATTAAGGCCACGTACAGTACATAGATACTATGACAGATACTTTAGAAATGCAGATTAGAACAAGCATCTATTAAATTCTGGGTGTGGCATCCTTCCTTCCAACTAAAGGAAATCTGAAAAATAAAATGTACGTGCGATATGTCAGGCAAACAGTCTTACTCTAAGTTGACAAAAGAAAAGAAGAATACTGTCAGTTCCATAAAAATCTACAGCACCTCTTCTCAGGTGAAGCCGGACTCAACCATGGAAGACAAGCACAGGAGTCCAGAATGAAATAGGCTTTTTAAAAATAAAAGTCAAATTTAAAAAAAAACCTCAGTTTTTTAAAACAGCTCACATAATCTGTTTTCACAAATCATGTAAAGTAGTTGTGAAAGATGGTAGCTTCGACAATGGGCAAAAATATCATCTCCTTCATTCTGGGAAATAACCGCCCTCATTCCAACTCTAGTCGAGGCAAGACAGGAAGAATAAGATTTCCAAATGCAGAGTCTTGGGTTATGAAATATCCTGAAGAATGTGCATGTGCATGCTGGAAAGAGAAAAACACTCGTTTAAATCATTAACCCCCACAGCTCCAAAATAATTCAGGGTTTAAATGTCATGGTTTGCATTTATTTTACATTTGTCTGAGCCTGCTCATAAGCTCTGGTAATCAAAACTTCTAAACAGATGAGACCGTCTGCTTCTAATAGCCCACTGGGATTCCAATTAGGGGCCCACTCCTGCTTCCATTGATTTGGGACCTCTATTGGTCTCATTGTGTATGTGAGGTTTCACTCCATAATCTTTATGAAAATATGCTTATGATATGAATGACATAACTGAGATGTACTTTACGCAAGATGGGTCTTGTAAGTTATCATTGGAAAGGTTATAATTTACTGAATGTGATGATCCAATGGGTATGCCTGTACTATTTCTGGTTTGGAAGTTAGAAATATTGACTATCTATTTCAACGGTATGCATCCGATGAAGTGAGCTGTAGCTCACGAAAGCTCATGCTCAAATAAATTGATTAGTCTCTAAGGTGCCACAAGTACTCCTTTTCTTTTTGCGGATACAGACTAACACGGCTGTTACTCTGAAACCTAAATATTTCAACTATGCTACTTTCAGTGATGCCCCCTGCTAACACTTCAGGTGCAACAATGGAAAAGCCAGATAGGGATAATGGCCCATCAGCGAGGACAATGGACTGTGTAAAGGCTTGGCCTTCCTGCGGACACTCCCTACTGCCACTGACTCATGGATGCTGTGATACTACAGTGTCAGATATTCTTATCACCTGATAAACATTACCTGGGACTTCTTGTAACTTTCCACTGGAAGAGAAGGGGGTTAAGTTTGAGAAACAAAGGATTCCCACCTTATGTAAATCCTATTTAAGGGTGGGGAGGAAGGCCAGTGGGGGGGGGGGGGAAGAGACTCCTCTCCATGGCCTGTCTGCGCAAGAAAGACCGCTAAAGCTACCTGAAGGGAAGGCAAGGGGGAGTCCAGAATGAGACAAGGGTCCAGTCTGAAAAGGAATATAACTGGAACTCTGAACCACAAACTTTGCAACATGCCTAAAACATTTTAGGGTGAGAATTTACATTTTGTAACCTGTTAAGTATATTGATCTTAGCTTGTGAATTTTGCTTTATTTGGTCAGTAATCTGCTTTGTTCAGTCGGTTATCTCTTATATTCACTTAAAATTCACCTTTTGTAGTTTATAAAGGTATTTCTTGTTTAGAACATAATCCAGTTTATGTAATTTCTAACTGGGCGGGCAAGTAGTTGTGCATATCTCCCTCCACACTGAGGGAGGGGGTGAATTTTATAAAACCTTTGGGTTTGTACCCCTTAAAGGAAGTGGTCACCAGAGTGTTGGGACAAGTCCCTAAGGCTGAATCTTTCCAGAGTGGCTCTATCTCTGTGCATCTGGGTGTGGCCCTGCCTGTGTGCTTAGCTGGAAGAGGCTTGTGAGCCTAATCCAGCAAGGCCAGGTAAAGGGGACTCAGGCTGGCAGAACAGGCTGACTCCGTGGTACCCCAGCACATCAGGTGACACCCCAGAGGGCCCAAACCAGTCAGTGTATTTAAGTCAGAGCTACCTAGAAAAGCCACAGGCATATGCCGCCATGTGCATGCTCTCTTGCAGTACCAATTGTTCCTATAAGATCAGGTTAGTCAAAGCCCCAAGGCCCCTTGCTACTTCCTACTGCCAGAGTGATGAGGCCAGAGATCTCTAACCTCTCTCCACCTCTGCTTTTTTTTTAATCGTGATGCCAGCTAGAATTTTGCCTCTAGAGTTCATTCATGCTGCTAACATTTGGGGTTTTTTTAAATTGTTTTACAACAATGTAATGGTGTAACAGCAATTTGGTAGTGCAAACCAACCTGCTGACATTGTATTATGGAAATAAGGAACTGGAGGCATGGTGAAGGGTTGGAATTTCATTATTGTTGCCAAATATAGGAAAAAAATCTTTAAGAAGAAACCCTTCTAAGGATACTTTACCTAAGCTCTGTAGGTACAAGGTTGTTCTCTGCCTGGGTTACAAAACAAAAACAAAGGAGGACAGGGCTGCTCACCTGTAATGCTGCTTTTTGCTGTGCTGCTATGTGCTGCTGCTCAGCATGATCACGGAAATCCTTGTTAAGGGACGATCTTGCAAGAGCAATGCTGTAATAGAGACGAGGAAGATATCATTGATCATCTGTAAGAAAAGCTGCATTTTTGTCATGTTGGGTCATGGATATAATGGAGTCCATGACTTTCTATGGATTTGGCATTTTGTTTGGTTTTTAAATCCATGACTTGACATTTTGGATTTTTATATGCAAGTGAGAAAATGCAATAGCAGTAACTGAACCACTTAGCTGAGAATACCGAATGTTGCCACACTAAACCCAGAAGCCGAACAGAGACTTGGAGCCCGATTCTGATCTCACTGTTAGCGTAACTCCACTGATGTCAATCCAAGTCCGCTGGTGTCATGCCAGAGTCATTTGACATTGTTTCTTAACTATAGCTTTTGCCCTTTTCACCATTGCCACCCAGTGACTTTCCTAAAATAGCATTTGTGATGAAACAATAAGTGATAAAACAATAGCACTAACCATGGGTCCATATTCTTCATGATGGGAAGATCAGATGTTTGGCAGAATGGCTGCAGAACTCTGCATATAGGAAAAGGGTTTCCTATTGATACAGAACTCAGACAAAGGCCCTTTTTTGCTAAAGTGGTAATAAACTACAGAATATAAAATGATTGCTCAGATATCTGTGGGCAACAAATATTTTAGGTTTCAATTTGAAAAAAAAAAATCATTGAGACATAAGTCCAAACAAAATATTACCTTTCCTTAATTTGTTGTTATATAGAGCCCAATCCACCTCTCACTGATTTTGATAGGAGACACTTTAATGTTTAAAGTGCCAGATTTTTAAAAGAACTCCTCACCCAACAGCTCCCATTAAGGGCAATCAGAGCTGCTTCATGCTAAACACTTCTACTGAACTGGAAAAAACACCCTGTAAAAGAAGCAGTTCTCTTGTTAAGACCTATGTGAATACTTGGAGCCAAGTAGTGACCCTCTGAACAGAAGGATTTATACCAAACACTAAACTGCAGTGCTTTAAAAAAGAAACTGGAATAGAATACTATTTTCACTTATTTTATTAGGGGAAGATAAAAATGAATACTTTTCTCAAGTCCCTTGCACTTAATACTGTATCCTAAAATGAACTAACGATCCAATTCAATATTTTGAGAACTTCAGACCGACAGTTTATATTTTTTTATACTTGTCAAGAGAGCTCCTGTGTCCTTAAACACGAGGCTCACATATGCCAAGAGTAGAAACCTGCAACATGCCCATACAGAACAGCTAGAACTGAGACCAAGTACTTTTTTGTATACTCCTAAATATTCCAGACTGCCTACAGTTGGTTTGCTATCTAGATTTAAAAGGGTACATTTTGAAGCACAAGAAATAGCATATTAGCTTAATATTTTCTAGGAGCCTGCTCCTGTAAAAGGGCTTGCTTAGCAGTCATGAAGCACCCCTATTTCTCGCTCTCAAGTGGAAAGCATGCAGGTCAAGATTCAGAATCCACAAACAAATATAAATCATTCTTGCACTGGTTATTGGGGACATGCAGCACACAATTCTAACATGTATTTTGTTTAGATCTACAGATTACCTGTAAGGAAACATATTTGATTTTCTTTGATGTACAAGTATTGTCCAAACAAGGTATATGAACATAAAGTACCTGGCTCCAGGGTGATTTGTGGAAGACTGGTTTTGCATAAGTAATTTTCTCTTCTCCTTGTCTAGTTCTGCCAAGATTGCAACCCTATTTTTATTCTGAAAACCTGGTAAGAATCAGAAAAATATTAGATTTGCCTTTTTACATGGGGCACCTATAACCTTATGGAATTAAAGTCACTGCACGGTATGACATGATGATGAATATACTAATCTTCAAAGCTTTGCACCAATCTGAAAGGCTATTAATAAATAGGTTTTATTTTTCCTCGCCTCATTTTACAACATGAAATGGCTTCCTATAGATCATAAATATTAATATATTTTAAATCATATTAGCTATCATCTCTAGTTAGGTTTTTTCAGGAACTAATTTTACAGCTATAGCCAAGGTGTGTATCTGTTAAATATTTGGCTTTGATAGTGTCAGAAGACAAATTAAGTTGATCAGATTTTTCTTTTTTAGTGAATGGACATGCAGTTTAAAGCATGACAAGACTGAATGAATGAATGCATTCATAGGACATGATTCTTTATACCCGAGTCAGAGAGAACTCATGAACTATAATGGGAGTTTTGCTTGAATAATGAGTAAACGATCAGGCCTATTTGCAATAAAATTAGACACATGACAATTCTCCTTTCCGATCCATCTAGTCTCTCTCTAAACAGCCATAACCTCTCACTGAAGTTGGAGTTCTGGCATGACTGATAATCAGAGTATTGTAGTTAATTTCTATTGTATAGATCTAAAAATGGTTTTGCCCTTACTTGGTTCATTGAATGTTCCTACGGAGCAGAAAGGAATCTTTGGTGCAAGGGAAAATTTCAGGAGGCAGAATGAGTAAGGAGGGAAACTGGGACATACTTAAAATGGCTGCCATCTTAAGGAGCCACTATTTTGTGTATTTTATATCTGCTTTAAAAGACTTGTACCAATACAAATCTAGGACAAGGCTGGGTCCCACGTGAGGACCAATTGTCAAGAACTTACTGCCTATTACTCTGATTTCTCTCAGTGCCTCATGTTGTACCAATAAAATAAAAACCAGCAGGATCTTATTAAAGGGAAAAAGGCAAAATACCACATTTACTGTGAATACAGAAAGAATCATAGTAAGCAGTTAGTTATAGTTATAACATTCCATTCAATCTCAAATTTATTCTCACATTCATTCATACAAACATACACACACACAGGTTCTGCAAGGTTGTTATCATAGTTACCAGCCTTAGAGTTGCTCATGCCAAGCCACTGGCCAGGTGGCCTGGACATGAGGAGGGAGCAGGGCCTTGTCAGATGCTCATCTGATGCTCCTGGAAGTTGGTTTGCAGAATCAGACCCCAAAGTTCTCACTTTTTAGAGTCTATTTTTATAGGAATTTCTTCCCATGCCAGTCTATGGGAATTGCTTCATCATGCTGTTGCTGAATCAATCAGCAGATAACATCTAGGAGCACGGGAGCCGTCAGGAATGTGCTATCTTGTTCTTTGGTTCTCCCATTCTTGAGGCTGTTGGGTGGATTCCAGTCTGCCCTCTGGGGGTCCTCTGGTTATTTCCACTTGACGCCTTCTTCAGCCGATGGACACTGGATTCTTAGGCTGGCACCTCCCTGATCATTCAGTTATTATCCACACCAAGCATCCATCCACATACATCCTCTATCTCTATTTTAATTACAATTGTTAATACAACAAAAGGGTGGGGAGTCTCTGCGTGCTGTTTCTGTTGTTAGAGTATTGCTTTGAGTCTCTCTCTCTGTGAATTGCTTTGAGAACAGACTCTGTCTTAGAATGTACTAACACAATTAGCAGCTTGCAAGTTTCACACATAGAGGGAGAGAAACAGTACCAAAAACCAAGAGACCTCTTAATTAGTAATACCCTGGAATTTAAACTCTGGGGAATCAAACTCATTTGTGATTTTAATACAGAACTTCTTTAATATGATCCAACACTCATTCCTAAATCACAAAACACTGTCAAAAAATAGCCCCACGTTTAGGCTTTCAGTGACGAATGCAAGATCAGTTGTCAAAAAGAGAGGCCATCCATCACCAGAGGAACCTGATGTTGCCAGTATAACATCTGTCTAGATGACTCAGCTGACCCTGCTCTGGGACAGGAAAACAGCTGTAATTTTTGCACTCTGATCTTAGATATTTGAGATACCGGTACCATCCCAGAGACATTTTAAGTACTTCTAAATATTACACAAGCCCTGAGCTAAATCCAACATGTCAGTGTGTCTACTCCAGGCAGTCTTTAGCCACATGTTTACAAGTGAACATTCTAGATCTGGTCAGTGGAATGGGAGTAGGCTTCATATAGAGAACCACCCCCACTGCAATCTGATCTTTCTTAAAATACATGGACCAAATGCATACTTGAAAATCAGACCACTGGGTGGGTGGGGTAAATGAGGGACACCTATTTAATACGTATTTTTAGCCAAGATTTACATTATGCTGATTATATAAATTCATGGAATCTAGAACCATAGGACTGGAAGGGACCTCGAGAGGTTATCTAGTCCAGTCCCCTGTACTCATGGCAGGACGAAGTATTATCTAGACCATTCCTGATGGGTGTTTGTCTAACCTGCTCTTAAAAATCTCCAATGATGGCGATTCCACAATCTCCCTAGGCAATTTATTCCAGTGCTTAACCACCCCAACAGTTAGGAAGTTTTTCCTAATGTTCAACCTAAACATCCGTTGCTGCAATTTAAGCCCATTGCTTCTTGTCCTACCCTCAGGGGGTTAAAAAGAACAATTCTTCTCCCTCCTCCTTGTAACAACCTTTTATGTACTGAAACTTATCATATCCCCACAGTTGTCCCTTTTCCAGACTAAACAAACCCAATTTTTTCAATCTTTCCTCATAGGTCAGGTTTTCTAGACCTTTAATCATTTTTGTTGTTCCTCTCTGGACTTTCTCCAATTTGTCCACATCTTTCCTGAAATGTGGCACCCAAAACTGGACACAATACTCCAGCTGAGGCCTAATCAGCGTGCAGTAGAGTGGAAGAATTACTTCTCGAGTCTTGCTTACAACACTCCTAATATTCCATAACGATGTTTGCTTTTTTTGCAACAGTGTTACACTGACTCCTATTTAGCTTGTGGTCCACTGTGACCCCAAGATCCCTTTCTGCAGTACTCCTTCCTAAGCAGTCATTTCCCATTTTACGTGTGTGCAACTGATTGTTCCTTCCTAGGTGAAGTACTTTGCATTTGTCCTCATTGAATTTCATCCTATTTACTTCAGACCATTTCTCCAGTTTGTCTAGATCATTTTGAAATTTTAATCCTATCCTCCAAAGCACTTGCAACCCCTCCCAGCTTGGTATTATCCGCAAACTTTGTAAGTGTACTCTCTCTATACCATTATCTAAATCACTGATGATTTATTTAACAGAACCAGACCCAGAACTGATCCCTGCGGAACCCCACTTGTTATGCCCTTCCAGCATGACTGCGAACCACTGATAACTACTCTCTGGGAATGGTTTTCCAACCAGTTTTGCACCCCCAATTAATCTTGTTTTCATCATGAAACCAGTTATATGCTTCAATAATTTGAGAGTAGGATAAAAATAAGCTATTTTAAACTGCAATCCAAATATCTGTAAAGGATTATGAACTAAGTATGAATTAAACCACAGTGGAAGGTAGCGTTATATACTGGAAACACTACAGGGGAAAAGCAGGGATCTTTGTCCTTCTACTACCTCTTCTCTTTCCTCATCTCCCCACTACTAAAGCATAAAGTGGTTATAATTTCAGAAAAAAGAGTCAGGCACATCAAAAAAGGAGGAATACAGCATTGGCACGGCTGCTGTCCATTAAGCAATTTGATTCAGTAATTATAATTTCAACTGTAAGTAATCTGATTAACAGTATTCATGGAATTGAAGAGTGTTCTGTGCAGGGGGGAAATACCCAAACATTTATATATAATCACAGGGGAAAAGTCTTATTTAGAGAGAAACTAGCATCTTCAGTGAATTCATTCTTATCAGATCTGGCAACACTTAAGATAGTCTTGCTTAAAAGCACTTCATTAAAGAAAACAAGTGAAGCTACAACAATCCCATGCTGCAATTGTAATGCAACAATTTTGCTACACTATTTTAATTCTTCTGTTCTGCTTTTATACAATTCCTATACCAAAACATGATTATACAAAGAAATATTACCACTGTCACTAAGGGCCTGATTTAAACATACAAATGCGAAGAGCTTTAGATTAAGAATTCCTCTAATGAAGAACTTTCAATTCACACCTCCACTAGTCGAGTAGTTTCCTTCTAATAGCACTTAGAATGTCTACACTTTACCAAAATTTAACCTCAGAACATCCCTGTTATGTACATGGGCAAGTAGTAGTATCCCTCTTTTGCTGACAGGGATGGTGAGACGAAATGATTTGCCCAAGGCCACATAACAAGCCAATGGCAGAGCTGGCTTTAAAACTCAGGACAAGATATTTACAGCTCAAATCTGCCCTTTTAAAGTTTGGCTTCTGTAACTTCAAGTGCCATGTTCTGCACTCAGTGGGTGAGCTGAAAAACGACTTGCGTCAGTGTGATTTTCATATGCAAAACCAGTGTGGAACATACCCTGAATTGCATGAGAATCCACTTCAGAGAAGCAAAAAGCAGAGTTTACTGAAATTGATGCCCAAGAGGACTTAGCTTACACAAAGGGGGGGAGGGGGGGATGCCTGTTCATGGAATTCTGAACTTTGGGTCCCAAAGCAAGAGAAAGTAGCATGGATTTCTTTACAAACTCTCTCCTGCTTCCCCAATGCCTTGTCTTCTCCCAGAATGAACATGACCCCTACCCCAAGGATATTTTTACAAGAAAATCTGAAACAGTAAAAGCAATGCCCTATAAAGATTCCCCTCCTAAGACTTATCAGGCTTGAACACCCAGCTACAGATTGTATAAATGTAACTGATGGCCTAATTTGGCCCACAAAACCATGTTTCCCCTACTGATGAGGTTATGCAATATGGGGGGGAGGGGATATTGACTTTAAAAGGTGAGGTTGAGATAGCAGGCTTGGCAGTTGGAAGAATCTTTTTATTTGTAATCTGAGCACATGTGAACTGAATCACTGAGAAACAATGAAACTCATAATGCCACTTTTTTGACCACTTTTCAGAACAGAGCCACAGCTTGAACCCAGATGTAGATACGTACTGTACGCTGAGTCTCACTGCATTTAAAACCACATTCCATAACCACATTCACATAACCATAACCACAACCACATTCCTTGTTCTTTCTGCTCAATTCAGAATATGTTTCAAAGTAATTTCTCTATCAAAATACAAATCATCATAATGGTGATCTTCATTCTATGAGGAAATATCTGAAATAGCAGAATCATAATTTTTGCAACATTTTGGGTTTCTAGGCAATCTGTAAGTAATTACTCCACCATTTTTCATATGTTAATTGTATTTTGTGATTGCAGTAGTCACAATATAGCAGACTATTACACAATTTTTTGGTGGCAATTTACATTCTATGGTCTCACATGTTCTGCAGCAGTTAAGCAAAATGAATATTAACTCATTAAATTAAAATAATAATAATTCAAGTGTATCTGTCCCTCACAACTATGACCACATATACAGATGAAAATAATTTGTTCATTATGTTATGGATGCAAAGACCTCCAGGGAATGCCAAATCTACTAATGCCCTCAAGGGCGAGGTTTGCATTTGGATCTCTGAAGAGTTGTACAATTGCTAGAAGACTCCTTGATTACATCATCCAAGGCAGGAGGACAATTTTCTTCTTTACACTGTATTGTGAATTAAGTTGGCTTAGTGATTCACCAGTTTCATAAGACTGCCCTTGGCTAACATACTCACTTTGAGACCAGTCCCCTGCACCCTCTATATGAGGCTTTGTCCGCGCGGGGGGGTGGGGGGAGAGAATGTTTAACCAACGATCAGTACTGCTTAAAGTGAATAAATGGCAGCTAGAAGAGATGCAAAAGCACCCAACAGAGAGAACAACAGCACAGTGAAAATTACACTTTTGAGCCAACATCAGTGCCTCAAAAGTTTATCTTCTGTTAAATTGCAGAGCTCCGTTGTGCAGGTGAGCAGGCAAAATTTAGCCCTGTGAGAGAAAAATATTCCGCCTTTCTCTGAAGTGGGGCCTAGAGGAAGAGCATTTTCCCAAAACGTAGCTATTGTGTTGCTACCATCACACTAATGCTTACAAGAAGGTCACACGTAGAATAAAACCTATGATGCTGTCACACAAGACATATACCTTCTTTATTCCCAGCTTTGTGCATGAGTGTATCATCATCATCAGCCTTATTAATACATGTAACAAATGGTTAAGAATGTATTACCATTTATTGCCAAGCACTCAGTTTATTTCTTGCTTTAAAAGCTTATTTTCAAAATGTACCAGAGTGGTCTGTAAACACTTCCTGAGGACATGGTACACCACACTAAAAGCTTTTCCTTTTCTTTATTAGGGGAAATATATAAGTGGTCCATGGTATAAAAGCCACAAAGTAAATTTTATTCAGAGTCCTATTTGGCTTTGCAGTCCTCCTACACATCTCACCTTTGAAACTCTAAGAAAGGAGTGTTTTTATAATGTGTTCTGATGAAACTAAAATAAACTTGTTTAGCAAAACCTTAACATTTATAGTTTGAGTTCACAGCTGTAAGGACATGGAAATACACTGCTGATACAGTATCTTCAAAAAAATTTTGTTCAATTGCTTGGAGCAAAAATATACAAGATGTTTACTTATATAACAAATGTGTGTTTCTTTTGGTAAGTCTGAATAAGTTACCTGTTCACACCCATTCTGCTTAATTTTTGAAGTGAAGTCCTTACCCTTGTGCTTTTGATTAGGAAGCAAGGCATCAAAGAATAAATTCCCTGAATAGCATCAATATTTGTGCTATTCAGCAAGCCTGACAGACATACTTGGCTCATGCATTGCTTGTTATCAGTCTGGATCTAGGCTAGTACTCTTTGGCTAGGCAGAACTAGATCACTGCTGAATCCTTCTGACTCCCCATTTCTTCTTTTTGTCTTAGTCCCCTTCTTTTGCCCATTTACCTTTTGGTTCTTTAAAGCTTTGAGGGTTTTTTGAATACTTTTGTTTATAATATAAAACAAATATTCAGCCCCTTGAGTGATTCTTAGGGGAGTACTCAAGAAATAAAATTAAATAATTGCAGTTTTCCCTCCTAAGTTATAAGCTACCGAAACTTTGGGGGAAGAAGAAGAAGAAATCATGCGAGTCAGACTTATACATTTATATTCAAATCTTTAGAAGTGAAGCTCTAAATTCAGTATTGGAATATGTTAGTCTCTGTAATGATGGAGTTAAATTGATTTTTACAGCCAAAAAACAAGGCTTACCATGTATTTAAAAGGGATGGTGTTTAAGGCCAAATCCTGCAAAGGTATGCCCATGCTGAATCCCATTTGAAGTCAATGGGACTATCCCTCAATCTTTTTTTGCAGAATTCCACAAAGCTTTTTGTAAGTACTTTCTTCTGCAAATCACTCCATCTGTTCCCACCTCCAAATCCATCTATTTGATACAACAATCTTTCTTTCTTGTCCAATATTGGTCTGGGCTTATACACAAATCCTATATTCCACTTCAGAGGTGCCTGTACTTCAGTATCTAAAAGTCTGGTATTGCAAAAACTTATGTGGGAAAGTAGCCCCATTGCATTTAGGTGTACAGTTACTTGCGTGCTAGGGTTTACAGTTTTGGGAGCACAGGCCACTATCCTGGAAGACATTCAGGGCAGGAGGCTGTTCATGGGGCTCTACCCACACAAGACAACTTGGAATTGGGGCCATACTTTGTAAACCACATTGGGATCACTGTGTTCAACAAACCAGTATTTCCCAATAACCACGCACACTATTTTTTGCCTCCTGTTGCTGTTTTTAATTTCAATTTTTGCCATGGTAAAATGTTAAAATAAGCCAGATTTTTTTTAAAGTTCTATTAAGAGTTCTTTGGGTACTAAATTCACAATTAGACAAATTTAAATGTACAACAGTTGTCTAAGGTTACCATATGTCCGTATTTTCCCGGACATGTCCAGCTTTTTGGTTCTTAAATTGCCATCCGGGAGGAATTTTTAAATATCTAAAAACATCTGGGATTTTGCCATTATTATTTTTCCCCAAAGAGTTGATCATTCAAGAAAGAGTGAATGCTGATCATTCAAGAAAGAGTGCCAGCTTTTTCCCCCTAGCTCCCAGCGCTTGTGCCGCAAAACAGCTGTTTTGCACAGCTGGGAGGAAGGGAGGGAGAACGCGGCGCGCTCAGGGGAGGGGGAGGAGGCGGGGCCGGGGCAGGGATTTGGGGAAGAGGTCCAATGGGGCAGGGACTTTGGGAAAGGGGTTGGAATGGGGACGGGAAAGGAGTGGAGTTGGGGCGGGACCATGGGGGCACAAGCAAATACCTCCCCCATGGAATGTCCTCTTTTTCGAATGTTCAAATATGGTAACTCTACAGTTGTCATAATGTAAACAAGCTTTAAAAAACAGTTAGCATTACTTTGTTTTGTTTCTTTGTGGTCTCGAGCTTTTGTTATCTATTCTTGATGGCTAAGATCTCCTCATCTTTTGTTCTCACTTGCAGAACTGTGCCTCTTTGGACCTTCAGTATGCTCCCAGATGCACAGTGTGGCAACCAAGAGTCAAATTCAGTGTACAAGAGCCGCTGAGAATAGCAAAATAAGTGGAACTTAAAAAAATACTACATCACTGTAAAGTCTCATTTGTTTTCTTTTGGGATTTGAGTTTAAAGAGACATGCACTAACTCTGTGCTTCCAGTATAATTCGTAGTTTTGTATTTCTCTTACCCCTTTTTCTCCCCTTAAAAAAGTTAAAACAAAAAAGAATCTAGTTCTAGTGAGATTTTGCTTGTTTTCTAATCTACAATCTTGGAAACTGGATTCCTGCTCAAAAAATGGCAGAAATTGTTTCCCCTTAAATTATACTTCTAGGATGAAATCCTGGTCCCAATGACTTCAATGGGACCAGAACACCACCTCTTTTTCTCCTTAACAGACCTGAACAATGAATGAATAAAACAAAAGCCAAGTGGCTGCAGTTGAAGAGATATAAACAAAAAATACCTAGTTTGAAAATTACCTTGACCTGGAGGGTTTGCTGCCATCTTGCTACTTTCAGGAGTAATTACCCAATTATAGTTAGAACTCTCAATTTAACGCAAATCTGTAAAAAAATGGACAAAACATAAAATATTAACATTCTTTGAAATTAAATCCTAGCTCTCATTCAATGTGGGTTATGAAAGAGACATTACATTTAGGAACTGTTACAATGTGTCACTCTGATTCAATGTAACAGTTGATCAAATTATTGAATTCTCTGTTATCGTATTGTTGGCAGAGTGTTATTTTGAAATCTGAGTTTTTACAAGACAGTCTGCTCAGTCCATCTTTTGTGACAGGAACCAACAGTGTCTAATATCTGTGAATCTGTTTCTCCCACTCCTGCCTTCTAGAGGGTATACACCAAGAACATATTTAGGTTTATTATTAAACAGGGCATTGTTTCACTCATACACTTTTCTATTAACTCGTATAGAAAGATTCCAAAGTTTTATTAGCTAGACATTTAAGTTCCTAATCAACCCATCATATCCCTAAGACAGCCAGAACCACTTTCTGACTCAGTCATGAGAGACTTGATTTTGCTCCCAATGAGTTTCACAATGAAACTTGCATAGACGTCAGGATCTGATCCATACTTTAAAGTCTGCTGTAGTACCTCAGCTGCATGCAGAAATTAAAAACCATAATAAATCACATAGTATAAGTTAAGTTATTTATGTAGCACCAAAAACATCACACACACGTTATATGATTTATTATTTATATGGAGAGGGCTCAGGCAACACAATATGCACTAATCTCTCTCTCACACAAAATCCCTACCCTAAAACATTTTATTATCTAAGGTGCTGATTCTTCTAACCCTTATTACTGGGTTTAATGCTTATAACCTGTAAGGTAACAATGAGGTACTAGGGCTACATCTGGGAGTAAGTATTTGAAGCAGCAGCCATAAGGCTGTGTCATTAGACTTTATTCCCTAACGCTGATGCCACTGGTGCAGCTCCACCAAGGAGGGCAACAGTGGGACTGCTAACACAGACTGAACCTTCGGGCTTGATCTATGTTGTCTAATCCTGCTCAGAGCAGGACGAGCTGCAATGGTAAGTAAGGTCCCACAGCAGTCACCTGCTCTCACTGGTTGGGGCCGGTGATAGTAGCAATGGTGGGTTGTTTTAGGTAGAAATACTAATGCCAACAATGCCTAAGGGAAGATAAATACAAAGGGAGAGGAGAGGGGCAGGTCAAGCTGTGGCAGTAAGATCAGGTGGCTGCTTTGCTTATCAGGGCACGTAGTGGGAGAGCAAGGTAGGCTTGTTCAGGTCTGGCTCAGAGGGGAAGAGTCTAGTATAGAGAGGGACTGTGGGAGAAGACAGGAGCTGGGGGCTCCAGGTGCAGGAGGGATGGAGGAGACAGGGTACGCCTGGCCTGGAGCTTTCAGGGCAGGTACACCAAGGCTCCCTCCTCTGGACACAGCACCCCCTATTGGCTGCCAGAGAACCAGGCCCGGACTCGGGTCCACACAGTCCTGGTGGGCCCGAGGACCAGGAGTGCATGTGGCCCATATCCCCACAGGAGCCTGGCTCAGCCTGGGCACGCCCACGCCGGGGAAGGCCAGTGAGTTCAGGGGCACCTAACCACAGGGCCAGCTACAGCACCCAGACCCAAAGCCCCATGCAGCGCTGAGTCACACCCACCCCCCCTCCCTGACACTGCTGAGGGGCAGGCCCCCCTGGAGCTGGCTTGACAGCCCCCAAGGCTGATTCCCCCCTTCCCCCAGTGCAGCCTTGGACTCTTCTTCCCCGCCCCAGCTCCACACCACCCTGATCAACCCCCCCCAACTGGTGGCTTGGATTCTCCCCCCCCCCCCCAGCTCCACACCACCCTGCTCTACCCCCCCCAGCTAGTGGCTTGGATTCTCTTCCCCCCCCCCCCAGCTCCACACCACCCTGCTCTACCCCCCCCCCCAGCTAGTGGCTTGGATTCTCTTTCCCCCCCCCAGCTCCACACCACCCTACTCTACCCCCCCAGCTCCACACCACCCTGCTCTACCCCCCCCAGCTAGTGGCTTGGATTCTCTTCCCCCCCCCCCCCCAGCTCCACACCACCCTGCTCTACCCCCCCCCAGCTAGTGGCTTGGATTCTCTTCCCCCCCCCCAGCTCCACACCACCCTGCTCTACCCCCCCCAGCTAGTGGCTTGGATTCTCTTCCCCCCCCCAGCTCCACACCACCCTACTCTACCCCCCCAGCTCCACACCACCCTGCTCTACCCCCCCCAGCTAGTGGCTTGGATTCTCTTCCCCCCCCCCCAGCTCCACACCACCCTACTCTACCCCCCCAGCTCCACACCACCCTGCTCTACCCCCCCCAGCTAGTGGCTTGGATTCTCTTCCCCCCCCCCCCCAGCTCCACACCACCCTACTCTACCCCCCCAGCTCCACACCACCCTGCTCTACCCCCCCCAGCTAGTGGCTTGGATTCTCTTCCCCCCCCCCCAGCTCCACACCACCCTGCTCTACCCCCCCCAGCTAGTGGCTTGGATTCTCTTCCCCCCCCCCCAGCTCCACACCACCCTACTCTACCCCCCCAGCTCCACACCACCCTGCTCTACCCCCCCCAGCTAGTGGCTTGGATTCTCTTCCCCCCCCCAGCTCCACACCACCCTGCTCTACCCCCCCCAGCTAGTGGCTTGGATTCTCCCCCGCCCCCCCCCCAGCTCCACACCACCCTGCTCTACCCCCCCTCAGCTGGTGGCTTGGATTCCCCCCCCCCCAGCTTCACACCACCCTGCTCTACCCCCCCCAGCTGGTGGCTTGGATTCTCCCCCCCACCCCCTCGCTCCACACCACCCTGCTCTACCTCCCCCGCCCCCAGCTGGTGGCTTGGATTCTCCCCCCTTCAGGCTTGGGCTCTTCTCCCCGCCCAGCTGCAGGCCTGGACTCTTCCTTCGCCCTCAGGCCCCTCAAAGCTGGGCGCACCCCCCAGGCTGCAGGGTTGGACTGTCCCCGCCCGCAGAATTGGGCTCCCCCCCTCCCTCCGCTGCACGGTTGGACTCCCCCAAGGAAGATGAACTCACCACACACCCCGTTCATGACGCACAGCACGCGCGACATGCACACCCGGCTCCGTTTTGTTCGCCGGGCGAGACTGAAACACGTCACCGCTCCCGTGGGCGGAAGCAAGCTTGGTTTGACGGGCAGCCTTTGGTGGCCAATCACCTTAGGCGATGGGAGGAGCCGCTCACGTGGTGATTCCGTTGCGCAGCGCCACCTTTCGAGCGCGCGGGGAGCTGTGGGGCGGGAGAGAGGGGTGGGCGGGGCCTGTGTCTTGGCAACAAGAAGCGGGCGGAGCGACCGTGCGTCTCCGCGTCGGTGCTGGGGCTTCGCTTGGCCCGCGGACCCTCGGCCGTCGATAGGGCATGGTGGGGCCAGGCGGGCTCCTTGGGGAACTGGGGGAGCGCCCGGGGGGGAGGGGTTCCCTGAGAGGGCGCCCTGGGGCGGGGCTCCTTGGGGGGCGCCCTGGGGCGAGGGGGTTCCCTGAGAGGGCGCCCTGGGGCGAGGGGGCTCCTTGGGGGGCGCCCTGGGGCGAGGGGGTTCCCTGAGAGGGCGCCCTGGGGCGAGGGGGCTCCTTGGGGGGCGCCCTGGAGCGAGGGGGTTCCCTGAGAGGGCGCCCTGGGGCGAGGGGGTTCCCTGAGAGGGCACCCTGGGGTGGGGCTCCTTGGGGAGCGCCCTGGGGCGAGGGGGTTCCCTGAGAGGGCACCCTGGGGTGGGGCTCCTTGGGGAGCGCCCTGGGGCGAGGGGGTTCCCTGAGAGGGCACCCTGGGGTGAGGGACCGGGCCATAGAGCCTGGGGGGGGACCCTGAAAGATGGGGGGGGGGACTCATGGGGGGAATCATGTCACAGTGGGAGGCAGCAGCTGGGGGTTAGCTGGGGACCCATCCCAGGCACACTGGGGCACAGGGTGAGGGCAGGGCCCACAACATTTTGGCACCTGAGGCGAGAAGCTCAAATGACGCCCCCATTCCACCTCACTTGGGCCAAAACTCTGAAACTCTGGGTCCTAGTGGCGCCCCCTGCCCTGCCCACAGTCTGGCACCTGAGGTGGTAGCCTCAGCTCACCTCATGGTAAGGTCAGCTCTGGGCGAGAGTTGCCTCTGACATGAGGGCAGCTCCCTTTCTCCCCTTGTCTTGGGGGAGCTGCACCTACTTTTGAAAACCCAGGCCGTTGATTTCCTTTTAAGTTTATGTCTTTGATTTTATTGACCCTACACTAAACCCCTTTTAATCTTTACCTTCCCCCTGTTTAAATCTAACATTTCTAATGTTGTCAAAACATTTTGGATACAGATTTTCCTGTAACTGAAAAAGAAATGTAAGGATTTAGAGCCCCGGTCCTGCAATGTGCTTTGTGTGGTTCTGTGCCTGTGTGAACCCCACAGAATATTGGGTGCTATGCAGAATCCCAGGACAGACAAACAAAAGGCAGAACTACAAACATTATGAATCACTGTTTAAAGGTATTGCAATGGTTTCATAAATTCAAACTGAGAATGTAAGTGGCTTGTTGTTGGTTTGCTTGGTTTTCCTAGAAGGCACACAAAGGTCTTGAAGTGAAATAGTCCTGTGATTTTGCAAATAATAATGCAAGCCCCAGAAAATATATAGAGGAACATACATTCATGGGCTACAAAACTTGGCCCTAATTTAGCACAGTACTTGAGCATGTGCTTTAATTTGTAAAGTGATTATCCCTATTGAAGTCAATGGGACTACTGCTAAAATCCTTTGCTGGATTGAGGCTTTATTTAATGTTTAGAACCAGAGAATAGCTTATTTAGATGAGAGTGAGTGTTTTCCTGGCTTACACTTACACACATTTAATTTTTTTTTTAAATTTTTTTAAATATGGCTCTACCGAGTGACACTGGCAGACTAGGTGCCAGCTCTTGTCAAGGCTTTAGGCCTCAGCCAAGCACCAACAAATTCATTGCTGAAAACCGATCCAGCTCACCTGTGTGTTAAGATGGGTATTGAACTTACAATAATGTGTTTAGACTTTATGAACTGCTTGTAAATTGCTACATCTGTTAATCCTATGTATAATACCCATAACCTGTGCTATAAGGTAGTACTTGAGTGTCTGCTATATAGCTGTAAAATGTTTGTTCTGAACTATGTATCTCCACAAACAAGAGAACTTACCTACTGTTAAATGCCTATGAAAGGTATTACCTCTTCTTGCCTGTCAGGAAGGACTATCAAAACTAAATGGGGTGTTGTGGAACATCGCAATACAAAGACTTTGCTAATTTGCAAAAGGGGCTTATCCCATCTTGAATGAATATTGAAAGAAGGAAATAAAGATAGCTGACATGAAAAATTTTCATCTCTTTACTGTTTGCACTCTCACAGAGCTGGAGCTATGAAACAGAAGCAGGGATTCCCCAGGGTCAGCCTGGTTTAGCCCTAAAAGACATTCGATAGTGACAGATTACTACAACTCTGTCACCTTTTGGAACCACAGAATGTAACTCATTTGTGTGTATGTTTGCCCGCTTTAACCTGTGAATAATTTTCTCATTTCTTTTTCCTAGTTAGTTAGTTTACAAGCGTTGTCTTTGGTGTGAGATCTGAGGTACAAATTGACCCGGGGTAAGTGACTGGGCTCTCAGGACTGGAAGCAACCTGACTCTTTTGTGAGCGTTGGTGTATGGCAACCAACTATCACTAAGTCCAGCTTGCCTGGGCGGCAAGATAGACGGAAATGGCCAAGAGGACTGTCTTTGACTCCATGGTAAGACTGTTACAGTGCTTCACGAATTCATATTTGCTACTGGGTTGGTGAAATCTAATGATAGAACATACAACCTGTTTGGGCTGTCTGCCCTGCTTTTTGACAGTCTGCTCTGAGGTTGGCACACATGGTCGTGACCAACTTCAGGCAGAGTGATACAGAGCTTAAAACATTGAAAAGGATTTTGAATGGTTCACATGTGATGCACCAATATGAACGCAGGAACAATTTATGGCAAAGTGCAAAGATCACAAATTCTGAGGGTATTTGGTGTATGCTGCTCACTAGCTAATTTTAAATGGAAAAAAATGTGGCCAAGAATTGAACAGACCTGTTTAATTTTTAATGATGGCCATGGATTCTAGAAAGACTATCTTGCATGAATTCCAGAAGAGTTTGTATATCCATGTTGTAAATCGTTTTTTTATTTTTATTTATGAGCACCAAGTGATAGCATTGTAGATAAGCACATCCTTTTGGGGGAGATTAATGCTAACCTGAAGAACAATCATTGCATCATCTACAGATTAATTGTTACATTACTTGGTACCTAAATACTTTAAATCCATTAAATCAAAATCGGTAATACTGTTATTTGAAGTGTGGTCCTTTAAATGTGTAAGTTTGGTCACCTAATAAAACCTCTCAAGAACAAATAATCCACTGCTAAAAATATAAATAAATATTTTACCACTAGGCTGCAAACAGGTGTGGAAGGGGGGGAGTGTTTAAATTTAGCAAACCAAAACTAGTATTTTTTTGTATATTCAAATCTCTTTTTAGGACTGATGCCACACAGACGCTATTTAAGTTTTCAACTCCATTTTTTAAAGCGACAGCAAGCTTTTTCATGAAGTAATGAGGATGAATTTTATGCAAATCAAGTGGAAAATATAGGTACAGAAAATGTTACAATGTTAATAATGGCAAGTGTTAGATCAAAGGCTCTGACCAGCCAAAGACCTGAATTTATTACTAGCAATCAAGCCTTGTAATATTGAGTTTTAGGACTCAGGTGATTTGAGTCAATTTATATGACAGAAATCTTAAGAGTTTACACAAATGAGAGATTGTTACATACAACTATTTTATATTACATCTTTTCTCATTTGAGTCATTTTAATGTATTAACCAGTGGCCTGGATGCCCAGGGCAACATCCAGAGATTAAAAAAAAAAAAGTATAACTTTTTTCCACGTTCATGTTGTCTTGACTTAAACAGGTGTTTTGCTCTGGTTCACGGGACAACTATCACATCATTTGCAGATTGTTGCTAAAGTAGTCATGTGTATACCTGAAGCTTTGCGTGTTTGCTGAATTTGGTGCCTATAATAGAGGCAGTTTATGGGTGGTGGCGGAAGCAAATTCAACGCATCTGCAAATGCAACTGTAAAATTGTGCAATTAGGTGAAATAGAAAAAGTCTGATACATATGTGTGAATTAAAGCTGTGCAAGTCTAGAAATTCTCAGACAGAAGTGTCAGGACTTTGTTATTAGGTAGGAAACAATTCTGCATGTTGCTGAGTGCTTCAACCAAAATGCTAGTGTCAACTCCCAGTCTGAATAGTATGTTGAAGCTTAACACCTATCTACATTAAGTGCTTACAAGACTCTAGTTTTACTATAGTATCTGATGGGTTTCAGAGTAGCAGCCGTGTTAGTCTGTATCCGCAAAAAGAAAAGGAGGATTTGTGGCACCTTGGAGACTAACAAATTTATTTGAGCATAAGCTTTCATGAGCTAGAGCTCACTTCGATGTAGTATCTGAGTATCTCAATCTTTTTATGAATTTACTCTTAGAGCATGCCTGTGATGTAGGTAAGTGCTATTATCCCTCTTTTATAGATGGGGAACCGAGGCTCAGAGATATTGTGACTTGCTCAAGGTAACGGAATTGAACCAGGCTCTCCTGATTATCATACCCTATCACTGGAGCATTTTTCCTCTCTATTATTTGTTAGTCCTCATCACCTTGATGGATCAGGCTCCGAACTGGAACAGTGGCCCTTTGGCCCTTATCCATTTGCCAATTTTACTTAAGATGAAGGTTACCTTGCTATCTACACTATTCCTTTGTACAGTATTTCCCTATACTTACTATAGGAAATAGTCTGTGTCCACAAAAAACAACTTATGCCCAAATAAATCTGTTAGTCTTTAAGGTGCCACCGGACTCCTCGTCATTTTTTGTGGATACAGACTAACACGGCTACCCCTCTGATACTTGAATATATCAAATACTGAGATTATCTAACTGCAAATACTTATTTAGTTAAGGAACATGGCAACTTTTCAAGGTCCACTACTATAACCAACTATAGAAAACAATGAAAATCTACATATTTCTTGGTGCACAAATACCAATAATAAAAAGAAGTGAATTAAATTTATTTCGAACAAAATACAGTCCAGTCCATGCCAATTTAAAATATTCAGTGTCATATGTGCATTTAGACTCAGTGAGAGGAGGAGAATATCCTATTAACCAAGGAGGCCCTCTGCCAGTGACATTTGTGCATACTTTTCAAAACGTCATTAAGCTTTAAAACTGGACAAGTTCCTCACTACCGATTCATAACTTTCAGGTTTATAATTAGATTATGCAACCAAAACCAACACCTGAACAGCAGATAAACATCTGGCAAATTTAGAACTGCCTTGCTTTTGTTGTTTTAGGACAGTTTAAAACTTATGCTAGTAACTTTCTACTATTGAAAGTAAATGGCTGACAGTACTATGGATTTCTATTATTTTCAGCTCTTTTCTATGACTATCTAAATCCTGTTTAAGTTAACAATCACTAATGCAATTTTGTTCCCCTCCCTGATGAACAAGGATCCAGCTCTGGGGAGTTGGATCTGTCCCTAAGGCAACAGTTTTTATGCTCCTCTCCCTTGTTCATCAGGGAGGGGAACAAAATTGCATTAGTGATTGTTAAAATGCAGTGACAGGGAGGGTGGCATTCAGAGGGGAATGGTGGCTACATGGCATGTCTCTTCCATGCTCTTCTGCATAACTACTGACAGCTCCCCTGCGCCAACAAGATACAATGGAATTCAGTCCATGCCCAGAGGCAGATGTAGGTGATATCAGGGAAAAGCCTCTGCAAGTGTCATGTTCCCACCCTAGGAAAGCACTATAACATATAGCGCAAACTGGCAGCGTAAATGGATGCTGAAAGTTTAAACATTAACTACTCCTGCAAATTTCATATGTGCTCAGAGGGGGAAAGGGACAACCTAGATGGGAGAGCAACTGAAAGACAAATGTAGGGACAGATATTGTTCATGGCTGTAATGAGATCTCTGTGGTTTGGCCCACGTTTCCTTGCAGATCCTCTAGGCTAACATACTTCCAGCCACTGTCTGTGGCACATTTTCAGGGCAAGGACTGGCCTCCTCTCCTTTCCTCTTCTAAACAAGTGGTGTTTTAGCAATTTGTCATCTCTTCCCTCATTTGTCCATGCAACAGTTTGCTTTTCCTGGGGCTATCAGGTGCTTACGTGTTACTTTTGCTTTTGATTATTAGGATGTTACTCTGTTACCTATACCAACTGATCTAGATCAAAGTTGTTTTTTTTTTTAATAAAGGTAATGAACATCACCTACAGTTGTAGCACTGAGTGTCTGATTTTAAAGAAGACCCTATGGCTGCAATTAAAATTATCCTCCAGCATTAAAAATATTTCTGTAATCACTGAATCATGTGATGTCTGAGCATGAAAGAATTTTGCTTCAAAAATACTGTTTAGGTGAAATTTTAATATTAGATTCCTTAAAGATTTGTAGTGATTTGTCATATTTCATGAGCTTATAGCTTATATTTTAACCATATTGTGATAATTTATAAATACTATTTTTTTCTAATTTTCTTTAACTGTTACAAAAATTCATGACAAAATCTTAACTTAGAAATGTCTTGAAACTCACCTAACCAATCTGACCATGCTTTCTGTCCATCTGCTCTAGCTATCTATTTGTAAAGCTCCTGTCACCATAGTATTGAAGCAGTATATCTCACTGAATAAACAAACCAAAAGGAATTAAATGGAGACCACAAATGCGACACTCAAAGCTAATGAGCTACAGCCTTTCAGGGTGGGTTTCACCAGCAGCATAAACATATTACCCACTAAAGGCTGCTTGTGCCTAGAGAAGTTGAGATACAGTTTAGGATAATTTTACATCAACAATTTACAGATTGCTTGGCATATGTGTAAATGGTATACGTGATGGCTCACTGGGCTGTGAAGGCTCAGCTGGAGTTTGGGATGGATCCATTACTCATGAGTGACAGATCTGCCAGTGAGTTATGCGGGTCACTGCAAATGCACCCTCTTGTATTCTGTATTTGCCATGTGTATTACAAAACAAACACACACAATTTTGGGAATGTTTTAGTGAGTTCTTAAGCATTTTATTAAAGGTATTTTATATCCCTTTGCCTGTAAAGCTAGCTGCCTTGGTTACCATGAATCCAACTGTGCAAATTAAAGGCACATAATCAATTCATTTCTTGCTTGACTGCATTTTATCACAAGCTTCCATCATTTTTCACATGCTTATTACCTCCACAGCTTTAAAGGCTTTGACCAAACAAAGATTCACAAACAACACTACGTGCTTAACTTTATATGTACATGACTAGCCCCACTGACTTCAATGGGACTTCTCCGATGTATAAAAGTTAAGCATATGTGTCAGTCTTTTTAGTAGGGGAGGGGGGCAAAACCTTATCCTGCAGCTCTGCAGGGCAAGAAACAGGAGCTGTGTGCTGTTGGGAAGGAGAGATTCTGTCCTTCCTAAAGGGACACATGAAGTCATTGTACCTTATATTCATGAGTCAATATGTATTACATATTTCATGATAATTTTATATATGCATATACACATGTGTGTAAAATACCTACATAGATACTATGCCTCTCTGCAAATTGAACAAAAAGAAAAATTATGAATAAGGGAGAGAGTCAAGGGAGGAGCATCAAAAAGAGGGGAGAGTTTTCATTTGCAGACACGACCAACTGACTAAACTTTAAGATACGTTTTAGACACACTCCAACTCATCTTATCTATAGTACTTTTACTGTAGAAAGCAGGGTGGATTTGATTTAAATCACTAGTCAGGAAGACTCAATTTAATCATGGATTTCTACATAAAAGGGCATTCTTGTTGGTTGTTATAACCTTAATACATATTCTTCACAACTCAGAGATGGATTTAGGTTTCAGTTTTAGAAGGTACACACTATACATTTTTTAAAGTGATTTATTTGGAAAACTTTTCAGATTCATTTTACAACTATATCAGAAAATGAATGATTTGGTAAATGAAATAACCAAGGTGATTGAAGCAGATATTTATGAAGTCATTGAGAGGTGAACTATCTCCAATTCAACAAGTTAATCACTAATATTTGGAGGATTTTCTTGCCATGCTGTATTAGGAGGAGAACATCTCCAGACAGATATTTAAGTTGTTTTATTTAACTAAAACAACATTATGTATTCTGGATTTTTTTCTTCAACCACAAACATAATATTTTAACAAAACACACACATGAATTTTTGAATTTAGTTAAACATTCAAGTTTTTTAAAATCAGGTTTGTTTTTATTAAAACTGTTTTTAACTAAAATAGTTGAATAATTAAAAAAAAAAAAACAAATAGACTATGTCAGCCAGGTCAACATGAGAAACTTAAAATATTGGCTTCTGCAGCTCAGTCATCTTCACCTTCATTTTCCTGTTTGTTCATAATATGGAAAAGAAAAACAAGCTTTCCTGCTTTTTCAGGTCCCAAACGATTTCTCAGTTTGGAATGAATTGGTCCAAAGGAAGAAAATATTCTTTCTACAGCAGCAGAAGAAGCTACTGCTGTTAAAAGTGAGATTATCACTTCAACAGTCTCTGAATCCAGGTGCTTAAGTGACTTCCACCAGTTCACTGGTGTGACTTTCTTTAAAACATCATCAGGAAACATATATTTCTTGAATGGTTCTTATTCCCAAACTGGGTCTCTTTCACGGCCTGCTGCCCTTATAGGTTTTCCCTTTTAGTGAGAGAATGGTATGGTAGATCTCAAATGAATGAAGGCTACACTCAGAAAGACCTCAAGACTTCTGGAATATGCTGCTCAAACAGTTTCACTTTTGTTTCTACTGCCTGTCCCTCCCTTCTCACATTTATCTCCAGACTTCTTCTCCTTGTCCAGATCTATTCCATCCCCAACAATCTTCTATTCATTGAACTTTTTGAAACTTTGCACTTTTAGAGAGAGGTAAGGGATTGACTCTGAGTACACAAATTTGCAGAGGGACAATAGGGTTGAGGTCTGTTATTTCTCACCTCTATATATTATTTACTTAAAACATTTTTGCTGTTAACAAGCATGTTATCTCTGAAGACACAAATCCACAGTTTGAGAACTGCAAAACTAAGCATCTCTGATGGTATCTTCTAGACTGAGCACTGAGTCCCATTGGGTAGATAGAAAGATTAACCTAAATAATCTCTGCAGAAGCCCATAGAACACCATAAAATTGGGTCCCTAATCCATGAACTATTGGAACTCATTTACAAAACTTTTCTTAAACATTACGTGACTATATTGTTTCATACTATAAGAATTAGAATTTATAATCCCTATTCCATGATGTGATATTTTTGAGCTATAATGTATCTTAATTAAAATGATCTTTATATAGGCTTTTTTCCTCAAAGCATTTTATCAAAAAAATCCAATTTAAATAAAAAAAATCCGAATTTTTTTTTAAAAAATCATTGATTTTTATCCACCCTGGTGGGAAGTGTGCACTGGAGTAGGCTCCTAAACATGTACGTGTTAATGTTAATAACACACTGAACAATAAGAAGTAGAGCTATGGCAGCTCCTATAGAGCAACAGCTGTTCTGGAAAGTAAATTCAACCTCAGTCCTTCCTCTCCCCACTCTCTCCCTCTACAATCGTTATAAGTCCAGGTGCCATTTTACACATTATCCTCTAAACAACAAAGTAAAGATAAAGGCAAAGATACATAATCAGAAGAGTTCTTACCATTTATTGTAAGCTAATTGAGGGACACTTCGTCCCCCACACTGAGCAACTGTGATGCCATCTGCCGTGGTAAATACATACTTGGAATAAATACTTGATTGTCTGCAACTCCAGGGACAAAATAGCAGATTTGTACCAATGCCGGCTTATGGTGCCTTCCCTTAGATCTGTAAATGGGCTATCATGCAGGTATTTTCCCATTACTCAATAAGAAGATTAATAGCAATTGCTACAATTCCTGCTGTGCATAAAAGCACCTTATTACCTAAATGTTGCATTGTTGACTTTGTTAGTGCTAGCACTTGTTGCTGTTTTTATTCAGTCCTCTTTTCTCCTCCAACATATTTTAAAATTGTAATGATATATAGATATAAAAATGTGTAAACCTATTAGGGATTTTGATTGGCAGTAAATGAAAGACCAAATTCTGCCCCGCAGATCTGTACAAGCTGCTGTAGACCGCTGCTACCAAAGTCCCCTGTGTATTTGAGGTTGGAGTTTGTCTATACTATGTCTATACTAAGATTTTTGCATATAAATTCCCACGCTTGCTAATGGTGGCCCATTTCCAACTATGGTAGGTAGCAACCATGGGAGCTGTGGTGAAGAGGAGGCTTCTATGGCTGTCAGTTTTTAACACTGTAGTTTAGACCTGCTCTGAAGAGGTTAAGACAATATAGCATTAAACACCAAAAGCAGCACTACCTTGTCTACACTAGTGCTCCCACGATTGCTACCACCAGTTGAAGACCAAGAATGGGACTTTTTTTTCCAAAAGATCCCTTGAGTAGACACCAGTATATCTGAGTAAGGCAAGATTTCCAAGATTGCATTTTAAGCATGTAGTTGGGGCAATGATGTCCACATGCAAAGGATCAGAATTATGTTCAGGAGTTAATTGAATCGTGTGCTGCAAATCAAAATGTAGGCTATAATCTGACCTGGTTGTGCACTGATCCTACAACTACCCGCTACGTGAAGAGCTCCCAATGAAGGCAAATGAAGTGGGTGCAGGGTCAGGGCCCCTAACAGTCTGAACAGCTTCTCAGATTTTCAACAAATGTGAAGAAAAATGTAACTGCCCCCAAGTGGACAGCTATCCATACCCACTTGCTCATTAACATAGGGGCCCCCATTCAATCTGTGCTCTCATTTGAACTGCATGTCAAATTGTGACATTTAGCCACATGTCTGAATAGAGGTAGTGCAGAGCTGAGCTGCCCCAAGGAGCTCAGGGCTCTTTGAACACTAGCCAGGCCACTATGTCCACACAGTATCTGTGATGGATGGTGCACCATCTGGGCCAGTCTGTAATGGAGAGAGAAAGCCTTTGCCCCAGATTCTCCCTGCCCCCTTAGGGCCACACTGAGAAGCAATCCTTATGCTCCCCCAAGCACAGAGCCTACAGTCATGTGAGGCTCTTTGCTCACTCCCTCCTTTATCATCCATGTAAAGACTTATCACAGCCTGACCCTGCTCAGATAGCTTCTATCAGATCCTTTCCCCTCCTCATTTAAACAAACAATCCTTGCATTAAAGAACAAACAACAAAGTAGCATGTGAAAATGTATGTGAAGTGATGTAGAGATGAAAAATTTTCTTGCAAAATAGTCATTGTAGTTAATACGACATCTGAAATTCTTGATCCCCTGAAACAGCTCAGAAACTAACCCTTTGCCTGTTTATCCAATTCTAGCAGCATAAAAATGTCCTCTGTTCTGTTTTGTTGTTTTTCAGTAGGTCTGATGGAAGAATGAATAATTGTTAGGATTTTGCTTAGCATGTTTGTCAGCTTTTCATTTGGAATGAGAGAGAGAGAATTTGAAGTTGAGCCTCTCTTGAATAAGTTATTTGGCATGTTAATTACTTAATTTTCATCTCACATGCTGTATTTTGATAGGGTTGTTTGTTTGGCAGCTGATTTTCAAACTTGGTAACACCCTAATTCAAAATAAATTAAAAATAGAAAGAGCAATGAAAACATTTTTGACATATGGGAACAATCAAATTCGTAGCATGGTAATTTGACCTATAAGGAATGGAACAGAACATTGCAAACAGCACTTTTAAATCACAGTTTCTTAAGTATGAGATCCCTAGACAAAATGTAGGAGCCTATTTCCGTACTCCTAACTATGTAGAAAATACACTTTTCTTCTTCAAAACTTGGCTGTCACTCCATAGGCCTGCTTGCATAGGGCCAGATCTTGCAACAGGGATCTTTATGTGAAGATGCATGACTCCCAGCCTCTGATGTAATAGGAGTGCTGTGAGGTCTTGCCACCTGGATTCAGGACCTGGCTGTATTTTTTGTTCTTTTATTTAATGCACAATAGGTTTGGGGCTTCTCAAAGCTCCCTGTTGAAAAATGTTGACGCCCACACAGGTGCTTCCAATCAAGCTTATAAAAGAGTGTTGCCAACTCTTGTGAGTTTAACACAAGTCTCATGATATTGTGGGTTTTTCCTCAGAGCACCAGCTCCTGGAGTCAAGTGATTACATGACAACCTCAGCTCCCTTTTAAAAAAGAAATTAAGTTCCTATCTGTTGCAGTACAGGAGAAAGCTGGAAAATGTGACTTGAGTGTATCCCAAAGGCTCTGAGACCAGAAAGCAAAGCAAAAGAACCCAAGTGTTACTGTTATTTTTAAAAAGTCCCATGATTTCTAAGCTAATTTAATGGATTTTTGAGGCCTGACTCCTGATTTTTGTACTTTTTGGGATGGAAATGCTATGTTTTGTACCTGCAACTCAACCAGCTATACAAACACCATTGGAAATTAGGAGCCTAAATATCTCTGAGATCTGAATCTTCACCTTTAAGAGACTCATGTTAATACTAATCAGTACAAAATTGTGGCTATTCAGGGTTTTGCAGAATGCAAGTTATTAAGAAAAAAGTTATCTGGCAAAGGTTCAAAGTTAAATAACCTATGAATGATGCAGCAAAGAGAACTACTGTACAAATTAAATATCTTGGCATTACAGTAATGTGCAGAAAAATAAGGAACGTGTAACTGAAGCATGACAATGATTTCTGTCCCTCTGCACTGTCAGACATTAAGAACATAACAAGAACAAGATAAAAAGCAATGTGTGGTTCATATAATCTGAGACTTGTATGAAGATTTGCAGCCTTCAATCCTGCAAAATTACCCGTGGTTTAAATGTGGTGTTTTTGTTTGTTTTCCTTAGTATGAACCGCAGGATCAAGTGTAAAGTTATTTAAAAGGAGGAAAAAACAAATTGTAACTTTGCATTTGATCTTTTCTAACAAACCCAGTACACTGCATAATTTTCATAATATGTAAATTTAACAAAGCATATTCTCTTATGCAAATAAAACTACCTGTCTCCTATGTCAAGAGTTACCCAATACTAAACTCCAGGCACAGGACAGAGAGGAAGAGAAACAGATATGGCACAAATAGAATGAACAATTGATTTAATTATACAACAGATGCAGAATGATCCTACAACTGAGTCATACTATAGCTGGGTTTGCCTGTTTGTCTGAGTCAGGGAGGACCATGTAAAGTGCCTTTGCATTTCTTCCAACAAGACTTCAGCCTGTTTGTATTCTGGAGTTCATAAATCTTCTTGCAGTTTGCATCTAGTGAGACAATTTATTATTTTAAAAATTGGTTTGGATCTAAAAGACTCCTTTTTCTCAGTCGGAATATGAACAAGAGGCTGCTAGGCTCTCCAACACCACTTTCTACAAGCCATTACCCTCTGATCCCACTGAGGGTTACCAAAAGAAACTACACCATCTGCTCAAGAAACTCTCTGAAAAAGCACAAGAACAAATCTGCACAGACACACCCCTAGAACCCCGAGCAGGGGTATTCTATCTGCTACCCAAGATCCATAACCTGGAAATCCTGGACGCCCCATCATCTCAGGCATTGGCACAATGACAGCAGGATTGTCTGGCTATGTAGACTCCCTCCTCAGGCCCTACACTCCCAGCGATCTTCGAGACACCACTGACTTCATGAGGAAACTACAATCCATCGGTGATTTTCCTGAAAACACCATCCTGGCCACTATGGATGTAGAAGCCCTCTACACCAACATTCCACACAAAGATGGACTACAAGCCGTCAGGAACAGTATCCCCGATGTCACAGCAAACCTGGTGGCTGAACTTTGTGACTTTGTCCTCATCCCTAACTATTTCACATTTGGGGACAATGTATACCTTCAAATCAGTGGCACTGCTATGGGTACCCGCATGGCCCCACAGTATGCCAACATTTTTATGTCTGACTTAAAACAACGCTTCCTCAGCTCTCCTCCCCTAATGCCCCTACTCTGCTTGTGCTACATTGATGACATCTTCATCATCTGGACCCATGGAAAAGAAGCCCTTGAGGAATTCCACCATGATTTCAACAATTTCCATCCCACCATCAACCTCAGCCTGGACCAGTCCACACAAGAGATCCACTTCCTGGACACTACGGTGCTAATAAGCAATGGTCACATAAACACCACCCTATACCAGAACCCTACTGACCGCTATACTTACCTACATGCCTCCAGCTTTCATCCAGACCACACCACACGATCCATTGTCTACAGCCAAGCTCTACGATACAACCGCATTTGCTCCAACCCCTCAGACAGAGACAAACACCTACAAGATCTCTATCAAGCATTCTTACAACTAAAATACCCACCTGCTGAAGTGAAGAAACAGATTGACAGAGCCAGAAGAGTACCCAGAAGTCACCTACTACAGGATAGGCCCAACAAAGAAAATAACAGAATGCCGCTAGCTGTCACCTTCAGCCCCCAACTAAAACCTCTCCAACGCATCATCAAGGATCTATAACCTATCCTGAAGGATGACCCATCACTGTCACAGATCTTGGGAGACAGGCCAGTCCTTGCTTACAGACAGCCCCCCAACCTGAAGCAAATACTCTCCAGCAACCACACACCAGAACCACTAACCCAGGAACCTATCCTTGCAACAAAGCCTGTTGCCAAATGTGTCCACATATCTATTCAGGAGACACCATCATAGGGCCTAATCACATCAGCCACACCGTCAGAGGCTCGTTCACCTGCACATCTACCAATGTGATATGCCATCATGTGCCAGCAATGCCCCTCTGCCATGCACATTGGTCAAACTGGACAGTCTCTACGTAAAAGAATAAATGGACACAAATCAGACCTCAAGAATTATAACATTCAAAAGCCAGTCAGAGAACACTTCAATCTCTCTGGTTACTCGATTACAGACCTAAAAGTGGCAATACTTCAACGAAAAAACTTCAAAAACAGACTCCAACGAGAGACTGCTGAATTGGAATTAGTTTGCAAACTGGATACAATTAACTTAGGCTTGAATAGAGACTGGGAGTGGATGGTTCATTACACAAAGTAAAACTATTTGCCCATGTTTATCCCCCCCCCCCCACCGCCCACTGTTCCTCAGATGTTCTTGTCAACTGCTGGAAATGGCCCACCTTGATTATCACTACAAAAGATCCCCCCCGCACCCCCACTCTCCTGCTGGTAATAGCTCACCTTAAGTGATCACTCTCCTTACAGTGTGTATGGTAACACCCATTGTTTCATGTTCTCTGTGTATATAAATCTCCCCACTGTATTTTCCACTGAATGCATCCGATGAAGTGAGCTGTAACTCACGAAAGCTTATGCTCAAATAAATTTGTTAGTCTCTAAGGTGCCACAAGTCCTCCTTTTCTTTTTTCCTCAGTAGTTAGTGTCAGATAGGAGGATAAGGATGACATGTATTAGATCCAGTTAGACACAGTCCAAGCAATTTACAGAAATGAGATTAGTAAGCAGAGAGGCAGAAAAATACATCGCATGCCTATACTACATTCTCTGTGAGCTAGACCAATAAATAAATCATTGCAATGGAGCTCTGAGTTTTAACCATGTGCTGGGGAATTATACTAAGTAGTGACCTCACAACATCATTCTAGAAACCGGTTGCTCAGGCATAGTGGTCGATGTGATATTAAAATATGCCTAGATAGATGGGTATAAATGAGAACAGAATTTCTACCTAGGCAATGGTTTTCTGGTGTAATTGAGAGCAGAATTTTGCCCCAGAGAGGCAAGTTCTGAAATCACTGCATGTATGCTTCATTTGGAGATTTGGGCTGGAGCTGGTAACTCTACTCAGTGACTGGTTGGAGGAATGGATGAGAAGAACTGCTGCTAACTGGTAAGCTGTTGGTAAAAGAGGTATGGAGTCAAAGGTTGCAGAAATCCTCCTTTGAGGTCACCCAAAGGAAATTAATTCCTCCAAAAGCATGCCAGATGAGAAAACCTGTCTAACGGGTGATCACAGCGGTTTCTGTGTAGATTTTAGATACACTGGGAAATAATTTAGAGTCTATTAAGATACTGTATGTGTGAGATGATTTATGGTGTTCCATATTGTTTTTTTCTGAAACAGTTGTTTAAAAAATATAGCCAGCAAGTACAACACACACAGCATGATGGCAAATGGATTCTGACTGGGGCCTTCGAGGGCTATCACAACATAAATAGTAAATAACAGTAAGTTATTTATAGTCGGAATCCAATTTCATAGCTTTTCCTTCACAAAATAGCACTTCCTTGTGTAATGAATGTGCATTGTGCTCCTATTCCTATATTCATACCTCTGCCATATTTATGCAGGCCCAAACCTGTAAACACTCATGCTTAACTCTACACAGTCAACATGTACTACTCACATGCAAGAAATTACACACCTGCATAAACGCTTGAGGATCAGGATCCAAGGCGGTAATGTTTTAAAGGAATTATAATCAGAAGCGTTTTGCTTAATAGTGATCCTCTCTCCATAACATACTACTCTATTACGTCTAATTAGTGCTGAATAAATAGTTCACAAATAATTTATACAACAAATATAGCTTCTTTATCTGCTTGGGGAATATTTGAAAACAGACTGCAATTGCCTCCAATTTATTAATTATTCAAAAGCTTTCAGCACATTTTTAACTCGATGCACTGATGGCTAAATTCTCTCTGAGGTTTCGACACATGCTATCCACACTGTGTTGGTTAGTTGTGAAAGTTCACACAAATCGCTCACGGGGCCCTTGGTAAATGTGCAGAGGCCAGTATAAAAACAGCTAAGTTAAATAGTTCCCCATTTAAGTTTGTTCTAAACAACAAAGTTTTTTACAAAAACTAGTAAGAATGAAAAGCGTAAAACAGATCTTCCTTAAAAATGCAAATTCAAAAAAAAATTTAAGTGTTCCTTTGCAGGGAAGTCAAATACATTCTCTGATGGTGAAACTGACTCGTGGTGAGAGAGCGGCTGAGTGATCGAGCTTGAAAAGTCTCCCATCCTCAGGCCTAATTGGTCAGGAGATGTGCCCCATTACTAGGCCAGAGTGGCGTTTGGAGGTCCATGAGCTAATTAGCCAATTAACAGAGAAGTGGTTCAAAAAGAGCACAGGAAGTAAGTAAGTGAGGAAAAAGGGGAGGGTGAGAAAGTTAACAGAGTCTGACAAGAGGTGCTCTCTGGTAAAGGCCTCATTAAAGGTGCGCAGAGATGTATTGGTGGGGGTAATTAGACACTGTAAATAAAGTACATACTGGTGTTTTCAAGCAAAAGGGTCTCCGAGCCATTTGTGTTCATGGAAGAGGCAGGGGCACCATGTATGTACCCTGTCATGCTAATCTAGTATCAGTGTTCAAGTAGAGTGAAAGTAAACAAAGGAGAAATATTGAACAGGACACTATTTTATTTATTACAGAAACCCCTAGTGGCCCCATTTGTGCAAGGCTCTGTACAAACACACATCTCCGTGTTAGAGACTCTACAGATACAGAGCTGGTTACAACACTTCAAAATTTGGAATTTTCAATGAAAAAAGGTGAAACATTTTCCTGGTTTTTAATACCAGCTCCTTGTACAGTCTAAGGCCCAGATACTGTATATCAATGGAACTGCCTACGGTGCATAAAGTTAAGCACATACATAAGTCTTTACAGAATCAGGGGTTAAATAAACAAGATGGAGAAAGGAAAATTGAGGGGTGAAGTGACTTGCCTTAGATACTACAGCAACTCAGTGGTAGACTCTAGGGGACTAGAGGTGAAATCCTGGACACACTGAAGTCAATGGGAGTTTCACCATTGACTTCACTGAGGCCAGGATTTCACCCAGGTCTCCTGAGACCCTGAGCAGTGCCCTATCCACTGGACCACATTACCTGTAAGGGGACCTATTGCTACTCCCATTAAATTACTTGGGACTTTTGTTGAGCAGAACTGAGTCCAAGGTGTCATATATTTGTTACAATTTAGGAATCTGAAGTTTTATCCAAAATACAGAAAAGGCATTTGTTAAATATATCACTTTTACCTTGATAGTGTCTCTTTTACACTTACTGGTGACCTCTGAATTCAGATTCCCCTTGCAAAGACTTGTGCACATCCTTAACAATTATTCACTGTGAGTATTCCCACTGAAATTTTGAAAATACTCATGTGCATAATGGTCCTGACTGGGGCTCCAGTTGGGCAAAGATTTATTTTTAAGTATGTGAGTAGTCTCAAATTAAGCCCAGGGGAAAATTTTTGCTAAATTGGGGCCGTAACCAAACAGATAGCAAGGACTGGCTTCAAAAGGGCTTGTTTGGCTTGATCATTATTATTTATAGTATCACAGCAACACCTCAGAGGTCCCAACCAGGAATGAGGACCCATTGTGCAAGGTGCTGTACAAATAAAGAGCAAAATTTAGGCCTGGTCTACAGTACGCAGTTATTTCGGAATTAGCTGAGTTAATTCAAAATAAAACTGATTCCGTTCACATGACCAAACTGGTTTTTTCGATTTAAAGGGCTCTTTAATCCTATTTCTGTACTCCACCTTGGCAAGTGGAGTAGCGCTAAAATTGAGATTGTAGTTTCCGGTTACAGGTACTGTGGACGCAATTCGATGTTATTGGCCTCCAGGAACTATCCCAGAATGCTCCCTTGTGACCGTTCTGGACAACACTCTCAACTCCGATGCACTAGCCAGGTAGGCAGTAAAATCCCGGGGAACTTTTGAATTTCATTTCCTGTTTGGTCACCATCAGCACAGGTGACCATCAGCACAGTACACCATCACAGGCGACCATGCAGAGTCCACCATCACAAGAGACCACGCAGTCCTGGATTCGCAGACGAGCTCCAGCTTGGTCCGAACGGGAGGTACTGGATCTCATTGCATGTTGGGGAGACGAATCTGTTATGGCAGAACTACATTCCAAAAAAAGAAACGCAAATACGTACGCTAAAGTCTCCAGGGCCATGATGGAAAGATGCTACTCCCACACCACGCTTGGACGCATCTGTGGTTACTAGGAATGGTTTGTCAAAGTCTGGGACCCTTAGCACAGGGTCAGACATGAGTGTCACTTTAAGCTGGTCAAAGGCCGTCTGACATTCTTCAGTCCACTGAATGGCATTTGGCTGTTTCTTTTTGGTTAGGTCTGTCAGTGGGGCGGCGTTTTGGCTTTATTGAGGTACAAATCGCCTGTAATATCCGGCCAAGCCTAAGAAGGATTGGACCTGTTTCTTTGACCTTGGGACAGGCCACTTTTGGATAGCATCCACTTTGGCCTGTAGGGGGTTGATAGTTCCTTGACTCACCTGGTGTCCAAGGTAAGTCACTTTGTTTAGGCCTATTTGACACTTCTTAGCCTTAACAGTTAGTCCTGCCACCCTTATGTGCTCAAAGACTTTTTGTAGATGTTCCAGGTGTTCTGCCCAGGAATCCGAAAATATGGCCACATCATCAAGGTAGGCGACTGCATATTCTCCTAATCCCACTAGGAGACCATCTACAAGTCTTTGGAAGGTGGCGGGTGCATTCCAAAGCCCAAAAGGGAGCACATTAAATTCATACAGCCCGACATGGGTGGTGAAGGCTGACCTTTCCTTGGCGGATTCACCTAGCGGTACCTGCCAGTACCCCTTGGTTAAGTCCAAGGTAGAGATGAACTGGGCATGTCCCAGTTTCTCTAGTAGTTCATCTGTGCGTGGTATTGGATAGTTGTCTGGGTGAGTTACAGCATTTAGCTCACGGTAGTCCACGCAAAAACGTATCTCCCCATCTGGTTTGGGAACTAGAACCACTGGAGATGCCCATGCACTGCCAGAGGGGCGGATTACACCCATCTGTAACATACCCTATAGATCTCCCATTCTGTAGCAGTTTTAGCTTGAGGAGACACCCGGTAAGGTTGGGCTTTAATTGGGTGAGCATTACCTGTGTCAATGGAGTGGTATGCCCGTTCAGTCAGTCCTGGGGTGGCTGAGAACGTCGGCATGTAGCTAGTGCACAGCTCCTTGATCTGAAATCGCTGCGTATGCCCAAGGGCCATGGAGAGGTTCACCTCTTCCACGCCACCATCACTTTTCCCTTCCTAGTAGATACCTTCAGGCCACTCAGCGCCATCTCCTCCCTGGACTAAACTGACAAACCTTTAATTCTCTGGAATAAAAGGGCTTTAGAGAATTAATATGGTACACTTTAGGCTTTCGGTTGGAGGTGGGGAATGCTATGAGATAATTAACAGCTCCCAGGCGCTCTTGAACTGTGAATGGCCCTTCCCACGACGCTTCCATTTTATGGGCCTGGAGCACCTTTAAGACCATAACCTGGTCCCCTACTTTGAAGGGACGTTCTCTGGCATGTTTATCATACCAGGCTTTTTGCTCTTTTTGAGCATCCTGTAGGTTTTCTTTAGCAAGGGCTAAAGAGGTTTGGAGGGTGTTTTGTAGGTTGGTTACAAAGTCCAGAATGTTAGTTCCTGGAGAAGGTGTAAACTCCTCCCATTGCTGCTTCACCAACTGTAATGGCCCCTTAACCTCACGGCCATATACAAGTTCAAATGGAGAAAACCCTAACCTGGGATGTGGTACAGCTCTGTAGGCAAAGAGCAACTGCTGCAACACTAGGTCCCAATCATTGGAGTGCTCATTTACGAATTAACGTATCATGGCCCCCAACGTTCCATTAAATTTCTCCACCAGGTCATTTGTTTGATGATGGTAAGGGGTGGCAACCAAGTAATTCACCCCATGGGCTTCCCAAAGGCTTTCCATAGTTCCTGCCAGGAAATTAGTTCCTGTACCTGGAGAGGGGCTGGTCTTGTGGGTTTCCCACTCTTTGGCATACCTCACAAGATCGGACATAGGCAGAAACATCCTTGCCCATTCTTCCCAGTGGAATGACCTCCCCAAACGGTCTTTGATCCTGTTCATCCCAGCATGGCCACTAGGATGATCATGGGCTAAGCTCAAGAGCTTTTCCAGATACTTAGTTGGAATTACCAACTGTCTCTGAGGATGCGAGTCTTCCTGGTGCCCACCAGAAAGAGTTTCCTTGCATAAAAGTCCTCTTTCTACAACAAACCGGGATTGATCAGAAGAGTTGAGAGACGATGGGTTGCTCTGTGCAAGCTCTCTGGAGGGTTTCGTCTGCTTCCTGTTCAGCCTGGAACTGTTCCCTTGATGTTGGAGATATCAGTTCCTCAGTGGATTGTGGACTTGGGCTTGGTCCCTCTGGAAGTGATGCAGGTGATGGGGCTGTTTCCGTTGACTGTGAACCGCTCTCTGCTGGTGCACTATGTTGGGGTTCAGGCTCTGGCTGAGCCTCTTGTGTAGGGTTATCTGCTGCTGCCAGTGCAGGTTCGGTGGGGCCCTCTGATGTTGGGATTGCAAGCACTGGATTCAGTGCTGGCAATGGGTCTCGTGCTGGTTGTTCTGCCAGTTTCAGTTCTGGGACTGGCTCTGTCTGGGTCTCTGGAACTGGATCCACTACTGCTGTTGCTGACATTGGCATGGGGTCTGGTTCCATTGCCTCTGACCGGGTCCTGTTAGAAGTTTCTGGAATAGAGCTAGGTGTGACAGCTTGCTTAGCGCGGCTGCGGGTGACCATTCCCACCCTCTTGGCTAGCTTCACATGATTGGCCAAGTCTTCCCCCAACAGCATGGGGACGGGATAATCATCATAGACTGCAAAAGTCCACGTTCCTGACCAGCCCTTGTACTGGACCGGTAACTTGGCTGTAGGCAAGTCAAAAGAGTTGGACTTGAAGGGTTGAATCATCACTTGGATCTCTGGGTTGATTAAATTGGGGTCCACTAAGGAAGCATGGATAGCTGACATTTGCGCTCCAGTGTCCATCCACGCGGTGATCTTCTTCCCGCCCACACTCACAGTTTCTCTCCACTCTGAGGGTATCTGGGAGGTATCTGGGCCTGAGGACCTCTGGTGTGATTCTGGTACAATGAACGTAATCTGTTGGGGTTCTTGGGGCAGTTGGCCTTTACATGCCCCGGCTCGTTACATTTAAAACCTTGTCCAGCTGACAAGTCACTGGGGCGAGGTGGGTTGCTGGAGAACGGTGTGGCGGGACGATAAGGTGTCTGGAGTGTCCCTTGGGGTGTAGTTGGAGCCTTGGACTGCCCCCGGTAGTAGGGGGTGGTCTGAGGTTGTCCCTTCTGGTATCCGCTCCAACTGCGACCAGTTTTTTTCTTTTCTGCCAACTCCACCCATTTGGCTCCAATCTCCCCCGCCTGAATTACAGTTTTGGGCTTCCCATTTAGGATGTATCTTTCTATTTCTTCAGGAACACCCTCTAAGAACTGCTCCATTTGCATTAGGAAGGGCAAATCTTCTGGAGATTTAACACTTGCTTCTGATATCCAGGCATCCCAATGTTCCACAATGAGGTAGGCATGTCAGGTAAATGACACGTCTGGTTTCCACCTTAGGGCTCTGAACCGCTGACGGGAATGCTCAGGTGTTAGCCCAATTCTGACTCTCACCTGGGTTTTAAACAGTTCATACTTGTTCATGTGTTCCTTAGGCATTTCAGCCGCCACCTCGGCTAAGGGTCCACTGAGCTGCAGCCTCAGCTCTACCATGTATTGGTCTGTAGAGATGCTGTACCCAAGGCAGGCCCTTTTGAAGTTTTCTAAGAAGGCCTCAGTATCATCGCCTGCCTTGTAGGTGGGGAACTTTCTGGGATGGGAAGTGATACCTGGAGAAGGATTGCTTGGGTTTGTTGGTATATTCTGCTGAGCCTTTGCCTTCTCCATCTCCAGTGCATGCTTCCTCTCTTTTTCCTTCTCCTCCATTTCTTTTTCCCTTGCCTCCATAGCTCTCCTGTGGGCAGCCTCTTGGGCTTTTTCTGCCTCTTTCGCTGCCTCCATTTCTTTGTCCTTTGCTTCCATTTCTTTGTCCTTTGCCTCCATAGCTCTCCTGTGGGCAGCCTCTAGGGCTTTTTCTGCTTCTTTTGCTGCCTCCAGTCTGGTTAACTCCAGTTTGTGTTGTGCCTTGGTTTCTGTCATTTTAGCCTCTCTGTTTTTAACTAACTTTACACCCGAGAGTTAGAAAGAAAACCACAAAAAACAAACAAAAAAACCTGGCTTGTAAAGTTTTGCTGTGCTGTAATCCGATACCTATGTTCTCTGATAGCTATTCTCAGCCTACAGAAAAATCCTTTAAAAAAACATCTCTGTCTCCAGGCAAATAGACAGAAAAAGCCTCTAGCTGCTCTTAGCTAAAAAAAACAAACCAACCTCTTCAAGTCTGTGAAAAACTTGTGAATTTCCTTGCAGGAGGTTAACTACCCTGCCTTTAGGTAGAGAAAACGCCAGCTCAAAAAAGAAAGATCCCTTTGTTATGCCTGCTGCTCTGGCCCCCCAGACAGAGACATAGAATTACAAAACCTTTTAAAATCTTGCTGTGCTTCTGGTTCAAAATGATCTAAAAAAAAAAATCTCAAAATGATCTCAAAATGATCCCACTGCTCTGCCACCATGTCAAGCTTCCTTCCCCACTCTGAACTCTAGGGTATAGATGTGGGGACCTGCATGAAAGACCCCCTAAGCTTATTCTTACCAGCTTAGGTTAAAAACTTCCTCAAGGTACAAACTTTGCCTTGTCCTTGAACCCTATGCTGCCCCCACCAAGCGTGTTAAACAAAGAACAGGGAAAGAGGCCACTTGGAGACGTCTTCCCCCCAAAATATCCCCCAAGCCCTACACCCCCTTTCCTGGGGAAGGCTTGATAAAAATTCTCACCAATTTGTACAGGTGAACACAGACACAAACCCTTGGATCTTAAGAACAATGAAAAATCAATCAGGTTCTTAAAAGAAGACTTTTAATTAAAGAAAAAGTAAAAGAATCACCTCTGTAAAATTAGGATGGTAAATACCTTACAGGGTAATCAGATTCAAAACATAGAGAATCTCTCTAGGCAAAACCTTAAGTTACAAAAAGACCCAAAAACAGGAATATACATTCCATCCAGCACAGCTATTTTACCAGCCACTAAACAAAAGAAATCTAATGCATTTCTAGCTAGATTACTTACTAACTTTTTACAGGAGTTCTGAGCTGCATTCCTGATCTGTTCCCGGCAAAAGCATCACACAGACAGACAGACCCTTTGTTCCCCCCACTCCAGCTTTGAAATGATCTTGTCTCCTCATTGGTCATTTTGGTCAGGTGCCAGTGAGGTTATCTTACCTTCTTAACCCTTTACAGGTGAAAGGGTTTTGCCTCTGGCCAGGAGGGATTTTATAGCACTGTGGACAGAAAGGTGGTTACCCTTCCCTTTATATTTATGACATGTACACTAAAGTCTCCAGGGCCATGATGGAAAGAGGCTACTCCAGGGACACAGAGCAGTGTCATACAAAAATCAAGGAGCTCAGGCAAGTGTACCAAGAAGCCAGGGAGGTGAACGTGCACTCTGGATCACAGCCCCACCCATGTCGCTTCTACTGTGAGCTGCATGCAATTAGGGGGTGTGAAGCCACCACTACCCCACCACTGTCCGTGGACACCTGCAAGGTGGGAGTTGCAGGGAGCGAGGAGGATGAGTTATTGGAGGACAAAGAGGAGCAGGAGGACAGTGCACAGGCGGCAAGTTGGGGAATCCGTTTTCCCCCTAGCCAGGGACTATTCTTAATGCTGGAGCCAACAGCCTCCCCCAACTCCCAAGGCGGGCTCCTGGACCATGACCCTGGAGAAGACACTTCTGGTGAGTGAGAGCCTGATCGGAGCCTGGGTGTAGGGGGAAACCCAGCTGCACTGGGCTGTACGCGTTTAGTTTAAAGGGCTCATCCCTGCTCAGAGCCTCATCGGAGCCACGTGGTGGGTGCGGAGGGGCAGGGGGTGTTGTGTGAAGCGATCATCCCAGAGAGCCTGCAGGCCCTCCTTTTATATGGCAAACCCTCCAGGCATTGCTTGCTATGGGAAAGGGGGCCTAGCAGTTTGAAAGCATTGAAATGAATGTGGAAGAAGCAGAACACCGCATGCCCCTAGGGCTTACCATGGCTGCCTGCAAGCTGAATTCTGTTGCCCGGCCGCGTGTAATGGCTTACTCACACCAAAGTGGCAGGCACTTCAGTATAAGAGGCAAAATGCGACCTTGTACAGAAAGAACATGTGCTGTGTACGATGAATTGCCTGTTTCACTGAGAAAGAGTGTTCCCTTTGTTCTCTAAAATGTATCCTTTAAAATACTACCCTCCCTTTTTCTCCTCCCGCAGGTGCAAATGTTTCAACGTGGCCCCTATCTACTCCGTTCCAGAGGCTGGTCCAGATTAGAAGGCAGAAAAAACAAACTCGGGATGACGTGTTTGCCGAGCTCATGCAGTCCTCGCACACTGATAGAGCCCAGCTGAATGTGTGGAGGCAAACAATTGCAGAGTCCCGTAAAGCGTTAAATGAACACAAAGAGAGGAGGCAGGATGCTATAGTCAAACTCATGGGGGAGCAAACTGACATGCTCCGCTGTATGGTGGATCTAATGCAGGAAAGGCAGCAAGACCACAGACGGCCGCTGCAGCCCCTGAATAACCGCCCTCCCTCCTCCCCAAGTTCCACAGCCTCCTCACCCAGATGCCCAAGAATATGTGGGGAGGGGAGGCTACGGGGACCCCACACTCAACCCCAGAGGATTGCACAAGCAGCAGAAAGCTGGCATATCCGATTTTGATTTGGTTTCTAGACTTGTCCTTCCCTCCTCCTCCTCCGCCCCCCTAACCCAATACTCCCCACCCCCCGGTCTACCTTCTGATTTCTCTCTTTGTGTTGTGCAACAAATAATAAATAATGTTTTTTTAAACAATTGTGACTTTATTTCCTTTCATATAGATAGGGGGTGGGTAACGTCAAGAGAAACAAACACACCTGTCACACCGTACCCTGGCCAGTCATGAAATTGGCTTTCAAAGCTTCTCTGATGTGCAGCGTGCTCTGCTGCGCTCTTCTAATCGCCCTGTCGTCTGGCTGTGTGAAATTGGCCGCCAGGTGAGTTGCCTCAACCTCCCACCCCGCCATTATCATCTCCCCGTTACTTTCACAGATATTGTGGAGCACACAACAAGCAGCAATTACAACTGGAATATTGGTTGTGCTGAGATCTAATTGAATCAGTAAACTGCATCAGCAAGCTTTCAAACATCCAAAAGCACATTCTACCACCATTCTGCACTTGCTCAGCCTATAGTTGAACTGCTCCTTACTACTGTCCAGGGTGCCTGTGTATGGCTTCATAAGCCATGGCATTAAGGGGTAGGCTGTGTCCCCGAGGATAACTGTAGGATTCATTCAAGGTTCATGCACTTGGCAACATTCAGGGCACACCCGGAGTGTTGTGTAGGAGCAGTGCACACACAGCTCCTCTCAAGGGCATGAACCTTGGAATCTCGCCCAGATAACATGAACTGTGGGAAGCCTCCCAGGACCGGGCTCAAGGCCCGAGAGCAAGGAATGAGGTAGATAGAAATTGGTAAATAAGAATGTTAAACAAAGCCAGTGTATTCCTTTTATCTGTTGGAGAATGTAATGCCTGGGGGGAGAGAAAGAATAAAGGAGAGGGTGGAAAGCTGACAGGCCCAGTCCGTTGGCAGACCAGCCTGTTTGCTTGCTTAAAGCTTTGTGCTGTCTCGTATTTGAACCGCAACAGATAACTATAGGCATTTCAACATCCCCAACAGTAATATTCTGGTCTGGGAAGTAAGTCCCTTCCTGCTGCTGTTCAAACAGACCAGAGTTCCTGAAGATGCAAGCGTCATGCACCTTTCCTGGCCATCCCACGTTGATGTCGGTGAAACGTCCCTTGTGTCACCATGGAAAAGTACGCCTTGCGGTTTATGTACTGGCCACCCCGGTGTTCCAGGGCCAAGATAGGGATATGCATTCCGTCTATCGCCCCACCACAGTTAGGGAACCCCAGCGCATTAAAGCTATCCACAATGGTCTGCACATTTCCCAATGTGACTACCATTGATAGCAACTGGTCAATGACTGCGTTGGCTACTTGCAGCACAGCAGTCCCCACAGTAGATTTGCCCACTCCAGACTGATTCATGACTGACCGGTAGCTGTCGAGCGTTGCAAGCTTCCACAGGGCTATGGCCACTCGCTTCTCAACTGTGAGGACTACTCTCATTTTGGTGTCTTTGCACTTCAGGGCAGGGGACAGCAAGTCACAAAGTTCCATGAAAGTGGCCCTACGCATACAAAAGTTTCTCAGCCACTGGGAATCATTACAGACCTGCAACGCTATGCGATCCCACCAGTCTGTGCTTGTTTCCAGGGCCCAGAATCGGTGTTCCATGGCATGAACCTGCCCCAATGCCATCATGATCTCCCAATCACCACATGCCGTGCTTCTAGGAACATCTGTGTCTGAGTCTTCATCACTATCGTAATCGCGCTGTCGTTGCTTCCTTGCCCGGTTTTGCAGGTTCTGCACATACTGCTGGATAATGCGCAAGGTATTTACAATGGTCACAACTGCAGCGGAGATCTGAGCGGGCTCCATGCTTGCCGCGCTATGGCACCTGCACCGGTAATCCAGGAAAAAGGGCATGAAACGTAGGAGAGCAGAGTGGCAGAGGAAGAGGTGCTGTTCGGTTCACACGGTAGCTGAAAAAAGGCGGTAAATGGTTGTCTTCTGTAGCTTTCACGGAGGTGGGAGCCCAGGACAGACAACATGGAGAAGCTCGGTAGCGCGGCAAGAGCGGGAGAGCAGAGCTGGCCGCGGAAGCGGTCGATGAGGAAGAGAAAAAGTAGATACTTATAGAGATTACATAGAAAAATGAGAGAAAATGTGAGTTGGATTCATAGTACCAGGAAAGAAGCGGTGCACCGTATTGCACCATCTGCTGAAAGCAGTATGGCGTCTGCATACCAAAAAGGCGTGGAACGATTGTCTGCCGTAGCTTTAACGGAGGGGGGGAGCGACTGACGACACACACCCGGAAACACCCGCGAGAATGTTTTTGCCCACCCTGCCCTGGGAGCTTAACCCAGAATTCCAGTGGGCTGTGGGATAGCTACCCACAGTGCGCCGCTCCGGCATTCGATGCCAGCCTCGGGACTGTGGACCCACTCTGCCGAACTCACGCGCTTTAGTGGGGACACACGAGGCCGAATGTATAAAATCGCTTCCGAAACCTCGACTAGAATCATCTCGAAATAATGCCCTGCTGTAGGCGTACCCTCCCTTCCTCCCCCCCCCCCCCCCGGAGAGTTTACGATCCAGGCCCCTGACCCTGGCGTTATGTCACCCGAACCCTCACCGCACCTGCTAGCCCAGCTCCCTGCGCGCCCAGCCCGCGCTGCTCACCCTGCAGCCCCGCCGCGGGCGGCACACGCCCCTGGCCGCGCCCAGCCCAGGCTGGCGGGGGCCCCGAGCGGGCAGCGCCAGCCGGAGGAGGCGGAGCTCCTGGGCGGGCTCCCCGGGAGACACGCCCACGCTGCCGCGGCGGCTAGACCGTACCTTCCGCGTCCGCCCAGCCGCTGCCCGCTCCTTGCGCGGCGCCCGGGCGTGGAGCGAGCGGCTGGGCGGCGCACGGGCTCCGGCGGGCGGGGGCGGCCTCTGCCTTGGCCCGCGGTCCTTGCCCGCCTACTGCCGCCGGCGCCGCCAAGCGCAGCCATGTCGGCCGGGGGCGGCGGGCTGGGGACCCCCCGGGCCCTGCCCTCCTCCGGGCCCCGGGCTCTGCGGGACATGCCGCACCCGCTGGCCGCTTCCAGCAGCGAGGAGGCGGCCGCCGAGCTCACCCCCAGCCCGGACCTGCTGCTGCCCCGCAGCTTCGCCGACAAGGTACGGCCCGGCCGGGCTGGGGTGCGGGCAGAGGGCGGCGGGGGAGGGAATGAATGGCGGGGCTTCTCTGCCCGCCGGCTGCATCCCTCGTCTCCCGGTGCTGCGAAAGACCCCGTCGCCCAGCCCGCCGGCGATGCTCGTGACACATCAGCAGGCGCGCTGGGCTGCTCCAGGGCGGCTGTGCTCTCCCGGGGGGCTGCTTCCGCGCCCCCACATCCGCCTGGGTTCGGTTCGCGCCCGGGAGTGCGGTGGGAAAGACTTGAGCAGCAGGTGAAATCCCCACCCTCGCCCTCTCTTGTTGTCTTGGCTGCTGGTTAAGCGGGCAGGATGTGGTCCATGCTCCTCTTCTGTTCGGTCTTAGGCCTTTATTGCCAGTGATGGATGATGAGGACTAGATCCCTGCCTCCCAAGGTGTAGCCTGTAGCCGGGCGGGGAAGGTTCTGTGCCCCTGCTATGATTGCGTACCCTTAGGCTTGTCATCCGTTTGAATGCGAGCCTCTCCTCCGGAGCCGCTTTCCTTGCCACTTTCCCTTCTCACAGCACTAATATGGCAGGTAGGCTGTGCTGCCCCCCCCCCCCCAACCTGTGTGCCCGCATACTCCATGAGTCTGGGTGTCTTGAGAAGTGCTACGTTTCTAAATACCTTGTGACTCTCTCCTCTCTGGAGTACTTGTGGCACCTTAGAGACTAACCAATTTGGTTAGTCTCTAAGGTGCCACAAGTACTCCTTTTCTTTTTGCGAATACAGACTAACACGGCTGTTACTCTGAATCCTCTCTGGAGGGAACTTGACGCAACATTGACTGGCAGTCAGGGCAGACCTCGCATGATACCGGTGTTGCTCATTTCTGCAATGGTTTGCTATTTCTTATTGAGCGTGCATGTGGCCGCCTTTTTTTTTTTTTAAATTGTAGCTGAGTAAAGACATCTGGTCGGGTTGGATAGTCGTTATGCTTTGGGCAGCTTGTGGGGGTGGGCCTGAAGCTTTCTCAAACTAAATTTCATTCAGTCAATGGGCACATATGGGGCCTGCAAGTTGCTGCAGGCTTCCTGAACGCTGAATGGCATTCTCCATTCTCATGGACTTGTGTAGTGTGGGGCCATGTGTCAACAGTTACAAATCTGCCATCTGGAGACTTTTTGTGGCTGCCCCCAGCTTTGCTAAATCCACATGGGTGGAGCTCTGTACAGGGCAAGACTGAGGTGATCTGGAGCCCCAAGCATATACCCTTTTTGCCCTGCCGTGCTTCTTAGTGGGGTGGCAGTGGCCATCCCTCCCCCTACAAGTGTCTGGGGCCTCTCCCTCATCCCTGGTCCACCATTCCTTGTCTCTGAGGGGGATGGTGCCTTGTCTGGAGGAGAGGGGACTTGCCCACCTGAGCAAAAGACTCTGTGTGGTACCCTTCTGTGACTTGATTAGCAGGCAAATACTTGACATGCAAGTTATCAACATTAGGCTTCAGGTTTGGCACCCCTTTGAGATGACATGGGGCAGCCCACACCTCAGAGCTGCATAGCGGGTTGTCAGCGCACTAAGGTGGCTGTTACTGCCTTGGTTCACCTTAATATTTTAGTTCACAACTTGGCCTTTGGATCCGTAAGGGATGGAGGCTCCAGCCTTGTCTCCACCAAGGAGATTTGCCTGGAAGTAACTGCAGTGGTGCAAACGCAATGTGTTGCACCAGTATTCTTCATCCCGGTATGTTACTGGTGTGAATTTTCCTAGCATAAACGGGGCCTTAAATTCACTCCTTTAATGAACGCTTAAATTCTGGAGTGCAAGCTGGTGCACATCTCTTTTTAGACGGCAGCCGAGAGTCAGGTGAGCTTCCTCACCCTGATCGTTTGGGGGGGGAGGGGGTTCTGCCCAACAGTAGCCTCAGGCCAGGTGACCATATGCTTGTCTGAAGCAGTGCAGGTGAATCCATCCACCTGTGTTTGTGTAGGGTGGGGATGAGTACTAGCAGCTAAAAATGCTGTGTGTGTGATGTGGGAATAGATAGATGCTCATAGTAACTGGCCTTATTCAAAGCTTGTCTCGGAGTAAAAGATTCTGACCCCGAAGCAGTGGAGAGCAGCAGACTGAACTGGCTCTCTGTCTGAAGGCTGTATCTTTGGTATAATCTCTCAAATAAAAAGGGACTCCTTGAGCCTAAAACCCCGTAGGTCAGACATGAGAAAAGCGCCGAGGTGCTCCACCATTCCAGTATCTGGAGAAGGATTGGGCAGTAAAATCCAGAAGACCATGAATCTGAGAGCATCTCTTCAGGGTGTTCTGCCTTTCTGTCCGAGAGCGCTCCCTCCTCTGTTTAATGTTCACAGGACTGGCAGGAAAAACTCTACTTCCGTTCGCTTTTGCAAGTATATAGGCATGAAATAAGCAGCATCTCTGCCTCCAATCTTATGGCAATAGTTAAGTTTAAACTGCCGGTGCTGCTAATGCCCATTCCCCAGACCCTTCAATAGGTTAAATTGAATGCCTGCTAGCTTGCCCACTGGCCTCATTGTCTTAATCTTTGGCTGTGACTTCTTCATCTCTTAGCAGGCTAATTCACTGGCTTGAAAAAGTAATCATATGTATGTGGCCTCCAATAGTTGGGTAAGAAGATGCAAGCGTGGCTGAACTCTGGTGCCATTCTGGGCTAGGTTCCTAGCTCTTTCTGCTGCCCCTCTAACGTCCATCTATGCACAGAAGCTACATTTACTCTTTGCCTCCGCCAGCCCCAGCAAAATCCACTTGCCAGGTATGAAGGGCTATACTCTGCTCTGTATAATTTGAGATCGGGGTCCCAATTCTCTCTGCTGTAAGTAGACACCACTCCATTGAGTTAGTGGGCTTATGCCAGGACTGAATGTAGCCTGGACTGTCTGCTCCGTATCAACCAGACAAGCCTATAACCCTGATGCCTATTTAGTGGAGGGATAGGACAATTTACTGAGTCAGCCAGAGGGGTTGGATTATGCACCTGTTTAGGATCTTTCAGGCAGCACTTCCTAAACCCTTTGAAAGCTCCAACCCTGCCATGTTGGCTGGACAGTACTGAGGAAACTTGCACTGCTACTGTTTTGTGCCCCACACACTCAGAGATGCTGCCTTAAAAGGTAAAGACAGACCTAGTTCTGCTTTTGGAAGCTGGCAGAACTCTGTTTGTTGCCTTTATTTCCCCAAAGCGCTCTTCTCCTTTCCTCTCTTTGGCAGAGTTGGATAAGGACCCATGCTGCTGACAGATAAAGCTTCTAGTGAATTCATTTAATGTGAAAGTTTCTGGAGAGTCAGTCGGTGATAGCTCGTATGCAGAGGGCACTGGGGTACCATGCCCACTGAAGTATGCAAAGTCACTTGTGTGACTAAATATGAATTGTGAACACCTCTGTGCTTGTGATTTGTATTTACTAGCAGCCTCAGGGTGCTCTCTACCTCTGGCACGCGTACAGACGGTGCCATCAAATCTAATAAAAGGTAAGCCACAGGGATTTTGAGTGGGGTCTGGAGTGTAGACTGTATGTGGGGCAGTTAGAATGCACTGCAGCCTGTAGCTTGAGTGGTGAATCCAGCGCCTCAGACTCCACTCAAAATCCCTGCAGCTTTCTTCCTGTCAAACCTTGACTGTGCAGTCTGCAGGGGAGGAGAAACTGGAGGAGAAATGGACAAGAAGCTGCAGGAGGCTCTGGGGAAGCCGGGAAGAAAGGCCAGATAGGCAGGAGAAGAGCCACCCAACTGAACTGGTAAATCCCTCAGTCTGGCTCTGGGGAGCCCTAGGGGCTTGGGTGGCGACGAAGCCTCAGGGGCTTGGGGCTAATGGCAAACGAGGAGGAAGGTAGTAAGCCCCAGGGTCTGTGGAGAAGGGAGAAATTAGGGTGAAGAGAGGAGGGAGACCTTGGGCTGGGGCCGAGCACGGTGGAAGTTTGGGGGAAGAGGACCTAGAGGAATGGGACTAAGGGGGGAGTTATCCCCGGTGCTTTCCCAAATCATTTCTTTTACACCCACTGGTCAAAGTGCAATTAGGGTGCCTTCTATGTCTAAATTCCTGCTGCAGGAGAAGTAGTGCTCAGTAGAAGGATCTACATTTCAGACTCGTGAACCTGCAATAATTTCTTCTTTCTCTCCACTTCCCTATTTGGGGTTGGCGACTTCTGTAGCCATCTCCCCAAACTCATGACTGTACGCCTGGCTGTTGTGCAAATTGGTCTCTGTACAGGCTGCTGATATCTGGTCCATATACTGTGTCTTTGGCCTCCCCCTTTGTAGTCTTCCATCCATGATCATAGCAAGGACCATCCTACCAATATAACTCTCAGGTCTCTGCAGGACTTGTCTGTACAAATGCAACCATGTCCATACAAATGCAACATGTCTTCACCTGGGGGCACCCCTCATTAAGCCCCTCACAACTTCATTTCATTTCCTTATCACGGAGCATCTAACCATTTGACCATCACAAGGTCTCTTTTCTTGTGACTGGCCAAGTTTCTGTTCCATACGTTAGGATGGGACAAATTACAGTTTTATGCACTCTGCCTTTTAACTCTATTGGCATCTTTTTATCACAGAGAATTGGGGTCTCCTCCCTCTATTTGCACCTGAAGCAGCTTTGGTATGATGCCATGCATCAGTCAAGAGGGCACCATTGTCAGCAATTATTGATGTTAGGTATGTGAATTCTTTCGCTCTCCTAAGCTCTCTGCCTATAATATCCTTTATGGTAGGTGGTCCTCCCTTCCAGGTATCAAAGCCTTGGTCTTATTAACGTCCACTCCATATCCTGCTTGCTGAAAATTGTGATGCTGCTTGTCAAAGTTGGCTTGCAGGATCTCTGTCTTCTACACACATGACTGTCATCAGCAAACAGCATATTCCAAGGTGTCTCCCTTCATATATTCTCACTTATCACATCTGAGACAACTGCTAACAAAAAGGGCTCCATGCTAACCCCTCATGCTGGCCAGTGTTTACTGGAAACTCACTCTGTTGTAGCCCCATTTGGTTTTGACTATGCTAGCTGCTCCATTGCACATATCCTGGGTACACAATTCTCCTAGTACACAATTGTATGCCCTCTCCATGTCTATAAAGACCATACCCAGATGCTGTCTCTCTTCTCTCAACTTCTCCATAAGAGTTCTTAGAGGTTTCTGACTGCAAGAAGCTGGGACTGGATGACCGGGGATGGATCACTTGATGATTGCCCTGTTCTGTTCATTCACTCTGAAGCATAGGGCACTGGGCTAGATGGACCATTGGTCTGACCCACTATGGACATTCTTATGATCTTATAATATATATAGCATAAATTGTACTTCTTCCTGGCATAAATCCTTACTGACTGTTTCAAACTTCAACCATTCCATGCAAATACTTTTCAGTAATCATCTCCCATACTTTCACAGCTTAAGTGGGTGATAATTAGCCTACAGTACATGATTTCCTTTATGTTTAAAAATGGGCACCACAAAGCTTTTATGTCATTCATCCAGCATTTTCTCTTTCTTAAGAATCATTGAACAGACTTGCTGCCTTCCCTTCCCAGTGACTTCAGTGCATCCACCCATACTTCATGTGGCCCTAAGAGCCTCCACAACCTCTTCCTTCCGCATGCAATCTGTCAAGCCTGGTTTTGGCTTACGTGTTCTTAGTTCCTTCCTTGGATTCTTCTCGTTCATCACTCTTTCAAAATTATCACTCCAGACTTTGTTGATTGATTTTCACCATTTATTTGTCATATACCATGTTCATTTCTAATGGAAGCAAACTCATTCACATCCCTCATTATTTTCTCTTGCCTTAGTGAGTTTGTAGATGGTCTCTTATCCTCCTAGTTGGTTATGTAGCGCATTGCAGGACAGTTTTTTAGCTGTTGCAACACATTTTGGCTGTTTTTTTGCCTCCGTACGCATCTTATCCTTGCTCAAGCCACTGGCCTGCCACTTGTTCTTCTCAATTGAAGCTATAACTTGAAGAGTCCACCACCAAGTCTCCCTTCTTATCCTTTTCAGCCCCGGTTTAATCATTCTTAGGGCTTCATATGCCATTTCCAGCTACGTTAACTTGTGAATCCACAGGTGCTGTTCAATAATCTAACCACGTAGCTTGTCAGAATGGAGCCTAGATAGCCATGGTTGAAAGTCTTCATGAGCCTCTCACTTCGTGCTGCTTTACTTAGCATCTTCTCTGTAGGTTTGGAGTAGCTTAAAACAAACTTAGCTTTGCAAGTATCTTGAGCTATGTTGGAACAGGATTGCAGAATTGGTTCCCTACAGCCTCCAATGCCTGTCCTGTTGTCATAGTTCCTTCGTTCTGACCTGCATGGGGAAAAATAATCTTACTCTCTGCAGCTTCTACAGTCTTGGCAGTCCAGTACAAATTTTTCTTTGTATGCTGCTGCCTCCATGACTCTGAAACTGGGCCTTTGGGCGCCAACGGTCCCTGTCTCTCTGGCTTCCTGCAGTGAATCCATCTAAATCAGACTCCGGCAGAAGGCTGGTTCCTACCTGTTCAGGGTGCAGTGCTCTCAGTAAGTATTTGCAGTGACATCAGACAGACTTTTTTTTCAAAACAAGGTAACAATTAATTGGTCACCTGGCCTACAGAACCTGAAAGTCCTTAGGTTAGCAGAGAGCAGCCCCTGATCCGTGCTGCTGTAGAAACTATCATGGCACGCGTGCTCGCTCTCTCTCTCTCTCTGTCCCTCAGCTCTTACCACATCACCTGCCACCTCTTGTCTTTGTTGTCTGAACACAGCCATATTGCATTCACATGTTCAGCTCCCTCTGCAGTGAGGTGTATGTTTCTGGTCATTGGGATGGGTTGCCAAGGTCTCGGTAGGGTCTTCCATTCAAATGTGTTAGTTCCATCCCAGAGAGCCAGAGTGGGCATGTCTCAAATACCTAGCCTGATCTCCCATGTCCTAGGGGGTAAAATGAGTTCTTTCCCCCACAGTGAATAGCGATGCCAAGGTCCTAGGTACAGAGCAATACATAGCACATAAAATTGTCTCAGAAAATTCCTAGATTTGTCACAAATGCATACTTAAAAATGCCAAAATCTCAGTTTAAGGTGCAGACACCCAGTCACAACTCTCCTTGCCACTCTGTGCATGTACAGTTGTGAGGCACCCCCAAGTGAAGGCCTGGTCCATGTTCTAGTACAAAACGGCATGCAAGTTTGTAGTGCTTTCATTTGTCTGCCAGCTTCATCCCCAACACACTTGCAGGCTCCAAATGAGGCACTTTCTAAAACTTCATGACTTTACTTCCAGTGGAATTATTGCTGTTTAACTGGCTTAGCAGGTTGCGGGTAGGGTAGGTACAGTATAGTCTCCATCCTTAAAACTGAGCTGTCTGCTCCAGACTCTCCTCGGGGTCTCTCACTTCTTGGGTCTGTTGGTTTCTGCCGCTTCTGTCGAATTCTTCCCCCCCATACCCCACGCTTACTGGCTTTCCTTGTCATCCCCTGATCACTTGTACTGTCCACCTCACACCTGAAGAGAAGCTTTAGGGTGAGATTCTCTGGCTTAACTCTGTTCCCATTGAAATGAACAGTAAAGTTCCCATTGACTTCAGTATGGAATTAATTTTTTTGTTTTAAATTCCACCCTAAGGAGTAGAAATTCTAGTACACCTTCACTTAGCTATGCCTGCTGGGGCACATCTCATGCAGCAGCAGAAGAAACCCATAACTGATGTTACCGCAGGTGGGGAAGAAAAGCTCCTCATCTTCTGTGCTCTAAGGGTTAACGGGATTACTCCTCTTTTGTGTATCTTGTTGAATTACCTCTGTCCAATAAATACTTTACAGGAGTCCCCATTGTATTGATTTTTGCTTGCAAAGATAAGGCTAGACAGATGCTGAACTCCAACCAGAAATTGATCCATCACTTTACAGCCCTAGGGACATCTTAGGGCTTCCCACACTCCAAAGTGCAAGTATTAGAATGGATGAGATCCAGAAACCACTGTGTCTTAACAGAAATGAGTTACACATTGTATTGGCAGTGTCAGAACTCTTAGCTATGGTTCCAGAGAAGCAATTCCTAGTTTCGAGGCATTTTTCAAAACGCTGACAACAGTTCATAGAGGGACAGTCAAATATTTAGTGGCTTTCTGGTGTTATGCTATATCTCAGTAGATGAAACTTCGAAACCTCTTATTTCCATGACTGATCTGTCTTCCACAGAAATAATCTCAGCTGCTCTAGTCAGAACTATATTTTAAATAAATATGTATCTCTGAACCAAAAATCTGCTCTCCAAATGATCACTTTTGTATAAAGGATTAAGTGAAGAGAACAGTAGAAACTATTGTGATTCTTGTTTTGAAAAGCCCTTCTTTCCTCCATTCTTCCAGGTAAAAAGGAGTGGGACTCCTTGCCCTTGGCCTCAGCTTCAGCACTCTTCCCCCACAACCAGGCTGCTAGTAAATCCTGTCAGTGCTATACAACTTCCACACCCAATCCCTTCTTCGGCCATTCCTGCTGCTGACACCCTGCTCCCCATCCTAGTTATCTCACTCTCCCCTGATGGTTGTGTCACACCAGATTCCATCCTCTATGCTGTAGTTAAGCTCACTTGTGTAGATGACTCTTCCAACCTCAATTCTTGTCTTGGCTCAAGATTTCTCTTTTGCACTATATTCTAACTCCTCATTTCCTGACCCAGCCTCAATAGATCCTGTCACCTTGTGCATCCTGATCTCTTCCCATAAGCAGCTTTGCCCCTTTTTCCGGATGCCCCATATTTCTGGAATATCTCTGGATCCTTTGTCTTGTCTATTCAAATCTAAGGAAAACTGGAAGAAACAAGTCAATAGTGAGCTCTGCTCCTCTCTCTTATTGGACTCTGCTCTTACAAGCTAACGAGATGTGGGCATACATTAATGTCTTGTGCTCTTGTTAGAACCTTTCTACCTATAACAATCCCTCCTTTGCTTTCCTACATCTAATATAGGGCATGATCCTGCAAACAAGTTATAATTTTTATTCATTGAGTTAATCGTTGGCATTGCCTACCTTAAAACAATGATAGGGTTTTGGCTTGTTAAATGGCGAAGCAGCCCTTTTAACTGTTGATCAAAGAAGCCTAGCTAGACACTTCTAGATTGCAATAGGACTTCATTAAAAGTCCATCTCTATTTTGTGGCCCTTAAATTCCCCAATAGCCCTATTGCATTTGAAGCTTGCTTTGGATTTTAAGGTTCACATATACTCTTTACCAGCGGTAGCAAGATTGGGGTTTCTTCAAATTTATTGTGAAATTTTGCCTTATCCACATTCCATATATGAGTAGAAATGATCTTTCTACAGAATCACTGTTTCTCTCTACCCACATACATAGTTGTCTTTACAAATTATGTATAGAAATGTCAATTATCTAAACACTGAAGGCTGTGCAGATCATAAATCAGCTGACTTGGGGTGGAGGTTGCATGATTTTTAGGAGGTTGGCTTTAGTGTCAGACAGCTGTTGCATAACAAACAAACATTGGGATGATTTAATTGGGGGTTGGTCCTGCTTTGAGCAGGGGGTTGGACTAGATGACCTCCTGAGGTCCCTTCCAACCCTGATAGTCTATGATTCTATGAAACTCTTAAAGATTGGAAGTGATGATGTAAAATATTATGGAATATATGTATGTAAAATAAACCTGATCTGTTGTGGCTGTTTTTTTGGTTTTTTAAGGAAAGGCATTATTTAGAATTTGTCTTCCTGACTGGGTCTTAAGTTTTTTAGTCCTGGAAACATCTTGCTGTTAAACATTGTGGAAAAACTTATGTCTTTAAATATTCCACTGCTATCTAGTGGTTGGAAGGAATTTTTCAGGCTCTCTCCACTACGTCTGTTTGTGGCTGCATCTGGGTGGTGGGGGTGGTGTGTTTTTTTCTTTTTGTTTAAGACTACGACAAGGCTACTGGAGTTGGAAAATATTCCTGTTTCTCTGGTGAGTGTTAGGGCTCTTTCTATAAAAAGGTAAAGTCTCTAGTAAAGATGAAAATAACCTATGTACCAGGTCAGCATTGTTATCCCATTTTACATATGAGTGAAGGGTCACAGAGATCTGCCCAAAGTGACACAGGAGGGGGGGTCTCTGGTGGAGCAGGGAACTGAACTCAGATCTCCCAAGTCCTAGGCTAAATACCAAACCGCTGGACCATCCTCCCTCTGATTATGGTCGACGTTTTTGTGTGTGTGCGCATGTCTTGTACATGGCAAAGCATGTGGTTAGTTTGATAGGCAGATGCTGTAAGCTTTAGCTGTGTGGGAGTGGAGGGTTTATATACGAAGAGGCTGGTGGGCATGAGGGGGTGTCTCATCAGACAGTGGCAGATTGTATTGAAACATCACTGACAGGCATTGAGGAAGTGAGCCACTGTGCTAGGAGAAGAGGGCCATGCTATGCATGTGGGTGTTGTTCTGGGCTGTAATATAGAGTCTCCAGATGGCAGAGAGATTGAAAGGAGAGGACTTGATTTGTTTACATTGGGGCTGGGGCAAGGAGAGGGCTGCATCAGCAAAAGTGGTGAGGAAGAGTAAAGAACCCATAGGAAGAGATCAATCCTCCTTTGCTTGCCCCTCCCCCAACACATACATCCTTCAAAGACAAGGCAAGGTCCCTGCCCCAACCCTGTTTCCCTGGCTGGAGCGCTGGCGGGCAGGCTGAGAACTTGTTGCTTTTCCAGTTCTTAAAAGTAGGATTCCCAATGAACTATTCACTAGCAGCACGTGAGGGCAAATCATGTAATTATGGTCATCAAGACCTAGAGTAAATAAATGTAGAATCTGGCCACTTGTAACCTGAAGTGAGTTGTAACTGGCTTAGCAAGCCAGCATTTTCAGTGCCACATCCTTGAGTTGTGAAGGATTTAGTGATGCCGTAATTGTTCTGGTGAGCAGTTCCATACTGGGGAAAAAAAGTGGCATACTTGTCTTCATCAGCACTGTGTGACATGTAGTTCCACAGTGGTTGGCCTACTTCCAAACCCTACACACGAACCATAAAAGGCTAATAATGCCTGAATTGGCATATGGGCTGCATATGGAGAAAAGGGTTGGTTAAATTCACACTAAAAAATAGAAAAGCTAGCAATAATCCCGTGACCATCAGGCTACTTTCTCGCATGTGTGTAAAGGAGGGCTTCCATGGCTTATTCCTGGAAGCATCTCTTCTGTCATTGCTCCTCTCCAATTAAGGCAATGGTGAAATCTTAATGAATCTGTGTGTCACTTAGGCCTGGTCTATACTAGAAAATTAGGTTGGCTTACCTTTGTTGCTTAGGGGTGTGAAAAATCCACATCCCTGAGAGATGTAGCTATGCCACCCTAACCCGCGGTGTAGACAGCGCTAGGTGGATGGAAGAATTCTTCTGTTGATGTAGCTACCACTTCTTGGGGAGATGGAATAACTGTGGACGGCAGAACCCCTCCCATCAGTGTAGGTAGCAGGGGTGTAGCCATGGGTGGGCCACAGGCCACCCACTGAGCATCCAGGGCCACCCCGGCTCTGCTCTGGCCCCAGCGCTTGTACTGCTCTGCCTGCACGGCCCTGAAGATAGGGAGTGGGATAGGGCGTGGGGGCTTGCCAAAACACTGGCCGGAGGAACCTGGCAAGTGACCAAGCTTGCAATTTATTAACAACTCGTGAGTTAGCTATCGAGACTCAGTAGGATGTCCTAAAAAGGCCAACCAATATGACCTAAGACTACTTGGCGAACTGAATTTACTGAGCCCTGCCTAATTCTTTTCTAAAGCACATTTAGGGAATATAATCCTAGATGACAAAATATATATTTGGGATTTGGAACTTTTATTTATTCTTTCCTTGTCTTTCACCATCCCATCCTGTCAGGAGGATCAGGACAACCATGTTCTTCCACTGACGGTAATGTTTTCTTCCAGTGGAGGTCCCAGTAATAATCCTCTTCCTCCATGGCAAGAGGAGCACCAAATTCTCTGGCGACCACGATGTGCAGATCTGGGGCAGCAACTGGGGTGGCGTATCCTCTGTTTGCTCTGCACAGCAGCCCCTTGGGGTGCAAGGCACTGGCAGTTCTTGTGGCTTAAGGTGGCAGTCGGGGCTGTAAATACTTGGGGATGGGTTTTTAAAATTGGAACTGCTGGAAACTGCCTTGGGTTCAAGACTCCAGTATCCCAGCAGGACATTAGAATCCAGAATGTTACCAATAGTCAAACAAATAAAAACGTAACTGTCTGATTTTCTTTTTTTTTTTTTAAAGAAAAAGCTTGCACTGAAATTCATTTCCATTGGCAATAGATGAGAAGCACTGCTGTTCTGCTGAGGTCTTCTAGGACTAATTTACTATCACTTGTTACTTACCCTCTGATCAATGTATTTCCTTCACCAGTGGTTGAGTGAGAAACCACAGCCCCCACTACAATGGCTCTGTCAGGAACTTGATGCATACACAGAGAGGCTTACACACGTCTCTTGATTGCTGGGATTCACGTGGGCCCTGTAGTCTGTCTTGTCAACACAGACCTCGTTAATCTCCAGGAAATAATGGTGGGGCAGTGATTGGGATAGCATAGGGAGCAGTTCTGCAGCACAGAAACAAACTCTTTCCTTTGTTGTGGCCCCCCCACACCTCCATGGCTTTTTATTTTTTTTGTGAGAAGGTGAGACAGTCTAGTCAGAAGCAATGCAAACAATTAGGGGAGGGGGTGCTTGGCATCTCTCTCGCTAGTGCTCCTCTTTCCTCACAGTAGTGCTATTCCTGGATCTCCCTTGCTCATGTGTGCACCTGGCTAGTAGGGGGTGAGGTGGTATAAGGGCTCCTTTCAGTTTCTGTTCACAGCTGGCCAGCATAGGTCTTGCTCCTTCCATGTTCAGTCTGTCATGCCTTATCCAAGTTGGGAGAGGTATTTCCTCAGTGACTGACCCCTTCTGGTGCCTGTGGGGGCAGCACCCACGGTTCCAGCAGGAATCATGCTGTGTGCACAAAGCACCCCAGAAAACTAGGTCTTGACAGAAATTCTCTATCCATGATGACTGGCCTCCTTTTCTCGCAAGCCTGAGCTATCAAGATGTCTAACTCCTAAGTGTTCGTTAGAATAGCAATATGGAAAACACTAATTTGCATTCCTATAGCTCTTCCTTCCCGAGGATCTCAAAGCATTCAAACTCTCATCACTCCCTGTGAAGTTGGTAACTTGTGTCTTCACTGACCTTCTGTGCCTCAGTTTCCCCATTTGTAAAGTGACTTGCCCAAAGCTGGTGTAGGGCAGGGGATGTAAGCCAGCGCCCTGACTCTTCTCCGTGCTCTGCATCTTAGCACTGTGGTAGTGGAGAAGTGCCATTCATTCTGTAAACGGAACTGGGTGTGGTGTCCTGCTTGTCTTACTGATACATATTTCTGAGTCGCATCTCAGTTTTCATCTGCCTTCTCCTTACTCTTGCATCACCCCTAATAAAGCTGACTCGACTGACGTAGTTAGTATGAAATTGAGGGTTAACCTAAAAGATCTCAGGTGGGTCAGTTACAGGCAGTGGAACAGGAATAAATACACAGTGACTTTCAGGTCCCAAATTTAATTTTTAGGTTCTTACATGGAGACAGGCTATGTGGTGGTAACACATTGAGTAGCTGCCACTTTTCTTTATTGAGCCTATTCCTAAGAAAACAAACAACGTAAACACACAAGGCTGACGTTGCAGTTTAAAAATGCAAACTCTTAAAATGCTTCATTTACAGCAGGGGTGGGCAAACGTTTTGGGCCGAGGACCGCATCTGGGTGGGGAAATTGTATGCAGGGCTAGTGTGAGAGGGGGTGCGGTGTGCAGGAATGGGCTCAGGGCAAGAGATTGGGGCAGAGGAGGGGTGCACACTGTATGAGGGGGCTCAGGAAAGGGGGTTGGAATGCAGGAGGGGTGCGGACTGCGGGAGGGAGCTCAGGGCAGGGGGTTGGGGTGCGATGGGGCTCAGGGCACTGAGTTGGGGTGTATGGGAGTACAGGGTGCAGCAGGGGGCTCAGGGCAGGGAGTTGGGGTGTGGGGTGCAGGTGGGGTGCAGCAGGGGGCTCAGGGCAGGGAGTTGGGGTGTGGGGTGCAGGTGGGGTGCAGCAGGGGGCTCAGGGCAGGGAGTTGGGGTGTGGGGTGCAGGTGGGGTGCAGCAGGGGGCTCAGGGCAGGGCGTTGGGGGGGCGGGGTGCAGGAGGCATTTGGCCTCTGGCCCTGCGTCGCTTACCTAAAGTGGCTCCAGGGTGGCAGTCTTCCAAGCAAAATGGAAGACTCCAGTGACTCAGATATTTAAAGCAAAATGCTTTATTCTGTTCCAATGAAAGAAAATGCCACAGAGCTTTGCACTGAGGGGAGGGGGAAATGTCTGCCCTCCCTGAAAGACATTTAGCATAGACAGGATTCACATCTTAACAATACAAGACTTCCTTCTGCAAAGGAAGAGCCGGAGTCCTTGGAGTGGTGGTTTATATGTTGGTGTCAAACGTTCCTATGGAATTCAGAGCACTCTAAGTTTTTTGTGTATGTCTTAATTCTTCTGCTAACTTATAAAAAGCAAATTCATTAAGATTTTCTGCTTCAAAACCATCTGATGGAAGGGTAGAGCAAACTATATGTTGTATGTACGTTTGTATAGACTCTGGGGGAGTGGTAACTGTTACTAACTACATAGAAATGTAACCAGCCCTTCAAAGAATAGAAGTATCCAGAGCAGGGGTCTCAAACTCAATTTACCTTAGGGCCAGCACCAGCCCCCAAATCCTCCCAGTGGGCCAATAATGTCACTGAAGATGGTGTTCAGAAAAGAAAACATTTATATTTTTTATTTTGAATTTCTTAAACAATAAAACTGTCATACAACTTTATACAGTTCTTCGCCTGCCAGAGAGTTTTTAGTGTTTGCCAGACACCTGGCAACGCTTCAGTTCTGTCAGTTTGGCCTCAGTGACTGAGCAGTTGAAACCTTCAGGATTGCAGCAAGGTGGGCATCAGATAGTTGTGTTTGGTATTTTGACTTGTTTATATCCATTGTGGGGGCGGGAGGGGAGAGAGTGACGCTGCCTGGCGACTAATGATGGTATCTCTGTCCCTCTCCCCCAGCCAAAGGGAGCTGCGGGGGGGCGGCGCCAGCAGCAGACAGAAGTGGCCGCATGCGTCTCTCCTCCGCGGTCCGCAGTGGGGAGGTTCTCGGGCTGCAGGTGGCCCGTGGGCCGGGACTTTGAGACCCCTGATCCAGAGTATTGATCTCTGGGATTTTCAGTGCAGGACTGCTGCGGGAAGCAGAGTAGCTACTTGTTATCCCTTGGAATCTTTGTAACTCATTTAGCCCACTCCAGGTGAGGTGGGGCTGCCTCCCTGCAGCAGCTGTCAACTTCCGCTGGCACTGTGGGAACCTCTGGGGCAAAAAGGTGGCAGGATACATGGGCTCCAAAACTTAGTTTTAAAGGCTGGACACTCTCTTGCATCCTGACCCCTTATTTTGCAGGAAAAGAGACTCCAGTGGCTCAGTTACCTGTTGACCTCTACCAGTAACGTAGCTGCGGTTCTGGTTGATGGCAGCTCCCCAGCTGGAGGCAGCATGGGGATGCTGAACTGTCAGATGCTAGTGGGTGGGTTTTTGTTGGAGGCTAGTGAACTGTCCCATGAGCTGACTCAGGATTTAAATGCCAGTCTCTGAAGTTAAAAGGTGACAAGTGCATAAGCCCCCGTTGAGTTTGTGATTTGACATTTTGCAGTGACCCAATATGCTACAGCAAGGTGTGCATTCATGGTCTAGTCATCAACTTATCCTGAGGCCTAAGGTCAAGTGCAAGAAATGAACACACTGTTTGACCCTAGGGAGGAGCTGCTGCAATTTAAATAAGCTGCATCCTGGCCCCAACAACTGGGATGAAGGGACATGGGACGATTCTCTAGTCAAGAGGGTGCTCACCAAGTAGAAATAAGGAGCAAACGAGCTCTCTGAACACTACTTGCCAAAACAGGGATTTAGGGTGTGTTGGGTCTTCTGGAAAAGGTGTGGTTTAAGAAGGGGCTTCAAGAAAGAAAAGAGAGTGTGCTTAGTAGACCAGGGAGGGGGTTCTAGGTAGATGGGGCCACTTGGAAGAAGGGCATAAAAGAAGCTATCAGTCATGCAACTTGGCTATTTCACAGTTAAAACTTTGCTGAACTGTACTAGTCAGAAATAGTTAAAGTGTGTGTGTGTTTGTCTTCCTCCAGGATCTCAGTCTGCCCAACGGCACTCCTGTAGATACTTCCAGCCCAGCCTCCTCCTCCTCACTGCTCAACAGACTGCAGCTGGATGATGACTTGGATGCGGAAACTAGAGACCTCTTTGTCACTGTCGATGATCCCAAAAAACATATCTGTACAATGGAGACCTACATCACGTACAGGGTTACAACAAAGGTACCAGGCATCTTTTGAATGTGTTACCCTGAAAAAGGAAAGCACTTGCTATCTTTCGGGTTTTTATTCCTTTTTGGGGGGGAAGGGGAGGTCTTAAGCTCCAGCATAGAAGTAGCAGCTTAATTTGTCCCTTTTTGTCAGTTAATGTGCCAAGGATGTGCTTTCAATAGACTCACTGCAGTGTGTTTGTTGAAACTATGCAAAACTGTTAACATCATCCTAGATTTGATCTCTAGTGGCTTTTTAAAAAATTGGTTAATAATTGGTGTTCTTTCAAGAAACCATTGATTAACGCTGCTACACTGACTTCGTTAGTTTTTAAAAGCGTATCAGATTACCTCTTGTATAAACAGATTGAGGTGTATAGAATCATGTTTCAAATATAGCTCAATTTTCCTCTCTGTAGCAGAGGAGAAATATTCCCTCACTGCTGTCTTCATAATCTCTCACTTCCAGCACTCTGCCTCCTGCTATATTGCTTGTGCACTTGGCTGACAATTAAATGTCTCCAAATGCTCTCTCCTCTGCATGCTTCTTGAAATTCACTCTCTCCCTTTCTTTAGAGTCCTAAATATTCCACTTGCCTTTGCTTTTCCACCTCGGGTCTTTGTGATGTACTAGAGAGGTAATGGATGGTATTACATGAACTACTCATAACAAGTGTTGCCCAGGAATGCTCCTGACTGCCAGTGAAGTATATACTATGGAGTTCTCTCTCTGTGTATAGCACATTCATTAATCAGATGTCTATACACTAATGGGAGAAGTGATCATTGCATGCACAGTCCAAACTTCCTCTCTGTCCATAATTGTTCTCCATAGAGCCAACTCCTAAGGTGAATATTGTCCATAGGTAAACTAGTACTTACCTGCTTTTCACTCATGTGCCTTAATCAGTTACTGAACACTTTTGCCCAAAGTAACTTTTTTTTACATTGGAGCCATTTCTAATCATTTTTTGGAAAAGATAACAGGATTGATATTCCTGTCTGTCCTCCATTTAAGACTCCAACATACTTTCTGGGTTTGTTCTGTTTTGTATCTTCCCCTTATCCTGGTCTTCACACTTGTTACACAAACTTGGGACTCTCATGCTGTGGGCTGCAAAGTGAAACCTGCAGCTTGAAAGGAAAGCCTGCCAGTGCTGGGTCCAGTAATTCATTTGGCCTCTTGAAACTAGTGAGAAGAAAAATACACAGTTGGACGAAAAGAAAATGGGGATAGAACCTTCTATAGGATGGAGAAGGCAGACTGCTACGGGTGGGACAACAACTGGAATCTTCCCAGTTGTGTAACTCCCAAGAGTCAGCCGATCTCTGTCCCAAGTTATGGATAGGATGTGTCCTGTGTGGCATGAAGATGCCTAAACCAATACAGAACTATGGCTAGAGAAACGAAGGGAGCCATGCCTTCATGAGGAGGAGGTGGCCAACTGATCTGAAGAGGAGTTATTGTATCTTTTTTTTTTTTCTCCCCTCCTTCTCTTTTGGGGAACTTAATTTTTCAGCAGCATCTTTGGCAGTGCCTTTGGTACTTCAGTGGTGGCACCAAGAGGCAGGCGTATGCTACTGGACATCCTGGGGCTGTATGTGTAGAGGGGAAAAGCGTGGCCCTGCATTGAGGGCCATGTCTGATTTGCACACAGACCACCTCAGAGCCAAAAAGCTAATGCCAACTCTAGAAGGTATAGAAAGAGGCTCCTTCACTTACCAATCAAAAGTATTGGCAGATGATAGCACAAGGTACCCTGCACCCGTGATCTGTCTGCCAGTGACCAAAGACTACTCTGAGGACGAATCAATCAGTCTGATTTAAGTGGTCTAATCCTTCTGTTAGAGAGGATAAATTTTTGGAATTAGTCTTAATATTTTCAGCTAAGGAGTCTTGTGATTATTCCCTGAATAATAATCTGATGCTATGGTTGAAAGTTGTGTACATGTATGGGCAGAGCAAGATTTGCATGGAATAAACCAATCCCTTGAGGTGTTTTTTCAGGGTCCATAAAACAGCCACTAGGCTTGTTGCTGTTGATCTTACTTTGAAGGCTCTCTGATACTGCCATGATGGGCAGTTGTATAAAACTCGAAGAGCAACAGAACTACCGTCGGAGGAATTTCAAATATGGATGAGAAACTTGGCTTACCTGGCTGAATGGCTAATGGAAATGCTACATACTACAAAAACATCAATCCTATATAGTCTCAGTACTTCAGAAGCACTCAAAGCTTTAAGTATGTAGTTGCAAGAAGAAGGGTATTTACCTTCCCTTTACTGATCATTGTGAGAAATGAAGCACAGAGTGAGTGAGAGCTCCAAAGCCATGTAGGAAGCTTGTGGGAACAGAACCCAGATTTGATTCAGTCATGTGTTTTATTCCACATGGCCTTGTCTGCAATCACCTTCTTCTGCTCTCCAGTTAGTAAGTATATCTTTCTCTTATGTAGTGTATGCCTCACAAAGGACTCGTAAAGCCATTCTTGCAGCACCAGATTGAACCCTTTCTGCCTGTCTTTTTATCTTGAAATATTTAAGGCCTTGTCTACTGGGAGGACTAACTGGAGAACTGCTGAAACCTGAGGAGATGGAAACTGAAAGCTAAACTAAGAGGAATGGATATCTTAGATTGGTCTAATAATAATAATAATAATAATCAATAATACTTTCTGCTAAAACTCCTTCTTAAAATTCCAGTGCCTAATGGAATGTAGAGACAAAATGCCTCTGAAGAGTCAAAATCCTCATGACTTCAGTTAGGGTGAAAGGTTATAATGCACATTTTTTGGGGTGGGAGAAAATGAGTCTCAGACCTCTAACAAATCCAGGCTTGACCTTCTTTCTGAGGTTTTAAAAAACAAAAAGCAGCAAGCCTATCCCTTCTCTCAAGGTCGTCGGCAACCTTTCAGGCCTTTAAAGGCACTATAAAGAAATAATGACAATGATATCAGATTTATAGACCCTCTGTGGACCACCTTTCTGATACATGTGTCCAAGAACAATCAGTACTGCTCATATTGCAAAATGTATTTGGGATACTAAAAATGCTTAGTCCAGTGGTTTGAAAAACTGAACCAGAAAGCTAGTTCTTCTTATAGGAATTTCACTTGAGTGGTGAAGCTGATACGCTGGAGGCTAGAGAATTTGGCAAATAGAATTGTTCTAAACAAATCAAGCTGGCGTCCATGTGACTGTTACTAATTTAGAATGTGCTGGAGGAGGAGTGTTTACCCTACTGATCTATCTTTTTAATAACTTGCTGGTTAGATGCCAAGGTGGCATAGATTAATGAACAAACGTGTTTTTACTCCTTAGTTCTAGAAACGCTAATACGTTTCTCTCCTCTAGCCTGACCAACTTATTGAGGTTGCTTAAGACTGACACCTACATGAATAACTATCTGCCAAGGCTTAAAATGTTCCCAGTGGTCTACTAGATAGCACGTGTGAACTGGAAAGTAAGCTGCGTCTCACTGTGTCCTGGATAATATCAGCATAGTGATAGAATCACAGAAGATTAGGGTTGGAAGAGACCTCAGGAGGTCATCTAGTCCAACCCCCGGCTCAAAGCAGGACCAACCCCAACTAAATCATCCCAGCCAGGGCTTGGTCAAGTTGGCAGTGCTGGCTCTAGGCACCAGCTAAGCAAGCCAGTGCCTGGGGCAGCATTTCGGCTGTTCTTGGGGTGGCACTCGGGCAGCAGCCCCATCTGCAGTTCAGCAGCAGCCCCTCTCCGTTGTTTTCCACGGCAGCAATTCGGCGGCGACTCTTCTGACTCGGGTCTCGCCGCCAGCAGCAGTTCCGTGGCAGCTCACTCCGATGTTCCTGTTCTCTCCGGTGGCAGAGTCTTCAGCAGGTGTGGGGGTTTTTTTTGTTTTTTTTTTTCTGCTTGGAGCAGCAAAAAACGTAGAGCCGGCCCTCCAAGCTGGGCCTTAAAAACCTCTAAGGACGGAGAGCTCCATCCTCGTTGGAACCCCCTTTCAGGTAGTTGAAGGCTGCTATCATATCCCCCCCCCCACTCTTCTCTTCTGCAGACTAAATAAGCCAGTTTCTTCAGCCTCTCCTCATAAGTCATGTGCCCCAGCCCCCTAGTAATTTTCATTTCCCTTTGCTGGACTCTCCAATTTGTCCACATTCTTTCTGTAGTGGGGGCCCCAAAACTGGACACAATGCTCCAGATGTGGCTTTACCAGTACCGATAGAGGGGAATAATCACTTCCCTCAATCTGCTGGCAACATTCCTACTAATGCAGCCCAATATGCTGTTAGCCTTCTTGGCAACAAGGGCACATTGCTGATTCATATCCAGCTTCTCATCCACTGTAATCCCCAGGTCCTTTTCTGCAGAACTGCCGCTTAGCCAGTCAGTCCCCAGCCTGTAGCAGTGCCTGGGATTCTTCCGTCCTAAGTGAAGGACTCTTCACTTGTTGAACCTCATCAGATTTCTTTTGGACTAATCCTCCAATTTGTCTAGGTCACTCTGGACCATATCCCTACCCTCCAGCGTATTTACCTCTCCCCCCAGCTTACTATCATCTGCAAACTTGCTGAGGGTGCAATCCATCCCATCATCCAGATCATTAATAAAGATGTTGAACAAAACTGGCCCCAGGATTGACCCCTGGGGTACTCAGCTTGATACCAGCTGCCAACTAGACACAGGGCTGTTGATCACTACCCATTGAGCCAGACAATCTAGCCAGCTTTCTATCCCCTTATAGTCCATTCATCCAATCCATACTACTTTAACTTGCTGGTAAGAATATTGTGGGAGACTGTATCAAAAGCTTTGCTAAAGTCAAGGTATATCACGTCCACTGCTTTTCCCATATCCACAGAGCCAGTTATCTCGTCATAGAAGGTAATCAGGTTGGTCAGGTGTGACTTGCCCTTGATAAATCTATGCTGACTGTTCCTGATTACCTTCCTCTCCTCCAAATGCTTCAAAATGGATTCCTTGAGGACTGCTCCATGATTTTTCCAGGGACTGAGGTGAGGCTGACTGGTCTGTAGTTCCCCGGATTCTCCTTCTTCCCTTTTTTAAAGATGGGCACTATATTTGCCTTTGTCCAATCATCTGGGAGTTCCGCGATCATCATGAGTTTTCAAAGATAAAGGCCAATGGCTCTGCAATCACATCAGCCGACTCCCTCAGCACCCTCAGATGCATTAGATCTGGCCCTATGGACTTGTGAATGATCAGCTTTTTCTAAATAGTCCTGAACCTGTTGTTTCACCACTAAGGGCTGCTCACCTCCTCCCCATACTGTGCTGCCCAACAGGCCAGAGCTGGAAGAAAAAAATAGCATTTTAAAATTGGGTTAGTATGAGTAATTATATTAAAGTATCCTCTTGGGATAAATGAGATGTGGCTGGAAAGCCTCTGTTTTGTGTACAGGACATGTACAGCTGATTACTGTTGTAAAGTAGCCTTGATCTTGGCAGAATTATAATCCTAAAGATTCATAGATACTATGGTCAGAAGGGACCATTGTGATCATCTAGTCCGACCTCCTGCACAACGCAGGCCACAGAATCTCACCCACCCACTCCTGAAAAACCTCACCTATGTCTGAGCTATTGAAGTCCTCAAATCGTGGTTTAAAGACTTCAAGGAGCAGAGAATCCTCCAGCAAATGACCTGTGCCCCATGCTACAGAGGAAGGTGAAAAACCTCCAGGGCCTCTTCCAATCTGCCCTGGAGGAAAATTCCTTCCCGACCCCAAATATGGCAATCAGCTAAACCCTGAGCATGTGGGCAAGATTCACCAGCCAGATACCCAGGAAAGAATTTTCTGTAGTAACTCAGATCCCACCCCATCTAACATCCCATCGGGCCTATTTACCATGAATATTTAAAGATCAATTAATTACCAAAATCATGTTATCCCATCATACCATCTCCTCCATAAACATATCGAGTTTAATCTTAAAGCCAGATATGTCTTTTGCCCCCACTGCTTCCCTTGGAAGGTAATTCCAAAACTTTACTCCTCTGATGGTTAGAAACCTTTGTCTAATTTCAAGTCTAAACTTCCCAATGACCAGTTTATATCCATTTGTTCTTGTGTCCACATTGGTACTGAGCTTAAATAATTCTTCTCCCTCCATGGTGTTTATCCCTCTGATATATTCATAGAGAGGAATCATATCTCCCCTCAACCTTCTTTTAGTTAGGCTAAACAAGCCAAGCTCCTTGAGTCTCCTTTCATAAGACAAGTTTTCCATTCTTCTGATCTTCCTAGTAGCCCTTCTCTGTACCTGTTCCAGTTTGAATTCATCCTTCTTAAACATGGGAGACCAGAACTGCACGCAATATTCCAGGTGAGGTCTCACCAGTGCCTTGTATAACAGTACTAAAACCTCCTTATCTCTACTGTAAATACCTCGCCTGATGCATCCCAAGACCTCATTAGCTTTTTTCACGGCCATATCACATTGGCAGCTCATAGTCATCCTATGATCAACCAATACTCCAAGGTCCTTCTCCTCCTCCGTTACTTCTAATTGATGCGTCCCCAGCTTATAACTAAAATTCTTGTTGTTAATCCCTAAATGCATAACCTTGCACTTCTCACTATTAAATTTCATCCTATTAATATTACTCCAGTTTACAAGGTCATCCAGATCCTCCTGTATGATTTCCCGGTCCTTCTCTAAATTGGCAATACCTCCCAGCTTTGTGTCATCCGCAAACTTTATTAGCACACTCCCACTTTTTGTGCCGAGGTCAGTAATAAAAAGATTGGTTCCAAAACTGATCTCTGAGGAACTCCACTGGTAACCTCCCTCCAGCCTGACAGTTCACCTTTCACTATGACCCGCTGTAGTCTCCCTGTTAACCAATTGATTATCCACCTTTCAATTTTCATATTGATCTCCATCTTTTCCAATTTAACTAATAATTCCCCATGTGGCACGGTATCAAAAGTCTTACTGAAATCTAGGTAAATTAGATCCACTGCGTTTCCTTTGTCTAAAAAATCTGTTACTTTCTCAAAGAAGGAGATCAGGTTGGTTTGGCACGATCTACCTTTTGTAAAACCATGTTGTATTTTGTCCCATTTACCGTTGACTTCAATGTCCTTAACTACTTTCTCCTTCAAATTTTTTTCCAAGACCTTGTATACTTCAGATGTCAAACTAACAGGCCTGTAGTTACCTGGATCACTTTTTTTCCCTTTGTTAAAAACAGAAACTATGTTAGCAATTCTCCAATCATACGGTACAACCCCTGAGTTTACAGATTCATTAAAAATTCTTGCTAATGGGTTTGCAATTTCGGGTGCCAATTCCTTTAATATTCTTGGATGAAGATTATATGGGCCCCCCAATTTAGTCCCATTAAGCTGTTCGAGTTTCGCTTCTACCTCAGATATGGTAATATCTACCTCTATATCCTCATTCCCATTTGTCATGCTACCATTATCCCTAAGATCCTCTTTAGCCTTATTAAAGACTGAGACAAAGTATTTGTTTAGATATTGGGCCATGCCTAGATTATCCTTGACCTCCACTCCATCCTCAGTGTTTAGCGGTCCCACTTCTTTCTTTGTTTTCTTCTTCTTTATATGGCTATAGAACCTTTTACTATTGGTTTTAATTCCCTTTGCAAGGTCCAACTCTACTTGACTTTTAGCCTGTCTCACTTTATCCCTACATGTTCTGACCTCAATAAGATAGCTTTCCTTGCTGATCCCTCCCATCTTCCACTCCCTGTATGCTTTCTGCTTTTTCTTAATCACCTATCTGAGATGCTTGCTCATCCAGCTTGGTCTACAACTCCTGCCTATGAATTTTTCCCCCTTTTTTGGGATGCAGGCTTCTGCCAGCTTCTGCAGCTTTGATTTAAAGTAATCCCAGGTCTCCTCCTGCCTTTAGATCCATAAGTTCTTCAGTCCAATCCACTTCCTTAACTAATTTCCTTAATTTTGAAAGTCAGCCCTTTTGAAATCAAAAACCCTAGTTGCAGATTTATTTTTGTTAATCCTTCCATTCAGTTTGAACTGAATTAGCTCATGATCATTTGAGCCAAGATTGTCCCCTACAACCATTTCTTCTATGAGGTCCTCACTACTCACCAAAACCAAATCTAAAATGGCATCCCCTCTAGTCGGTTCAGCAACTACTTGCTGAAGGAATCCATCAGCTATCGCATCTAGGAAAATCTGAGCCCTATTATTATTACTCGTCCTCCAGTCTATATCTGGGAAGTTAGTCTCCCATGATCACGCAGTTTCCATTAGTATTTACTTTATTAAAAACATTTAAAAAGGTCTCTGTCCATATCCAAATTAGATCCTGGCGGTCTATAGCACACCCCAAGCACTATCCCAGGGGAGGCTCTAATAGTTTTCTTCCCCAATGTCATTTTTGCCCAGACGGACTCTGTCTTATCCATTCCATCGCTTCTTATGTCTTTACATTCTACCTCATTATTGATAAGACAATGACTTAATCACATTGACAATAGGAGATAGTGGGGACTATAGTGGGGAGATAGACTGCATCTCTAGCTCTGTCCACTTCCTGGCAATGAAAACTGACTGAACTAAGAGTATTCCAGCTAATGCTGTTGTCAAGCTGACACGTTGATCTGATCTATTCCAGTCTGGGAAAGTTTGTCTAGTTAAAACCATATATTCATTAGAATGTTTTAAAAAGTATTTTAGGAAGGGCACTTAAAATTTGCCACAGACCTGAATGGGAATAGGGTATGGACGGAAAGAATAGTCCTTAAAAGTGGAAAGCAAAAGTTAGTCTGTGTCCCCCACGCTGGTCCTGAATGGGGATCTTGTATCCACTAAAAGTGCAACCATCGGCTTACCCCAGTGTTTTTGTACAGCATAGAATCTTGTCTTGATATGTGTAGATTCCTGGCCGCCCTGAGACGTATCCCTCCCTGTTGGCATTCTGACACTAGGCATGATGAATGTGCTATAGGGCAGATCTTTTTTTTTCCCCCCCTCCTATCCACGTCAGCATTGGGAGAGAAGTCCACACACCTGTTTGAATGTCTTTTAAAACAGTCTCCTGGAACGCCCCATTGTAGACACCACTCTGGAATGGCAAGCTCCTAGGAATGTGGGACTGGAAGGGACCTCCTGGGTCTTCGAGTCCAGTCCCTTGCTATCTCAGGCAACCCTATTTTCTCCCACTTCTATAAGCTTGTGTCGAGCGTTTGAATCCTCTTCAAAGTATCCTTGTATCCCTGTGCTAAAAGAGGAGTGTTTCTAGTTCATCTCAAGTATTAAACAGGTGCCTGGTCAAGCATAAACACTTAATTTGTTCTGAAAGCTGCTTCTTCACTACCCAGTGATGGTCAGGACATTGTGTTACTACCTGAATGTCTTGCTGTGTTAATACGTCGAATTTCGTGTTAGTATTCATCAAAGGACAAAGCCTGACATCGCAAACACACCGTATAAGAGAAGGTACATGTTTTTTTTCTTTTGTTTTTCTTTTAAATCTCTGCATATGGAGTTGGTGAGACTGATGCTGGAATACAGCATCCAGTTCGGTATACACTTGAAACAATTGGAGAGGGGGCAACGAAGACCCACAAGTGACTTGTGTGTCTTAATGAGGCTTATCTTCTCAAAGATTGAGAGGTGACTTGTTTATGATGTAGAAGTACATTCATAGGGAGAAAACATTAGGTCTTAAAGGGCTCTCTAACTTAGAGAAAGGTATAACAAAAACAGAAGCTAAAACCAGACACAAGGCACGCACTGAGGGTGATGGTGGATTTTGGTCTCATGATGTCCTCAAATCAAGAGCAGATAGTTGGACACTAGTTACTGGACAAAATAAAAAGTTAATTGGATGAAATTCTGTGGCCTGTGTGATACAGGAAGTCAGAGAAGGTGACTGAATGATCTTTGTCTGGCCTTAAAATCTATGCATTACTGCGGTGCGCTCAGACGTAGCCCGGGACTCTTTCCAGCTGACTTTCGTCAGATGGCACTTACTGACACCATGTAAATGTGTATCCCAATGGCACTTCCAACACTCTTCTCTTGGGAATGATTCAGGCTCTTCAGTGAGGGTTTCTGTACTCTGCCGCATGTGGTAGCCACATAACAAGCTATGGCTTCTAGTTTCTCCTTTGGTAGCCAGTCTTCTCTCATCAGGGTGTTGAGTTTCTGTTGGAAGATCAGTGAAGTCATGAGGGCCCTCTGCCTTATGACCCAAGGGAATCACGAGATAGTTGAGCTCCTAGCGTGCATGTACCAAAGCCATGCACTGATCAGAGCCTAGGAGCTGGGACTTGTGAATCGTCTTGTAGGTGCTATGCAAGCAGCTCCTGGCTTGTTTACTTGGCTGCAGCCTATCCAAGGAACATACTGTATGCATTATCTATTTGTAGTTTTCCTCCAGTGAAATTAAACTGAGATTTTGCAGCTAGGAGTTTCTCTGGTTCAGGACATTTCTTGCCCTTACTGTCAATGCCTTCTTCATTAGTGGTTATCTGGAAATTGATTCTAGCTCCAAAATACAGTACTACAAAATTATGTCTTGAGTCAGAATTGTCTTTGGTGCTCACTTCATCTTGGAGAAATGTCTGCCCAAGGACTGTTAAATTGAGTGATGGTTTTAAGTTAGCTAATTACGCAGCCTTGCGTAGAAATGAGACTGTACTAAACCTGGGGCTTTGGCAGAGCCCAGCAATGACACATGCATGTTCTCGCCCACCATTAATCTGTCTCTTGAGTAAACAAGTCATGAGTAATCTTGGTGGTTTTTTTTAATCCTCTGTTGCTAAAAGTATTTCGCTGTCTCTTGGAATGAGAGAAGATTTCATGCAATTTCCCTTCAAATGTTTACATTTCAGTGGAGTTTTTTTATCCTAACTTCTCCACCCTACATATTTTTCACCCTGAGGAAATCTTCTCCGCTAACTCAAAGTAGATCTTAAATAGAACGCTTATCTGAATCACTAAACTGAGTGTGTTTCCAAATATATTATTGGTGGTACTTCCATGGCCTGAAGCTGAAAAATAATTTTTTCTCCCATACTGGCATTCCAGGGGCTCAATTTGAGGCATGAATTCTGATTGCCAGGCTTGTTTGGTTCTTCCTAGTTTAAGGTAACTAGGCCACTTTGGCTGTATGCTCTAAAATGAAAAGGAAAGCTTTGTTTAATGTATCTCTTAAAATTTTCATTCATTTTCTAGGGGATACAGTCTAATCTCATTTGTTACTATTTCCAGACCACACGGGCAGAGTTTGACTTGCCAGAATACTCCGTACGCCGACGGTACCAGGATTTTGACTGGTTGAAGAATAAGCTGGAGGAATCTCAGCCCACACATCTCATTCCCGTATGTAGTAAGCGAGGGTCAGCTGTTGCTGAACACTTGTGTATTCAGAATGTCTGCTTAAAAAAAAAAAAAAGTGAATCTTCTGGTTGTTCAGCAGTTATGGATTCAAGGTGTGTAAAATGCAAAGCTTCATTCTATTCTTGTCTTCTAAAGTGGAACATTCTGACTTTAGAAAGCAAAGCAGCACAAAAAGGGCCTACCCTGATCTGTGCCAGCCAGCTTTGAAATGTTATGGATCTTAAATGCCAAGTGCTTGCCCATATGATGCAGCCTAAACCACTAACGGTCACCCAGGTTAACTCCGGTTGAAAGGACACCGGTGGAGGTGGCATCTTCCTAGCTTCCCTTATAATATGACTAATGTTTAGCCATTCTGATGGTTAGATACCCTCTTCTGTTTGCCTAGCTGTTGGCTTCCGACAGCACTGTCCATTGCCAATACATTCTCTAAGGCATCACACCTTCATGTTCCCTTTGAGTGGGAACACCCTTCCCTCTGATGCACTTTTAAAGTTATAGTATCTAGTATTTAAACTACATGCTCTATGATTTGCGTGTGTAAGGGGTTATAAAGAAAACTCCCTACTAACTCTGTTCATGCTATTTGGAGGACTCCTCTTACAGGGAAAGAAACTGACTGTTCCAAATTTTTAGAGAAGGCCTGTGACCTGATCAGTTATGTGTACATTCGCTGCTTGGGCAGACAGCTGGGCCTCTGTCCACTGAAAACTTGGCTAAATAAGGCCCTAAATAATTATCCCTCTCTCTGAAACTGACAGCCTTGTTACTATGTTTGTGTGTGGTCTGAAAGGATTGGGGTCTCCTTTCTTAACATAGCAGCTGCTTTTCCTCCTGGGCCTTCAAGGATTATAAGTAAGGTTGCATGAACTCCTGACTAACCACAGGGCAGACTGATGTAAAACATCACTCTTGGTGCGTATAAGGCTCAGTTAGCAATGTGTGTTCCCATGTGCTTTGTTACTCGTAGACTTTAAAAGGAAATGCTCCTGGAGCTAGGCTGTGTAAGGTGCTGAGTGAGCCTTTGCGTACCTAGGAAAGCTGGCTTGTGAGGAGGCTTTCCTTCTGATAATTTCCTGTCTTTTAAATAGTAGTAATCGGCTCCCCTCTAGCTATGTAAAGGGCCGTTAGAAGCACTTCTTGCATCCATTGTGTGAAACCACTCTCTGGACAATGAACTAAAATACCAACTGTTTTACTAGAGTTAAAAAAAAACCCCATCTATCTCTTTTGCACCTTTTCTGGTTTTTTTTTAATTTAAAGTGCTAGAATAATGCAAAGAAAATCTAGCTATATTATATTGAATTTGGGACCAATGCAGAGAGCGCTGGCAAACCTGCATCACTGCCTTGCCTACTCTTCCTGGGGCCAGCTGAGACTCCACCAATGTGAGCGTGGTGTGAACCTGTGATGATCAAGTACTGGGCACGTTGCAGATCACCCTGCTGCTCTTCTTGTTTTTAACAGTAAATCTCAATTTGCTGTTCCCCTAACCCCCTTTACAAATGGTCACTATTTGTGGACACACAATCTGCATCCCCTTGGGACTGAACAACCTTGACTTAAGAGTTCAGGGCAGGAAAAAATAAGGGGAAAAAGCCTCATGCTGAACCATCAAGAAGCATGAGGCTTGCCTGAAAAGCACTAAATAGTATTCTAAGTGTATTTGATTTCGCTTCCACAAGTGCTTGTCTGGGAATATGAAGCCATGATAAACTTTCACTGATAGTAAGAGTGCAGCTGGGACTAAGTCCAGCTACAAAGAGGGATAAATTTTTCCAAATGGGATACAGAGAACTATGTAGTGATGGTCACTCAACTGCTGGCTGTTCCTACACTGGATTCCCTAGCCGCAGTATAGTAGCAAAAAATCTTTCAGCAATTCCCTCTAAGTGAGTTCAGGGTCGGAATGTAGCTGGGGGCAGGAGGCAACAGCACTCAGTGATGATTTTTAGTGTGCGCACAGAATGATTTTTAGAGCGTGGTGGTTTTTTTGCTCAAGATACAAACGCATCTATCCTTACAGGGCGGTCATAACCCATATGCAAAGTACGCAGCTGCTTGGGGCCCCAAATTTCCTGGTGCCCTGTGCAGCTGCATGCTGCTCCAGCCCCTGCTCCGGCTCTTCCTGTCCCCACTCCCCTGAGCTCTGCAGCAGGGCTGGGCCTGCACTCACCGGTGGCGGGAAGTGCAGCGACCCAGCCCCAGCTGCGCTGCCGGTGAGTGCTGCGGGGTGGTTTCCCCCTTGCCCCCCAAGCCAGCCCCACCCCCCCACGGAGGCCTGGGGCCAGCCCTCCCGCTCCTCCCCCGCAGGGAGGGGGCTGCGTAGGGCCCCAGAATAGCTAGGGATGGCCCTGTATCCTTAGTGTCTGTCACTGCCCTCTTGATGGAATTCTAAGTGTGGGTAATTATTGTAGGCCTTTGAAAGGAGTGACAAAGGATAAAACAACAAACATTAATTAGGGTGACCATGCTGGGGTCAAACTTGGGATACTGGTGGGTGTGCGTACAGCTGGGGATGTAAGGGGGCTCATCAGGGTAGAAGAATAGCTGCTCTCTGCTAAAGGCTTCTTAGCCAGGTTTTCTCTTCAACAAGGCAACCAGCCGCCTGCTGTCTTGAGTTCTGTGTTCTGTCCGTAGTCTCATGCAGTCTTTCCTCCCTCCCTCTCTGTATGTAATGCCCAAAGCCCAACTGTCCCCCTCGGCTGCCAGTCTCATGATTCTAACGGTAGACCTGCACAGACATACCATGTTATGGGGCACTCTAAATCCTGTAGTGTCTCACCCTTGAGCTTCCAGGGCTTTTGAGCCCCAATGTAGCTTTTTGCCACTAGCCCTCTGATTTATTGTAGGCATATGTTAAGCGGCACAACAGCAGAGGGACCGCATGAAAGTGGAGTGGGAGGAAGCCTTGGGTGGGCTTGTGTTTATCCCACTATTGCTGCACTATCCCTCCTCTGCCTTCGGGCTGACCTTGGGGCTGGGTGATGTGCTAGGTTCTTTCTTTGTGCAGCTGCCTGTGATGGAATCGAGGGCTTTGCAGCTCAGGTGGCAGATTCTCCGAGTATTCCAGCATCTGTCAGGGGAAGACCTCTGAAAGCAAACAAGGGCATGTGGTACAGTGTAGGTGGCTGGATGAGGGCTGTGTTGAGGCGGGGAGGGCAAGAAAGTAGAAGGGATAGGTGGACATACGAGTAGCCTGTTCCACTGAAGCACGAACAAAGTTTCTGGCGGCAAACTGGGGTAATCCTTGTAAATGAACATCTAGTCACCCTAGCTATAAAGCACACACAACCTTTGCTTTCATGCTCTTCATTTTTTAGAGTGGTGATTTTTTTCATCTAGGTTAGAATTGAGGAAAATCTATTGCCACTGTCTGTATTCCCTCCTGGTGGAGCTGTATTAAGCTACGGCACCTGCCCTTCCTAAAAATTCTGAGTGGGAAAAATGGAGCAATTCCAGAAGCTCTCCAGTTTGACACTGGAGAGTATGGAGCAGTCCACTTACAGGTTACCGATAAATGGCTTCTCTGTCTGCACCTGCTGTCATGTTTGCTTAGATGTCTTGTATGCCAAATACCACTGCATATTTGCCATAGAAGCAAAGATTATTTTAATCCTCAGTTTGCGTTGTAAGGACCTATATTGATGATGATGTACTTGCACACATATCTTGCATAAGGATCTTTGGTAGCAGTTGAAAAGGGCTTTCTCCTGAGTATCTGGTCTTGTGTGCCTTTTTTCCTTAGGGAAGGGTACAAAATAAATATATTAAGCCAATGAATAATTGAATTCTTCCTCCCCAAACCTCTGAAATCCTACCAGGCCAAATTCTGCTCTTATACCTGTGCAATCGAAGTAATTGTTTGCATAGATGTAACTGAGAGCAGAGTATGGCTCGTGCAACGCCACTGCAGTTCAGTATTGAACTGGTCCATTTTAATAGTTGGGGAAATAGCTAGTCTCTTATTTACAGACCTGTATCTTTTAGCCCTTTATGTAAAAGGTTTCAGAATTATATGACTACTTAATTAAAGAACATGGAGGCAGTTTACAGGTATTGGAGAATAGTTCAATCCACTAAAGAGCAATCGACTTCGCATATCTCTCCATCGATCTAAATACTAAGTACTGCAATCAAGTGAATAAAAGAAACCTTCATAATTCACTTATTTTTCTTGTAATACAGTTCCTAGGATCTTTAGACTTGATATATGTAAAAGCTAAGGTGGTTTATATAAAATTTATATAAAATTCTCCATACAATAGATTGTTTTTCCACTTTATGGTATACTGGGTCTTGCCAAAGACTAATTGTAATATTTGCAGGACTGCTTTGAAAGTGCTGCTGATTTGCTCTCAAAGTACTTGGCTTGATTTTTGTCACAGGCACTACTGGCTACATAGTAGCATGGATCCTAATCATTTGTGTTTCTAAATGGCCAATTCATTTGCTTTCTTGGAAATTATGTAAATGAACTTATTGGGAGTGGCCAGGTAAAAATAAATAACATTTGTGGGGAAACATAACTGACCTGAGTGCATTTTTAAAAAACCTCTATTTTCATTTTAAAAGTAAGGAGTTTGTAATAATTGGTCTATGGCTTCTCGTTGCATTGATTTGATAAATTCCCATTCATTTAAAGAATCAAAGACTGGTTCAGTGTCCCTCTTCCTCCCCTTTGTGGTGTTGGTGAAGTTGTACAAACTTATTGCTTAGCTGGCATCGTCTCACTGCAATTATGAAGTATGAGGAAACTCCCTTTTTTTTCCTCTTCAAGAAACTCATGGATCTTAAGGAAAGAAGAGACTATTATGATCATCTAGTCTGACCTGCAAGAAACATTCCACTGCTCCAACATGCCATTGCATAAATCTAATAAAAATGTAAATTTATGGAATTTCTTGTTGAGATACTTGAAGTAAACCATCAAAATTAGAATCTTTCCGAATTCACGTCCAGCAGAAACACCTAAGCTTTGTGACTGTCCTAACCATCTGTGGGATGGATCAACTAACCTTGGCAAACCACCTCTTTTTTTGATGGTAATGCTTCCTTTGCTGTGGTCCCATATGGTACCCATCAAAATGCTGGAGAAACTAAAGTGTTTCAACACTAGTAATGGTCTGGCACTGTTTCTAGTGTGGAAGTCCTTTCACTTCATTTTTACCACAGGTTTCCTTTTTCCAACTTCAGATGGCAAGAAAGATTCTCTTCAGTGAGAGACTTCTCATAAGTTGCTGAGTTAATCTTTATTTAATGATGGGTATATATTACAGTCTGCACAGAGTCTGACATTCTTTCCACTCTTACAGAATAGGAAAGCAAACTTGGAACAAACCATGGTGTGGGGCTTAAAAAAAAAAAACAAAATACCCAAACCTAGTATCGCAGCTTTGGAGTCCAGGCTGCTGTACGGAGATGCTGCAAATTTCTCAGAAGTACAAAATGATCAGATTAATACATTTTTGAATTGCAGGCATGGTAACTAGAGGTGTGCCAGACCCCTGATTGGTATTTGGCTTTGGTCATTGCCTCTATTCATGCTAATCTGAACGAGAAGGTGAAAATGTTACTAGAGATGCAGCTGTGCTGTAGCTTGTGATATTTGCCCTCCCTCCATCTAGAGGGGGATAAATTGAAGCAGAAGAAGGCTAAGTGAATTACCCAAGGTCACACAGCAAATATAACGGCAGAGCAGAGAATGGAACCAAGGTGTCCGGTCCCGCTGCAACTACCAGACCACAGTTCCCCACAAATGTAAAGCTTTTGCTGCATATAACGTAAAGATAAACCCTAATTTAATGAGAAATGAAACAGATGGCTAGTTAATGTTCCAGAATTAGTAGATTCATTCCAGAGCTTGTGATGGAGATCTACTGCAGGGGTTAGTGCTCTTCATCCCTCACGTTGAGGGAGGAGTTGAGCACTAGGGCATTGCAGAAGTGTAGGAGGGGAGAAGAACAGGCCCAATTGGCAGGCACTACTTTAAGGAAAAACTTATCCCATACTTTTGTTGGCAATGACAGCACACCTTATCATGGTACAGGCCTGATCTTTCAGTGGGGCCTCTACCTGGCCTTCATTCAGTTGCACATGCAGCGTTAACAGTAGGAAGAAGAGAAACCTAGAGATTTTTACCTTCAGCTTCTCCAGAGACAGTTGAGCCTAGAAGCTCAAGTATGTATCTTGGAACTGGTAAATTTTCAGTCACAATTTTTAAAGAAAAAAAGATGCTTGCAAAAGTCTACTACTTCTTCCAACCCACTCTAAAGCATTTGAGCTTTCAGATGCTTTTCCAAACTTTCTTTAGGGTTTGCCTGAAACTTCTTAGCAATGAGCTGGTCCAGGAAGGCATCTCTGTTCAGAACAGCACGTAAACGTGGGCATAAGTCCCCTGGAGGTGAATGGCATTAAGTACATAAAGTTAAGCATGTGCTTTCCTGAATTGAAGCCTAAATGTAGGTAAATTGGGTACAGTAGAGGGAAGTTTTCTTCCCTGGGCCACTTCTTACCCCAATATGAGCTACATTTGTAACGTCTCCAAAGGCCATGGGCCAGTTTTGTTTCTGCTACATTGGTGTGACTTTGGAATGACACCACTGAGTTAAATTGAATTAGTCCAGATTTATTTCAGGATAACTGAAAAAAATGCAGTTCCTATTAACAGCATCTCCATTTACTCGTGTCAAGAGTGAACTAGCTAATTAATAGAAACAAGGCAGTATCAGCAAAAGCAATTGGCTTTTATTCTACTGAAAACCGTCTCTCTCTGCCTTTCTTCACAGCCCCTTCCTGAGAAATTTGTGATGAAGGGTGTTGTCGATCGCTTTTCTGAAGAATTCGTGGAGACGAGGAGGAAAGCTTTAGATAAATTCTTGAAAAGAATTGCAGATCATCCAGTCCTTTCTTTCAATGAACATTTCAGTGTGTTTCTCACAGCCAAGGTAAGCATCTGAATTTAAACATGCATAATCCACAGAGATTTGAGAAACGTGAGCTGTTGAAAATGAATGTGATAGATGAGCCTGAGAATCGAAACGCAACCAACCAGGTGAGGCCTAGGACAAGCCCATGCTCAGCATAGCAGAGAAGCTGCAGGGGATGCAAAGTGGCTGTTAACAACCTTTCTGTCTTCCCTCTATGCTGGACGTCCAACCCTATGGGCTACTCTAGCTTTGGGGGCCATTACATCAGCAAGGCTCTACCAGTGTGCTCTGGCCCTGTTTATTTCACACCTCTATATTTGTAGGCAGGATTCCTCTTCTGCAGGGATGTGGGGCTGAGGATCTGGCTAACTCATTCAAAAGCATCGGACTCCAAATGGTTGTTCACAGTGACAGAGTGTGTGTGTGTGTGTGTGTATACAATATAAAAGGTACACATATGCCAACCATGCAGGAGATGTTGTGGAAAGAAAGGTGCTCGCCCACAGGGGCATGGGTGATAGAAGTCTGCCTGTTGGCACTTGGGCTCCTGGGAATGGGGCACACTTACCGTACCCCAAGTCATCCATGAACACAGACCTCTGAGGCCTTTTTTGCTTTTAAACACTGTTCTTTATTTAGTATCTCAATCCCTCCACCAATACCTAACCTTGTATCCACACCTTTACATTGTTTTCCAGCTTTCTGGTCCCTTCTTTAAAGGTTGGGAGGCGGTGGGCATGAGTGGTGAGTGCTGTGGTGTCTTTACTCAAGGAGTAAAGCTACTCTGGTCAGGCTCTCCTAGCCTTCTTTCTCTTCCCCCTTTCTTCTTGAACACTTCCTTCCTGTGCTCTTTATAAGCTTCCCTCCTGCTAAGAGGCTAAGTAGCTTGTTAACTTCCTAACCCCTGCTACCCAAATGTACAAGAGGGTGACAAGGCTGTAAAATATCCCATTGTCTGTAGATGCGTCTGTTGCACTCTGTGTGCCTAGCTTATATGAGAAGCAGAGGTGAGCTTTTTGAATCAGGATTTAGATGCCAGACTTAACATCGTACTTTCATAAACTTTCTCTGCTGTGCTCTGAAATTGAAGCATGACTCTCTCGACTGGGGATGGTACTTGTTTTTCTACATGCAAACAATACGTTTCTTGTCATTGCCAGGATCTTAATGCCTATAAAAAACAAGGAATGGCATTGCTCTCCAAGATGGGAGAGTCCGTAAAATATGTCACAGGTGGTTACAAACTCAGAAGTCGACCGCTGGAGTTTGCAGCCATTGGAGACTACCTAGATACATTTGTTCTCAAGCTTGGAACCATTGACAGAATAGCACAGCGGATTATCAAGGAGGAACTGGGTAAGAACTCTAGCACACCGCGAGCTTAGTAAGAGGCAGTACACTGGTGGTTATGCTGGAACTACCTGCATTCAGTGATTCTACCCTATTTTTTAAAAAAACTGGGTGCATCAAAAGGAGGATTCTGTAAAGACTCATGTGTCACTTTATGACAGTTGTATAATATGTATGAGTTGGGTACTTGTTAAGGTGCAAGCAAAAGAGTCTATTATGTTGATTCCCAGTGTTTTAACTCTGTTGGGTAGCCTTTAACCATTAGAAGAGCAAGTTATTCCGTTTTGCCAGCAATAAACAACAAAACACAATAGGGTAAATAATGAAGAGAATTCTTCTCTTGCAGTCCACCATATTAAATGTAATCGCTGACCCCTAATGTTTAATTCCAGGATTAGACAGCTAGAATCTATAGACTTCCAGAAATCCCTACTCCAGGATACTCCTAGATGTACTCGTGCTTGGTTGCCTTGAGCTTTTTTGACAGGACTAACTAGATCTCATTACAAATCAGCTAAAATTCTGATTTTAGGCTGTGAAGGGAAATAAATGTCACCCTAGTTCCTGCACAGGCTACACATAGAAGCTCATGCAGTAGCTCTCGCCTGGCCTAATAATATAGGAGCAGTAAAACAAGAGGGATCCTACAATTTCGTTCCCCTTACACCTTGCTCTCACTAATACTATCCCGTCTTTATTACTGGAGCTCTTTACTGCCAGTTAAGATCAGACTCTTGGGCTTTGTGTGGTTCTGTATTGCTTCTTTGAGGAAAGCAGCTAATCTAATGCAAGCACCGATAAACCTGACCTCTGTCTGAAGAGGCTTGGTGGGAAACGGATAAAATGGATATTTAATCTTCACTGGCAAAGAAGGGTGCTTTGTAAAGTCTAGAGTTTTTCTGGTAAATATCTGCCTGCCTTACGGCTCCTCTGCATCTGGTTATGTGCATCAGTTGATAGCAGTGACCTGATCAGCCTTTCCAAACGTTTGAATCGAGGATGATGGTTAAATTGTCACTGCTTTTTTAAACCAAATTGCCTGAACGTCACTGTAAAATCGAAATTTGTTTCCTCTCAATGTCTCTTCCAGAATACCTGGTGGAACTGCGAGAGTATGGACCAGTTTACTCCACCTGGGGTGGGTTAGAAGTGGAGCTAGCAGAACCCCTGGAAGGAGTGTCTGCCTGTATCGGGAATTGCTGTACTGCTCTCGAGGAACTGAGTGATGACATGACAGAGGACTCCCTGCCTGTACTCAGGGAGTACATCTTGTACTCTGAGTCCATGAAGGTAACGGAGACCATTTGACAGCGGGTCCACACTTTTTTTGTTTAGGGGGTGGGGAGGGTGGAATAAGCAAAGAGAAACCTAGCTGTGAAATGTCCTCTTGTAGGGATTGTTTCTCCTAATAAAGATTAGCTTTTTATTCTTAGTGTTCCTACCCAAGGTCAGAAAAATATTATGCACATAAAATGTCAAATTTGTGTCATGGTCTTTTTCTGCCTAAACAGAGGCCATGTGCATTTGATATACATTTTAGAATTGTTCTCCTATTGGTAATGGCAATGTGTTTTTGTCTTTCAACATGCTGTCCTTTTTAGGAGTCAAACTTGAGTCTTGGAGAGCCCTATCTAAAACTGTTTGTATGAAAGAGACCGATACTACAAAAACACGTTACTAAAGTCTGTGACGGTGATAAGCTGGATGCTGCATGGAACCTTCTTGCAAATCTATCTCCCGTGGTTGTCTAGCATCTAAATTCTGTGAACCAAAACAGTGGCATAACTTTTAAGTAATGGTGTTCAATGACCTAGCTTTGGTGTGGCTTTTTTCCCCTTACAAAACCAGGAACATCAGATGTTTTGCAATATGCCACTTGTTGGATAAAATCCTAGCGTATTACTTGGGTAAGATACAAATAATTCCCCTGCCACAAATCTGCATGCATGTTCTGAATAGAACGTGCCTCTTTAGTGAATAAGAGCATTGATGCAGTCTCTTCAATATGCAGGATCAGTTAATAGGCATTGTTTGTTTTTTGTGCTTTAAATTATTCTTAAATCTCACTTGGGATATTAAGGAGGAGTTAATTGATATCTTCACTAAAACTCTTTCTCTCAGTCATGTGCTTACATAAGTGTTAAACTCCTGCATTACAAGTACATTTCTTTCTCTGTTCAGATTTGAGGCACGTATTAGGTTTTTTGTTCAATGAAGCATGCAAAAATATTAATTGGGTTAATCATGTTGAGTGCTGAAATTAATCACTCTGGTTTTGGCTTGGTGTTTGATTCTGGGGCAAGGCTTTACAGAACACAAGCCAACATAGATGCAAAGCATGAGATTTTCAAACATCAGGTGGAACTAGAAGAAAACTCCTCTAGAAAGTCGTCTTGGCTAGAGAGCAGCTCTGGTGAGCCCCTAACAAGGCAATGATGTATGCTTATCCATATATGTATTTCAATTGCTGGTTCTGGAATTACAATCCTCCTTCAAAATGTTGTAAGTTCTAGGACTTTAATGCCTCTGCTTCGTCCTCATGAAGACTGAATTTTAGTCCTCTTCCAACTTTTTTTCTTTTAAAAGTACATGTAACCTCTAAACTAAAAGAGAAACCTGTATGCAAGCTATCTAATGAAAGGTTGAATTACCTCTTTGCCTGTTAGTTGGAGCACAGTATTTTAGTACAATAAGGAGAAGGTCTGACTTCAATTCACAAAACCCAGGAAGAAAATTCTGTTCATATTGAGTGGTGAATCTCACCCCAAAAAAGAGTTAGAAAGATGGTGGTGATTGTAATAGCAGTTTAAGTGCGTACTTTACGCTCTGCTGTACATGAGATCTCTTCCAAAGACCTTGGTGTTTCTTCAGGTCAAAGTCCAGGATGGAAAAACCATCCACAGATGGCAACTTCCTACTCCAAATAGCTTCGACTGGAAGCGTCATCGTGCTCTGCTTATACCCAAAAGCAGGTGTCAATGTGTCATGATGGCATGTTTGCCTTCTCCACTGGACTGCTTCATGAAGCGTGTACCAGTGGGAAGCTAGCCATCATAGGAGATGATTACTCTTAAAGTATGAGAAGCAAACTTTTAAAACTTTTTACTCTTTGCACCCCTCACCTCAGAACTTCAAAGTTCCTTACAACTTATCCACCTTTGTCCTTAATTTTGCAGATGGTGGAACTTAGCCACAGAGAGGTTAGGCAACTGCCCAAGGTCAACCAGTGAGTTGATGGGATTGTCAGGAGTAGGACCTGTGTCAGATGATGTCCTGTCAGATGATGTCCAGTCTTTTGCTATAAACACTAGAGTCTTCCATGTGCTAAAGCACCTTGCTTCCATGACTAAATCTGTTCGGTTGTAACATACAAAAATTGTAGATAACTTGGTAGCCTTAGAGGTTTGTATTTTCTGCCTTAATTCTTATACTTCTGATTAAATCCAAACCTTTAATTTTTTTTAACCTGGTTTTGCTTCTCTTCATCTTTGCCTCCTACATGGAACTTGTTTGTGCCTTATTCAAAGGACGACCCATACAATGAAAACCTTTTAAACTCCTATTAGTACCAAAGCAATCTTGCATCACAGCCATCCATCTCTGGCTGAGAAGAGTGGGTCAGTCTCCCTTTGGAACCGCTCCAATATTTTATCTTGGATTGAGGGACAGGGACTGTTGTCTGGTGAAGCGAGGAATACCACTGCACACATGCAAAGCTCCAAGCTTAGAGATTCTGTTAGCCTGACCATAGCCAACAATGGAAAGGAGACTTGCTACTAGGAGTTGCAGCTGAGAGTAGCAGAAGCATGTGAAAACATGGTTCTAACAAAAGCCTGGTTTACGCTTAACATTTGTTTTGCTACAGGGAAGGCTGTCATGTGCCCTTTGCTTATAGCTGCTCTTATGCAGTTTTATCCCAGACTAAATGGCCAAACTTTAATTTGAGGAGAGATCATTCCTTAGGGCACCGTCCTAGTCAGAGCTGAACAGTTCCTGAGCCTTTGAGAACTAGAAGAACTAGTTTGACAGAAGACCTCACAGATCTGGGGAGGAATGAGGATGTTTAGGAGGCTTGTGTTTAAAACAGTTGCCATATTTGGAATGTCCCAGCAATGACTGAACAATCATGGTAAAGCTCTTCTCGTAAATAGAAGCAGCTAACCTGCCTTGCTTTCTGATTGCAGATATGCTATATTCCATGGGGAGGTGCATGTGAAGGGTAAGAAACCCTGTTAGCATAAATTACATATAACTTTTAAAATATTGTGATTAGACAGAGGGGCATATTGACAGCATTAGTACATGCCATCCCCAACTGTGTGCTTGGGTATTAGGTAAATGGCATAGCTCTAAAACTGCATTATAAATATTTAAAGTGCCTGATGTTTTAAAAAAAATTAAAATTCATGATTTGAGTGAGATGAAACTGGTCTGTCATGGGCATGAGTGTTTGAAAAGACCACCTTCTCTAGGGTGTCTGAACAGTTGTTGTGTTGCAAAAGACAACTGTTTCCTGCCACCTATTTCCCTCTCTTGGGCTCCAACTTGTTTGTGAAACTCCTGGGTGTGCTCTGGACTGAGTGGAAAGCCACACATAGGTCTGGAAGCTGTGGACCAAGGTAAACAATATTATCATTTCAGTACATAAGACTTTTGAAAGACCTCCTAGAAGGGGAAGGGACCTATGCCAGTATTCACTGCCATCCTTTGAGGATGGCCTAGCAGTTATAGCACAAGACCAGGAGTCAACTGGAGTTATATTCCCAAATCTGCCACTGATGTACTGTGTGGCCTTGAGCAAGTCCCTGAGCGGCGGCACGTGCCTCGGTTTCCCCATCTTATTAAATAAGATCCCTGTCTCACTGGAATGTTGTGCAAATTAAGTGTGGTGTACTCTCAGATCCTTGGCTGGAAGGTGGTCCAGAAGTGTCAAGTAGCATTCTTCACACTTTGCTGGGAATTTACTGAGTATTTTGGGCCACAGCTAAGAACAGATAACCTAGAGATGCTAGAGAGATTCCTCCTTCTCCTGTACATTGTTTTGTTCCATCCGCTGGAGAGATGTTAATGGGCCTCTAGACCTGGCTGGTCAGTTAACGTATGCTTCTGAACACATTGTGGGCTCACCCCGCAGTCGCAGTACTCTCCAGTCACTTGTCCTGTGAATCTAGTTTACGGATACGATGCCTATTGATCCCTGGACCTTGCTGGTACAGGTCCAACTTTACTGGTTCCAAACGTGTATCCATGGTGGGTGCTGGCCACTCTACTCCAAGGCAACTATGAATTAAAAAATTCCTCAGTAAGGTTTACTTTCTCCCAATATCCCTTTTGTCCGTGAGCGGAAATACTTGTTAAATACCAGTCATGCTTGTGGTGCGCTAAAAATCTGAACCAACTGCAGGGAAAAATTCCACCTAGTCTCATATTGAGAACTGATATCACATTTTGCTGCAGGCAAATGTAGCCAGTAACATGCTTAACTTCAGAAACTGGAACTAAAGCGTTGCCACACGCACGTTGATGTTTTGAACATTCTCTCCTTTATTGCCCCCTGTGTCTTGGGGGAGATTGTGTAGTGTCCTCTCTGGAGTAGGGATATTGTCTTCCTTTGAATACATGCCTGGCATTTTAAAAAAATTATAGTCCTGGAGGTTACAGTACTGGGACGTTAGTCTTTAGGAAAAACACACATCCTCCTCCGCTGTACTTCAAACTGATAAAACCAGACTCTGGTAATATTGGTTGATTCTTCATGCATAACTGGAAAAACATGGCCTTTTTGATATTGAAATGGTGACTCTTCCCTTGGCATGTGGTGTAGGTGGAAGTGGAGAGGGGAGTATGATGATGAATAGATGCGTGTGGTTATTTTCATAAGTATTTTCACTCATCGTCTTTGAGTTAAACAGCTGTTGCTGTTTTTTAAAATTTCTATTTGATAGGTAAGCAGGGAGAACCTTGGTCAAACTGGCTGCCCAAACTCTGACCTCTTCCACGCTGGTGTAGCTGTGCCCGGCAATTGAATGGCCCTTGGAAACACCAGCTGGGTACCAGCCCACTTGACTAAGCTCCTCAGTCATCCCCTATATGGGTCAGATTCTTCTTCCTTATTTTTGTTCTGGAGAGCAAGTCTCCCAGGGCATCAGTTACTCCCCTCTCAAGCAAAAACTTGTATAAGTCATTGCCCAGTATGGATGTCCCATTTTAATATAGTATTACTAGTTATGCTGTAAACTCAACGTGGGTAGGGAATAGCTACTATAGGCAAAGACACAATTACTACTCTATGACAAACATCTATTATATAATTTGGTTACTCCCTAGTCCTGTGAATATTGTAACTACAACCATGTACAAGATCTCTAGGAAGTATAAAGTAAAATTAGCTGACTTCTAGCTTTATCAATATATCTGGAGATCCTTATTCAGTGAGGGCTAGTCAGCAAGAAATCATGAACTTTAATAACTCAAAAATTGAATGTTTCATGTACAAAAGTGGGAACCTTTTTCACCATCACATTGTGCAAAAACAAGGGAGAGGATTTTGTCCAAAATTGACCTTTGGTCTGAGACTCAGCATGGAAATTCATTTCAAAAGGATTTTGCAGAAAGCTATGAGTGGGCGGGCTGTGGTAGAAGTACATCGCTTTAGGAACAGTGTTGCCTGCCAACTCATTCCTTCCCTTGTTGCTTGGGCATATTGGAAAGCTTTACAAACTAACCCTCTCAACCCCATTCAGTGTTAAAGTTTATCCTTTTATTCATCGTTTTCATCTTCAAGAGAAGATAAGTGACTTGCCAAAGGTCACAATGCAAGTCATTTGCAAAGCTGGGAGTTTTGACTTTGTCTCTAAGCAAACAGCTACAAATGTCATCTGGCATCTGCTCACAGGCTAAAGCATTCAGCCTGGAGTGCTTTTTTATTTTTATTCAAAAGCCTCTTCATAGATGCCTGTAAAACAGGAGTGGCCTCTGAAAGGCAGACCTGTGACTTCAGTGGCACTTCAGTTGTTGAATCCAGGCTGCAACTCTTGTGGGGTGAGCAGGAAGGGGGAGTCAAGATTTTGTACATTTTCAGTCTTATGGTTTTGTGGTTTTTTTTCTATCCTAGAACGTGCTAAAGAAAAGAGACCAAGTTCAAGCAGAGTACGAAGCAAAATTGGAAGCTGTGGCCTTGAAAAAGGAGGAGCGCCCCAAGGTTAGCATTTGAAACCACTTCACGAAACAAGTGGCATATTTGTCACTCAGCTTCTCTCAACTGAAAACTCGGGAGAAATGGAGATAATTTTTGTTTCTAGATCTGTGTTCAATCTCGTGCCTTCTGAAAAACAGCAGTGCAAGGCAGAGCAATGTCTTGTCATGTAGCTGCAAGCTGGCTTTAGGAGGCGAGCCAAGGAGAATGCGTCAACAGCCAAATTCAATGTAGAAAGGAGTAAGAGTAAGCTAGCAGCTGCTGTAGGCCTGATCTGAAGCCAATGGAAAGACTCCCGTTGATTTCAGTGGACTTCAGATCAAGCCCTTTAAGAACAAATGATCTTTCTTATGTTAGTGAGGTGCATCCGTTGCCACCTTCAGGAGAAGCTGCTTCCTGGTCTCAATGTAAAACCCAACCAAAATTAGCTACTATTTGGTGTTGATTTATCTCATTGCTACACGTACAGATACCTAAAGGTGGAAGAGATACACACAACAAGCAGGTACATCAACTCCAAATAGTAATCAGTCTTAGTTGGGTTTTGCATTGAGACCATGCAGCAACTTGGCATGGTCTGCATAGCATTGCTGTATGATAACGTAACGCCTCAAGTTGTATTTTGTGAATTATGGCAGCAACGTCCATCATGAGCATAATACACTTAATCTCTCCTTCCCAATCTGCTCACACTTTGACTTTTGTCCTCCCTCAATCTTCTCCTGCGGTCTCTGTCTGCCTCTGAATCTTGAGGAGCAGAAACTGAAGATACTTAAATGGGGAGCTTGTGTTAAGAGCTTTGCATAATGATTATCCCTCACTATTTTAAATTTTAATTGAAGGATCTTATTGGCACTTGGCTGGGAAACACTGATTCAACGTGGCTTCCTCCAACATCAGTGCTCCCCACTGTGCCTAGGGTTTGCAGCCCATTTAGTGGATGGAGGGCCCATAGAGTTGCGTCTTTAACACACACAGTTCTTAATTTACATTGGACACAAATGTGTCCTTCGGTAGAAAAACAGCCACTTCCACTTATGCTGTACAGTATTTGATAGAGTCACTGCTGAAGAGTTTTTAATGCAACAACGTTCTACGTTTTCAGTAGCTATTTTCATCATCTTGGCCCTTTCAGGTTTTCCAAAATAGCAGCAAAGTTTGCTTCCCTTTAAATGGTGCCCGCTTGCAAATTTAACTTCAACAACAACTTTCCAGCTAGACATATGCAAAAGCCTTCCAACACAATGAGATCGTCCTGGTTGTTTCCTTAACCACTCAAATAGAGCTGAGCAAATGGGCATCATGACATTTTTGTTCAAACAATGCTACCACTGCTGCTGCCTAGAACCTGGGACAGGTTGGAAGTTTTTTTTAAAATAGTTAAGTCTTCTAAACCTTTGAAACAACTTAAAATGAAAAAGCTGAATAGCAATCTCTACTATACTGGGTAAGGTTATAATTTGATCTCTGGCTTTGTCTTGCATTCACTGAACGTTTTTTAGTTGTTTGCATGGTCTAATGGAATGTAGAAACCAAACAAACAGGCCAGAAGAACTGGAATTTGCAATGAGTTGGACTTTTGTTACCCCACACTGCAGTTGTACTGTTCCGTTTATTTTGGAATCTGTTGAAGTTAATATGTCAACAAGATAGTTCTGTCAGAAATCTATCTGGTGGTCTAGCAGAAGTTTATTTGCTGTTGGTTGCAATGATTGAGAAGGATCCAAGAAACGTTTTCCCTCTTCTTAACCACTGGAGGGCATTTTAGGATTTGCTGTACTTCATAACCTGACCTGATTCCCAGCAGACTCTTGAGTCATGTCCAAATTCTAACAGCAGTTTGTCTTGATACAGTCCCTTTTTAATTATTTAGGCTGAACAAGTGTGCATGTATTAAATCAGATTCTGTGATTAAAATTCTTGTGTTTAAGCCAGCAGATACTAAATCAGGATATACTTTGCTTAACTTCAGATAGTCGTCATATGTATCCAATATAATTTTTTTTGCTGTTTGTATTTGGTGTGAGAATCCATTTGCGATCTCTGCAGTGTTTTGCCTTCAGCAGCTTCAGATATAGAAGGACTCAGCCTCACCTCAGTCCCCGGAAAAATCATGGAGCAGGTCCTCAAGGAATCAATCCTGAAGCACTTACATGAGAGGAAAGTGATCAGGAACAGTCAGCATGGATTCACCAAGGGAAGGTCATGCCTGACTAATCTAATCGCCTTCTATGATGAGATTACTGGTTCTGTGGATGAAGGGAAAGCAGTGGATGTATTGTTTCTTGACTTTAGCAAAGCTTTTGACACGGTCTCCCACAGTATTCTTGTCAGCAAGTTAAAGAAGTACGGGCTGGATGAATGCACTATAAGGTGGGTAGAAAGTTGGCTAGATTGTCGGGATCAACGGGTAGTGATCAATGGCTCCATGTCTAGTTGGCAGCCGGTGTCAAGTGGAGTGCCCCAGGGGTCGGTCCTGGGGCCGGTTTGTTCAATATCTTCATAAATCATAGAATATCAGGGTTGGAAGGGACCCCAGAAGGTCATCCAGTCCGACCCCCTGCTCGAAGCAGGACCAATTCCCAGTTAAATCATCCCAGCTAGGTCTTTGTCAAGCCTGACCTTAAAAACCTCTAAGGAAGGAGATTCTACCACCTCCCTAGGTAACGCATTCCAGTGTTTCACCACCCTCTTAGTGAAAAAGTTTTTCCTAATATCCAATCTAAACCTCCCCCACTGCAACTTGAGACCATTACTCCTCGTTCTGTCATCTGCTACCATTGAGAACAGTCTAGAGCCATCCTCTTTGGAACCCCCTTTCAGGTAGTTGAAAGCAGCTATCAAATCCCCCCTCATTCTTCTCTTCTGCAGGCTAAACAATCCCAGCTCCCTCAGCCTCTCCTCATAACTCATGTGTTCCAGACCCCTAATCATTTTTGTTGCCCTTCGCTGGACTCTCTCCAATTTATCCACATCCTTCTTGTAGTGTGGGGCCCAAAACTGGACACAGTACTCCAGATGAGGCCTCACCAATGTCGAATAGAGGGGAACGATCACGTCGCTCGATCTGCTCGCTATGCCCCTACTTATACATCCCAAAATGCCATTGGCCTTCTTGGCAACAAGGGCACACTGCTGACTCATATCCAGCTTCTCGTCCACTGTCACCCCTAGGTCCTTTTCCGCAGAACTGCTGCCGAGCCATTCGGTCCCTAGTCTGTAGCTGTGCATTGGGTTCTTCCGTCCTAAGTGCAGTACCCTGCACTTATCCTTATTGAACCTCATCAGATTTCTTTTGGCCCAATCCTCCAATTTGTCTAGGTCCTTCTGTATCCTATCCCTCCCCTCCAGCGTATGTACCACTCCTCCCAGTTTAGTATCATCCGCAAATTTGCTGAGAGTGCAATCCACACCATCCTCCAGATCATTGTCTAGCTCCATGTCTAGTTGGCAGCAGGTATCAAGTGGAGTGCCCCAATCGGTCCTGGGGCCGGTTTTGTTCAATATCTTCATAAATGATCTGGAGGATGGTGTGGATTGCACTCTCAGCAAATTTGCGGATGATACTAAACTGGGAGGAGTGGTACATACGCTGGAGGGGAGGGATAGGATACAGAAGGACCTAGACAAATTGGAGGATTGGGCCAAAAGAAATCTGATGAGGTTCAATAAGGATAAGTGCAGGGTCCTGCACTTAGGACGGAAGAACCCAATGCACAGCTACAGACTAGGGACCGAATGGCTCGGCAGCAGTTCTGCGGAAAAGGACCTAGGGGTGACAGTGGACGAGAAGCTGGATATGAGTCAGCAGTGTGCCCTTGTTGCCAAGAAGGCCAATGGCATTTTGGGATGTATAAGTAGGGGCATAGCGAGCAGATCGAGGGACGTGATCGTCCCCCTCTATTCGACATTGGTGAGGCCTCATCTGGAGTACTGTGTCCAGTTTTGGGCCCCACACAAGAAGGATGTGGATAAATTGGAAAGAGTCCAGCGAAGGGCAACAAAAATGATTAGGGGTTTGGAACACATGACTTATGAGGAGAGGCTGAGGGAACTGGGATTGTTTAGTCTGCAGAAGAGAAGAATGAGGAGGGATTTGATAGCTGCTTTCAACTACCTGAGAGGTGGTTCCAGAGAGGATGGTTCTAGACTATTCTCAGTGGTGGAAGAGGACAGGACAAGGAGTAATGGTCTCAAGTTGCAGTGGGGGAGGTTTAGATTGGATATTAGGAAAAACTTTTTCACTAGGAGGGTGGTGAAACACTGGAATGCGTTACCTAGGGAGGTGGTAGAATCTCCTTCCTTAGAAGTTTTTAAGGTCAGGCTTGACAAAGCCCTGGCTGGGATGATTTAATTGGGGATTGGTCCTGCTTTTGAGCAGGGGGTTGGACTAGATGACCTCCTGAGGTCCCTTCCAACCCTGATATTCTGTGATTCTATGACCCCTCTCATTCCCATTTCTCTCCTAACTTGGCCCTGGAATTCTGTATTAGAAACATTGTATGTATTGAAATCTCAATTACTAATGTAGCAAAAGTAAAATAATAAACGCACCCTTAACTAAAGGGACTCAATGAGCCCTGAGCACCAATTGTGGCATCTGGCTCTTTGTCCCAAAGCTTAGAGGCACAATGAATCTATGGGAACAGTAAATAGTCTGATTATACAGAACTTCTGGCTGAATTCAGAAAGGCAGACTTGAAGTATTTCACATGTTGTTGGCAATGTAAACTGAATTGCACATAGTTAAAGTAAACCCATAAGAAGGAAATGCAAATTCCCATCCTTGAGTTGCTCGCAGTGGGTTAGTCCCTAATCAGTGATCATGCGCATGAGATTTTTAGCCTTAATTCTGATCTTTCTGGCTCTTAAGGACTAAACCTGCTACCAAATTCATTGCACATTCATGAAGTGCACTGTAGAGAGCTATACAAAATCGTCAGTGTCCATTGCTGCATAAATAGAATTCTAGACATGGTACAAATTCTACAGCAGAAATCCTAAAGTCCTATGGTTATACTGCATATGTAGGGTAGGGATTATTCATACAACCTCCATTAGTGCTTAAATCATGACTTTGTAATGAAGAATATCAACTGTATTTTTGATCAGTCTCAACTGGATACAGGCTTCTACTTTCCTCATTCCACATGTACTTAATGTCAAAGTTTGTCTCAGCAGCACATTTCTTCTTTTCCCATGATGGTATCGCTGCTGCCAGAATTAAAAGGCTTAAATCAATAGTTGGTTGATTTTTTCCTCATTTTTAGGTTAATGAAAATTTAAAATACTTAAGCCTCTACTCCGATCTTTAATTAGAACAAGATTACCGGAATCATACGCATGTAAAAATTAATTTACAGCTTTGTCAGTTGGCTTCCTTGCAGTCAGTTAAAATATTCAGGAGCCTTAAAAGGACATGTTGTAATTCAAGCCTGAAATTGGACCCAGTTTTATTCTGTTACGTTCACAAATTCAGAACACTTTTCTGTGGTTTTTGCCTGCACTAGCTGTATGTTCAAGTTACTGTCGTCTATTGGGTACTCACCCTTCTTGACTGGCCTTCCCAAGATGGAGCCTGTCTTCCAGACTAAGCACCTCCGCTCCCGCTGACTTCAACAGGAGCTGCAGGTGTTCGCCATCTCTGAAAGCAAGAGTAAAACCTTGATCCCACTGAAATAAACAGAAGTTGACCTCAGTGGGGCCAGAACTTCATTTGTGTGTGTGTGTGTAAAGCGCCTAAGTCCCATAGACTTTCAAGTGGGGCAAGTGCACTTAAGTCACTTAGGTGCTTCTGAAAAATTACACGCTGGTCCACTTATCTCACCCCCATCCATAATCTCTAATACTAACCTACAGTTAATGGAGAACAGCTTTTCGGTCAGCCCATACAAGAAGTGAAAGATTGGACAAATGACCAGGGAGGAGGAGTATAAAAATATTGGTCAGGCATGCAGGAGTGAAATCAGGAAGGCCAAATAACACTTGGAGTTGCAGCTAGCAAGAGATGTTAAGAGTAACAAGAAGGCTTTCTTCAGGTATGTTAGCATCAAGAAGGAAGTCAAGGAAAGTGTAGGCCCCTTACTGAATGAGGGAGGCAACCTAGTGACAGAGGATGTGGAAAAAGCTAATGTACTCAATACTTTTTTTGCCTCTGTCTTCACGAACAAGGTCAGCTCCCAGACTACTGCACTGGGCAGCACAGCATGGGGAGGAGGTGACCAGCCCTCTGTGGAGAAAGAAGTGGTTCGGGACTATTTAGAAAAGCTGGACGAGCACAAGTCCATGGGGCCGGATGCGCTGCATCTGAGAGTGCTAAAGGAGTTGGCGGATACGATTGCAGAGCCATTGGCCATTCTTTGAAAGCTCATGGCGATCGGAGGAGGTCCTGGACGACTTGAAAAAGTCTAATGTAGTGCCCGTCTTTAAAAAAGGGAAGGAGGAGAATCCAGGGAACTACAGGCCAGTCAGCCTCATCTCAGTCCCTGGAAAAATCATAGAGCAGGTCCTCAAGGAATCAATTTTGAAGCACTTAGGGGAGAGGAAAGTGATCAGGAACAGTCAGCATGGATTTGCCAAGGGCAAATCATGCCTGACTAATCTAATTGCCTTCTATGACAAGATACCTGGCTCTGTGGATGAGGGGAAAGCAGTGGGCGTGTTGTTCCTTGACTTTAGCAAAGCTTTTAATACGGTCTTCCACAGTATTCTTGTCAGCAAGTTAAAGAAGTATGGGCTGGATGAATGGACTATAAGGTGGATAGAAAGTTGGCTAGATCGTCGGGCTCAATGGGTAGTGATCAATGGCTCCATGTCTAGTTGGCAGCCGGTATCAAGCGGAGTGCCCCAAGGGTCAGTCCTGGGGCCAGTTTTGTTCAATAACTTCACTTAATGATCTGGAGGATGGTGTGGATTGCACCCTCAGCAAGTTTGCAAATGACACTAAATTGGGAGGAGTGGTAGATACCCTGGAGGGTAAGGATAGGATATAGAGGGACCTAGACAAATTAGAGGATTGGGCCAAAAGAAATCTGATGATGTTCAACAAGGACAAGTGCGGAGTCCTGTACTTAGGACAGAAGAATCCCATGCACCGCTACAGACTAGGGACCGAATGGCTAGGCAGCAGTTCTGCAGAAAAGGACCTAGGGGTGACAGTGGACGAGAAGCTGGATACGAGTCAACAGTATGCCCTTGTTGCCAAGAAGGCTAACGGCATTTTGGGCCGTATAAGTACGGGTATTGCCAGCAGTTCGAGGGACGTGATCATTCCCCTCTGTTTGACATTGGTGAGGCCTCATCTGGAGTACTGTGTCCAGTTTTGGGCCCCACACTACAAGAAGGATGTGGTAAAATTGGAAAGCATCCAGTGGAGAGCAACAAAAATGATTAGGAGACTGGAACTCCTGGCTTATGAGAAGAGGTTGAGGGAACTGGGATTATTTAGTCTGCAGAAAAGAAGAATGAAGGGGGATTTGATAGCTGCTTTCAACTACCTGAAAGGGGGTTCCAAAGAGGATGGAGCTAGGCTGTTCTCAGTGGTACCAGATGACAGAACAAGGAGTAAGGGTCTCAAGTTGCAGTGGGGGAGGTTTAGGTTGGGTATTAGGAAAAACTATTTCACTAGGAGGGTGGTGAAGCACTGGAATGCATTAGCTAGGGAGGTGGTGGAATCTCCTTCCTTTGAGGTTTTTAAGGTCAGGCTTGACAGTGCCCTGGCTGGGATGATTTAGTTGCGGATTGGTCCTGCTTTGAGCAGGGGGTTGGACTAGATGACCTCCTGAGATCCCTTCCAACCCTGCTATTCTATGATTCATAGAGGTTGTGGCTGTGATCCCTGATGTAGAGTGTGCGTGGGTTAGCTGGTGACCATCGGTGTGTCCTCGCAACCAGGGATTTGTTATGGGACTGGGATTCTGAACCTCTGGGTTGCAAGAACCCCTAGAGAAAGGGATTGGTGGTAGGCTCACCAACAGGTGTTTTAGTGGCTTTTTGACAAACCTCCCTATTTCTCCCTTTCATTTTGGGGGGGAAAAGGCATATGTAGCCCTTACAGTTTCAGAGATCCCTGCCTGAATCCGTGGGCAGCCTGAAACAAAAGATCCAAGAGGCGCTAATTGTCAGTCACAGCAATGTCCATTCTGTGTCAATGGAGTGTGACATTTTTTTTTCTAGTATGCCTTGAAATGTGGTCAATATTGTCTCTTGTCTGTCTTAGACCTGCCTACAGCTGCATCTTGCCCTTCCCTCAAGGTGTGTTAATTGGATTTCACGGTATGTTCCCTGCACTGTTCATGGAGCTAGGTGTTAGGGGGCTTATTCTTTCACCCACTTACTTCCCTGGTCCTTCTCGCATAAACAGAGAGCAACAATAACCGAAGTCCAAAGGTGCAAACAGTTCGATGTTTATTGGGGTGAACTTCCAGCAAGCATGATTCCAGTTTAATGATGGGAACACTGAGCCTTGGGGTGGCTCTGTGGGATCAGATTGTTGCTTTGGTGGGTGTGCATGAAAACTCTGGGCATGGGGGAGGCAGTTATACCTTGTGTAAGATTAATATGGCTAATATAATGTTATGGAGATTAAATTATATGGAAGGAATTTGCATTTTCCCAGAATGTGTGCAGTGTATATTGGAGAAGGGGTAAAAGAAATGCAAATAAAACATGGTACTTAATTAAAATCCTATTAGGGCTCCAAAAGGGGCCACAGTAGGTTGTGCTTTCTTTTTCAGATCTCTGTGGGTTTTGGAGCAGGAGATGAAAGTGGAAAGTAATCAGAACTCTAGTGGAAGTAAAATGTTTCCCTTTTAAGACCATGTCTGAGCTGCTAACAGCTTTGGATCCAAAAGCAAGCTAGTAAGCCTCTGTGTAAATGCAAATTACCTAGCTGATGGGCACAAAGGAGCTGCAAATAATGAATACATCTGATCAGCAAACAAGCTACTAGAAGACTCAGATTATGGCCCTCCAGGAAAGGGAGGTGAAAAAACAAGTCAAGCCTGAAAATAAGGGGGACAGGTTAACTTTAAGGGGTGTGTGTGGGGAGGGGAGATGGGAACAGGGAATGGGGGTAAGGAAATTGGAATCATGTTTTGCTAAAGGGGGAGATGGGAACAGGGAATGGGGTAAGGCTCTGTGGTGTCAGAGCTGGGAAGGGGGACACTAAGGAAGGAAACTGGAATCATGCTTGCTGGAAGTTCACCCCAATAAACATTGAATTGTTTGCACCTTTGGACTTGGGGTTCATGCGAGAAGGACCAAGGAAGTAAGTGGGTGAAGGAATAAGCCCCCTAACACTAGGCAGCAGGCTGGTGTCCTCCACGCCTCCTCTTCCCTCTTCAGTGCATCTGTCCCTCTGGTGGGCTCAGACCCATGCACGCATCAAAATGCTTGTTAGCTATTGTGATCTCTCCAAGGCATTGTCTCAGTAGCTGGCAAAGAATTCTGGGATTTGTGTATGGCCACTAAAAGAGAGACACACTGAGCCATTTGGGGAGCAAGCATTTATTGTTACAAAAGAAATCCACTGAATTCTCCCAAAAACGTGTGGGTTGACAAAATCAGAAGCCTCGTGTATTAAATGGCAACACTATAATCATGCAAGTCCTGCAAGAGTCAGACTTGCTATCTCTGAACAGGGAAAGCTGACAAGCCACATATAACTGGGGAGACCGTGATTGTGCTGTCTTAAATGTTGTGCTGAGATCTGCCCAGTCAAGTCAAAGCAGTTCCCATCTCCAGTGATGCAGTCTGTGAACAAATTCGTGATGTTGCTGCAGAAGTTTAGGAGCAAATGTCTAGAACAATTCAGGAGAGCGGATATTTCTCAAGACAACTGGATGAAATTACAGATGTGCTTTTTACTTAACTCTTAAATTTTGTTTCAGAGTGAGGAGGATCCATACATGAGTACTTTGTTTTTCTGTATACTGACAGGTGGAGGAATCTCTTCAAAGCTTTCCAGCAATCTGTTCTAGCAGCTGGGTTGGATTGGCCCTGGGTTAGGCTTTGGCACCAGCCATGCAAATATGACCAGAAAATAGTAGCCTTGTGATTATATAATCCAGTCTATTGCATCCCAGGCCAATTGTTAAAATTACTGGGAAACTTCAGCAACAAAGAAGATACTAGCGGGGACTGAAAACCGTATTCGAGGCTGTAGAAGTTCAGCAAAGATAGCCAGGGCCTATTTCATATGATGAAATAGACACTCTGCATCAACAGTTCCTCTTCCAAATTCAAGTGTGACTTTCATGTAGCAAAGTTCTGAATCCCATGCCTGAGCTCAGAACACATGAGATCTCCTTGCTGACATGGCTCTGCTCTTGCAGAATATTTCACTGGCCAGCACTTGCTTGGTCTGAATGCTTCTCTCCAGGGAGGGACTGAATATGATGTGGGTTCTCAACATAAGGGGTGCCAACAAGTGTAATGGGCTTGCAACTACCCTACCTTTCCTACATTGCTAAATGGGCCAGGCAGCCTTGGAGTATGGAAAAGGCTGAGAACCAGTTACAGGGAATTGTAAAAGTGCTCCTGAAGCGTGTTGAAAGAGCTACATCTCAGGGGACTTGTGAGCATTACTCACGGTATGTCTACACAGCGAAGTTGTCGACAAAACTTAAAAAAGCTCCTCTCTTCCCCCGCTAAAGACAAAAGTTTTGTCGACGCAAGTGGCAGCGTGAATGCAGCTTTGTCGGCAGGAGCACTCTAACGCCGCTTGTGGGCCTGGAAGTATTTTGTCTGCAAAAGTACTGACAGAGCGTTTTTACACACGCTGACTTTTAGTGACAAGGCTGTATCGACACAGCCTTGTCACTAAAAGCTGTGTGGTGTAGACAAGCCCTCAGCAAAGTATTCTCCCCCCCCCCCTTTTATTTTTCTCCCAGAGGGGGAAGCTGAAATGGGCTGTGATCTGCCCAAGGCCAGAGGGAGACGTCACTGTCAGACACACAAGATTGGGAAACTCCTGGAGTTCTAATCTCAGCTCTGTCCGCAGGCAAGCATTCTGCCAGCACTACCTCACAATAACTAGCGTATGCAGGCTCAGTGAATGCCGATAAGGAAAGCCTTCCTTGTAATCTTCCAGAGGGGTTCAAACAGGTGACTTACATTTTGAAGTAACAGAAAGTGCAATATCTCCTTTACTACTTAGAATGTAAATGAGGGCTAGAAAATAAACACTTACAGGGCAGACATAGATACTGTGCTTTCTTGCTCTGTGCTTATCAAAATACAGCACTACTTGATTGTAGGGTGGGTTAGACATTCCACACAGATGATAAACTCATTTTCCTTATCAAATATTTAAACATGTACAAAGAACTCAAACTTGGAGCAGGGGTTGGATTCAGAAATAATTTCATGGACCTTCTCTACATAGGAGCTTGCCTTGGCTTAAGTAAACCTGTCTTTTTCACAGGGTGGATTTGATTTAAATCATGGTTTAAATCACTAGTCAGGAAGACTCTATTTAATCATGGGTTTCTACATAAAAGTGCATTCTTGTTGGTTATTATAAAATAACCAACATATTCTTCACAACTCAGAGATAGATGTAGGTTTCATTTTTAGGAGGGACACTATACATTTTTAAACAGTGATTTATTTGGAAAACTTTTCAGATTCGTTTTACAGCTGTATCAGAAAATGAATGATGGTTTGGTTATTTCACTTACCAAAGGTAATTGAAGCAGTTCACCTCCAAGTGACTTCATAAATATCTATATCCAATTCAGCAGGTTAATCATTAATATTTGGAGGATTTTCTTGTCATGCTGTATTAGGAGGAGAACATCACCAGACAGACATTGAAATTGTTTTATTTAACTAATACAACAATGTTATATATTCTGGATTTTTTTCTTCAACAGCAAACATATATTTTAACAAAACAAGCATATTTCATTTGTCTCACATTTATCTCACAGACTTTTATTTCCAGACTTCTCCTTGTCCAGATTTATTCCACCCCAAACAATTTTCTATTCATTGAACTTTTTGAAACTTTGCACTTTTAGAGAGAGGTGAGGGATTGACTGTGTACACAAATTTGCAGAGGGACAATAGGGTTGCGGTCTGTTATTTCTCACCTCTATATAGTATTTTAAAACATTTTTGCTGTTAACAAGCATGTTACCTCTGGAGACCCAAATCGAGTTTGAGAACTGCAAATCTAAGTGTCTCTGGTGGTATCTTCTAGACTGAGCACTGAGTCCCATTGGGTAGATAGAAAGATTAATCTAAATAGTCTATACAGAAGCCTGTGGAACCCCATAAGACTGGATCCCTAATCTGTGAACTATTGGAACTCATTTACAAAACTTTTCTTAAACGTTTGACTATATTGTCTCATACTTTAGAATTAGAATTTATAATCCCTATTCCATGATGAGATATCTTTGAGCTATAATGTATCTTTATCTTTAGATAGGTTTTTGCCTCCAAAAGCATTTTATCCAAAAAAACAAATTTAAATTAAATTAAAATCAGATTTTTTTTTAAATCATTTTTAAATCATTGATTTTATCCACCCTGCTTTTTCAAATGAATGTAGTCAAATCTGTACATAGACAAGGCCATTGGTGGTAGATTTTTAAAGTAAAGTATTACTTGATATTAAAATCATGATTACTAAGTGGCTTTTACATTCATCTATAAAAGGTAGACCTATTTTAACAATAAAACTGAGCCATTGGAATTCAGCTGAGCTGCTGCAGAATTAAGTTTCCCTTTCCTTGCAGTTCTGTCTTTTTGGCTCAGAAGGAGGCATGGCTCTCCCTTGAGGCTCAAACTCCAGTGTAATCCTGGCAATATAAGTTTGGAGGAAACTGACAGATGTGAACCTCCTAAAATAGAAGCGTAACTTCCTGCAGGGACCAAAATATGAGCCTCATTGTTGGCACAATATTTCCATTTTGGTATCCTGAATATTCTACTCTGGAATGGTCTTGGCTTATACTACACACCTTCAGGTGGGCTCTGCAGAAGTGCCCAGTGTTCAGTTAATGGCTGTCACTGAAGTCAGTGGTAAGATTCCCATTGCCTGCAGAGAACAGAGTTAGCCCAGCAATGAGTACTTCTGAGAATTCCAACCTTTGTGTCTCTGTTAGTTGGCTATTGCCTAGTGGTCAGGTTGACGAGAGACTGTTCTTCAGAGGAGCTGAGTGCCCACATCTTCATTTGACTTCACTAGGAGTTTCCATCACCTCTGAAAACTGTACCTTTTCCCCCCTTGTTCTGCCAGTTGCTGGAGTGATTCAGAAGTTAGGAGGTATTTCTATCTAGCTGCCCTAAGTAATTCTAATGTGTCTATTGCTGTAGCTGGCTTTTCTGGTTATATGCCATCTTCATATCTGCATGCAAAGCAGTTTTGTTGGGAGTGGTGTGTACACAAGTCACTGCAGTTCATGATGCAAAGAATTTCCAATATACTTTATGCCCGTTTTTAGTGCGAAACAGTTCATCTGCTGTTCCTGTGATCAGTGGACCTTAATGCAGATTGTGGAACCTGGAATGTTAAGGTCTTCAGTTACATCCCATTTACACTTAAAATGCTGCATTGGCACGGCTGCACCGCACTTCCACTGGCGTAGTTAATCCACATCCACGAGAGGCAGTAGCTATGTCAGCAGGAGAGACTCTCCCATCGACACAGCTCTGTCTACACCGGCGCTCAAGGGTGTAGATTTTTCACACACCTGAGCGATGTAGGTATACCAAAATAATTCTGTAGTGTAGACCTACCCTCAGTCTCTTATATGTACGGTTTGTTCCAGACTTGTGCCTTGTCTGGCTCTCAGACTTCTGCCTTCGTAACTGCACATTGGATATTCTACAGAGCAGCCTACTTGTAACGACCACATATCCTGTAGATTGTACCTCTTAATCCACTGGTCACTAAGCAGACAGTATGTACCGAGGATTCTTTGTTGCTGTTTATGGGTATAGGCAGGAATACCGTCAACTGGACTATTTATGTAGAGCTACATTCAGTATCTGTCGCCTCAGGGTATTAAAAGGAATATTTAAACAGACACTCCTTTATTGAGAGAGGGAGAGCTTCAGATTTTGTATGGCGGTATCAGACATGGAAAATCAAGGGGGTGGCTTACCCTATGTAGAGAGCTAACGTTGCCGAGAAATAAGGAGGTTGATCTCTTTTTTGAAGGAATTTTTCTCATGAGGCTTAAGTGCTGTTTGTTTTACTTGTGACAAATTCCTCTAAAGTTGCTTTCTATTGATGCTGTGTACACTAGTGCTTGCAGGGGCCCCATCTCTGCCCTTTGTCCTTTGTGCGGCACAGAGACCGTTCCTGCCCCAAAGATCGTACAGTCAAAAACTCAAGAGCGAGGGTAGAGGAAAGAAAGCACTATCCCCATTGCCCAAATGTGGAGCTGAGGGACAGTCTTGCCAAAGGCCACAGTCAGTCTGGGGCAGAGCCAGAAATTGAACCCAGATGTCCAGCGTTCTAGTCTCATGCTTAAACCACAAGACCAACTTTCCACTCACTGTAGCTTGTCTAAGCTTCCCTTGGACTATCTTTGTGCCTTGCTCCCACTAAAGATTGGGGAGTGTGGAGACACGCAAAGCAACCTACAGTTTCCCTAACTACTCTGGATGGAGTAAATTTGGGTGCAGGTGAGGATTTGGCTCGACCTGTTGCAGCCATTTTACCTGTTGCTTTTTTCTTCTGCTCTTTTCAGTAACTAAAAATGTCGTGTATGTGTGAGGTCAAAGGTAAGGAAGAGAAAGGATGAAGTGACTAATATATTTTTATTCATAATTTTTGACCTATTTAGCATGGTCTGGATAATTAGCATTTCTTTTAAATGAGGGGAGACACATGATCGGGTGGGAGGGGAACCATTATTCCAACTAGCCATTATCTTGCTGAAAAATCTGCTTCTCGCTTCAGGTACCAGCAGATGTTGAAAAATGTCAGGACCGAGTGGAATGCTTCAATGCTGACCTGAAAGCCGACATGGAGAGATGGCAGAACAACAAGCGCCAAGATTTTAGGCAGCTGCTTATGGGAATGGCAGATAAAAACATCCAGTACTATGAGAAGGTACTGCCCTGAGCTGCAGCCGCACTGGATGGTCTCATACAAATACTCCCTTTGAGTGACTTAGTCAGGGATGGCTTTCAAAAATTGCAAGCCCTGCATTGCAGTAAAGAACCTAGTGCTCAGTGCGCGGACTTCACGTCAGGTGCCGCCCCTGCCTCCAGGTTAACTTGGTTCTGCAAATATTTACCATTGAGCTTACTGGAGTAAGGAAGGCGTCTGTGCCCCCTTCCTGCTTCCGACTTTCACTGAGTCACTGGAGGAAGAGCCAAGTATGCTACATGGCCCTATGGGAAGATTATATGTTAAGGAAATGGAGGTTGGGGAATAGCCATCTTAATTTTACCTTTGTGCATCATGATTAACTTTTGGCTACTTGATGTACTGTTTCTGTAACTGGGTAGGCAGTAGTACTGCTGAAAAGAATCTGAGGGTTATAATATATCACAAATGGAATACGAGTCATCAATGTGATGCAGCTGCAAAAAAGGCTAATGTCATTCTGGGGTGTATGAACAGGCACATCATACGTAAGACATGGGAGATAATTGTCCTGCTCTGCTTGGCACTGCTGAGGCCTAAGCTGGAGTACTGTATCTGGTTCTGGGTGCCATGAAAAATATGACCAACAGGAGAGAATTCAGAGGAGAGCACCAAAAATGATAAAAAGTTTAGAAAACCCGACCCCTGAGGAAAGGAAAACAACTGGGCATGCAATAAAAAGACAGAGGGAGGACATACGTCTTCAAATATGTTAAGTGGTGGTGTTAAAGAGGATGGTGATCGATTGTTCTCCATGTCCACTTAAAGGTAGGACAAGAAGTAATCGGCTTAATCTGCAGCAAGAGAGATTTAGATTAGATATCAGGAAAAACTTCCTTATCATAAAGATAGTTGAACAGGTTGTGGAATCCCTGTGTTTAGAGGCTTTAAAGAATAGGTTAGACTAACACCTATCAGGGATGGTCTAGCTATATTGGGCCCTGTCTCAGCACAGGGGGCTGGACTAGATGACCTCTTGAGGTCCCTTTTAGCCCTACATTTCTATGGTTCTGCATTATTTATTATTTGTATTACTGTAGCACACAGGAGCGCTTACAATATCCATGGTTCTTTGCTTCATTCACTGCCTATCTTAGCAGTTGTGCCTTATGAGAGCACACAAAGTATGAGATAATAGTATGTCAATATCTAAATGTTAGTTTAAATGCTATTTTAATCTCTATGCATGAGGAGGGCGACGTTAGTTTTGGCACTTCTTGACTTGAAAGCTGAACCCTATAGCCTGAACAAAGATTTTTTTGAATAGCATTTCCTAGGTTTGCTGTTAAGGAAAATGATTCTGTTGTCCAGCACTGTTTGAGTAGGCCCTACTCAAATGCCCTGGTTTGGGCACGGTGTGCTACTGAAAGTGGGAGTTGCTGACAGGGGTGTGCTGAATGGGTGTTTGGGTCTAAGTAACCATAAAAATAAGCCTGGAATGAAAACTACCTGTGTGGCCGCACCCCCTGTTCTGTGGCATCTGCCTATGTTTGTAGGGATTGGGGGTGGTCAGGTTAGTCAGAAGCCTGGAACCGGGGTCAGCGTTGGGTGCCGCGCCACAGGTCAAAGCCTGAGCGAGCGTCGGGAACAGGATGTAGGAGGAGGGACCTGGAATAAGTCAGGCAAGAAGAAGGGGTCTGCAGTAGCAGCCAGCCAGGGATTCACCTAGTTGCTTGGACAACTTCCTGTGCCTTTTTCTAGCTCAAGTAGTGTGACCCAGCCAATGGGTGAGGCTGGGTATCTCCCCCAGTCAAGAGCTTTGTGGGCAGGGCTCTTGGTGAAGGATCATAGGCCTCAAACTGAGGGTTCCCAGGCAGTGCTCAGAATGTCCTCCACCGCGCACTTCACCCAAACCAGTGGAGAAAGGGGCTAGCGAAGCTCAAGCTCACAATGTGCTACAGTACCCAGCAATCAGCCTTGTGTTTAGTGCGTCTTTTAAAATAAATGTACTTTAACCTGACTGCTTTGTTACACCTTCTTCCCCTTTCTGGCTTTGCTCTGTTTCTTTTTTGTCTCTCCCTACACCTTCTATGCAGTGTCTCTAATCCCCTACAAAGGATTCTCTAGCTCTTCTCTGGCTTTCTTCTCTCTCAGAATTTGTGTTGTATCTAACTCATTAGACAGATTCTCTCACACGTGGGACTTGAAAACTTTACCAGAGTCAAGAGTTAAATTTCCCCCTCCCTACCCCTAAAGAGCTCACCCTGTTGGGGATCCACCTTGAAAATCTGGCGTCACAGTGGGAGCTACTGCGTGCTGAGCACCTTAAAAAAACCTGGCTCTTCTTGAGATCCCTATTTGGGAATGGAGCTGTCTTGAAATTCTGGCCCCTAATAGCCAGAGGAGTGAGGTCCAACTTTTTAAAGGTATTTCGGCTTCGCAGCGCTGAGTGTTGCAATGCCCAAGTCTCATCTCAAACCTTAATAGGATTAAGGCTCCTAAGTGCCTAAATCCCTCTGGAAATTGAGCCTTAGGATCTTAAATCTATTGAGTGTTGCAACGTTAAACAAAGAAACGCCAAAATATCTTTAGAAGGCTGGGCCCAAGCCTATTAGATCTGCATGAAAGCTGTTGCCCTGGATGATGATGCTTCGTTTGCATAAGAAACCCCAGATAATTGGATTCCTATCCAGAAGTGTCTCTGGATCCTAACTAAATACTCCGCATTTATTCGGCTAGGCAAAAGCTTATTTGAACAGTGAACCCCTATAGCTGCCAGAAGGGAAGTAGGAACAGTTTCTCTGTTATGTCTTTATCACTCTGCCCAGCCTCTTCCCTAGGGCATAGACCCATTGTCTGTCTCTCTGCTTAGAACTTTACCGAACTGCTAGTTGCTGTAGGCTGCTTAAAGCTGTTAGAAGCAGTCTTTGCCCTCAAAATAACGTCTTACAAAGGCACTAGGGAGCCTTTCATTGCTACAAGGAGCCAGCATGGTGATTGTCCAGTTGTCTGTAGCTCTGCCCATTCATGCTTTCCAAATATTGTGTGACTTCCTTTCAGTTTAGCTTTGGAATTTCTGAAGTTTCTACTCATTTGGGATTTTTGATGACTAACGTTCTTAGTTAGTCACTTAGTTCTCAGTGTGTCCCCCCCTTAACTCCAGCCTAGCAACTTCTTTTGTCTGGGAATTTAGAAAACTGTTTCTTAACTTCCTGTCTTTCGAGGTACTAAACTGATGGCTAACAGGATCACGCTTTGTGAGACCTCTTATCGTGCATGCCTGAGTGGTGGGACAAGAATGAGGAATCAGGAGTATGTAATGTAATCTTTTTTAAAATAGTTTTTTGTTAATACATATTGTTTGTTTGTTTGCAGTGCCTTACAGCATGGGAGTCAATTATACCACTATTACAGGACAAACCAGAGACCAAATAAGAAGCTCCATAGCCCACAGACTTCTCTACACAAGTGCACAGTACCACTAAACAACCTACTGGGGCTGTATGATGCACTACTCTGAGAGCTACCTGAAAAGTGCCAGCTATGCCTAGTCTGGTACAGACCCATTGAAAAGCATTTGGACTTTTCCTCTGTGTTTAAACCGGTATGTTTCATCTTTTGAGTTACATTAATGGTTCTTTCTTCAGCCTGTGGAGTATTCTTGGGCTTGTAATGGAAATACACAGGGATCAAGTCGCTTCTTGATAAAGAAAACTTTACCTCTTTATTCCGGAAGAACTAATGAGTGGAATACTAAAAAGATGAAAATAAAACTCTAAACTGCAAGGTGCCAATATGACATCTTTATTACCATCCTCTTTGTTTGCTAAATAAGGGTTGATTCCCATGAAACAGTGCCCACCAACCCACCCTTCTTCTTTTGTGTGTGTGGTGGTGGTGGTGTTTTTTTTTTTTTTTCCTTGCTGGAGAGGGAATGGCCAGAAGTGGACACTTACTACAATTTGTAAACTCCCTGGATTACGCAATTTTGGAGCTGGATCTTTGTGTGGGAGTTTGGGCTAGTCCTAGATTAGAACATACGGCCACTTCTGCAAAAAGCACATGATGCAAACCTGAACTGTGTTTCCTGAGCGTGGCGAGCACTCTGTTCATATTGACTGTCCCATACTCCTTTGTTTACCTTTGGTGATATGAAGTAATGTAAATTGGCTGAAGCGCACATGTGACAGATTTGGGGATCAAAGGAGGACTGGCCTGGGGCCAGGGGGTGAGTGTATGCTGTAGCCTTACAAGTTGTCATGGGAACAAACACTAGTCTGTTAACATTTTATCCCCAAAGTGAGCACAGACAGTTCTGTGATAGGATTCTTTGATCCATGCTTTCACTTGTTTTCAGAACAATCTAAGCTAGATCAGAATCCCTCTCAATCGCCCTCTGGCCTTAGGCATTTAAAACATGCCCATCATAGTAAGGATGGGTTCTTGCTTTTTTCCCTCTTTCTTTCACAGCAGCCAAAACCCCCAAAGTGTCAAGTGTTTGCTGACACCAGGTATCATTGTGCATGTGTGAAACTTGCTTTAAACATGTCAATGGCAGGTGGTAGAGAAATAATTTTTTCCCTGTTATGTACATTTAGTGGTCATGTTTATCTCTATTGATCCTCATTGAAAGGTCCTCTTAAGAGTTGCCCTTTTTTAGCTATAAATCTATTTTCCTACCAGGTTTTGTCAACCTTCTAGTCTGCAGAATCTCTTTTCCTTTCCTTATCCAGTCTCTCCAGTTCATGGCCTTTTGTTGTTAGTGGCTTTAGTACCTTCCAAAGGCAGGAGCACTGCCAAGACGGGTTACAGATACTTTGAATCTGTTAAATCTTCGTTTGCTGCTTGACCAGCTTGTTTCCTCCCATAGGAGCTCCAAGATTTAATTATTTTTGGCAAAACATAACTGTAATATTCAGGGTTCTAAGGTCAGCAAAGAGACTTTTATGCTTTTATATCCCCTCATTTTCTGCCAGAGATATTGGAATGCTCCGTTGATCCCTGGCACCATTCTGGCAAGGAAGCCAAAGTTTAATAAAAAAAAAAAAAAAATAAAATAAATTCTTATTTGTATCCCTTTTACAAAGACCATGCAAATTCCCTTTTAATTTGTGGATTGTCCCCAGTTAAAATAAATGCTATAAAATAGACCTGAAGTTTCTTCAGGTCTGCATTATCTCTGTTCAAACAACTATTACATAAAAGTTGTGGCTGTAAAATTATTAACATGGGGGGGGGGGATCACTGGGCATAACATTTGTCACGTTTAAGGCAGTTTTTCCTACTTGACCATATCATTTTCATTTGATGTAGTTTTGTGATTCTAAACCTGCAGTCCCAATTTGTCAGCATACATTTGCTTGGTGAAATCAGGGACCTTGCCTCAGGTGGGTGGTTGGTTGGTTGAAACTGCAGTATAGTAATAATATTCTGTTAGTACAGGGAGGGAAGACTTTAAGTAAGAAATGATTCTGTGTTTTTTTTCTCCCTTAAACCTTTGTCTATTCATCCTCTCTCCAATTGTTTGATACTAGGGTTTGATAATGAAGGCCTAGTTGATTTGCTGGGTTGTATGGGATAGGAGTTGTTCTGATTTGCAGTGTTATGCTTTTTGTCATTAATTCATATCATTTAGCAGTTTAAAATGATTGATAACAAAAGGTTTCATGTGGTGAAACCAGAGAATTGTTTAACCCCTCCACATACCATTTCTACCCTGCCAGATTGGTTAGGTTTTTGAACATAATTGGCTCTGAAACATCAGCATAAACCTAGGGTCAAGTAAACTTGTCTTCAGCTTCCCCAATGAGCAGGAAAGACTGATTAGGGATTGAGAAATGACAGCTTTTTCTAGCCCTGTTCTCTCACAGAATGATCAGCTAAGCTGCATTTCTGCTGAGCATTTAAAAAAAAAAAAGAAAGGTACTTTTCCCCAAGAGAACATTTGAAAAATGAAGGGGCTCTGTTTAGAGGGAAGTGAATTTAATCTATTTCCTTTTTTTTCCCCCCTTCTTCTTCTGAGTTCCCATGTTCATGCCTTTTGCCCTCCAGGCTTAGTTAGAAAACTGAAGACCAGTCATCAGCTTGTAGTTCCAGGGTCTTGGTTCTTTAAGTACATTTGCCATTTCTCAGAAAATACATATTGTACAAGGTACTGTTAGCAAAGGACATTGCTACATCAGGTAAGGATTGTAGTGGGTAGCAGGGGAGCTTTTATAGCTTCACTTAAGGCATTTAAGTACGGTAACAATTTCACCTACTGCAAAGATGGTGGGGTGTCCGGCAACAGACACCTAATGTTTTACCTATATTTACACGTAATATTAACGTTCTGCTGCACAGTCTCTGGAGCCAGTTGATTTTTAAATTACTAATCAAGTGAATGAAGTGACTTCAGTCCTTGTTTGTTGTCAAGCAAACGCCTTTTGCGGGTAAGCCATTAGAACGCTGGCCCTTCCTCGACAACCAGCCAATGGCTAGGAATGGCTCGGAAGGGTTTACTGTAAGTACACATGTATCTGGAACCCTTTAAGGGGGAAGATAGGTGGACTGCAAGTTTGGGTCACAGATCAGAGGGTACATGCCCTAGATCATGTTGCAGGTTGGATGTTGCTCTAGTGTGAAGCCGACACTGCCGGCTGCTATGCTAAATAACATAAATCACGGTTTAAATTGGAAGCAAGCTTTTGAAATGTGTTGGAAAAAGGGAGTTCTTACTTGTAACTGCAAGTCATACGAGTAGGATATTGTGTGATGGTTCCCTCTTAGACACAGCTAGCCTGTGATTGGGTCTGTCTTAACGAATCCTCACCGTATGAACCACTGTGTGAAAATGGTGGCGAGCCAGGTTTTGTTTCATAGTCTGAACAGAAGATTTTATGCCGCATGTTAGTAGCACAGAGCAGACCAACTGACTTACAAAATGACAAGTGTTTTCAGGGCTGAATTCAGTTGTCACAAGTGACTTGTTCCTATTCATGCTGCATCAGATCCTGCCCCTTGAAATGCAGGTTTAAAATTCTCTTGCAGTTCATGGTGTATGTGTGGCTATCTATTAGAGCCCAAGTCTGGCAGTGTATAAATAGTCTCACTAATTTTTGTGACTGTAGAAAAGCAAGCCCTTCACAAATACTGAGCAGAAATCCATTGAAAGAGTAACTTGGTTTCACTATATTTATTTCCTTTAATAGTTGTTTAAGCATCTTTCAGTATATCCCAATGGGCTTTTTTCTGTGTACACAGATTGATCTGGCTCAAATTGAGTGACTCCATATTGGTTAGAAACTCTGATCAACCCAAACCGCGGATACGCACTCCATGGAGCTGAACTTTCTGTGGCTTGGGCCCCATCTGCAGCTTTAAAGCGTCTTATGTTTCCTTTTAACAAATCTTGCTCCACAGCTGCCCTGTGGTGCACACTGATCCAAGGCATGTGCAGTTTCTTGCTGTCTCTCCATTACTTCTGATAGGTGTGCAATTTGGAAAGTTGTAATTCTTGAAATGGCACCAGCACATCCAGGCAAGCACTGTTTAGCTCCAATTTTTATATATAATCTATCTATATATAATCTCTCATCAGGATTTTTACTTATGCAATAAACTTGGAAGACTTAAGAAAACAAAAAATGATGGCCTTCTCAAGTAATCATTTAAAATGAAAGTTCTCCAGGTCTGTTCCATTTCATAAAGCAGTCAGGTCTTTCCTTAACTACTGGTAGTTTACCAGAGGGTAAATTGTGGTATGTTTATACTTAACACCAAAATGACTGCGTCAAGGAACTTATCACAAAATGTGATGGTTATAGAGGGAGGAGAAGAGGTGGAAAGAAGAAAGAAAACTAGGAAAAGCTCAGCAAGGGTTTAAGTTGTGTGAATGTGCAGTTTATCCATCAATGAGTTAATGCACTGGCCTTTCACCTCTGGAAATATGGCTTCAGTGTCAAGTGCAACTTGATGGCCTCCATCGCAAACCTTTGTCTGCATCACTAAAGCACTGCAGCACGTTGGCATAAATGGAAGGCCTTGACCTAGGGAGGGTCTACAGGTAGAACTGGTGGTGGTGTCGAGGGAGCTTTGTGGTGATGCTTTTGTGTAGCCTGTCCACACTTACATACTTGTTTCGGCCTTGGTTCTGCAAATACTTACGTATGTGAAGGGTTCCGTTCAATTCAGTGGGACTATTTGTGTATGTTTGCAGGATTGTGGCCTTAATCCAATTTACCCATTAAACTCACGAAATGATGCAAAATTAAAAGAAAATGTGCTTCAGACTATTAAATGGAAACTTTGTCTTCAATGCGTGGTGCTTTTGACCCAGTGTTGGTGTACGCAGAACTGTGGGCACAAATTCCGAGTTTTATTTAACAAGCTGTTTGATGTTCAGCTGCCTTAAACACTACAAGGTAGGGAGACAGTCATCTTCCTTTTCGGTTTTAACCAGCTTTTTTTTACGATAAACAATTGAAGGTCATTCAAGAAGGGAAATAACTGGGGGGTTTTTTTGTTCGTGTTTTTTTGTTTTGTTTTTTTCAGGAGAAAAATTACTAGTATTTGCCATATACATTTCTGATGTGAAACTGGGCACCTCCAGAATATTTTGGTCTTTCTGGGATATATGAAGGTTTAAATAAATATTGATATTTTAAATGTATTTTTGTCACTTTTAAAAAAAATTTTGTTTGGAAGGAATAATAGATCATTTATTGATAAACACCTGCTCGACACTACAGTCTTGGCAGGAGGTATTTGATATATAGAAATAGTCACAATTAACAGTATTAGTTTAGGGTTAAGGCAGAAAGTGCTTATCAAAATCGTAGCCTTTTGAATAACTCCTTACACTATAACACCAAAAAATATAAAAATCAAGCGTGCTTGCGTCCTCCTGGACCTGGATAGCTAAGGCCCTAATCCTACATTCAGTGGTACAGTGAGACACTTAGGTCAATAGAGACAAGGTTCTATCTACACAGATTGCAGGATTTGAGCCAGTCACCCACACAGCATACAACTAGATGATGCTGGGTTTTGTTATGCAACCGTGAACGATCTACAGTATTTCATCTCTTTTGTGGGTGGAGATTGGACAATGTTGTCCTGTTCATACTACTTCCTATGTGCCTGCACTCATGGCTCCCTTTAACATTTAGGGGAGTTTATGCCATGAGGCAAGTCGATGTTGCCATGAAATTTAACTTCTGCCAGCACATTTTTAGGAATTCATCCCTTTTGTTGCTCCGCGTGTGACACCATGAATGCCTAGGTGCCCAACCAGTTTACTGTATTTTTGACTTTTTGTAAAAACAATTACAGAAACTCTTGTTTTTTCATACCCTGGTCACCCTCACATCACCTCCCATACCAGGATAAACCAAAATGAAAGCTGTGAAGACTTGTCCTTGTGTGTGAATTAGCTAGTGGATGATGTACAGATTGGAGAGGTTTTTGTTTCCTACACTCAACCAAATTTAACACTGTTTTGCTTTTCTTGTTAAAGTCACAGGATATAAAATGTCTTTGATTTCAGGTGCTGGCATGTTTCTGTTCCTTTTCATTTAGCTCTGTATAAACATACTCTGTGCATTGTTACTATGGAATTAGTATTGATAAAAACACTTTGAGGTAAACTATTTGTAATGCTTGATAATTATTAGTGTGTACATTTTTTTTAAAGACACTGTTTCTTTACCTCAATTAATTTAAAGGAATGGACCAATCAATGTATTAAAGGATGATTTCTTTACCTAATAGTTTCTTTTTGTGTAGTCTTTACCACATCTACAGTATGATGTATGCACTTGCACTTATTTTGCTCAACTGTTTACTGCCCTGTCTTTCTCTATGGTGGTGAAACTCGTGCTTCTAATATTCCCTCTTCCTGGGCAGGGGTGAGATTTCACCTATGCTATACAAATGTGATAACTCAGTTGTTTACATCTACTTCCTTGTAGTACCCCTCACCAGAGTGCGAGCACCTCACGTACACCTTTATCCTTGCAATATCACTCTGCCTTGGTTTCCCATTTATAAAATGGGGAGAATGAGATGTTCTCTCTGTAGGGGAGTGATTTGTGCAAGGTCACACAGAGCCAGGACTTGACCCTAGAGCTCCTACAACCTAGTCCAGCATCTTGACTGCATAACCAACCTTTCCTTATGAGGACACAGTTAAGGATCCTCAGCATAGTGCAAATAAAGTAAACAGCAGGACATCGTATTTAAAGCAAATGTACTTGCTACTCTGCTTACACAAGGTGCTGAATCTTAATCCTCATGTTGCTGGGGCTTTCTAGGGTCGAGTTCACACAACTGCCTCATGATGGTCTCACTGCTTCATGGCAGGGTCACTTCGAATAGTACCCCTCCCCACCCCCCTTAGACTGCATGGATATGTTGGCACAGTGCTGTTGGAGAGAGCATCTAACACCAGGCCCACCAAACCAAGGCATTTAGCACATATACCTGTTCAGTAATTCTTTCTTGATGCATTGATTTACAACTTATTTACACATGGGGGGAAGTGAGTTTAATTGCTACATATGGGGATTTCTGGGGTCCTCGTGCCTTTCAGAAATAGTTTAACACTGTTAATAGTCAGTGGCTCCTGATGAAGTAACAACTTCAGTTTTGCATCCACTACTAATTGTACCTACAGTACGCTCTAAAAGAGAGTGTCATGCGTGAGCTCTGCTCCCGCTTCATTGCAGGTTCAGAACCTGTCCCTGATGGTCTGACTATGATCCAGCTTACAAAAAGTGTTGTGGTTTCTCAAGCTGATCAATTGGTTTACAGCTGGGGGGGGAGAGGGAAAGAGAAGGGGTAGGCTGTTCTACAAATAAGACAGTTCAGGCCCTGAAAAGCTTGCAATCATCTCTAGAGTGACAAAACAAAGGATCGAGCGCTGTATCTTCCCCTCAGGTCGGCATCACTCTGAAAAGGGGCTTCCTTCTATAAAGGAGCTTGCCCCTTTTTGTATCCCGTGTCTCTTTCTATGCCTTCACCACCCTCTAATTTAATCTGCCAGGGGAGGGTAAGGGAAATTTTTAGGTTTCTGTATTCTGACAAACCTAATCCTCCCCTCCAGGACTGACTGGTAGCAAGTCTCCCTCCCTCTTGCCTGTCCATAAATTCCTCCAGGCAGTGCTGCTGAATGGAGGTGTTTATCTCAGCAGGGGGTTGTATCTACAGCCCTTCTATGGCCAGACAGAGCTCTTGCTCCAAATGTTATTGCCACACTAAAGTTGTTGTGTGGTTTTTTTTTTTTTTTTTGGACTAGCAGCCGAGATGGTGTCATCCCTGCCACTGGCATAAATTTGAAATCAAATGCTGCTGGCCTGACTCCGGCAAAGATGGTCTACCACTTCTGTACCCCAGAAGCAGCACTGTGAGTGCCTCTCCCCTTGGGTGAGGGAGGTGGTGTGCTTACTGGCCTCTGCCAGTTGGCTACCCAGTCCATGGCATGGATACCTGGCTGCTGTCACCTAAGCCAACGGGCTTACTTTCAGCCTAAAACTAGCATGGCAGACCCAAAGAGCTGTCTTCCATCATCCGTTCTCTTGAGCTCTCTAGTACAGTAGGGTGCTCTAACCTGCAATAACTCCCAGAGCTAAAACTTGCAACGGCATGCCCTCAGGCCGCGAGGATTTCAAGGGAGCCAGACGGTGAGCGTTGCTTGCAGGCCACGATGCTGTAGAAAATAAAACGTGAATGAGAAAGTGAAGAACTGCTCAGAAGCTTTGATGGGTTCTGGTATCACTGTTCTAGTAGGAATTTGGCATAACAGGGGGAGTGTGTTTCAGATTGTTAACCATTGTCTGGTTTCTCCCATTGTACAGTCACTTTTATACTTGCTGGCCGTGCACTGGATAGCTTACATAGTGCTGTTAACTGCCACCAGGAGGAGCCTTGCACATGTAACAGCTTTCATAGAATCTCAGGGTTGGAAGGGACCTCAGGAGGTCATCTAGTCCAACCCCCTGCTCAAAGCAGGACCAATCCCCAATGTTTGGCTCAGATCCCTAAATGCCCCCCCTCAAGGATTGAACTCACAACCCTGGGTTTAGCAGGCCAGTGCTCAAACCACTGTGCTATCCCTCCCCCCAGTAATCAGTGGTGTGCACTTAAACTAGTTGGTAATTGTGCACTGACCTTGTAGAAAGGATGGGACAAGTACCAGCTCCGTAAGTGGCTCATACAATAGAACAGATAGGTGAAGGTTGCATCTCACTCTAAAGACCCAGTACTCACAGGTGGTGGTAGTAGCAGAATTCAATTGTAGGATTCGATGAGCCCCTAGCCATGACAGCTGTATGGGCATCCTTCCCTAAGGATTCTCTCTAGGGTTCAGAACTGCAGTTTCCAATTTATTTATTGCAGTTGATTAACTCATTGGTGTTTAGTTGTAGAGAGGCCACTATTTGACACAATGTCCCAGGAGGTACATGGTCGCAGGTGGCCCGTGAAGTGACCTCACCTGAGACCAGACTGCTAGCTACTGTGAAAGATGTAGACAAGCAAAGCCAGGGCTTTCTGTCTGCGAGCTGCCTTGTGTTGAATGCTAACACCCTATTCCAGTCAACACAATTCCACGTGCAATGCTGCTATAGTGCTAAATACATTGTAACTTCTTGCATGCTGTAACTACACCAACAGGTGTATCATAGGGCTGCTGGGCTGAGTGTGAGAAGGCACAGAATGGTTAGGTGGCTATTCCTGTCTCCCTGTTCCCCTTAGTCTGCACGAAGGGGTGGTATCCAGAGGAAATGTCACATTTTGCTCTTATAAACAGGTTTAGATTGGCTTCCATTTAAGAAGAATTTATTTTAGTCTCCCCCCCCCCCAAATGCTTCTGCCATTAGCACTGCGTAACTATGAACTGGGGCGGGGGGGTAGGACTAGACAGATGTGCCGTATATTGCTTTTAATGGAGGGAGTGTTTGCTGCTTTGAGATGTAAAGATGGCCAAAATGTTTTTTCTTTTTGTCCGCTTGTGATCTTTGTAATATCAAATCTGGTCTTGCTGGAGGACTTCCTGGGACTCTGGAGGGATATCAGCTTATATTGTTTACCTGCAGGAGTGGGAGTGTTAAGACATCACTTCTCCACCAAGTCAGTCACAGGTATTAAGTGTGTTAAACGAAGTATAAAACGTGCTGACTAGAAATCCTTCCTCTCTCTCTTTTCATTCCTTTGCACATGTTGCTAGTTTCACTAGCTGTCCACTCACCATAAACGCTAGCCAGGAACTCTCCACTGCCTTTTTTTTTTTTAAGGGACAAGTCATCTCAGGCTGCCTCTGTTTTTAGACATGTAATCTGTTCTTAACTTGATTATACACCAGTCTGATTTTTTCCCCTTCCCTCCTTTTTGCAAGTACTTAAGGGGGGGGGGGGAAATCCCTTAAACAAGATCCTTCCTCCTCCTTACCTGATGGGGATGATGCTTAGGCAGCCAGCGACACAAGACAAAATGAAACAGAGCCCGCTGAACCAGTCCAGTGTATGTTGATAGATCTTGTTGTAGGCTGTGGATGTAGCTACCCCCGTGATCACTAAAGACAGCTGCAGCAAGACAAACACCTTACCTGTAAACAAGCCAATAAATAGTTACTCTTAGCCAGAGCCTCAACGAAAGAAGGAAAACCACTCTATGTGGAGTCAACGTGGACAGAAAGCCACAGCCCTTAGATTCAGGCCCTTTGACACATAATAAATGTCATTTTGGATAACATGGAACCTGTAGACAAGACCACCCTTGTGCCAGAACTACTGGTCTTAAGAAGATGCCTCAGCACCTCCCCTGTAGTTGTGGACCACCTCTGCTAAGGAGGCACCAAAAACTCCTTTAAGTAGGTGCCATTGGTGTGTGTGTGAGCGCTTTCTTTAATGGGAATGCCATCTGTTCGCGTGAACAGCAAATACTTCTTTATAACTGGAGATGGGGCCTGAAGCAAAACCTGAGCACCACATGCTCCTGGATCTTGAAACAGTTTAATTTTGGTTGAATTTAGCTGCTAGGACTTTTCCTTATGCATTCACTCAGTCCTCCCACAGCTGCCTACCCCATTAGGATAAGATCTGGATGTAGCGATTTGGATCTCTCTCTAACTACCCACCACCTTTGTGCAGGATCAAACAGGAGAAGAAAATGTTGTGGAGAAAAAACCGGGTAACTGATTAAAGCATTATTATGCAGGTCAAACTTCTGAAACATGCTACCACAGTGCCAAAAGGGGACACTCTCCTAGGAAAGGATTAACGTGATTACAATCAGAAGGCTGCTTGGGAAGATGTGGTGATGTGCTATTGAACTAGGATGAGTTTGAGCTGATTGTTTCTGCATTGTCAGTTAAGGGTTGATATTTTAAATCCTCATCACTAGGTTTCAGAGGCAACAGCCTATTATGATAAATAGGGTACACATATTTGCCTTAGAGCCATGGTTTCACTGTGGCTTGGCTGTAGATGCTGTAAGACAATATTTCACATGTGGAAGCTTTTATCTTGAGGACTGTGAGGGTGAGAAACGTAACTATTTTAAATGGAAAGCTTAAATTCTGCAACAGCTAACAGGGTCCCAGCCGTGAAGTACGACTATGTGACGCCATTGTTTTAGCTTCTGCTGACTATGATGGAGGACAAAGACTGATGTGATAACGCTGATCTCCATCCTTCAGAGAGCTGGCCCCAGTTTGTGTTAAGGATCCATTTACAAATGGACATTTTAATAAATGGTGAATTGTTAGCATCTAACATCTGCTTGTAACGAGGGTTTCATCACTCTACTGCACATATTACCCCTGTCTAGAATATGCAAATAATATCTATTTATTAGCCCTTTATAAATGGAACCTGAATCTAGCATGACCATTTAGCTTTGTCCAGGGCTGTGATTAGGGCCTGGTCTACCCAGCTCCGATTTCAGCCACTGGTGTGCTGATGTGGCTACAAACTTCTAGTATAGACAGGCAAAACTTCTGAAAGGAGAAGCAGCCCCGCTCTTGCGAACTGCAGTGTACCCTTGCGGCTCTGTGTACATGGGGGGAAAAAAGGGTGAGTTAGCTTGAGTGGAACCCCTCCTTTTAGGCCGGTTTGGGCACAGTTCAGCACCTTTCAGATCTCACAATGCAACCAGCTCAGACAAGCGCAAAGGTATTCAATTGTTTCTACACAGCTGGAGTGGGGGAGGTTCAATTAAGTTAAAGTATCTGTTCAAAAGGCAACCCCCTGCTTTTTGCCACTGGAGATGGTCTAGGCATTTGCAGTAATGGGACAAGCTGTACCAGTGGCTTGTCACCAGTGGCTGAAACAGGGGGCCTAGGGCTAAAGGGATGAGAGCCGACATATCTAAACGTCCCTGTGCTAAGTAACTCTGAGAACTCTGGACTCAGGGGAGGGCAGTGCAGGTAGAGAGGTATTGATGCTTTGCTCCAACTTTGCTTCCCCTCTGTTCATCCGGTAGGGCCGTGAAGTTGAGCTGTGGCATAACTGCCGACAATAATGCCTTCTCCTACTGCAATTTGACCACAGAGTAATGTCCCAAAACCTGTGCTAAAGACCTGGGGTTGGGGTGAAGACTGACTAAACACTGAGGGGGAACCGGGACCGGCTCATCCTAACTCTCCAAATGGTTTTCCCCAGTTCTAATTATGATTTTATGAAGCAGAATACAGATGGCAGCACTTGATACTTAACCTGCTCTTCCACCCTACAGTGAATGAGAGCAATAGCCATCATTGGGTTTCTGTCCCATTTCCCGCCACCCGCCGCACACACACACAAATCTTGTTACTCACCATAGGACGATCCTTGTACATGTTTGGATAACAGAGATCTGATGGTTGGTAAGGGGATGAGAGCAAACAGCATTATGGCCCGAGCTGTAACACAAATAAATGGGTAGCTTTCATCAGTACCTGCTGGCAAAACGTCAGCTTAATGCCCCTTAGGGCAAGACCATAAATTGCAGATCAGGGCTGGGGCGGTGTTGAGCAAATCACAGGCAACAGCTGTGCATTGTAGGATTCACTGTGTGATGTGGGCAATGTGGTTCTGTCAGTCCCTCTACAGTATTAAAAACTAATCCTCGTATTTAGGCAGGTCATTGTCCCCTTCTAGTGGGTGGTCCACGTGAGTGGAGGGGGGGTCTACCTGTCAGCAAAGAGGGTTACTCCTTTAGAGGTCGATCAGCAGGGCTCATGCTCTTAGGGTCCTAGCTTCATGCACAGGCAGGATGATTGTGTTATCTAGGAAAGTGATGGCTCTGCTATTGGTTGGGCCTTAGAGCTGAAGCTCTTTGGGGCACGGCCTGTCTTTTTGTTCTGTTTGTACAGCACCGAGCACAACAGGGTCCCGGTCCATGTGACTGGGGCTCCCAGGTGCTACTGCAATACAAGTATTAAATAACATCTTACAAACAATGCAGGATTACAGGTTGGTGATGGAAGCTATTTAACCAAGTATGCTTTTTCCTACCCCATTTCCCTGAAACCTTGTTCCTCCAACATGTCTTTCTGTTGAATAAGCAAAGCTGTTAGAAAGTCCATTCCCCTGTTGTTTCTTTACTATTCCACCTTGTCTCCAGACAGAATAATTTTCAGTGGACTTTCAGCTTCCATTCATACAGGGTATACCAGCATCACACAGACCTTATTTTTGTTTTGCTCTCCCTTAGCACTGTGTCCCTGTCAGTCTTTCAGCAAGGAGATCTTAAGCTGAATGGTATAGGCCTCTTTCTCTCTACATTTACTAAACATTCATCTTGCAGCTGCTCACTGCCACAAACAAGGATACAGTTTTTATGCTGCAGTAACTGTTTCCTACCGCCAAACTCAGCTCCTGAGAGAGTCAGGAGGCCTATCCCTGTCTACCCCTTGTCCATTTATGCCTGTGACCCACTAACCCCCTCTTTTTGTCCTATGATTGCAGCAGTGTTAATGGGCTTCTCTACATGGAATGGTCCCTTCCAAGATGTGCTAACTACTTAATGCTGAACAAGCTGTTCCACCTGGCATTTTTGCGATGACTTCTGGCAATGCCTTTCCCAGCCCCGAAGAAGAGCTCTGCCTGGCTCGCAAGCTTGTCTCCCTCACCAACAGAAGTGGGTGAAATAAAAAATAATTCCTCACCCACCTTGTCCACGTCTGTACGTACAGCGCTGCAGCAGCGCAAATGTGCCTCTGCAGTGTGCGGGGTGAAGATGCTCTAGAGATGGGAGCAAGCTCTGCCATCGGCATAAAAACAACACCTCTGTGAGTGACATAAACTAAGTCAACAGGAGAGGCTCTCCTGCCAAAATAGCACTGCGCATATGAACGCTTATGTCGCTCGGGGGGAGGGTGGGGGGTGGAATATCCCCCCCCCCACAAGCCAAGCAACGTATATTTTGCCAACATAGCCTGTAGTGTAGACAAGGTCTTACTTAAAGTTCAGGATTTTGGATACGTACTGCTAAGTTTAACTGCTACAGTGGCTCTAGTTGACAATTAACAATGCTTGACAATTAGGCTTCCCACCAACCATAGCTATGCCTTACTGTGAACCAACAAGAAAACTTTGTCCAATCAGCTCCAGTCCATAGGATGCCTCCATTTCATCTTTGCCAAGGTAACCCAAACTTTCTTCCTTCTCATCCACAGGCCTTTCCTTACAAGGAGAAATATTACCCATAATGAAGACAGACTGTTGTTTGACTAGTATTAATAGCTGAAAAGGGTTTTTTCTCCTATGCAAAGCTGCCTTTCATCAGCTTAGATCTGGGATATGACCTAGTGAAAAATTACCAGCACTAACTAGTCTTTAAAACAAATGATTTTATAAAAAAAACAACCCAAATCCCTCCCAAGCCAACATGTGACATCAAGTTTATTACTGTTAATCCAGCAAAGACAGGGGAAAAGATGGGGCTGACCCAACAGCTAAGGGCCCACACATTTAGGTAAAATTCACAGCTGATCAGAATTTTGCACCTTGGGCTCAAAGTGGCTGCTGGTGTAGTGGGTTAGTGAACTCACGCAGGCCCCTTGCTGCCATCTCAGGAGGAGCAGAGTGGGGAGTCATGGGTCTGCTCTTTATGGCCTTTCTGCCACCCCCGGGGAAGTAGGGACAACCCTGTAACCAGACATCAAAGATGAGGTATGTGTGAGGGAGGACACAGGAGGAGGAAATTGCTTCTTACACTGTCACCATGTTGACCTCTTAAACTTTAAACCCTGATGTAATAGGAGAATTTTGTGTGGGTGAATAATTTACTGTGGCTAGAAGAGTCTCTTTGGAAAGTGTGTCTCTCCCACAGTGTTTCCTGCTCTGAGGTTTTCATTGACGTGAACAGCAAAGAGCTTTATACTGCTGCTGAAGCACAGCTCTTGCACATCTCCCTTTTCTCCGCCTGCCTGCCGCCTAGCGTACATGGGGATCAGTCATTCTCCCTTGCAGTGGCTGTGACCAATCATGTCACAGTTCAACTCACCAATGTAGAACAGGAATGTCTGTCGCACAAAGGCCATGATGAGAATGCCAATGCTGAAGGACAGTATCCCAATGATGATCATAGTCGTGTCCCTTAAATACTTGGAGAACACAAAAACCCCCAGGAAACTGGTAATAAAGATCATGTAGCCAGCAGCATTGCCATAGCCAATCTCCACTGGGCCCCAGCTCAAAGGTTTCTTAAGCAAAAACAGCGGAAGCACATCCATGGCTCCCACAACTGCTAGGTCATACAAGACTGCCCCGACGAAGAGCATTGCAATGATGAGTTTTGATGGTGCCAGGGGGCTGCGCCCCTCGTTCTCACAGGAACCTGAATTCCCTGCAGTTCCTTCATCCTCTGGTAGCTGGCTGTCAGGCTGATCTATGTCCTTGGGTTTGCTGTGAGCTAGGGAAGCTGGGCAGGTGCCTTCAGGCATAGGGACTTTCAGAACAAAGACGCTGTAGAGGAAGCAGAAGGCATAGCAGGCAATGCTGCAGGCCACTAGCACGGTGCCCTGTTGATAACTTATGTGGGAATGGACGAAGATGTGCCCAGACGCTATGCTTCCCAAGAAGCCCGCCATCCCATAGGTCAGCTCGATAACAATCAGCCGCAGAGACCTCCTGTGCTCGGAGGAGCCCAGAGACCCCAGAGCCATGACGCCAGCCCAGTAGGTGGTGAAACCTCCCGTCAGACCGTTTAAGGCCGCCGCCCCATACAACACCTCAATAGGCCACTCCAGCAGGATTAAGAGGAGCAGGAGGGACCTGGAGACTAGATAGCCGAGGAGAGGTAAGCAAATGGTGAGCTTCCTGTTCTTCTTGTCGCCAAGCTTTGTCAGGCCGTAGGCCGTCAACAAGGGGCTCAGGCCCAGAATCAAGTTGTAGATGATGTAGAAGTCAGAGACAGCTTTCTGCTGTAGATCCTCAAGCATGTGCGCTGGGGAGGTTGAGCTGGTCCGGTTGTAGTAGTTCTTCACCACTAGCAGCAGCCCTGTGTCGTAAAAGGAGCTGGCTATCTGGGCACCAGCTACCACGGGCTCAATCCAGGTCCTCACCGCCATCCCTCCGACCATGATGGCTGCTGCTGAACCTTTCCTTGGGGCTACTGGCAAGGAGGTGGGTGGGGAAGGAAGAGCGGCAGGGAGGTGTGCTGGAGACAGCAGGTTCAGAAGTTCTGGTGTTAAAACCGAAAGTCACTAACGTCTGCAAGTTAGCACAGAAACAGAGTTGTGTGAGAGCAACGCTGGCTGCACCTCCCCTCCAGCCACACACAGCCCCGTGCAGTGACTGAGACTGCTCTCAATCCTGCCTGTGCCAGGGACGCTTTTGCGTGCCTGGAGCCCGCCCTCCACTCTCTTCCTGGCATGCATTCAGAAAGGTCACAGGGCCCTGGCTTGGGGAATTTCTGTCTCACTTGGGGAAGTGACTGTCCCCTGGTTGTGGCTTATGTTTCACCACCCCTGAGCTGAAGCGTGCAAAAGGAATCACAGCAAAGCAGTGGCAACATCTACCTATGGGGTGGGGGTGGGGGAAGGGTGGAGAGGGCTGAGGTCACTGGACAGTAGCCCTCCTTCCCCCCCACCCATCTTCACCCACCCCATGTTTGTTGCTGGTGGCTTTTGAACCTGTTTACCCTGTTCCTTGCCCCCCCGCCCCAAAACCTTTTCAACAATTTGAACAGCAAATTGTAGCAGGAAATTCAAACAAAAACAAGGCTGTTGCACTGACCTGTCTCCACAGCCACTCCTGTGTATTCAGCCTCACTGTGCTTCTCAAATGAGGGCAATCCTGACGGGCTCTCTTGGCTTACGCACACAGCAGAGTCTAGAAATAACTCCCTTCCCACACTAGCTGAGTAACCAGTGAGCTGAGGAGTTAGTAGCTGTGGTGAGTAACAGGCCACATACTGGAAAATGTGTGGCAACACCACCCCCTTAGCCTGGGCTCTCCTGAGGGCCGAGACACCGGGAACAGCAAGGCAACTGGAAAAGGGAGGCTGACTAGCAGGATATGTACTGTGACCATGTGTGCTTTCGCAAGATCCTCTTGCCCAACCCATCTCCCAAAGCAGCCTCTTCCCATCAAATCACCCCACCATGAGGGACACCCTTGCTCCGTTCCTGCTGCTGGGGAAAAAGAACTGATCTCCTGAAAAAGAGCCATCTCCATGTCTCACCCCCTCTTTTCTTTGCCCTGAGGCGTCGGGTCCTGCCTAGGGCCCCCCCGGGAAGAAAGTAGCTAATGTTTGGTGTCCAGCCATCTCCAACACAATGGAACTATCAAGTCCCTAATTTTTTTTAAAGATAGAACCGGCTAACCTCAACAGCCATGACTGAGCACCCCACCAATATCGGGGTGGGGGGAGGAAACAGGGAGGGACAGAAGAAGAAATAAAATCTGTGACTAACCTAGGCCTGGCCCTTGAGGGGAGGGGAATTGGGCAGTGGGGGGTATTTTATACAGTTTTGTTCAATAGATTAACCCCCTTGGGGATTTTTCAGTTGCATCCTTCTACATACATTTGCATCCAATGCAAAAGAGCAGCAAAATACCCGGGGACTGATTGGCCAGTGATTTCACTATTTGTTTTGTTGCACTAAGGCTGCTCGGGTGGGGGTTGAAGTGTTGTGTTTGCTTTGTATAAACCAGGATCTCTTCTCTCCTCCATCTCTAGGATTTCCAATGTCTGAGAAACAAAAGTAGGTGAAATACACCCAGAAATAGCTGCAAGGACAGGCCCAGGGGCACCTCTATACCCAAATGACAGATGGTCAGGTGTGAGAACAACCTTTAAGTAGCAGTAGGAAGGTAAGCAAAGGCAGAAAACTTGGTTAGCATGGACTATGCCCTGCAAATCTTTCTCGTGGCTTTGCTATGTAATGCAACTATCCCAAAATCATGCTGATGCAGGGACAGACTCTGATCTCTAAACTTCAGTGTTGTTACTTGAGATCATGGGCACCATGTGAACCACCAGCTGGAGGAGGCTTGTCCCCAGCTCCACCCTTTCCGTCCCCGCCCACCACAGCCACCAACCCCTGCCCCAGGTGAGCACCCCCTCCAGCCCAGAGCACCAGGAGGGCGGGCTGCGTGACCCCAGCCAGGGCCACCACAGTGGGGAGCTGCAGAGGAGGCCTGGGGGGCAGAGCATGGGCGTGGCCACACCTGGCTATTTGGGGAGGCAGAGCCTCCCCCCGCCTTTGATACCCACCGCCCATGCTTGAGATGCAGACTGGTGTTATGTAACACTTCCCAGTTGGGCCCCAAACCTTCAGACCATGCTGCACTATCGTGTCTGAGTACAGCCATATAGATACACGACATACATGAGAAACCAAACATCATCATCGACCTCCCTCAGCCAGATCACCTTGAGGCTAACAACGTGGGGCTCTTGCAGTCCAAGGAGTTAGGAAGGAAGGGAGTCACACAACTGATGACTCAGCAACTGCAGCCAGCCCTCTCCCTGGAGCAGCTCTGAGCACACCTGTGGCAGTCTGGCCTCTCATTTACGCAGGTGTGAAACTATTTAGTCCAAGCCAACACCTTAAACTCCACCCAGAAACTAATCCAAAATCAGAGCAGGCCAAGGAGATATGGCGTAACGTGATGTCCGGGTGAAGAACTGTTTACTGTAGCAAAGCAGCAAGAAAAAGTTCTTTTGGGCCTAAACCCTCAGTTTTCAGTAAGGCAAGACTATCACTGATTCCGATCGTTCAGACACCCCCTTCCATGGCTATCCAGAGGTGAAAGTAAGCCGGTACACAGCCGGCTGTACCAGGAGGGGACAGCTTCCCCAGTCCGGCAATGGAAAAGGGCCCTGGGCTCTGTGGTTTCAGGTCAGTGCGGTGCTCGTGTTCTTGTAACACTGACCGATCCCGGTCGCCGGCGGGGGGGAATCAAACCTCGGACCTCTGGAACCAAATGCATGAGCCTCTACCGCATGAGCTAAAAGCCATCTGCCTGCTGATGGATGGCATTGACTTACCAAACATTCCTGGTGAGGAAGGTAGAAAAGTAGGGCCAGAGCTAGCCTAACGAACGGCTGTTTTACTTCCCTTTCAAAACCGCAGACGGGCTGAACAGCAGAAGCAAATATCTCCTGTTTTTAATCCCCTGCCGCCTTTATTTATTTTTCAGTCCTGGGTTCTGTGCTGAGCCAGCAAACTCCTTGGGTTGCACTCATTTGTGTGCTGCTCTCCCTTGTGGAAAAATCAGAACACTGCAACCTCCAAAGTTTACATTTTCTGCAGGATTTGGTTCTCCCTTGGGGAACTGGAGGTATATAGGTGACTAACGCCTCTTATGGTTAATGGGACCTCCCCACATTAATCCCCTACATGTAGAGAGGAAAATATCTCTTTATCATGTTGAACAGAGTCTTAAAGCTAGTCTTAATTGAGGAATAAATCTCATCACAATTCCTAAATAATCCCCAAATATTCCTCACGTTACGTATTGCTCTGTGCATCACCTGGCTTTCATGTAACTTTTCTCACTAATTGAAACTCTTTGGGAAGGGGGAGGATTTAGGCATGGAAAAGAGATGAGACACACCTCTATGTCCATGCAGTGACACACAAGAGGAATGTGATGACTAAAACAACAGCAGCATTAGGTTAAAAAATTCCAGGGCCGATAAAGCAAACGTGGCAGCTAAGGGAAGCTTACAGCCATGACACAACTCATAGTAAAAAGAACAAAAAGGATCACTGTTGAATCTAAAGATCTGTGGAAGCCTAATTTTAAAAAAGTTATTCAGAAACAATGCTTCTTATATACCCTTTGTCTATATTTTATTTCAGAAAGCTCTACAAACATCTCTGGTAAACAACAAACAAGCTAAGGAGAAAGGGCCTGCTTTGAAGAGCCTACGAAGTTAAGAGGCAGTAGGATGACTGGAGAAGAGAAACCCGGGATAGGGAAGGTTTAGGATGATAAGATCACGTGAGTTACTCTGGTTAGGAGGAGACACATCTTTTAATGGTCTTGTGTGTTTGTATCAGGGGAAGATGCGACTCTTTAGGTTTCATGGAGAAAATGTGTCTTTAGCTAGGACCTGGGTGGTGAGAGTGGAAACATGTCAGGCAGGAAGGGGGTTCCAGCCATAGGTGGCTGCACAGAAGAAGGTCCTGAGGCTAGAGTGGGAAGAAGGAAACAAAGTGAGTATTTAAGGTTGGGCGGGTGAAATATGAGAGTTGGAGCAAAAAGGGGCTGTGGAAGGGAGGCTCAGGACCGTGACATCGATAGGAAAGGCCAGGGCAAAGGACTTGAAGAGGAGGATCCGGACATGGGCGATGTGGATGATTTTTGTGGGTGCTTTGTGGATGGATGGGAGAAGGCAAGATGGAGACACAAGGAAGCGGTGATAGTTGAGGCAAGAGACGATGAGGAGCTGGACGCGCATTTGAGCAATGGGAATGGAAATGAACGAACGTGTTCTAAAGATGCTGCAGAAGAAAACCTGGCAACAGGAACAATACAGGAGGAGAGGATTCCAGACTAATAGAGTTTATGAGGGAGGATGGTGAAATTGGTAACAGTGAAGAAAAGGGATCATGATAGGAGAGTCCAAGAGGGAAAATGAAGAGTCTGTTTTTTACTGTGCTCTGTTTGAGTTGGTGGCATGATATCCGGGAAGAGATGCTGGGAGGGCAGCTGCAGAAAACAAGATTGCATGGAGGGGGAGGGAAGCGGGTTAGGGAGGTAGCTAGGTGAGTCCAAGGTATAAAGGGATTATTGGTAACCTGGGGGAAAGCGTATACAGAAAAAAGAAGAGGGAGTTGAGCTAAGAACAGTCACCGAGGACCTCCGTGAAGGAGCAGGAATATCTATAACTGTAACCTATGATACATAGGGCTGAAGTTACTCTCCTTCTTAACAACAAAATCCCCAGGAGACACCCCACCCCTGAAAATCCACCACACAGTAAATTAGCAGAGACATTTCACGTTACCACAACACAGTTAGGGCTAACTCTGGATTTATAAGCCCCAATCTTCCCCGGCTGGCAAAAGGAGAGGCTAGAGTCACCACCAGTATTGGGCACCTAAACTGCAACAATTTCTAATACCGAGACCAGCGAGAGCCTCTAACATCACTTGTTTCTCATGTGCCTGGGTATTGTGCTGTACTAGATATTGAAACAACAACAACAAAAAACGGAAGGAAAGCGACACTTGTTTTTAGTCATGGAGCTGTTTAAGTTTGCCAGACTCCTCTCTGCTTAATGTCAAGTCAAACAAGTGCACTTCATTTGTAAAATTATCTACAGCTTCCACACTAATACTACACATCTGGTGATGTTTACAAGTTTAATTGGTCCCTTTTTTCCATTCAGCAGTTCTTCTCACTAGGGTGTGTGTGTTTAATGCCCAGAACGCAAAAACTAAGCTTTTCTGGTATAAAGAAAGCCAACTGCCCAGAGTATGTCAGACGCCCTGCTTGTTTGTGATGAAACTATGGGTTGTTAGCAGGCTTCCCCTGGGTCCAGCCCAACACACTCCCTGTTAGAGCACCAGCATCAGGGTATGGTCCTGTACAATAACAGAAAATGTGCTATCACAAAGCAATGGGATTGTGTCACTGCTTATCTCATGAAAGTGATGAGTAAAGACAGCTTTTATGGTTGAAATCTGTCATTTCCCCTCTACTTGCCTTTGATTTATATTTGGGCCCTCTTAATTTCTAATGATTCAAAGCTTTAAACCAGCCAAGGCCTGGTTCCTATTCTGTCTTTCACAACTGTTCACTTCTTTTTTCTCCCAGCACCCTGAGACACTATCTGTCACTGAGTGCTGCTGAGCGGCATACAGGATGGCACCCTTGGATAAGTCATCATTCCGCTAGCTCCAAAATGCCCATGTCAAAGGGATCACAGAGCATTAGGCCGGGCACATGCTCCTCCCCATCAAGAGCCCTGGCTCCTCAACGTGAGCCCTCATGATTATGAGATTTCAATGGCAGGCTACCAACCCACCCCTCTGCATCTGCTCCAGTGATGCAGCCTCTACCAGCAGGTACATCTCCTAGTGCATGGAAGAAATTAAGAACAGCTGACTCAGAAGTCATCAAAGAAAGCTGGAAAAGGCAATGCTAAGAAGAGGGGGAAACTCTGCCAAACTTGTCACAATAATCTCACCTCAGTTGAGGGAAATCCAACCACTGATCACCAAGATACTACAGAGCCTTGGGGTCTGCTGGCCTTCTCACTACTCCTGGGTGTGCCGATTACTTCATTGGTGAGGGATGTTTTCTCCATTCTTATTGGGCTAGGGGACTATGCCTCTTATTCCCACATGAGGACTTCGCCTCTGTGATCCTTAATTTAAACAGCACGGCCAGGTTAGGCTGTTGCATTCTGCTCTTGGAATGTGATTGCCACTCAGAAGCTGCACCCAGCAGCCCACATATTGTACCAACATGAATGTTTTGCACCGGCTCTCTGCAAACTCCACTGACTCTCCTAATCCTAATTCCAGCAAAGTTAACACCTGAGTGCTAGCCCACAACACCATTCACAGGCTAGATTGGTTGTTATCAGCTCACGTATCCATGACCCACCAAGACAGCTTCCCGTCACAAAGCTGCCACCGCTAAATGGGCCCAAGTAAAGGCACTTGGGAGCATAGATGCTGCCGCACGCCCTGGCATGGAGCTGTTGATACAAGGTTACAGTTTGGTTCACTGGCTCTCTGCACCCCCTACTATAAAGCTTGTTCCATCCCTCCTGCTTGGGAGCAGATCTTTATCTTCCACAGGAGAGCAGACTGAGCCCGGCTTGCCCCGTGTTTAAATGCCACAACCCATTCCTTCCACAAGGTTTTCCCCCTGGGCAGAGAGAGACTCAGAGGGGGCCAAGAGGACTCAGGAAAGAGAGTCCATTTAGGGCACACTTGCTATGACTCAATACTTGGACACTGTGGGAATGGGTGCCTTAGAAATACCTTTAGAGCTTAGATAGAAGATATCGAACTGGTGATACAGACGTTCATGTTGCCTATGAGATCAAGTGTATGTGCTGCAATAAATCCCAGGGAGCATATATCATGTTATTGTCCGGCCATTTCCTGAAATCTTTTAACTAGAGACTGATTCCGGAACCAAAGGGCCAAGAGTTGAACCAGGGATAGATTTGGCCCCCGAGATCAAATGTCTGCTTTAGAAAGCATATCAGATTCGTGCCGTTTGAATTGCTGGGCTTGCACTGCCCTTGGCCAAATGCATTAGCTGCTGTTTAGCTTTAACCCCTGTTCTTTGTAACGTAACACACAATTTCAGCTGGCTTCAGAAACTGTTCCCTCAACATCACAAGAATAAACCAAGTCTTTCCTCTAGTTATCATTCTGCCTGTCTTTTATTTCCTTTTCTTACATCACAGGTTTTCCACTGTTTACAACACTTCCCCATCTGTCTTATTTTTTGCTTTGAGTGTTTTCTTTCTTGATCTGCCACTTCCCAGGACCCTTAGTTACACTTGTACTTTTTTTTTTTTTTTTAATACAAGGGTAACTTCCAAACATATTCATCAACTGCCTTGACTACAGTCAGGTTACATGGACGATCAATTTGGCCCTTTCCCCCCGTCTCTTGAATTTTCCTTTGTCCTACAGTTTTCATCTGCAAGGGGGGGGGAATTAGGGTTGTGCCTTTTGTGTGTCCTTATGATGTACAGAGAGCTTGTTCTTCCCAGCTATTTTTCCCCAAATTGTTTTACCATCAAACTATCAGGAATATAAAGTTTCATCATCCCTGGTTTTGCTGGAGGCCTCCTTGGAGGAGCAGAGAGCTGGAGAAGGGACTTTTCCTGGCCCTTAACTGAATGAATGAGATGCTGAATCTTAAACTAACAGAGCTTACATTTGTCTGGTATTAGAGTCATGAATAGGTGTTAAGAGAACAAAGCAAAACCAGAGCTTTAAACAGCCTGAGTAAAAAAATCTTTGCCCTTCAGAATCACTGTTCTATGTCTGTTCGATATAGATTCTTGTATCTATAGTATCTGAGCACCTCAGGTTTCAGTTCCATGGTACCTGGGATATCATAAAATCACAGGGTCACCTGTGCCACAGAGTCTCCCAGAAAAAACATAGAACTGAATTGACATGAGAACTCCTTCACTCGCAGGATGAGAGAGAAAAGATTAATCTGACAGGGCCGGGCCTGGCTGGAGACTGGTACAAGTAAGGAGACCTACTCCTGTCAGTAATAGGTCAGGAGTTGTCGGCGAGGGGGTGGGGATGGGGAAGTGGGCCAGTGAGCGCAGCTACAGCCTACACCTCTCGGCAGTTTCCGTCCTTCTGTCAATGCTCAATGAAAACAGGAACTGGGCACCGTCTGGCACTTAGGTGTAAACAATTCCTGCTCTAGAACCATTTGAAAAAAGACCAAAAACAAACGGAGGAAAGGCTGAAACAGAAGAGCACATGGAGGTGAGGTGCAAGGGAGATGCACATCACTGACGGTCTGGGACTGGCCCTGTGCTGATGCTCTGCCTCAGAGCCTTGCTGCTGAAAGCAAACTGCGTGAGCTGCCCTGCTTTCCTTTAGCTTTAACAACGCCCCTCTCCCCTTCCACTTAAAGAGGGTTGGCTGAGTTCTCTCTGCCTCCTACACACAATACCTGGGTAGCCAAACTGTGACACACACGTCATCACGGGCATGTGTTGGAGACTCCACCTTTCAGCAGGGATATACTTAACAGGAGTGCTGGGAGGCTTCACTGCCATTTAATGACTCATAATTAGTAATGTCCACAAGTGCTTTGAAAGCCTTAGCTGAATTGTACGAAGTGCTACTCACTAGGATGTCACTATTTGTTCATATTCTGAACTCCCTAGTTTGGGCATTGTGTTAAACTATGGGGGCATTTAATGACAGCTCAAGGCCTTTGCTCAGCCCAGTGTAAGGCAGCTGGAGTCATTCCTTTACCATCTGCAGTAAATCAGCTCTGGCCTCTCTCTAGACGCCAGCTTTGTCTAACCACGTTTAGCTGGCACCAGCCTGGATGCCCACTGCACTGGACTACACAGAATGCAGCCCCGTGACCTGAAGTGCGCACTGAGGATGAGCTCATCACATTGCTATGTCTACACCCACGGCTGGCCTGTGCCAGCCGACTCAGGCTCCTGGTGCTCGGGCTAAGGGGCTGTTTAATTGCAGTGTAGATGTCCAGGCCCTCTCAGGGCCCTTGAGCCCAGGCTCCAGCCCAAGGCTGAACAATTAAACAACCTCTCAGCGTGAGCCCGAGTCATCTGGGATGGGCCAGCCGCTGGTTTTTAATTGCAGAGCAGGGTGGAGGGTAGGGGTTCAGCGTGGGATGGAATGTAGCCCCTGGAAGTGTGAGTTATTCAGACTGGACCCTCTAAGTGAGGGGGCAGGGGCTGCACTGTTCTCAGGGCCCTTGTTTTCTGTGTGTTATGGCTAAAAGCTTCAATTTTCAAAAGTAATTAGTGATTTTGGAGGCCTCAACATTAGGACACCTGGACATATGTTGGCAAATGGCATTTGTCCAGCTCTGCCATGCTAACTAGCGATGATTCGTTGTCCTGAAAAGGGGAAGAGGCTGAAGTTCCTAAACCGTATTTAATAGCTATGGCCTAAGTTTTTAAAAGTAATTTTGTAGGCCTCATCTTTGGGTGCCCAATGTGGGATACTTTAAAGGGCCCTGCTTCCCCGACTGCAAGTCCTGCCTTCTTTTGGAGCTGCCACTGCTAACATTATTATTTGTATTGCAATAGTGCCCAGGAGCCTCAATCATGGACCACACAGAACAAGAACCAAAAGACAGACCCTGCCCCAAAGAGCTGGGACTGTAAGTAAGAAGCCTTCCTGGGCCGAGAGAAGACCATAACTCTAACAACACTGATAATTACCTTTAGTAAAGCAAAATAAAACCAGTTCTTGTAACTCCATTTGGTAATAGGGAAGCACTTTGCAGTAACAGGACGTGGTGGCTCCCCACTGTTGCATAGACAGGAAGTGTCACATAAAGTTACCCTTCCTTCTGATTGCTTTCGTAGTTAGAACCTGAAACAGAGAGCGAGCGAGTTTTGGTTGTAGACTATCCCAACAGGGCACATCATGGAACATGGATCTCTGTTTAGCCATGTTATATAACTAGCCTGATTGCTTTCTTTCCCCACACCCTTACCCAGAAACATTTCTTAGTGCAGCAGTCCCGGAATGGTTTGACCTACCTGATGCCTCTTGCACAACCTAGTGATCTGGAGCTTAGTGAGAAAGAGAGAGAGAGAGATATTTTTGTTAGCCAAGCTGGATGCTAGGAATCCTGGGTGTTAAACTAAAACTGAGCCATATGCCGCATGTTCAGATTTCATGAGAGAGGGGTTTTTGGCATCATCAGTTGGCTGGCACAGGAGACTCTATTTTCTTTCCATTTCCCACACCTAGACAAACTAACATCCATTAAATGAAGACAGCTCATTGTTAGAGAGGAACACAGGTACTGCAGCTCTGCATTATGACCCTGACTACAGGGGCACATGTCACTCCTGCAGATTTTTCTCTCCTGCCTCTGGCTTCATACATTTGGAAGCCCACATTCAGAGGCTGTCAAGGGCAATGTTGGACAATGGGCATAACTGACATGCCAAGGGGTCGTAGCAGGAAAAGCAGCTAACAGGCAGGTGTAAGGGCCAGTAAGGAGAGGGGACACCTATTTATTCTTACCACCTTCCTGTTCTTTGCTGCACCCCTACCTGCCGCTGTGGCAGGAAAGTGATACCCAGTTACTTGTGTATAACTTACCCAACCTGTTATGTCACTTCAGTCCATCTGAGTCTGGTTTCAGAGTTGCATTCCGATGCCAACTCCTATGCTAATGTATTACACCAAGGGTACTCCGTGAGAGCGAGAGAGCGAGAAAGAAAGGGGGTAACTTCACTGAAAGCTGATTATTTTTGTTTGGGTCTGTTGCTTCAGCTGGCCTTGCTGCTTCAGTGCCTCTTAGTTCCCTTCAGAGATTTTGTTGTATGGCACTGTGTGTCAGATGCAAGTGCCAGGTGGATATATACATGACAGCCAGCCTCTGCATTCAGCTCAACTTCCTAGGACTGGACAGCAGAGATATTTCTTTGGAAAAAAAGCACCTACTTCTGTACAACCTAGTGTGCCCTCTAGATGGCACTGTTATTGCACACAGATCAGTATGAGCCAGTCTGTTTTGCACATCTGACAGTAAGGGAGGTTTAAGGGACTTGGGTAGCTTTTGGGCAGTTCCATTTTTCTCTCATTGATTTTTCTGCCATTTCACTCTGCTGTGGCTCTGTCTATGAGAAGGGGACAGACGTAGCAGGATTTGACCAAAGTCATGACATGTTCCCACACCTTGGTGTTTCCGTCTACCCTCACAATTTAACGATCACTTGATACATTGTGACAAGTACCTACATCCAGGAGCAGAAGCTCTTAGCACAGGGACCAAAGTCAACATGCTATTTAATAATGATTTAATCAGGCCTGTTAATGGGTGCACACTATGTAAACTCATTTCATACATTACTACTAGTTCTGGGCTAAACTATAGCTCGTGCCAAACTTTGAGCTCCCCATCAGCCTGCTTCTCCTTCAGATGCTGCTTGGTTTTTGTCGCTGACCCTGAGGCTGGTAGAACAAAACTGCTTCTGCTCTGAGATATTGGAAATTGGATATTGAGCTGTACGTGGGCATGAACCAGATCTCTGGCTCTGAATGCTCCCCAAAATCTAGGGAAATTCAGCTCTGGATCCAAACTTTGTGCCTCAGCTCTATCTCTGATGTTAACCCCAGGAACCGTCAGGATAGACTCACTCATGAGATTTCTAAAGGGATAGGAACCAAGGCCCAGAGCCTCAAAGATACTTAGGCAAACGCCCACTGAAATCAAGCACCTCAATATTGTTGATGATCCGGGACCAAACAGGCCCAGTTCCTGTCTTTGCCCACACCCCAGCATGAGTCCTGCCGCCTTCCTTCCCTTATCTGTAGCCATCCCATCATGGCGTATGGCACACACAGTTGGCCAGCTGCCTCCATCTGTGCCCACCTTCCCCGTGCTACGGGCCCCACTCTCCCTGCTCACATGTATTGCTAACAACATGCTGATGCTTCCTACCTCCAACCTGACTACCTACCATATACCACCCTTCACCTGTCGCCTCGCTGGCTGAGAGGAACTGGCTTCATCTCTAATGGAGGGACGGGAAAGTCTGTGGCATCTTAGCAGAGGCTGGCGTCTCAGCCTGCCTTTGCCTCCCAGCCTCCAGGTAGCTTCCCTTCTCGCTAAGCGACTGGCTACATGGGCCTGTTTGGAGATTGCCAGCCATTATAATAGTTGTGCACGGACAATTTCCAGAATAAGGTGGCACTAGCCCTTCAGGTGCCAGAGGCCTCAGTCTAGCTTCTGGTGGCTTTGAGGTTATTTTTAACAGGACTAGTTTAAATACCACAGTGTGTAACGGTCTCTGAGTCAGCCAGTGCCCCACCCTCAATGGGGCGCCAGTTCCCTGTACCCCCAAAACATCCCAGCCCACAACAAGCATCCCCCCCTTGCCTGTACACGTCTTCTGACTGGAGATGGGGAGCCCTAGTGGTTTGTCTTTTCCTCCAGCAACTTCAGGGGCAACTCTGCCATCTGTCTTGCCAGGGTTTGCAAACTCTCCCAGCTGAGAGTCCTCTGGCCAGGGAATCGGCAGCACCCCAGACTGTTGTGTCACCGAGTGCCGAGGTTTTGGGGTAGGCCAGAGGCCCTGGACCATTCGCCCAGGAGCCTGAGGTTAGATATGCCTAGCAGGGGAGGAGCCCCTGGCCCATACCTGAGCGCATTTTGGGGATTCCTCTATCTTATGTGGTTCTCACCCCTCCCTCTCTCATCATCTGAATCCTAGCCCTCCCCGCACCCTTTTCCCTAACCAGGTGACGCCCTCCTGGATTGTGTTCTCCTCATGTGTATCCCACACACACCTCAAAGGGGGCTTTCTTTTCTCATCTGCACCCCCCAACTGCTCTCCTGCATTGAGTCAAGGGACCAGGAAGGGATAGGAGAGATGCCCGCCCTTCCTCCAACCCCAATACCTCAGGCAGCTGCCACCTGCGCTCTGGCGGCTCACAGCTCAGCTGAGCTCCCGCAACGGACAGCAAGGCAGCAAGCTGCCCCTGGTGGCAGAAAGGTATTTGTTTTAAACGTAGCATTTGGGGTCAAAGGGAGCCTATCAATTTGGTGCTTGAAAAGCTGGGGGGTGGAGGGGCAGTTTGGAAATGGGGCACAGAGCATTTCACTGCTCGGTCATAGGGTGGAACTGGAAGTCCTTGTGCATTAGGTGTTGGGTGCTCTTAATCCAACTCCCAGCCCACAGGTACTTACTCCATCCAGCCCACTTTAGACAAGACTGGCTGGTGTTGCTGGTGGCCATCCCAGCAGAGGTGCCAAAGAGGCATAACAAATTAGCTGCACTTTCTTTTCATGCTGTAGCATGGTGGCAAGGAAGGCTGCAAAGCCAGTGCTTAGGCTGGGTCAGTGTTGCCAATTCCCACGACTTCATCACGCATTGGGGCTGCTCCTCCCTTGCCCCAACTCAGTAGCTCTGCAAAGCCAGGCTTGATGGACCTGAGCATTCCCCAACAAGCTTGGGACAGAGGGGATGCAGTGCCCTTGGAGGAGCGATGACCCCCCACTCCTCAGTGCCTGGGATGAAGGGAGCGAAGAACCACAGCTGGAGAAAGAACAGAGTTGTGCTAAGGATGCAGAATCGATGTGGGGATGGATGGAAAAAGTTGATGTGGGGCTGGCAGATATGAGGACTGGAGGGCAGTCAATGGCAGTGAGATGCGGCCGGGAGTCCATAATTGTTTGAAGGACTGGAGACAGGCATAGAATTAATTGGCATTTGGGGCTTTGAGAAGCTGCGAGCCCGCTGAACCATCAGCAGAAGTGTTTACAGATAGATGTCATTTGAGCTCATTTAGGTTTTTCGAGCAAGTTCTCCTGCAGTTGGGGGCCAAACCCACCATACTCAGTCACTGTGCATCTGTGAGAGTGGGCAATGTCCCACATGCAGACTGGGGGCAGGAAGGGGGAGTTCAAAAATCAGAAGACCAAAAAAACTAAAAAATTTGATTGGTTTCAAATCTTATGATTTTTCAACTGATTTTTGAATTTTGTGGCTGGCAACAGTCTTGAGCCTTCAGCTGTCAATCATGTCTCTTTCATGAGCACTAAATGTACATGAAAAAATTAATTCAGGCCTTGGGATCCCCCACTGAGCCCCGGGTTGCAAACTGGAGATGGGTCCAGAGCTGAACACGCTTGAATTTTTGCTTAAGTTCAAATCCACATTTGAAATTTGTGGCTTAAGGCCTAGGTCCTCTGTTACTGAGCGTTGGTTCCTCTGCCTTTAGGCCCATCTACTAGGCCCTGCCTCAAAGAGAATCTGCCGCCCATGGTGCAGGATGAGGTGAGGAGGTGGCTAGGGCAAAATCACAGAGGGATTGTCAAGCCCCTGCTAAATAGGAAGATGGTGACTGCAGATGGTGGGGGTGACAGGAAAATGTCATCTCAAATAGAATACACTAGATTGGCCTTGTGCTGCATTGGTCCTGTGATTGGACTTGCTCAGGCCTCATTCAGCTAGCAAAGTAACTACAGGACGAATGGGATTCAATCAGGGTCATGGCCACTGCTGTGCATGTGGGCTGAGGTCCAGAGCAGAGCCAGGCCAGCCCCTGGGATAACTCCGCAATCCTCGAGATGTTCAGCACCCACCTCTGCTGCGTGATCAAACAACAATGAACATTCTCTGGGGGCAGCAAAGCCAGAACCTCTTGCTCCACTTCATAATCTGTTTGGCCATTATTAACGTTATTCATACATGGTAACTACTCAGGTGGGCATCTCTAAAAATGCACCAAATTCCAGCCGCTTCAGTGCACTAGTCAATCCATACTCTGCAGTGGGCAGAAACATGGTTGGGGCAGTGTTCTGATTTCACAGGCAGCTTCTTGGCCTATCCATGGGCTTTCCCAAATGCTATATCCTAGAAATGACATGGAATCAACCATTCAGCCACTGATGTAGAATTGAAATCCCTCTGGATGAATTTATGATGTTGAAAGATACAGATCTGGGTTCTACACTCACTTTCCTACTTAGTCCAGTGTACCCTTTTGGTAGGATTGATGAACTTGGAGGCTCCTTTAACAATTGTCTAAAATCTGTGACCATGATGTAGTCTCAGCTTTGGTCTCTACTGAAGTTACATCAGCCTTCATGTATCGGTCTTCCAGCCACTCTGGATATATCATGTAAGAATGCTCAATATTCGACACACAGGCATGCTACAGCTGGGAACAAAACATCTCTGACACGTTTCCTGGGATGGGCATGTCTGTTACCAAGTTGAATTGTGCAATTTAAACAAGGCTTGTGCTTTTCTCTGGTTTTCGCAGGCCATAGCCCAAGCAAACACTTAGCTGGAGAGCACTGAAAAAAACTATTTATCACTGTGAGATACATTATGAGATGCCCAGATGCTTTGAGGGCACGTTGGAAAATCCCAATTGGTAGGTTTTGTAGGAAAACATTCAACTATCAAGAAAATAGTAATTTACCAAACTTTCTTGTGTGGCACATAGAACTTGGTGGCCCTCATCTGTGTCTGTCTTGCAGCATGGTTGGACCTGCATCTACACTCCCTTTTTGATGTGTTCCTCGCTGATTTCATACGATAAGGCGGGCTAGGCCATGTCAATGGTCAGGGTCTGATGCAAAAGCCCTGTGAAGCTAGTGGGAGTCCTTTAACTGATTTCCATAGGCTTTGGGTCAGGCCCTGGTTGGGAGATCTTCAAGGAACTCCTATAGGCACTGTGGGGAAGTGGGGTCAGTGATTTGGTGGGTATTGCTCATCCCTCAGAAGGATCCCTCCCTAGCATTGCGTTAGGGGGCACTCTGTTGCTGCACGTGCTTTCTTTGTGATGAAACAAAGTCGAGGTCTGTTGTGGTCATTGATGTTCCCGTGGCTTTTCTAGTGCCAATAAGGGTAATGTTAGTGCTCTGGTCAGCACTGTGATTATAGTTTGACAGCTTAACGCACCCTATACTTCAGTTAATGTGGAGTTCTTCATTTCTCATTTCTATAGTGCAGCTGTTCCACCCCAGACACGGCTGCATTTCAGTGATGACTGAAGTAATACATTTCTGGGGGGAAATTTGGGACTGGGCGTGTGTGTTGGGGATCACCCTGTGGTAATTTTGAAGGCTGGTAAGAGCCAAGGCATGGCAGGCTGGCTGCAGCGCACACAGACACAGCTGAGAGTGACGTATATGCTGGACACTGAACAACCCCAGGCTACAGGGCAGGGGTGACAAAATGACTCCTTGGTCTGGCTTGTATCCTGGTGTGTCAGTGAGCTTCTTATAATCCTTAACTACTTGTTAGGGTGCTCTAAGGCTTAGTGAGTTTAAATTGGACGGGTGCTTTGGCAGCTTTAGATGACAGCGATTTTAGAAGTGCTAGGTGCTAGCATTAAACACGAACAGCTGGTAACAATCAGTTTTGTTGTACAACATCCTGGACCAGTGGAACAAACTGACACTGTAAGGTTATTTTAAATAGTGCTTAAGCCTGTTCCACTGCAGACTTCAAATGTGCAGTTTCCCATTTTAAAATGTCCTAAAATTCAAAGACGTTGTGAGCTAGGAACACTGGATTTGCCACCTGGGATCCTGTCTCCTTTAGTGTGGTGCAATGAGGGGAAGATTTTCTTTCCCTATGTCATTAAAAGCTGACAGCATTGTCTGGTTTTAGCTTGGATAACTACACCTATTGGCATGGTCTGTGAAACTATCCAGCTCCTTCTTACATCCTGTCACTGTACGTGATTAATGTGACAGGAAATCCATACCCAATATTGACTTTTCTCTGCAGGAATTTTGGATAGTGTCTATACAAGTGAAAATATCTGAATCTACGGAAAGGATGTCTGCATTAGCTCTTCTTACTAAGAACCTACAGTCAAGTGGCCACACCTAGAGCTCAATAAAACTCTCATCGATGTCACAGGAGTCTCTCTCTTTACTTCAATGGGAGTTGGGCCCATAAATAATATGAGAATGTGGTATTCCCTCTCAGTACAGAGGGCCAGATCCTGAGCTGGTATAAAATGGCAAAGCTCCAATGAAGTCAACAGGACTACGCTGACTTCCAGCAGCTGAGAATCCAGCTCAAAGTACAGTAGAACGTCATTGTTACAAACACCAGAGTTATGAACCGACCAGTCAGCCACACCCTGGAACCAGAGGTACACAACCAGGAAGCAGCAGAGACCAAAAAAAAAAAAAAATTGAGTAAAAATAAAGGGAAAGCAGCATTTTTATTCTGAATAGTAAAGTTTCAAAGCTGTATGAAGTCAATGTTCAGTTGTAAATTTTTGAAAGAACCCCCATAATGTTTCATTCAGAGTTACGAACAACCTCCATTCCCAAGGTGTGTGTAACGCTGAGGTTCTATTGTACTGTATTTGGTGTTTACTTCTAGAAGAGAATCACTCGGTGGCCTGGTGTCTGTAGATATAGTCAGGCCCTAGGGGGCAAGCTCAGCCACTGATATTTTAGCCAGAATTAAATGAATTTGTTCAGGGCCAGTTTATATCCATTTGTTCTTGTGGGAAGATCATTAATACACACATTGAATAAGATGGGTCCAATGACCAAACCGTGAGGAACCACTAGTAATCTCTCTCCAATCTGATAATTCACCTTTCAGCACCATCCATTGCCTTCTCCCCTTTAGCCAATTCCTTATCCCCATTACGATGCTTGTACTGATCCCCATTTTCCCTAATTTAACTAATAATTTCCCACGTGGTTCTGTGTCACATGCTTTACTGAGATCGACTGCGCTTCTCTCAACTAAAAAAATCAGTTATTTTCTTAAAGAAATCAGATTAGTCTGACGTGATCTACCTTTGGTAAACCCATGTTGAATTACCTTCCCATTACTATTTACCGCTATGAACACCATTATTCTTTCCTTCAAAGTTTGCTCTAAATCCTTGCATATTCCTGAGGTCAGACTAACAGGTCTGTAATTGACCGAATCACTCTCCCACACCCCTTCTTAAATACAGGTATGACATTAGCTATTCTCCAGTCAGACGGTACTACCTCCCTCCCCCCATAGATCAGACTTTCCGCTCACCTAGATGAAAAAAACAGCAACAGACAGACTGAAAACTGTGGGAAAAGAACAGCAGGTACAATATTTAGGACCCCACACAACACATTACTTTTAGCAGCTGTTTGTGTTGATGGAATGAGAGCATATTTCTCCTCCCCGTGGTATCTACCTCCAATTTTACTTGCCAATCTTACGAAAGAGCATTGCAAGCATTTTTAAGGAACAGCTATTATTATAGAAACTCAACACAGGTTTCTGTTTTAATGAGAAAATAACAATATACTTGCATTGTATGACTCACAGTCACTATAAAACAAAAGCAGGATAACAACATTTAAGTGGTTAATGTATACAGAAAACCTGGGCTGGTCAGATTGGTTGATAAAACATGACAACAGCGCCACCTTTTGGCTGTAAACCAAACAACTGTTACTCTTTTTACTTTCACATAATCTGGATAAGGAGCAAAATGAAGCCAAAACGAGCAGCTTTTCGAAACAACAACTCAGGAAACCTGCATTTGTAGCCAAAAACGGGACAGTTACAATTCCAATGCTGAACTATTTTTCATTACACACGTGCACTGAAACCAGTCTTTGTCACAGAAAAGGTGTTTTTTTAATAATTTCTTTTGTGGAGACCAAATTAATTTGGCAGTAGCGGTCCTTTGTTGCATTTGATTGATTTATATAGAGAGATGTAGGCCTGCCTCTATTTATAGACATCGATGCTTGGTAGCATGCAACTGCAATAAAGAAGAGGCAAGTAAACTGCAGAGCATGTAAAGTATCATAGCACTGAGCCATGTGCTGCTGACCATGATGATTTTGTTTCCATAACTTCTCGAAGAGAAAGTGTTGCATGGTAGAGAGGGAGCGGCACTGGACTGGTGCATGCAAACATTTTTTATTGCAGGGTATGTGAAAACGCAGCTTAGATTCCATCCCAGCGCAAAGGCTTCCAAGATGGCAAAACCACACCGGCTTTATAGGAGACTGACTTTATTTTCACAGCAGGGGTTGAGGGGAAGGAGCACGCAAAGCAGGAGATGCCCCGTGACAAGCAATATCAAGCTGAAGAAGTGACAACCAATGTTTTATTTAGGTATTTATTTTTTACTTACAAAAAATAATCCCTCAAGAAAACAACAGATGCATGTGTCTTAAGAGGTGAGAGAGAGCCAGGAACTCCCGACAATGCCCTCAGCCCTAGGTAACTGCAACCACGCAGAGGGAGAAGCAAATTCATTTCAAAGGGAGCAAAAGCTGTAAGAATCCAACCACTGCAGTGAGAAGTTCAAATGTACGTGCCTTGATGTAAGACTATTTCTCAGTAATGAGCCACTCGTGACATACAGCTTGATACCATGTAATATTGCTAGAGAAGCCCCTTCCAAGACTCATCTATGCTCTCCTCAAACCAAGAGGGATCCAAACCCCCTCTCAATACAGGTGTGCAACTCCTGTAAGTGTTACTACAAACAATACCTGCCCATCAGCTGGGCAACAGACTACTGAGTCTGTGGAATTATACTTCCTATAATCTACTGGTAACACACCTTTATTGAACCGGGTCCGAATCGACTAGATTTGCATTTCCAAACAGCTGGTCTATTTGTATATGTGTATACTCTTAAGTATGACTCACTTTAAAGAAATCAATACAAGACAATTGTCCAGTTCAAAAGGGTTTTCTTTTGTTAATAGGCAATTCATAGAACCGGTTTAATTAATGCTTATTTGCCACTTTTACTACAATCCCTGAACACAGGCTTCAAAATGTTTGACTGTGTAAAGGAACATGTGCGACGTGTCAAACCACAGGCTGGAAAGAAATTAAAAAAAAAAAATCTTTTGGTTGCAATCTCTGTGTTTGCCCAATAAAAGCACCAGAATAATGTTCACAGTATCTAAAGCTGTTTTAGGTGAGCCTCAGAATAAAACACCATATCAGGTCACAGAGCAGTATGAAAAACAGAAGAGGGATTTAGGGGAGAATCAGCCTCTTGGCTTATTTTAAAAGAAGTTAAAATAATAATTTTAGGTTTATAAAAACAATACATACATGTATATGTCTCCTAAACTTGATAACTTCTAGTCCAGAAATTATGGTTCCCGGTTGTAAAATACGTATTGTTTTGCTTTGCATGAAAAGAAAGAGTAAACCTGGCAGCCTCTATACTACATATGAATACAAAGCACAAGAATAAATACCACATTTCTTTCCTAAATGTCAGATTACAAAACTGCTCAATACTTCGCAATTGTGATTCATGCAAATACCATCTCAGGTCAAATTTTAATATTACAAATACTGTATCAGCTCAGTGCCATTTTATATCCCTTTTCATAAAAAAGAAATTCTCACTCACCCCTATAGCTGGCAAACAGCTCTGGAGAAAATAAATCTGTACACCCATAGCTCTTGTTCATTCTAGAATTCCAACCTCACACACATGTGCGCGCTCACACCCAGACACACAACACCCTTTGTCACTGATTCCAAGACTATGCACGAACTAAAGGTTCTCTATTTTGCTTTTAGCTCTGAAAACACTGGTTGAACAGCAAAAATAATCCTTTTTCTTGCCTCTCTCTCTCTCTCACACACACTCTCTCTATTACCTTCTTTAACTTTTTATTTCCTGGAAACCTGCATACTCTACATTTACTCCAAGGCCCTTTACCCTATATAAATATAATTAAAAACATAACTTTTTTTCCATTGCTTCATACCTCTGTTTTTGCCAGCATCTGGCTTGATTAAATTATTGCCTTAGTAAAAATTAAATGTCATTTTTTGTGTGTGTTCCCCCCTCACCTTTCTGACTCAGGTTATTCAAACTTTATTCATTTTGTACATACGTCTCTGCCCACACCCATCATAAAAACAGTCATTGCCCGCTAAATACAGATTGTATATTTAGGAACAGTTATGGAAATATGCACTGAGAAACTGGAGACCAGTTCATATTGCAAATATACAGGATCCTAAAGCTAAGATTATCCGTTTGGCTTGGCATTCCCCTCTACCTCTCTCCTAAACTGACAGATTGTGTTTGCAACGAATGGGGTGCTTTATTAAATATTCTGACTGCAAAACATGGATTGTACATTTCCAATAACAGCCTCCAATTTTTAAATGATAAATTAAGAAAAAAAAAAGGGGGGGGGAATCAGCAACCCCCCTCCGTCCCCCAATAACAGCAAAAAAAAAAAATCATTGCATTTTATGGCTATCTAGGGTAAACCAAACATTAACGTTCTTAATGCAGCAGCTGGGATGACGGAGAAGCTGCAGGCAAGTCCAAAGGAAGCCTGGTGACACACCAGGCTACTCTGGGCCAAACTCTCGTTATACAAACCAGGGCTGGAAATTCAGTTAGAAGGAAGCACATATATTTGCCCTGCCTTGAGTTTTTGCCAACTCCTTCAGCCTCCCATGCGGATCCATTGCAATGGGTCTGCTGCTGCTTCTGCCAATGGCGACGACACCCTTCCTTGACCCAGTCCATGCCTAACATCCTCTCATTCTTTCTTTTGGGGAGGGGCGAGAAAGGGGGGCGGATTTTGTGGGTGGGTTTTTCTCTTTCACTAATGGTGCCTGGAGATGGAGCAATCCTGTCTCTGTGGATCAGTGAGCTTGTTGTATCTTTAATAAATATGGGATTAAATGCTGCTGCTTTATTTTTCTTTTTCTTTTGGTTTCTCGGTTCCGAACACCTGTTTTATTGCAAGGGGATTATTCATTCTCTTCCTGGTTGGCATAAATTCCAGCCTCCCAGCGCAATGCCAGGGCACTCTTCCTGCGATTCACCCTGGTAGCCTCAAGGACCTGGAAAAGAAAAAACACCACTTCATTTGATTGCCTTCTTCCACGCCTCTCTAATATCCATCTTTCCCCACCCATACTTACTAGCACACATAGAGCTAAATCATGCCGTCCACACTCACTACTCAATCACATGAGCAGCATAACCCGGGCTACTTATGTCTCTAAGGGCTTGCCAGTGTGAGCAAGGGTTACACCAAATAGCCCATAAAGTCCAAGCTGGACTGTTTAAATCCTACTATTCATACAGCAGCCTAAGTAAGAAGTGGAGAAGTCAAGTCTATCTCTGCAGGCCTAACTCAGGATATCTGCATACTCCCCATCCCAATGCAGATAGGTCAAGTGACAGCCAGCAGGGGGAGGATGGTTACGAAGGATCCATTTTCACTCTCTCATGCGGGGACTACGTACAGCACAAGGTAACCACACACATACATAAACCTTATCTGAGGCACAGTTCCAGCCCACTGTAGACAATGGGAGCCTTGTCATTGACTTCAATCGGCTTTGGATCTGGCTCTTTGTCTTGCAGACTGTTTATCATTTGAACGTGTCATTACCTGTAGACACAAGGATCCTTCACACTTGCATGCTGTGGTGTTTGGATTGAAGCAAAATCAATGAAAAAGCCATTGCTTGGAACACATGCATGGAAGAACACAGAGTCCTCTGGGTGAAAAACCACACACCTCATGCCTAAACAGGGATGATGTGATACACAGGCCTGGTCTTTGCCACCGGCACAAGGGTGAATTTCCCCCTCGGGGAATAAAAGACATACTCCATCAGATCCTTCCTTCCGCATGGTGTTTGTCCCCACTCCTCCACATCTCCCCAAACATTTTAGAACGTTCCCAGGCTTAACCAATGCCAGAGAAGAACCTCATGGGTGATCTAAAGTTTGAACCCAATCCAAAGCCCACTGAAATCAATGGAAAGATGCTCAATGACTTCTAAGGACTTTCAACCAGATCCCTCATGAGAAACATTTTCAAGGGGTTTAAAGATTTAGGTTGAAAAATCCAAACCAACGAGGACGCCTCTAAAGTGTCCAGGTTAGCTAGTGCATGCAGCCCTGTATTTCTATTACTGCCACCCTTGTTGTCCCCTGCCCCACCAGTGTGCTCTACACATCTAGGGCATGTCTTGGCCCTGTACAGACTATCTGGTCTCTGGGGCTGGGACTGTGTTATGTTATGTCTATAGACAGCCCAGCACAATAGGGCTCCAATCCTGATTACAAATATCAGAATATCTGAATGTAAGAATGAGGACTCTAGATACAAAGAGCAGCTGAAGGTAACCTAGCTGCCGGTTGGTGGGTGAGTAGAGGTTACTTGGTCTTGCAGCTTGTAACAATCCATGACCAGACTCGTTCACAGATGTCGGGGTTTCCAGCTAGGCTGCATATATGCAGTAAGGAGACTACAACTCCTGACGGACAGCTACAAATCATTGTTACTTGCGCTAAATGAGAATATTCTCTGTGGTCTAACACTAGGATCCAAACTTGCACTTAGAGCTCAGGGACACTCAGCAGTTTGGGGAAAGAAGGGGTTTGGCAAAGCTTTGTTTGTGCCTTGTAGTTTGCATGCCCTCTAATTTCTTTTGAGCCTGTGGATCAACAAACCCGCAAACTCAAGGTGAAACTAAGCCAGCACACGCAGTATTGAGTTGAAGCCATATCTCCTTTCCTGGCAGCGATGGGGAGGAACTGTGCATGCCTAGAGCTCAGTCAGGTTTACCGGAATGTTACATTACTGAAGATCTGCATAAAGCTACTTATATCCTCTTTGTAAACCATCAGAAGGCAAGACCATTCAAAGGGAAGCAGGTCTGATTCCATCCAGCAGAGGAAAGTGGTGCTCACACAGCCACCAATATGTTTACACAATAAAACCCCCGCACCACTTCTTGAACAAAACTCCCCAGAGGCACTAATGGCCTATTGAGCCTGCTGCAGCTACAAAGCTGGGGACTAATGGTTTAAATGAGGTGTTAGGGATTCGGACTGCATAAACCATGCCCTAGGACAAGATCTCAGAGGGGTGCGGCACCATTGCCCAGGTTTTCTTGATAACTTGTTCAGAAGGAACAAAGGAACACAGTCGCTCTTTTAGCTTCAGCACAATAGGAAATACAAAGTGGTGCTTTCTTAGCTTCAGAACTGGGGAGCGTTGCCGAGCAGCGGCAGAAGCAGGAGAAAACGGGAGTGAGCATTAAAGAGAAGTGCAGGGTAAAGGAGAAGTAACATTCTAACAGGATATGAAAAGTAAATACAAAAGTCACCAAACTCAGGGCAAAAATCGGAGGCCCTTATCTGAGCAAAACCACCCTGCCAGAAGAGGAGAGTTTTGCTTTAGAAAGGACTGCACAATTTGGGCCTTAGTTTCAGGCTAACATAAAACAGGATGGATTTTGTTTTAGTCCCAGTGTTCTAGGGCCAGATCCTCACCTGGTGTGAAATAAACATGGTTCCACTGACTTCAGTGCTGGATCTGGCCTTTTGGTTTAATATTTCTTCTTTGGATCGGCACTATGTTAACTTTAAGCTACCAAAAACCCGAGAGCAAAGAGAACATCCTTCCCTCCATTACGCCCCCTTTGTCCCTCCTCATCACTGGTTTAAAGCTGCTAACCTATTATACGTCAACACTGTTCTCAGTCAAAGAACATGGCTGGCAGGAACAAATACTATGGGCTAGATCGGGGTTCTCAAACTGGGGGCCGTGACCCCGCAGAGGGTTGTGAGGTTATTACGTGGGGGGTCATGAGCCGTCAGCCTCCACCCCAAATCCCACTTTGCTTCCAGCATTTATAATAGTGTTAAATATTTTAAAAAGTGTTTTTAATTTATTGGGGGGGGGGGTCGCACTATGAGGCTTGCTGTGTGAAAGGGGTTACCAGTTCAAAATTTTGAGAACCACTGGGCTAAATCCTCAGCTGGTGTAAATGACTTCAACTGAGGATCTGGCCCAAAGTTTGCATAGATCCAATAACCTACTGAATGCATCTACCCGCTACAGCTTTGTTACTAGAATTTCTATAACTATTCAAAATTAGCATTAAAGACTGACTAGTAATTGGAGAGGATGAAGCAGGATATTTATTTCCCCTGTGTAAGAATTATCAACACTGTATTGAGGCATGGTAGCAAACAACCATCATGTCTATCAGCTGGTCCACAAAGTCTCCACTTAAGTTTTTAACTTGGTCATAACTCTCACTGGGCCAAAGAATGAGAAGTGCAAGGCACCACAGCTTCAAATGACTTTAATGTCTCTTTTGGTGTACTATACTTTAGACTTCTGTAAAGCATTTGACTTAGGACTGCATGACATTTTGATTAAAAAACTAGAATACAAAATTGTCATGGCACACATTAAATGGATTAAAAACTGGCTAACTGATAGGTCTCAAAATGTAATTGTAAATGGGGTATCGTCATCAAACAGGTGTGTTTCCACTGGGGTCACGCAAGGATCAATTCTCTACCTTATGTGACTTAACATTTTTATCAATGACCTGGAAGAAAACAAAATCATCACTGATAAAGTTTGCAGATGACAAAAATTGGGGGAGTGGTAAAGAATGAAGTGGACAGGTCACTGATTCAGAGCAATCTGGATCACTTGGTAGACTGGGTGCAGGCAAACAATATACCTTTTAATATGGCTAAATGCAAATGTATGGGTGTGGGAACAAAGACCGTAGGCCAAACAGGACTCTATTGTGGGAAGCAGACTCTGAAAAAGATTTGGTGTGAGGGAGGGGGCATTTGATAATCGGCTGAATTTGAGCTCCCACTGTGACACTGTGGCGAAAAGGGCTAATTTGATCCTGAGATACTAAGCAGGGGACTCTTGAATAGGAAAAAAGTGTCCATACAGTTGGGATTGGTGCGACCGCTGCTGGAATACTGTGTCCAGTTTTGGTGCTCACAATTCAAGAAGGATGTTGAAATAATGGAAAGAGTTCACAGAAGAGCCACGAGAATGATTAAAGGATCAGAACACGTACCATGTAGAGAGAGTCAAGAGCTTAATTGATTTAGTTTAACAAAGACAAGGGTAAGGGATGATTTGATTGCGCTGTCTATACATATCTAAATGGGGAACAAATATTTAATAATGGGCTCTTCAATCTAGCAGAGAAAGGTCTAACATGATCCAATGGCTGGAAGTTGAAGTTAGACAAATGCATACTGGAAATAAGGCGTAAATTCTTAACATGAGAGTACTTAACCATGGAAACAATTTACCAAGGGTCATGGTGGATTCTCCATTACTGGCAATTTTTAAATCAAGATTGGATGTTTTTCTAAAAGATCTGCTCTAGGAATTGTTTTGGGGAATAATGTGGCATGCCAGAGCTCAGCTGAGATGATCACAATGGTCCCAACTGGCCTTGAAATTGATGAGCAGCAGTTCCATTGATTAGCTCTCCTCAGCATTTGACCTGCTGAAATCAATGGCAGTTTTGCTGGAAGGCTGAGCAAAGACTTCAAGACCTGCCCCTGCATTATTTTAGTAGAAGGAATGGGCCAGAAGGAAGGGATGCTAAAAAGGAAGAGTGGGATAAATCAAAGACATTCTGGAAGAGAGGAACATGGAGTTATACAGATTTACTGCTAACCAGTTTATTGTTAAGTTTTGATAAGACTTTCATAAGCTAACGTACCCTTTAACTAACCACCACATTGGAAGCTCCCAATGAAGAGAAACCGAAGAGAAACCTGGCCCAGATTCACCACTACATCACTCCAGTTTTACATCTGTCCCTGAAACCAGTAGGATTACATTGGTGGAAAATTGGCATAATGCAGTGGTGAATCATGCCTTCTGTATTTGCCATTACACTCATCAGATACAGTAGAACCGTGGCGATACAAACACCAGAGTTACAAACTGACGGGTCAACTGCACACAGATAGTTTTGGGGAGATGCGGGGGGGCATTGCAACCCCAAACAGAGGTAAGACATGTGGGGGGAACATGGGATCATGTGCCACTGCCCCGCCGATTTCTGCGAGCACTGAGCTGCCCAGGGCTTGCTCTGCTTGGCCTGCTGGGATGGAGGGGAGCTCTGTTGTTCCCATGCTGCACCCCCTCCTGGCATGTTTCTCGGGGACAGAGCTGCTTCTCCTGCCAGGTGAGGGAGGGTGGCCGCTGTCTCTGCAGCTGGATGCCGCCTCCTAGTTCCTAGTGCCAGTCGCCTTCCCCATCTATGTGTGCTGGGTGCCCTGCATGGTCACCATCCTGTTACGGAGAGTGCCTGAGGTGGGGCAGGGCAAGGGGGGGCAGGGGAAATGAGGGAAGAGGGTGGGGTGGTGGGAAAGAGGCAGTGGGGAAGGAAGGAGGATGGGATAGGGCAGAGAGAAGAAAAGGATATAGGGGAATAGGACAGAGGGAAGAGGGAAGGGAGGGGATGGGGCAGGAGACAGTGGGGAGTAAATTTGCAAAGCTGTATTAAGTCAATATTCTGTTGTAAACTTTTGAAAGAACAACCATATTTTGTTCAGAGTTACGAACAATCTCCCATTCCCAAGGTGTTCGCAACTCTGAGGTTCTACTGTAAGAAGCCGCGGGCCTAATCGGGAACGGCTCAATTTCTCTACTAAAATCTGTGAAATGGACAGCTAAATGGACTCCAAACTAGTCCTGTGTCAAATATACAAGGAATCCCCAAAACAGGCTGAGCTAGGTCCTTTTTGTGTGTGGAATGCCCATAATACACCCAGTTCTGGGCCAAAACACCCACCCCAACTGACAGGTTTCAGAGTGGCAGCCGTGTTACTCTGTATTCGCAAAAAGAAAAGGAGGACTTGTGGCACCTTAGAGACTAACCAATTTATTTGAGCATAAGCTTTCGTGAGCTACACTGTATTCTCCCCACTGTATTTTCCATTGAATGCATCCGATAAAGTGAGCTGTAGCTCACGAAAGCTTATGCTCAAATAAATTGGTTAGTCTCTAAGGTGCCACAAGTCCTCCTTTTCTTATTTCAACTGAGTAGTTATTTACTGCCACTGATGTCCTGTGGTGTCTGTATAAGTGTCCAGCAATGGAGTGAAGTAAATGGACTTCTCGCTGGAGAAAAGACATCAGAATCTGGTCCACAGCTCAGAGCTCTAAATATAGGCATGGGTCCTAGCGTTAGACCATAGCGATTCTCATTTAGCACAAGTAGTAAAGACCTATAATTTGGAGCGGACAGTAAGGAACCATATACCCTGTGCTGCACTTATGTGGCTTAGGGTGGCGACACTGGTGTATGCTGAAGTGTCCAGCAAGTGGATTTAAGTCAGCAGGACTATTCGTGAAGTAAGGTGCTAATCAGGGCAAGTCAAGGTATTGGAATCTTGCCCTCTGCGCTTGGCCACACTCGTGCATGGCGTTGTGTTAGTGGAGCTGACAGCACAATTATCCCTACAGGAGTTAGGTGCCTAACTCCCCGATAAATTGCATCCTGCATGTAAAATGCACATGCTGAAAAACCAGGACTGGGAATGGACATCTCCTTTGCTGTTACTGCTCTCTGGATTTTCTCACTTGTCTGGAATTGCTTCTAAAATTGGCACACAGGCTCCACAAAGATTATAACATTAACAAAGCTAGGAGTGCTTCTCTCAGGCTTCGACTGAATAATTGACAAGGCTACCTCGTAATGGAAAGAGTTCTAATGAAAATAGCCAACTGATGTAAAAAGTATGTTCTGTCTGGAAAAATGAATTTGACCACAAAGTCACATTAAACAGAGAGATTTCAGATGGCAGAAACGTTGAAACGACAGACAAATATAAATAAATATTTGGAATGCTTTAGAACTGTGAACATTGTTCTTCACCTCTCTTACTACACACATGTTGGGGTTTCAGCTCGGAGATCTTGTTAGGAGTTACAGAACATTGTTTTAATGCCAAGTTTTATTTTAAAGTGGACGATTAACAGGATAAAAAAAAAATGACTGAAGCAGGTACAAGTTTTAGCCATCTGCCCCCTAGTGGAGGATAGAGAGAAACAAATTTACTGGTGAATTATCCCATACTTGGTCACTGGCACCAGCCGATGAAGAAGGCAAGCAGGGACAGAATTCAGTATCACTGCATCTCACTCCAGAACCTGTTACTAAATTAAACGGACTAGTATTGTGCAACCCTAGTTAATTTCTCTCCATAGCAGAGGCAATATTGATGTGAAGGAGCTGAATCTCTCTCTGATGCTGCTGACCTAAGCCTGACAGAATTAAACACAGAAAGATTTCAAAGATGACATGCCAGCAGAGAGACTGAAATCCTGGCTCTCCTGAAGTTAATGGCAAAATCCCCAGGGACTGGTATGGGGAAAAGGATTTCCCACATATTGTCTAAATTGACTTGCAATTGACTAGGAAGATTAACTATACTCCATCCTCCAATATTTGTACAAGTGAATTCAAGAGAACTTTTGCAAATGGGAGTAATTCCATAACCATAAGGTGTTTGTAAACTACAAAACAAAGTAGGAGCATATTTCTTCACCGGTGGTTAGAGCTTGCCACATTCTTTGGAATAATGGATCAACTGACTAGCACTCAATGCCATCAGCTTCTTACAGCTTACAGGCAAGTGAGGTGAAAAGCCAACAGTTGATGATGGCATCCAGTTGTTTGTTTTTAAGTCTTAATGCTGATAAATATTGAGGATACTTCCAGCTAAGTTCTCAAAAGTCATCTTGATTTATGTATGCAGAACTCTTTCCATGCAAATCCTTGCAAAAGCGATTTTTGTGCTTTATCACCCATTCATGGGCAGAGACCGAGTTCCAATCAAGGCTGAGGGTGTAAGTTCTACCAGCTGTGTGTACAAGAGACCGTGCACAAAAAAACCTTTGCACAAGTGAACCATGCACACATAACTGCCAGCACAAATGCATCAGACAGGTTGGCTGCTCTTGAGAAATTCACCACGGCTGTCCAACAGAAAGTTAAATGCTGGAGTATTGGCCAGACAGGCACACAACTAACAGCACCAATAAAGAAAACTCTTTCTGCAGCGTGAAGATATTTTATTTACAGTACATACTGAGTGCTAAATCCTGCTTTTACAGTATATGCAAATACTGGGCTTCTGCAGAGTGCAATGGGAGCCGCACTTACATCTGGAAACCCCAACAGAAGAATGTGTTATTGGTGCTGTGCAGTGTGTTGGAATGTGGTCAGTGTCCACAGCAATCAAAGCTAATCTGTCTTGCTATTTGGTGATTTTGTAAAGGTGAGCACTGTAAACTTACCACTTTTCAGTTGCCTCTGTAACTAACCATTACCAGAGTATTCCTTATAGTATAGTAGGTAGAAGGAACACTAAGAATTAGAGCTGGTAAAGTTATGTAGTCATTCAAGAGAAAACTGGAAGTTTTCAGGATAACCATACATGCACATGTGTGAGAAAGCATGCAGTTATTAGCAGTCCTTTTAAAAAGTGGAACAACAAAAGGAGGTCCGGTGTGCTTTTAATGTACGACCTAGGATTCTGAAGGAGATAAATCACAGCAGACTATATTCACAGCTCAGCAGTGTTACAGGACTCCAATTAATGCTGATCAGAGTTGCGTTGCTAAGGACCTCTGCACTGAGTTGAGAATCCATTCCAAAAACACCAAGATTGAAAAGCTATTTCACAGGGCTGAGGTTTAATGACAGGGAGTGCAGATGGCAGATTTTCACCTTAGTCTATAACCATTTTCAACTCTCACTCCTTTCCCACTTATCTCCTCCCTCCCGCCCTAGACCTTACCATCAGAATACTGTCCATTCCCTGTGGGAGGCACAAAGGCATCTCCACCAGAAGCCCATGAATCAGGAATCTAAAGCGTACTGCCTCTTACAGGCCACGTATACACAGATACTATGTTGGTCGTTCATAAATGACACCCAAAAGGAGAAGGAGAGTGTGTGTGTGGGGTGGGGGAGTCCTCTGTGCTGTCTACCCTGGGCGGGGGGTTAGGTCGGCACAGCTGTCTCTCTCAGGGTTGGGAATTTTTCACGCTCCTGAGAGACGTAGTTATGCCGACGTACATTTACAGCGTAGACCCGCCCTACGTGTCAGACCAAGAGCTTTGCGCAGGTAAGGGTTGTGCAAGCATCCCTTCAAGGGCTCTGTCAATACACTTCAATCCTGACTTAAAATGCCCCTGCTTCTGCAGCCTTGGGTCTCTTGGCTGTCAACAGTGCAAACTTCCACGCTGGGAATGGTCACACTGTGATGTGGAACAAACTACCCAGTAGAGGGACATGGATGCGGCCACGGATGAAGTCACCAAACTCCTTTGTGACTTGGAATTGGGATTTGAAGCTATGCTGTCAAAGAGGGAGAGGTCAGTGTGTTTATCCTTTGTACAAATGTAGATATTATTGAAGACACTATCACTAGAGATGCGCAGGAATCATAATATTTGGATCTGGGTCCATAACTCCTCAAAGGTTGGGGATGTTTGGATCCGAGGTTTTATATTTACCCATTACAGAGGGTTTCATCTGGGAAGGTCAGATCTGAATCTGGATGCTAACTCGCCCAACGCTCAGGAAAGTTCCCATCCCGGGTTTTGGTTTGGTGCCTTCCCTCTAATCACAATCTTCATCACTCCAAAAATTGTAATTCATAGAATCATAGAATATAAGGGTTGGAAGGGACCCCAGAAGGTCATCTAGTCCAACCCCCTGCTCAAAGCAGGACCAATTCCCAGTTAAATCATCCCAGCCAGGGCTTTGTCAAGCCTGACCTTAAAAACCTCTAAGGAAGGAGATTCTACCACCTCCCTAGGTAACGCATTCCAGTGTTTCACCACCCTCTTAGTGAAAAAGTTTTTCCTAATATCCAATCTAAACCTCCCCCACTGCAGCTTGAGACCATTACTCCTCGTTCTGTCATCTGCTACCATTGAGAACAGTCTAGAGCCATCCTCTTTGGAACCCCCTTTCAGGTAGTTGAAAGCAGCTATCAAATCCCCCCTCATTCTTCTCTTCTGCAGGCTAAACAATCCCAGCTCCCTCAGCCTCTCCTCATAACTCATGTGTTCCAGACCCCTAATCATTTTTGTTGCCCTTCGCTGGACTCTCTCCAATTTATCCACATCCTTCTTGAAGTGTGGGGCCCAAAACTGGACACAGTACTCCAGATGAGGCCTCACCAATGTCGAATTAGAATCCAAGGATAAGGAAAAAAAGTTTTGATGATGGATAAGAGAGACTATCCCCCTGTGACGCATGACCAGAAAGGGTTAAGCATCCTGCAGGATGAATGATTCAAATTCAACCCTTAAAAACATACGGGGAGACAATGTTTGTGTTTTTGTGTATTTACATATATATGGGTAGAGATCAACAATGTAATCAACAGGTTTCAGAGTAACAGCCGTGTTAGTCTGTATTCGTAAAAAGAAAAGGAGTACACAAGTACTCACAAGTGCCACAAGTACTCCTTTTCTTAATGTAATCAACAGTCCCTATCTATGCTGTTTTCTGTTAATGCAGAGATCAAAAGAAATTCTTTACATTTAAATGAACTGCAAACCTAGGATATCCCTGTATTCATCTCTCTTTGAAATGTATAGCCAATCATCTGTGAATGGTGTAAAAACAGGCAATTGCCTTACGTGGATCTGGGTGGATAATTACCGCTTAGGAAATGAGTGTCTATTCCTCCTAGAGGGACTCCGAGCTGTCACAAGAAGGCCTGAGACTCTATAAAAAGGACTTGGATCCTGGTCCTGTCATCTCGGATCTGTTTGAGGCTTCATGCAGGGGAAGCCTAAGTCATAAGGACTGAGATCCCAGTGCTGACTGGACCACCCTGAATACAAACATTGGACTATATCCTGTGGACTCAATTCTGAAAGAACTCTTTGCAACTACAAAGCTCACCATCTCTGCTATGAATTTGAATCTCAGAACTGTACTCATGTCTGTGTGTATACTGATCTTTTAACCAATGCTCTCTCTCTCTTTTCTAATACATTTTAGTTTAGTTTATAAGAATTGGCTGTAACGTGTATTTGGGTAAGATCTGGAATATTCATTAACCTGGCAGGTAATGTGTCCGATCCTCTGGGATTGGTAGAACTTTTTATGATGAATAATATTTTCAGTAATCTTCATCATACTTGACTTGGGTATCTGGGTGGAGGCCTGAGGCTGGGTTACTTTAAGGGAACTCTGTTGTTGGCTTCTGGGTAACCAGTGAAGTATTACAGAAGCTGTTTTGTGCTGGCTTGGTAAATCTAAGTATTGGAATATCTACCAGCTTTTGGGATTGTCTGCCCCATTCTTTGCAGTTCACCCCAATTGAGTGACCTCAGTTGGCTCCCCTGAGGCCCCGGTCACACCCCCATACACATCCTCACCCCTATTTTGATGTGAAACAGCACTGACACGTAGCATGGAAATGCAAACTGAAACAACGTGCATTTGGAATGACCATGCAAGAGAAAGCAAAGATAAGCAGTTGAAAAGTACCTCGGAAGTAACCTTGTTAGACAGTAATTTAGAGGTGTACTGGTGGAAAGGAAAAGACCAGCATTAGTACATTGGACAGACGTGTTGAAGTTGGAAACAAAAAACAAAACAAAAAAACTGGAACCAGAACTTGAAGCAGTTTGGACCTGTTTAAAAGGTTAGTTTTTTAATGTATTTGTTTTTAAATGAAGTTGCTTAGCCAGTTGCCATCACGTTTACTCTTACTGGTCAAACTATTTCAGTCTTGCTGCTTAGCAGAGAATCAGGTACCCTCTTCCCATCGTCTCCCGCCCAGTGGCTTCTTCTTTGGAAGACACAGCTAGAGAAAGAGAATAACGTTTTCTCCCCTTATGCAGCGAAGTCTTTCAAATGGCAAATACACTGGATTTGGCCATTGGCAAAGCCGACTATGAAGGACAAAAGCTGACAATGCCTACAGGAGCTGCCATGTTGAGGAACAGCGCACTGAAATGAGAGCAAAACAAAGCGCCTTCTTGTGTCACTGGAGCAGGGCGCACCCAACGCCCTGATCCTGCAAACACCAACTTTCCTGTTATTTATTACGTGCTGCAGGATTTATGCATGTGTTCAATTTTAAGCACACAAATAGTCCCATCTAAATCTGAGGGTGGCTACTCCATATGTTAGTGTTTGTAGGACTGGGACTGGAGTCTGTTCAGCTTTGCTCCCTTCTGTGTTAACCAGCAGAAAGGAGCATTTGACCCAAAAGAACTTATCTTCCAACCAGTTAGAAAGTCTCTCATTTTCCTTGTATTCACATGGTGAGCCGAGCCAGAGGCCTGCTCTACACGATCAGATTTTCAAAATGGCAGCTGCCTGTTTGCCTGTTATTTATGCTTTTTTCAGTATATTGTGGACACTTGAAAATGGTTCAGTTATTTGCTCTCGTATGTAATTAGATCCAGAGATTACTTTCTTTTGCCTGAAACTGCATTTTAAAGGCCTCTGCTGACAAATCAGAACTAGTGGTTGTTTAAATAATTATTGCTTAGCCTGGCACATAAAATATGGTCTCTAACTAAGGATTGCAAGCTTAGCATGGCAAAGCTACATCTTTATCTTGTAATTTCTTATTCCCCCCCTTCAGAAGTAGTTTACACAAGGGAAAAGGAAAATATAGGGAGGAGAAAAAAAACATTCCAGCTGTTTAGGGGAGGCTCATTCTGGTCTTACAAACAGAGCCCTTTGATAGGATTTTAGACAAGCAGAAAGGGGAACATAAATACATTTAAAAAAAAAAATTCGGCTCCAGATGAGCTTCCAGAACATGAAAACGAAAATAAAACTGAGCCAGACTTTTAGTGGGGGGGGTCAATCGGTGTAGCTCCTTTAACTTCAATGGAGCTACATCAATTTATCCCAGTGGAGGATCTGGTGCACAATTTGTTTGATGATGCTAACTGTATGGCAGTAAACATTCTAATTATCAGAGGCTTTTAATAGTGTTATCATCACTGAGCTGCCATGATACCCAGAGTTCTGTTTCTATGGCGTGATGCTCTTCATTTGGAACAAAGTTCTCAGTCAAGACACAGAAGCGCATTTCAAACACAGACAAACAATCTTGGCCAACTTCTTTTCGAGAAGGCACCCGCACAACCCCACTGACTTCAACGGAGATGCACTGGTGTAACTGAACAGAGAGTCTGGCCCTCAGCATAATGACATCTCTACGAGAGCAGTAGCCACATGGTGAACCACATACAGCAGGGAACAATGTAATGACTGCAACAAAGAACTCCAGTCACAAGCCATTGCTTGGTAAGTCACCTGCACTCACCAGTGCTACAAGGAAAAGGGTATGCTGAGCGTGCAGTCCGTCTTTATCTCTTAGCAAAGCAACTTCTGAACAATTCCAAGATCTAAAGCAAAAAGGCTGATGGAAACAAACTCCGCAGTTATTAAGGCCACGTAAGGACTGACTCTCCTCTCCCTTATGCTGGTTTTACTTCACTAACTTTAATGAAGTTACTCCTGGTTTATACCCAGAGAAAGTGAGAGAAGAATGAGGTCCCAAATCTCTTGAATGAAAGGTCTGATAGCATCATTCAACAGGCACTAGCATAGCAATATACACAAGGGGGAAATCCTAACACCACCTAATGAAAACTATCCACTTGCACCCAGGGGGATCCAGCCCACTGGACAGTCACCTCTTCTGAAAGAGGCAGAGGACACTGGTGAGTAACTCATTCTTGAGACACGTCCTCACTGTAGAAAGGCAACAAGCCAAGTTAGCAAAGTTTCTTGTGTCAGATGAAGTCCACGGAAGCAGGTGAGCTGAGAATACGCTCGCTTCCTACAGGGGAAGCCTGCTTACGGGCTTGATCCTGCTTCATAGAAATCAATGGCAGTTTTATCATTGACTTCAGTGGGAGCAGGCTCAGACCCTAACATCTGTCTGCATTTCAAACCCACTCTTCTACTTTGCATTAACTTACAACCAAACATGGAGTGGGATCCTTTTACATTTCACAGTTTCTAATCTGAAGTCTCATACACTGTTGATATAATGTTAAACACCATAGATTAAAACTCAGCATATTCTGTGGGCTACTGTTCTCAGTGTAAACTTTAAAGACTATAGTCTTAACAGGGTTGTACCTCTAGCGGAAGTGCTTAGAAAGTGGTTTCCTTCGACTATGAACTACTTGGATTGGGATTGTTTTTCTTAAGTGTTTTGAAAGAGTCTGGCACATTGTGGGTGCTAGAGCAAATAAAAAACAACAATGGCCAATAGTAACCACTAATAACAATCATATACATGTAAGGGTTTATACTACCCGTCTGTCCGATGCACACAGCATTTATACTCACAACAGTCACCTTTGTAAAGTCCCAGTGTAATGATGGGAGAACAGTTTGCTTACTGTAGCATCTGACAGTCATTAGCTGTGAAATTCATATCCATTTCCTTACTCTGATGACCATCTGAACATTAATGTTAGCAGTTCAAAAGCTTGAAGGTACCTACATGAAGAACTCAGAGCAGAATTTTTGTCCATTTCCCCTTTCTGCTTGTAGGAAAGAACAGACCAGACTCAATGGGAAACAGCATTCCGTCCACTGTAAGTCCAGGATCCCATTCCACAAGTTCCTAACCAGATCCTGGAGCAACCCAAGAGGATATTGTCCTCAGGAAATCCATCCTAGGTCTTACACTGAACCCAGAGTGTACTGGGATAGGACTTTGGGAGTCTAATGAGTGCTGGGTGAATACTTGTAGTGCACAAATATGAGCAATAAGGCTCATACTGCAGTTATGTAGTTCACTGCAGGCTTTCAGTGAACAGTGAATTCACCTGTGATCACAGAGGGCAACCAGGCATAGTTTATTATTATAGGATTGCCACTATGATGTATTGATTTCCCCCCCTTCAGATAAACTGATACTGGAGTGTTTTGTTTTTTAAAAATTTTTTAAACATCTTTAAGGCACTCAGCGAGTCACTGTCAACGGAACACTTGATCTTTAAGAGGCCAGATGTTGTCCTATCAACCCCAGCAATCTGCCTGGAGTGAAACACACACTGAAGAGGGGAAGGGAAGAGTGTACTTACACTGCTGTCATCCATCCTCTCACGCCTCTTAGTTTTGTGTGTTTCATAATCCTCCATGAGGGTCTGCATCAAATTCTTGGGCCTCTGGGATCCTGCAGCCTCGTCAGGCAGTAAGTCAGACTGGGAGAGGGGACCTTCTGTTGTCGGGGATGGAGGAGGCCTGATCTTCTCTATCTTCCCTGAAACGACAGGAAGGGACCCCTTTCTAAATGGACAGATTCCCAAGTAGTTTCCAACTGAAGACACAAAGGGGGAACGCGTTGCAAAGGAACGAGTTGGAGCAATATATCCAGTGTGGACTGAACAGAGAGAAATTCTGAAACGTAGTCTATAAAATAATGTATCGAAACAAACACGGCCAAAGTGAATTTCAAGTTCCTCCTTTTCCCCCTCCCGGACCAGACTTGCACAAACATTTAAGTGATCTTATTTCATAACATCTAGCAAAGCTGTCAAGTGACATATATACATATCTACCCTACCACTGCTCATTACTAGAATCACCCCTCTGCCCCCGACCCCAATGTCTCATTTCTGTGCTCTGGACATACGTGAAAGCTTATGGAAATTGCTGGACTTGTTTTTATTGAATCAGACACTCAAAAAACTGCACAGTGTCACAGTGCAGAGGGTCCCAAACTGTGTTCCACGGAGCACAAGGGCTGTCCAGTTACATGGTTCTGGCTCCTTCTTGTTTCCAGCTGCTAAATTGCATGAAAAGAGATAAAAATACCTTAGATATATTTCCTAGTATTTCTTTCCCATGCAACCATGGGATTGTGAGTGGGAGGGGAAGGTGATCTGTGAAACACGCTCTCAATTAAGATGTAATCCAGGCAATGGAAGAATTTGTGAACCCCATGTCCACTGGTTAGATGAAAAGACTGGGAGCCAGGATGAATTCAGGCTGTAGTTCTGACAGGACCGCTTGCTCACTAGGCAACATGCTCATGACTTAACTACCCTAGCTGGAGAACTGTGTACAAAGCAGGCACATGGGGAAGACTGATCATACAAGGAGACTATTGCAACTGCTCTGTATACTGTGAGACACCCCCCCCCCCCTTTCCCCCTGATTCAGCTGCGGACCTGAGGCTTTCATTCTCCAGGCTGGCAGATGCTGGGAGGTCTCCTGGGAAGAGAGGTTGTATCTTATGTCACCAGGCAGCGACTCCTCTGGCTGATTGAAGGGTAGTGTCAACAGGCTTGGAGGAAGCACTGTCTAGCCCTTCTCATCTGAAAGGACGAGGACCATGACTGCAAGCCTCAGGTGAGGAAACTGAAGAGCTTGGAAATAAGGACTTCAGGGCACAAGAAGAGGGAGGCCCCTTTTACAGGAAGCAAAACAAATAAAGGAGAATTCTTCTGTTTAAATCTAAATATAATCAGCTACAGTGGGAAAAGGAAATGTAGAAACAAAGTCACACTAACTTTCCCCTAGATGCGGAGGGTCTTTAAAACAAAACCACACACAGAAACAAATGGGGTTAATTAGAAGGACTGCGAATGGATTTTCAGTTGTTCCTTTGCTGAGACAAATCAAAAAGCGAGTAACTCACACAACAAGTCATGGAAAGCTGCGGCCACCAGAGGTCCCACACAGCAAATCAATGCATGCTGTTTAGAATCTATAGGCTTTCTTTTTAAAGAAAGAAGTGAACTCTGAGCAAAGCCCACAGACACCTTTAACAAGAAATCCCCTTGCTGGGCTTGTTTCATTTCTGACCCAAGGTGGAAAAACCCAACAACATTGATAGATACAATGTTACAAGTCTGGCTTAAATTTACAAATACTGAGAATCATCTGGAAACTCCACCCCCAAACCTACTGGAATGTCCCTAGAAATGGCAAAGGGTCTCTGAGGGTTGTGGGATTTTCTATGCCACGGGATCAGAGTCTCATCTTGAGTAACTCCACAGACATCACGGATTTGTCCCAACATAACAGAGCTCAGCATGAGGCCCTGTGGGTGCTGCACTCTCTGGTACAACAGTATGTGTTAGCTAGGGCTAGGGCTGTCCAAAAGAAGAGAATAAAAGCAACTCTCAACAACTGACGGAACTAATGGAAAATCGGGTCTGTGTTAAAAGTTAAAGGTTCAGGGCTTGATTTCCCCATTGCATTTGAATGCTGGTGTAAGTCTCTTGGGCACACACGTGTTCTGCAGGGATGAATCAGGCCCTCAGTGTTCCCAACAAGGCCTTTTGTGATTTCTCCATCAGGCATAAACACGCCGTCACCTTAGCAAACCCTCAGAGCTGTACAAAATGCTCATAACTGAAAGCGGCTCCTTCCACCCCCAAACAATCTCAATCTCTCCGCCTGCTGGAAAACCCTGCAAGGTGGAGGCTTTGGGGATCTGATCAGAATTAAACAAAAGAAACATCTCCAGGTATTCCCCATCCAGGTGGGCCTGCCCCTCCCTTGCAAGGAGCCCTCCATAAACATCCGCAAAGCCACTTCAGTTTTCTCCTTCAAATCCCTCCTTAAAACTCTCCTTTGCAGTGATGCCTACACAAATCTTGACAACAGTTAGGCCGCTGGTCTGCTGTTACCACTGTCTATTTGTTTCCTTGCAGAATGTTGTCTGCATTCATCTGCTGTCTCTTATTTTATTCTTACATGGTAAGCTCTTTGGGGCAGGGACAGTCTTTTTGTTCTGTGTTTGTACAGCGCCTAGCACAATGGGGTCCTGGTCCATTACCAGGGCTCCAAGGTGCTACGATAATACAAATAATAAATTCCTATATTGCCACTAGGAGTCCGTCCAGGAAAGTGTACTGTTACATGTACATTTCACTGCAGTATCATCATTATTCCCGTATTCTAGATGGGGAGACTGAGACAAAGAGGTGCAGAGACTTGCCAAGGTCACACAGTAGCTTTTCCAGTCTTTTTAAAAAGCAATCCAAGAAATCCAGAAAGTGTGCACTGCTTGTGACCCGACAATAACAAACCAGAACAAAGGTATTTGCTGACACATGGGCCTGGGTTGCCAGCTAGCGCTCGCGTGACATGTTCAGTTCTTGTGTAAAGGCTGCAAAGTAAAATGGACAGGAATCTTGCTCCCAGACAAGAAACACGGGTGAGCCAATGAAGAGACTGGGAGTTAAAGGTTATGAGCTTGCTCCTGCTCCCATGGCAGAACTCCCACTGCCTTCAAGGGAAATGGGATCAAGCACTCAGGGTGCATGCAAAATTGCTATCCAAATCGCAGCCTTGACATATCTCCCTTTGAATATATATTGTATTCCCGAAAACCCATAATGCCTCCTTTGGAAGGCCATCAAGAAAGGGCAGAGAGCAACCATGATAAACCCCTCTCTTCAGAGTTATGTTTCTTGGTCTTGTCAACAGGAAAATATGCTGCGGTTCAGCGGTGGCTGTGATGATAGCTGACCCCCAGATTCCTGGAACTGAAGGAAGTTACTGGAAAATGATTTCTCTCCCCCTCTCATTTCAGTCTCTGGGCAGCTGCGCTTCCTGTCTCACGCACTCTTTGGAGGGTGGGGGAAGCTCTCATATATGCTCTTCCAGGGCCCATAGGAGGGTACTCAGCTGACACAACAGAATTGCTGTTCCTTCCAAGTTTGGTACTAGTAGGATGTTTCCTGGGACGCCTGTGCCAAGCCAAGGGGCATTAGGAGCTGAGAGACCCTTTCATCAGTCTCCAAACCTCTGCATGGCTCTGGGGAGAAATGTGAGCCTTGGTGAAGGAGCCCTCTCCCCTCTCTGGTTCTCCTCTGGGATCAGGGAACTGTTCTTCCCTCCCCAACCCTCGACAGTGGTGAGCAACAGAAGATTGGATTGCCCTCATCTTCCCTCACAGGATTAGGGAGCCCAGAGGGTGGAGCAGCAGGTGTTTGGGTTCTTCGCTCCCTGGGATTCCTCTGCAGGTCCCAGGGAGGAGTTTAGGAGCCAGGATGCCTTACTCCTCAATAGTGCTGCTAAAGAGGTCAGTCAGTGCGAGTGCACAGAAGAGTGGGAGGGTGGGGCACCAAGGTGGGGCCCAAGCAAATTACATTCTGCTGCTCCTAGCCCCATCCACTCTCCCTTGCTGAGAAGGCCCTTAGAAACAGGGAAGCAATATATTCGGTATATTAAACCAGGATAAACTATTTCAAGGGTGTCCTGTGACAAACAGGACTCTGTTGAAATTAGTCAATTTAAAAATAAAGTTCAAGTTGACACTGTCCCAAACATAAAAAAAATTATTTCCAAAGCACCAAAAGCAATCACCTCACAACAGTGGATCTCTGGTCTAATATCTTTTAGATCAGTAATGTTTCCGGCCTATATTTTCCCTCACATGACTTAACACGGGACAAATTGTTTAACTTCGATATAGCCTTTAACAATGAAAACCGGACAACAGAAATAAGATGCAGGATGAGATTATCCGCACTGTTTCTACCAGGAGCAAATACTGTCAGCCACATTATAAACTTCTGAAAACCAGGACTGATGATGATAATGCTGACAGAACCTGACCATTGGCAGTGCTATTGGAGACCAGTGTAGTTTAGGGAGGCAGGGTGTCACGTCTCCCCTGTAAACACATGAATGCCTCCCGTCGCTGTAGCAAGTGTCTTGTCTACGCTACAGTGCTATAGTACTGCAGCTGGGTGCTGTAGTGTAGACAAGCCCTTAACCAAATTCTGCCCCTGCCTTGGTCTGCAGCACAAAGCCAGCTGTGTTCAATGGCTGCAGATCCTTACCCTGATGCTGAGGGAGAGTGTCCCTTCCTTTCACAGCTACAAACCTCTCCTCTGAGACCAAGTCCGTGACTCATGGTTATGGTCCCTGCAGAAGTCACGGATTCTGTGACTTTCCACGACCTCCGTGACTTCTGTGGGGGCCAGTGTGGCTGATCTCAGGGCCGCCCACTCAGCTGGCTCTGGGGCCAGCAACACCAGCCGCTGCTCAAGTGTCCTAGGCAGCGGTCCCTGGTCTGCCGGAGCAGCTCCAGTCCCTGGCCAGCCAGCTGCAGTCCATGGCCCCCAGCAGCTGGTGTTACTGGCCCTGGGAGCCCCTCCCATATCGTCTCCCCCCAGCACTCTCCCCACCTCAAGATTTAAAACACAGGTATTTTTAGTATAAGTCATGGAGAGGTCACGGGCCGTGAATTTTTGTTTACTGCCTGTGACCTGTGCATGACTTTTATTAAAAATACCTGTGACTAAATCGTAGCCTTACGATGGTCCCTATCTGCCTTATATAATGTGGGATGCCTTTGGAGACAGTGCAGTGCTGTTGTCCCAGCAGATGAGGGTTCCCCATGTGTGAACAACAGCAGGACAACTGACTGGGTCATACGCCCCACTGAGTGTGCTCCGAGTCGACAGTGCTGAAAGGGTTTCATTGTGCAGCCTACGCAAGTCTGCTCCTAAGCTCTTCACTACTCTATGGAGTTTGGTTCCAAGCGACGAGTCCTCCCTGTCCCATCTCTGGCCATGGTTTCTCTGTTGGCCTCATCCCATGACTCCCACCTTAACTGTGGTTCACCTGCTGCATTCCAAATCTGAACTGAAATAGTTATTCCTGTAGTAGTAGCTGTCACACTTGTCCCAGGGCCTTAGGGCTTGAACCTACACTCACTGAAATCAACAGCAAAGCTCCCATTAGAAACATAAGGTGATAAGAACGGCCATACAGGGTCAAACCAATGGTCCATCTAGCCCAGTATCCTGTGTTCTGACAGTGGCTGATACCAGATCCTTCCGAAGGAATGAACAGAACAGGGCAATTATCAAGTCACCCTCCCTCATCCAGTCCCAGCATCTGACAATCAGAGATTTAGGGACACCCAGATCATGGGGTTGCATGCCTGACCATCTTGGCTGATAGCCATTGATGGAACTGTTCTCCATGAATTTGTCTAGTTCTTTTTGAACCCAGTTCTACTTTTGACATTCACAACATCCTCTGGCAAAGAGTTCCACAGGTTTACTGTGTGGTATGTCAAGAAATACTTCCTTCTGTTTGTTTTAAACCTGCTGCCTATTCATTTCCTTGGTTGACCCTGGTTCTTGTGTTATATGAAGGGCTAAACAGCACTTCCTTGTTCACTTTCTCCATCCCATTCATGATTTTAGAGACCTCTGTCATAACCGCCCTCAGTCCTCTCTTTTCTAAGATGAACAGTCCCAGTCTTTTTAATTCCCCCTCATATGGCAGCTGTTCCATACTCCTAATTATTTTTATTGTCCTTCTCTGCACTTTTTCCAGTTCGAATATATCTTTGTTGACATGGGGCAACCAGAACTGTATTGACTTTAAAGGGAAGGATCAGGGCCTTAATGCACTTTACTTTGCTTCTGTAAGTCCCAGAATTTGCCATGTTATTTGACAGTGTAAAGGTGTGGGCAGTCCCTGCGCACAACCCTTGTGGTCTCATGTGGTGGTGTAATTGTTCTCACCTTAATTCCCCCTGCTTGGGGTGGCAAGAGGTTTGCTTTAACAGCCCAGGTGAAAGAAGAAGCCAATACACACTAAGAAAATAGCATATCCTCTTTTAACAAGGCTCCAGGACAATTACAGAAGCAATTACAGCTCATATGGTCCTGGCCCTAGAGCCCTTGTTCAGCTCCCACAAAAGTCCACAGTCCAAAGCCTTTGGTTAGGTTGGTCTCCTAGAGCCTGAGAGAAAACCACCACTACCCACTGCAGCCTGTGTGTCTTCTACTTCCCTCTCAGCAAGCATCCTCTTCAGGTTTATATAGCCCACCTCTAGGGTGGAGTGGGGCCTCCTTGATTGCAACCCCAGCCTGTCCCTTAAAGGGGTAATACACTCCTTCACAAACAGGAAAATTCTCTCTTCCATTTTAAGTGCACTGTGTGCACCCAGCGGGCGTGCTGTGAAATAGTGAGGAATGAAAGGAAGGCCGAGGAGAAACTCCACAGATAGAATTGGCACTTGAGACAAATTCAGTAGCCACCATTAGGAAGGCTGCAGCTACCAACAGCCACCAAACAATAACACCTGAGATACTAAGTGTGGGAGGGCGGGTGCATGTGTGTGTGTGTACATACAGGAAACAGCTGTATTAACTGCATAGAAGCTGTTGTCTTGTTTTACAGTAACCGTTACACACGAGGAAAACCATTTCAACAGAAGCTATTTCAACAAAACGGCTTGTTGCAGGATTTTTTTTTTTTTTTTTTTTTTTGCTTCTTTTGAATCAGTTTTCCTCATGGATTGTGGTTGCCATTAAAAAGGCAAATTTGCCAACAGTTAATAGACAGTTACCATCCTCCTTTCTTATTCTTTGAACTGGAGTAAATGACTGCACCACACCCAGGGCCTCAGAAATACCTAGAAGTGCAATCTGCAGCATTCTGACTGCATCCGATCCCTAGCACCTGGCCAAACACCACAGCTGGGACAGCTGCAGTTGAGCCCTCATTTTTGAGTTATGCATGTATGAAAAAAATGCATCTCCCTTTCTTTTTGAAGGGATGTATATTTTGGCTCCTGATCTTCCCTGCCCCACGCTTGCACTAATAATAAAATGACTCATCCAGTTTTGTTGAGACTTCCCCCCTTCCCTTGCCTCCAAATTAATCTTTGGTGTGAGAGTGAAATTGAGAAATGTCAGCTGGACAGTAATTTATCTGAGGGGAAAAAAGTGGGGGGGAGGGGAGAGAGAGAAAAAGAGGTTTTAGAGTGAAGTGGTTTTTCTATGTAGGCTTATGGTAGCTGTGATGGCTGTTTCCCTGGCAAAGAAAAGTTCCCAAGCTCAGATTTCTCAACACTTTAGGGAAGTAATTATCTCATATTTAGTGAAAGTACAATCATCATTAGCATTTAAAACCAACAGTCATAGACTTGGGTTTTCATTCTGTACTGAAATCTTCCAAACAAGTTAAAAACAGTCTTTGCAGTTCATTTCTAAGGAGGATTAATTAGCAAGGGAATTCACAAAAAGAAAGGTGTTTAACACCAGCTGGGCCGGCTCTTGGATTTTTGCCACCCCAAACAAAAAAAAATTTTGGTCGCCCCTGCTTTTTTTTTGTGCCCCCCACCTCAACTCCGCCCCTTCCCCAAATCCCTGGACCCGCCTCCTCCCCCAGGCATACTGCATTCCCCCCCCCCATTGCTTCCTGCGGCTCCCTCCTGCCCCCGCAACCCTCCGCCCTAGCTCACCTCCGCTCCTCCTGCTCCCCTGAACCTACCGCCGCTCCGCGTCTCCCCCCTCTCCGGCCAGGGAGAGGCAGCGCGTTCAGGGGAGCAGGAGGAGCAGAGGTGAGCAAGGGTGGGGGGAGCACAGGAAGTAGTGGGGGGGGTAGAGGAACCGCTCCCCGCCCCAGCTCACCTCTGCTCCACCCCGCCGCCGCCTCCACGCGCCGCTGCTCGGCTTCCCCCCCCCGCCTCCCAGGCTTGCCGTTTCAAGAGGCAAACCTGGGAGGGAGTGGGGAGCAGGTGGAGGTGGAGCGGAGGCGAGCTGGGGGCACATTTCTAGGGGTGGCATGGCCGGCGCCAGAATGTCACTCCTAGAAATGTGTCGCCCCAAGCACCTGCTTGTTTTGCTGGTGCCTAGAGTCGGCCCTGCACATCAGATATAGCTGAGTTTTTGCATCCAAGGGAGAAAGATACAACTTGCTTTCTGCCTCGTGAACATCAACAAGGAACATAAATGGCAGCTTAGGGAAAGCTATGATTACCATGAGGCATCAGTCACATCCTGTTAGGGATTTCCCATAATCACTGATGAAACATCTGGTACACAGAGATGGTTTTGCTCTAATCAGCTTTCTCACTAAAAGTTGTACAAAAGCCCTGGCAGAATAAAACCTTGTGACTCATTTAATTATTTGACAGCTCGAATACCCATATCCTTCTATGGACAGCATGGTCAAGGTCAGAGAAAGGAATGTACATTTACAATGATGCTCATAAGAAAGGTGTGAAAGATGCAGAAAGCAATTATCTTGTAACAACACAAACCAGAGTTTCAAAGCTCAGCATCCAATCCAGAGCACAGTTGGGGCATGGCCTGCATTTCTGGGTCACAGCCTATATGATGTTGTATGATTTGCTAGTGCTTTTTGGGGAGCGACCCTGGCACTGCTGCTGGTGCCCTTCAAAAGGAGGAGCAACATACTTTGGAGAGGAGGCAGGGTAAAGTGAAGAGTGACTTCTTTAATTTATAGAAAGTTTTTTTTTTTTTGAAATTGCACCTTCAACCTGAGGGAGTCCATAATGCTACACAAGCTGCATGCATCCAGCACCAATGAAATGCAGCCACCTCTGGGGTGGGGAGTGGGACATGGTGGTACGGGGGTGGGGGTCTATTTGGATTAAGAACACCAGGCCCCTTATTTTACAAAGAGGCCCCTGCAGTGGAAACAGGACCTCACCCAAATTAGCTGCATGCAACTTCATATATCATTCCTGGAAGCAGTATTGCCAATCCCAAGCATCGAAAAATCGTGAGTCAGGCTCTGCAGTATCATGAGATGGGTTAAACATCATGAGCTTTTATAAAAATGTCGGGGTTCTTTTCATTTTCCTGTTGTTCCTTCAGAGGTCAAAGCTGTGACCTTTACAAAAAAAGGTGAACTTCTTTTATAATCATATGACTCAAGGAGCTGGGGCTTTCAAAAAACCACCTCAGCTGAAGATCTGCTCCACCTAAGCCAATGGCAAAAAAACCTCTACTTCAATGAGGCCAGGATTTCACCCCAGGTATTGTAAGAGTTGACAGCATTGTAGAAGGGCGAAGGTCTGAGCTCACCTCGCCTGGGTTATATGCCTTTCATTCACAGTTGCCAACTTTCACGCAGTAAATAAGGACCCTGACTTTCACAATAAGCCAAAAATCAAGCTAATCCCATTTCAAAACAAGGCCAAAACAAGCCAATCCCTAAGAACCCCAACACTCTTTGTGACTAGATCCCCCCGGCCTGCAGTCTGGGATGGTGGTGGGCCTGCTGTACACCCCTGACTCTCTCCTCCCCTTGCCCCTGCTTGCCGGGAGCCGATCAAAAAAAAGGAAGCAACAAGCCACAACAAGCAACAAGCCAAAAACTAGCCAACAAGCAACTCACAAGCCACTTAAACCAAAAATAAGCCCAATTTCTGCGTTTTTTTCGCGGGTTTGGCACGTCTGCTTTAGTTCAGGAATGTGCAGGGCCTGATTCTAATTTACACTAAGGCCTATTTGCATCATTCTGCCAGTGTAAGTTACATTGACTCCCACTTTTCAGGCCTCTTTACACTGTTAAAGTGGTATAAAGTGGCCTAAGTGTAAATGGTCCAAGGCATTTAAAACCTGATTTAGATCACCCAAGCTCCCCGCCTCCCCAAACATTATAAGACTTAGAGCGTAGGTGAGCAAGAGGCAAGGCTGTTGTTTCAACAAGAGTGCTTCAATCAAGATGTTTGTTATTTACTCAAGACCCAAACGTATCTTAGGGTCCATAAAGAACCTACAAAGAATTTACAATCTAACGAAGACAATTTTCATGGAAAATGAAGTGAAAAGCAATAGTGCACTCTTTCAAAAATGACTATGTTAATCTAGATCAGCAGTTCTCAACCTGTGGCCCAATTAGCACACAGCTGCAGCCCAGCTGTGTGCTTAAAAAAAAAATTCAAAATTTGCCACGCTGGTCTGGCGGGGGCAGGCTTGGTGTAGGGGGAGAGTAAGGCAGCCTGCAGGAGCGCTGCTGCCAGCAGGGGGCTGGTGAGTACCTCAGGGGCAGGAGAGAGTGAGTCTGTGGGTAGGTTTGGAGAGGGAGAGGTACTGGAATTAAGAGATTTGCCGGGGTGCTGCAGCACCCCCAGGTTTTAGGTGGGGCTCAGCTCCAGGGATCGGGTCCAGCTGCCTGGCCCCTCGTTGGAGGGGAGAGAGGTTCAAGTCTGGTTGCGGGCTGCCCAGGCCCTCGCAGTGGGGTCCCAGGGTCTGGCTGCCTGGCCCCAGGCGTGGGGTCCAAGTCCAGCTGCCAAGGTCCGGCTGCCTGGCCCCAGGCGGTGGGGTCTGGGTCCAGCTGCTGGCTACCTGGCCAGCGTTGCAAGGTACGGGTCCGGCTGCCTGGCCCTGTGCCTCGGGGTCCCAGGGTCTGGCTGCTCAGCCCCACCCAGTGGGGTCCTGGGGTCAGGCTACGGCCATCCGACTCCGCACAGGGGGTGGTGTGTGGGGGTGTGTGTATGTGTCTGTCCGTTCCCCGGCTGTCCGGCCCAGGGCTCTGCTCCTGGCCCCACTCGGGCAGGGGGGCTAGACATAAGGGATTGTAGAGGGGCTTTCGGGGGGGGGCCTCAGTGGTTCTCAGCGTGTGGCCCACGTAACAGCCAACAATGATAAACAAGTTGAGAATCACTGATCGAGATAAGTAAGTTTCCAGCCAGTAAAGTAGTGAGTTTGCAACTTCTGAGGAGAACGACACAGAATGCAAATGTGTTTCCTATTTCCTCTGCCAGATATTGTGTAAAATTAAATGTAAAACCCCTTTCACTTCTACCTGCTGTACAACAGAGAGACCATGGAAAATCCACTGTCAATATATATTGTCCCCCCCCCACCCTCCCAGCATGCTGTACATACCAACTAGGAAATTTATCCAGCTAGACCTGGTAGAAGGAACTCTATGCTGCAAGCATATTACATTATTATACCAGGTACTCACTGGATTTTATGCTGCTTCTCCCAAGATTGCAAAAAACCGATGACAGCATCTTGAGTCTGTGGGCTAAGAGGGCAAGAAAAACTAGGATGACCTGTTGGGATTCATCCTGAAACACCAACATCAAGTGCGCTATGCTGATTTATACCAGCTGAGGATTCAGTCCATGCTGGTTAAAATACAGCTGATCATGTGCCTTTCAATGCGATTTTGCCAGAGTTCTTTTCATATCTTTGTTTGGGGAGATGCTTATGCATTGGGGTGGATTAACTGCCCCCAAGGAACCATCTATTCCCAGCAATGCCGCCTATAACAGAGGCCTGATCGAGCAACGCGGGCTGTGCCAAAGGACCCGAGATCTTTCTTGAACTTTCAGTGCTAAGACACACTTAGAGAAACCTGTCCAAACTGGCTCATTCCAAATATAAATGTCATCTTCCCATAAAAATATGATTTATATTTGGCATCTCAACATTAAAAACAGGGTAAGTATTTGTTGCCTGGAAAAATAAGAGTAAGAGAAACACACACTTTTCCAGCTGCACTATTCAAATAAATATTAGATTCAGCAGTCTTCCCAAAATTACTTACAAATGAAATAGCGGCAAAGAGTCCACTTCGTCGGAAAGCTTATGCTCCAATACGTCTGTTAGTCTATAAGGTGCCACAAGACTCTTTGCCACTTTTACAGATCCAGACTAACACGACTATCCGTCTGATACCTTACAAAGGAAATGCAACCAGCTCCAACCGCCTTTCTCCCACCTGGAGCTGAAACCACAGCGGTTCTTCAAGGCAGGGGCCAACATGTCTTATCGTGTGTGGTGTTATCATAGTCTTTGATATAGGTTAGTCAAACAAGTTACTGAGATCACTACAGGGGTAACTGAATGAAATTCTATGGCCTATGCTATGCAGGATATAAGACCAGAGGATTTAATGGTCCCGGCTGCCTTAAAACCTCAGAATCTTTGTTGAGTCTTTAAAATTAATGGGCAAGATCCTCTGCTGGTATAAACTGTCATAGCTCCTTTGGAGCAAACAGAGTGAGGACAATTGACACCAGTCGAGGATCTGGTCCCACATTTTAGCACATGCGATAACAAACCCTGGAGTGTCATAGGGCAAAATATTCTATTTGGTTCAATTTATGGAGCTTCCTCTCCGTATTGTTTTTTGGGATAATAATAGCACTTCAAAGAAGTTACCAACATCTGGCACATTTTTTCTGCAAGAAACACAGACCAAAGCCACACTCTTTACATAAAGGAAACAAAAATAATTGTTAGCTATTTATGTTATGGATATGGTTCACATCTGGATTCGCTACAGGAGTGCAATCTAAACCCAACTCCTGTTGAAGTCCACCATTGACTTCCAGGGGAACAGGGACCCTGGTAATGGGCTCCTCAAATGAGAATCCCCCCATACTGGGAATTGGCCCTCCAAACTCTTTTCAAGTTTCTTGCTTCTGATTCCATCAGTGGAAAGGAAAACAGAATCTGGATCAACATTTACATCTTCCTGTAACTTTAATGAAACATTTCTCCCTTAGGATCTCTGTTAACGAGACAGTTAGAATACAGAGGTCTATAGCCATAAAGACAACCTGCAAAGAAAAAAAAATTGAGCTTGTGTCATTTCTTTCTTTTTTTATGCTGTATGAAGAAGGCCTTTGAGTTTGTTTTTGTTCTGGAGAAGTGGGGGCAGGGAGGGAGATTTTCTATTGCTTTTAACCATTAAAAACGGGAACACTAGTGCAATTACCACAACAAGAAACAAGAGAGCGAAAGACGAGTCACTGAGACAGGAAGGTATTTTTAGTCATTCTATTAAGAACTTTGTTTACTTTTAATACTCAAGTCCAACACCCAATACACACCTTGTCAGTTAAGGTGAAGGAGCTCATAATATATATCTATCAAGACCCCTCCCCCATGTGAAGCTCTCCAGCAAAACCAGATTTGATAGATCTTCTATTTCCATGGTAAAATGCAAGCAGAAAAAAACCTGGAGGTTAGGTGGCAGGGGGAAGACTCAAGAAACCTTTCAGGTCCTTAAACATTATAAAAACCAAAAATGGACACAAGTGGAACTAAAAAAATCCTTTGCAGGTTGCCTTTCAAATAGGCATACGGTTGCAAAAAGTACTGTTATTTTCTTCTGTTTCATCTGACTGTCCTAAATTATAGTGCAAGATTCAAGCACCAGGACCACAAATGTTATACTAGAAAGTGGCAAGGAATTAATCTATCTTCAGAGTTTTCTACAGACTCATCCTGGTTGTATCTAAGCCCTGTCACTGCAATGCTTGGGGAAAAGAGTATATTTCCACTTGCTGCATGCATACATTACTCCCATTAAGTGTACTGGGATAATGTGTCTGCTTTGGATGAATATACACTCTGCTGTCTCTGGATATTGCAGTTTCCATTTATGCAAAGTCATGCAATAAACCCAAGAGAGATCTGAAGACGGCAGCCAGAAAACCATATAGAAATAAAACTAACCTGACCCTACACCACATCTCTTATTATGCCAGATATTTAACTTCAGGCTCTTACCTGGAGCAGTTTTGTAAGCCACCGTTCTGGTGGGCAGTGGAGGTGCGCTCTTTGCGATGGGACTCTGTGCCATCTGTAGACCTTGCCTCTGTCTCTTCAATTCCTCCTCTCGTTCCTGGGCTGCTCTGATCTCTTCTTCTATCATGGACAAAGTCCGCTGTTTTCTTGACCTTAGCTTAAAAGGACCCATGGTCACCTCGGGCTCTTGTGTAGCCAGGATGGAAGCAGTGCTTCTAAGCTCGGCTGCCTCAGAGTACTTGCTAAAATAGCTGACCTCCTGCCTGTTTTCCTCCACGATGAATGGCTGGCTGGTGGGGGATACAGAAGATTGCTGTGACGTCTTCCCTTCCCTGAGTCCTGAGTCTTCATTTCTTGAAGTCTTTGGTATTGTATCCTTTTTTTCTTGAACAGGAGAAGACACCTGAGGTGGCTCAAACGTTGTGCTCTGCTCCTTCTCACAACATGGCGCTGTGCTGACTTCTTCCTGGTCTTTGACAGAGTTCTTCTGCTCCGCTTTGTCTGTCGCTGGTTTAGAGCCTGTTTTGTCAGCTTGCTCAGCTATGGCTTGTTGAATTGCATTTTGAACTAGTAGGCCAGCGTGGTAGTCCAGCTGGTCATCAACCAGCATGGAGTCTAGCAATGTGGAGGAAGGGGAATAAAAGCCATGGTCACTAAATGACTTGGAAACACCTACCCGGCACTCTGAGGGGGTGTCCGTTTGGGGGGTCTGGGGTAGAGAGAAATCGGCAAGTGAATTTTCTTGGAGGGGATTCATAGTCTCATTAGAAGCACCACTGTCACTGATATTATCCATGCTGAAATCATTGGACAGTGTTTCCAAGACTGTGGTATCCTGAGATCTCACCGACAATTCATCCAAACCAGAGTCCAGCTCCTCTGGAGGAGAAGACACATTGACCGACCTCGAAAACTGATCTAAAATGCCAGGGTCATCGTCCTTCACCACCATGAAGACTGCTCTCGCACTCATGAATTCACTGTCATCTGCCCACAATTTTGTGGTCTGTCCAGTCTTTGAGGTATCACTGTAAGACAATTCTCTTACTGGGTCAGTTGGACTACTTTGAATATTTCTAGGATGACCCTCTGAGACACAGGAGACCTTCTGAGCTTTTACAATGGTTATATCATTATTCTCAAGCGGCACAGAAGCAGGTCTTGTCATGGAAACTGTTGGTCTGTCTACTTGCGATGGGCCAATGGGTTTGTAGAAGGGCTTGACAGAGAACATTCTGGGTGCCCCTGATCTCTTTGGTGCAATCTGGCTGTTAGCCTGACCTGAATTTTCCATTAACTGAAACTGTTTCCTGGCCGCTGAAAAATCTATCTGTTCTGTGACAATATCTTCTTTTTTAACACAGCCTGGCTCAGGAGGCACAAAGGAATAGGCCACCTGTTTTGGCGACGTTGGTGTTGTGCCTTGTTGCTGCTGCCTCTCCTTGCGTTCCTTGTACTTCTTGTGGGACTCTAGATGTTCTTCATCTAACTGCTCCTCCAGTGTCTTTTCTTGGGGTGGGTTCCACCATTTGGCTGCGATGCCAGGATTTTTCTTTACCGCTTGGCTTTTAATAAGCTCCCTTCTTTCCTTTTCAAGTTCAATAATTTCCTCTGATGGCCTCACTTTCCGGACGCTGTACTTCTCCTTCTCGTTATCATCATCGAAGAGCTTGGATGGCTTCTTTTCTTCCTGGAAGGCTCGCAGTTCAAACTTAGCCTCTTTCTTAATAGTAGTTAAGGTTAGTTCTCCATCCTTGGAGGATCTTCTGGAACTTGCTGAGGAACTTGGACTCGCCGGCATTTTTAGATTGCCACAAAGCTCCTCTTTCTGTCCATCTGAAGAATGGCCATTAGGTTTCAGCTTCTCAGCCATTACATTGGTTTCATTCGGTTCAGTGACTGGGGATGCTTGCCTGCCAGCTATTATGATGTCCTTTTCATTGGGTACTGACTCACTGTTAACATGAACAGATGGACCAGAGGCATCCACAATGATTGCACTTGGCTCAGGGGAGCATGTCCCATTGAAGGGGTTATCTGCAGCAGAATCACAGCAGTTGGCCTCCAGCACTTCATCTAGATATCTGATCTCTTTAGCAACTTCACTGTCCAGGGATTCATGCCTGTCCTCAAGGCCATTGTGACTGGCAACAGGCGAAAAGAAGTGGGTTGGATTGTCTGCAGGTTGTGTTGAAGCCACCACAGTGATGTTTTTATGTTCCGAGACTGGGACTTCAATTTCCATTTTCTCTTCCTTTGCTGCAAGTACGCTAACAGGCTCCGGGAACTTGGCACAATTTCGGTCTTTGTCTTTTCTCAACCTGATGTCATCCTCAGGGATTCTGGACGATTTCTAAAAGGAAAGAGAACAAAACCATGGTAAAGTCCTATGAAGAGAGATTTTCTTTTATGCAGAAAGCCAAGAGCAAAAATAGTAAACACCATCTGGAAAGCAAATCCTAGTGTTTCCTAAAGTTAAGATTAAAGCAGCCATATGCAGTGAGGGAAGGAAAGACAAATCAATAATGCTTTTATACTAAAGAATATACATCTTATAATAACTTGGAAGAGATATTGCAGCAACAGCAAAACCGTCCTTTAAATATCTCCCATCTGGATACCATACACCCTTTCTGATCATTTTATACAAGCGCTCAAGATTTTCGCTGAAATTTTAGCTTTGGGCTTCCACGTCACCAAAGGCGTGACAGATTTTTTTAATGCCAGCACTACCACTTAGCACTTAGTACTTTTCAGTTCATCCCTTGAAAGAGCTTTATAAGAATAAATTACCCCTGCGCAGTCGATTCCAGTTCCTAATTTACAGATACATACGTTAAAGCACAGAAAGGTCAGATGACTTGCCCAAGAGTCACAGAGTGAGTAAGTAGCATAAGCTGACTTTAGAACTCAGAGCCTCTGCTTCCCAGTCCCCCAAACGATGTCCACTGGGTCAATTCTTGCCTGATACAATGCCACTGACTGCAACGAATGATTTTAAACAACATAATAAATACAGTTCCTATTCTGGAATGGGCCAGAGTCTGAATCTCTTCTTCAGGCAAGGATTCAACCTGAATTTCATGGGACTACTCACAGGAGTAAAGTTTTCAGGAACAGGCTTTGCTCATCTTTTAATTTTAGCAAATCAAGGGAGAATACATGAATTCCTAGATTTATTAAAACCCAGCAAAAAACAGTCGGTGTTATCAAAAGCAGGGTATTTTTGAAATCCTTTTTTTTTAAAGTACAGGAATTTGGCAAATCATCATTGCAATCTGAAAACAGACTCAATCCTAAAGTGGCATTTCTGTTCACTCTGTCTAGAATATTACATACAGAAAAGTGACCTATTAGTCCCTTTGAGGAATCTGGCCTTTCCCCCCACTTGTGCTTTTGCAGAGTGGCTGCTGAGGCAATGGTTTCAAAAATCACTAATAAAACTGTAGACCACAGTGCAGATCCACAATGTTCCCTATTGTCAGCTCGCGAATCTCACTGCTACTGCTGTCATTTGTCATGTCTGCTATTGAGAAATACCCCAGCAGGAAGCTCTCAGCTAGAAACTCAAATACTGGTTTGCTTGGGGGCCCAAATAACGGCAACACATATAGGCTGGAGTGGGAGCTGCAGACAGCCGGCACTTTGCAGGACTGTGTCCTAAAATAATAGCTCTGTTTTTCAAGAACCTTTGAAGAGGTTTTGTTCACAACAGAAAGCAACAAATATATGAGCCAACAGCTGAAAGTCATGTAAATTTTAAAGTAACTGTCGAGTTTGGCGATCAGATATTTTCTGCTTTTTAACTGTATTTAAGTAGGAAGGAATTTTTTAAAAAGATCTTTTGTTTGTTTATTTGTTGTGCACAACCAAGTTGGACTGGTCTTACTTTCATTAGGTCTCAGTTCACTTTCTGAACCAATATACTAACCTAACAAAGATTTTAAACTGAAGTGTCTAAAATTCCTTTTTAAAAACAATTTTATTTTGTACATGTTACAAATCTAAACTTGCGTCTATTGCTTTTGCTCAGTGTGACATAGTACTGGTATCCTAAATAGGGGTCTACTTAAATTGCGGAGAAATCACCTTTTCCGTAGGTTGGTCACGGCATAAATAGCAAATTTGGTGGATGTGTTCATACAGGATATTCCAGGCCACCCGTACTTCTGTCCTGCTGCTGGCAGCAATGCTACCTTCAGAGCTGGGTGCCCAGCCAGCAGCCGCCACTTTCCAGCTGCCCAGCTCTAAAGGCAGCACAGAAGTAAGGGTGGCAATACCGCGACCCCCCTAAAACAATAGCCAGATTTCACGGGGGGAGGGGAGAACACACACCAGATTTCATGGTCCATGATGTGTTTTTCATGGCCATGAATTGCTAGGGCCCGAATCATAAATGCTGATTTGCCTCAGATACAAAACGACATTAAAGAGGAGCAAATCCGGAAGCCCTGATGCAGGCAAAACTCTCAGATTTATACCAGGGGCGAGTAGGTTCGGTTGGAGCAGGATGCAGAATCCTCTGTTGGTGAATTCCTTCACCACAGGAAAATCCTCAGCTCCTGCCTTATAGCTGTTTTAAATCCCCTTTGCATCACTGCAGCAGCGCAAAGGAGACTTACAAGGGGATGAAGATCTGGACCTGACTCTTACCACAAAGAATCTAGGCAGCAGCACCAGTCTCTGGAACCCAATAAAGATGATTCCAAACTAACCATCTACCACATTTAACTATCAATGAACTATGGGAAAGTCTGGATCCAGAACCGAATTTTGTGGCCCTGGCCTATCTCTACTCAGGAACCAGTAGGGGACCCTTTTTCTAAAAGAAGTCCAATTTCTCTACTCCTTGTATCAGCACATATGGCACAGAACATTTCTACAACCAACAGGACTGACAGCTTTTCCAAAGCTATAACTCTAGCAATGACATTTGTATTAACTCATAACTTTTGTTTCGTCTTGTGTAACTATTACAGGTAAATTAACTTCCTAGTAGGGCTGTCAAGCAATTGAAAAAAGGAATTAAGATTAATCATGCTGTTAAACAATAACAGACTACAATTTATTTAAATATTTGTGGACGTTTTCCACATTTCCAAATATATTGATTTCAATTACAACACAGAATACAAAGTGTACAGTGCGCACTTTATATTTATTTTTGATTACAAATATTTACACTGTAAAAAACAAAAATACTATTTTTCAATTCACCTAATACAAATAATATAGTGCAATCTCTTTATCATGAAAGTTGAACTTAGAAATGTAGAATTATGTTCAAAAAAATAACTGCACTCAAAAATAAAACATTGTAAAACTTTAGAGCCTACAAGTCCACTCAGTCCTACTTCTTGTTCAACTAATCAAGTTTGTTCACATTTGCTGGAGATAATGCTGCCTGCTTCTTGTTTACAATGTTACCTAAAAGTGATAACAGGTGTTTGCATGGCACTGTTGTAGCCACTGTCTCAAGATATTTATGTGCCAGATGTGCTAAAGATTCATATGCCTTTCATGCTTCAACAACCCTTCCAGAGGACATGCGTCCATGCTTGATAACAATCCAAAGCAGTGCGGACGGACGCATGTTCATTTTCATCATCTGAGCCAGATGCCACCAGCAGAAGGTTGATTGTCTCTTTTGGTGGTTTGGGTTCTGTAGTTTCCGCATCGGAGTGTTGCTCTTTGAAGACTTCTGAAAACATGCTCCACGCCTCATCCCTCTCAGATTTTGGTTAAGCCTCTTCGCATCTCTTAACCGTACCTCTCTGAGCCTTAGCACGCCTGTCTCTCACTGTGGGTCCCCTCAGGGAGTCCACTTGCTCTGGACCCCCGGGGCCTCAACTCCCAGAGGGAATAATGCAACCCTGTTGTCTAGATTGGAGCGACTCTCAGCCGAAACACTGCAGCCATCTTTAGAAATCTCACATTGGTAGCTTTTTTGCGTTTTGTCAAATCTGCAGTGAAAGTGTTCTTAAAACGAACACCTATGTGCTGGGTCATCATCTGAGACTGCTATAACATGAAATATACGGCAGAATGTTGGTAAAACACAGCTGGAGACATACAGTTCTCCCGCAAGGAGCTCAGTCACAAATTTAATTAACGCTTTTTTTTTTTAACGAGTGTCATCAGCATAGAAGCACGTCCTCTGGAATGGTGGCCGAAGTGTGAAGGGGCATACGAACGTTTAGCATGTCTGGCACGTAAATACCTTGCAGTGATGCCTGTTCTCACTTTCAGGTGACATTGTAAATAAGAAGCAGGAAGCATTATGTCCCGTAAATGCAAACAAACTTGTTTGTCTTAGCTATTGGATGTACAGGAAGGAGGACTGAGAGGACTTGTAGACTCTAAAGTTTTACATTTTTTTTTTTAGTGCAGTTATGTAACAAAAAAAAAATCTACATTTGTAAGTTGCACTTTCATGATAAAAAGATTGCACTACAGTACTTGTAGGAGGGTAACTGAAAAATGCTATTTCTTTGTTTATAATTTTTACGGTGCAAATATTTGTAATAAAAATAATAATACAAAGTGAGCACTGTACACTTTGTATTCTGTGTTGTAACTGAAATCAATATATTTGAAAATGTAAAAAAAATCCAAAAAAAATATAATACGTTTCAATAGGCATTCTATTGCTTAAAAGTGCGATTAATTGCAATTAATTTCTTTTAATCACAATTAATCTTTTGGGGTAAATCGTGTGAGTTAACTGCGATTAATCGACAGCCCTACTTCCTAGTAACATGAAGGGGCATAGGTCACTGCCAAAGACATGCAGAACTATCAGCGATATGAAACAGACAAGGTAATACATGGCTCAAGGCTCTGACTCCATTCTTTTATTAGGGTAAATCTTGCTCTGGTTGACACATGGATGCAAAGGCAGAGACATTGCTTGTTGGTGAATCCTGTGCAAAAGGAACTCTATAGGGACCAGAGCAGGATTCCTTGCAGTGACTGGAGAGATGCAGTGTGGGGCACATTTTGCTGCCCCTCTGAGCAGAAAGTATTCCCACTATATGCTTCCTTCCGACTACAGCATATATGCTAGCTGGCTTTCGGTTTCTACACACTCAACCACCAGTAGACAATGCCTCACCTGAAGACAGGATGTTGTAATGAATCAGCATGCTGCACATAACAGATCCAATCACGAGATAAATCACACACTCCTGCAGAGCTGAGACAAGGGCCAATTTACACTATTCCTTTCAATAATACCTCAGTGAAAGGATCATTCAGATGAGAGCGTTATATTGTCCATAAAAGATTTACACTGAAGCAGGTCTATTTCCTTCAAGGTACAGTATCAGTTGGTGTTCAAACTGTATATATTGTTTCATATTCTATTTTTGTTTGCAAATTATTTTTAGCGCATGGAACAAAAGGTCAAGAACGATTTTATTGCTCACTTACATAACCTTAATTAGTAAAAACTCATCCTCTAATCACAGCCACAACCCACAACGCATAATTAGGTAGTTATATGTATATGCAGTAATTAGGCCATGCAATTATGGCAGTACATAATGACCTAAGTACAAGAGACTGTATAATTAGTACCATGAATGTAATTATGTAATAATGCATCTATTTACACAGTAAAACAAATAAGAGGCTATTCAGGAAAAGTAATAATTACAAGTCTCTGTCATGGATTAGTAGTGATTGAGGGAGAAGTGGGAAGAAATGGCTGATTTTCAGCATGGGAGAGAAGCCAGTCCAAAAAAAAAAAAAAAAAGGTGGTGGTGGGGAATTCTGATGCTTTTTTCTGCGGTGTTTTCTCCACAGAATGTGGACAAATTTCAACCAAATCTAGTTAACAGTGTGGTGTCCTGGAGATCAGTGTTAGAACCAGTAGTCAAGATATTTATTAATTATCTTGAGGACATAGTGAACAGTGGCTGGCAAAATTTGCCGCTGACACCTGAGAATATTAAGGGGAGTCCTCAATGATCCAGTAAAACAGTTTGGGGATGAACATTTAGCTGGTTAGAGGCCGGTATGGAAGAAGGGGAATGGAGAGAGAGCGTCACAGACAACGTCATACTAAGCCACCCAGGACTGTTGCCATCTGGCAGAAAGAAGGAGGGGTGCTGGGATTTCCACCATAGTAATGTCCTGACCCTGCCTGGAAGTCCAGACTTTTCCATCACGTGTGGAAAATGTGTAGCTCCATCACCTTCTTGCTGCTGGAAGGGAGAAAGAGCTTTCTCTTTTTCTACTTTCTTCAGAGCCCCTGGCTTCTATGAGTAGGGACAGTCTGTAAGTGGAGAGAGCTTTTGTTTGAACCTAACTACAGACAATGCTGTAGCGTTAAAGGTCTCCACACACTATTAACACAGACTTACACTTCTCAGGAGACATGATGATATTTACCGGCCCTGTGCACATGCCTCCTTGTTTTTTAAGGCAGATGTATCGGGGTAACCAGTGTCATTCCTACAGCACTGCAGAACTTTGGTAAAGTGCAATTATTAGCTTCTTAGGAAATCATTAGCATGTTTCCTCCTTTGTTGAATTCCTCATCTACAAAGTGTAAGTGTTTGGGAGCAGTTCATTTAGGAAAAAAAGGTGGGAGTAGAGCTAGAGAGACCCATTGAATACATTGCCAGCTCTCTCTCTTTTGTTTGACTCAACAGAAAATGTGTAAGCAGACGGAGTGGGAGGCAATCCTTCCAACCCACAGAAACATTGCCCTTAAACAATGACATTTAAGGAAAATTAATTAGCACCATAATTGGCCATGAACTACATCACTATCGTTAATATATCTACCAGCTTGAAAGAGCTGAAACAACACAGTTTCACCATTGAGCATCTCTCTCGTGGCTGCTTCCTGGCCATATGTCAGGGCCTGTTCTCTACTGTCACCCTCCTTGACCTCTTGGCAACTTTAGACACTGTCAAACCCTCCTTATTTCTTGAAATTTTGTCCTTTATTGGCTTTTGTGGCTCTGTCTTCTCCATTTTCTTCCTGCCTCGCTGGTCTCTCTGTCAGTGTCTCCTTTGGTGGGTCATCCTCCTCCCCTCATCTACCTTCTCTGGGTGTCTCTTAAGGCTCTGTCCTGGGCCTCCATCTCTTCTCCCTCTGTACAGCCACCCTCAGTACTCTTATCCGTAGGTATGGCTTTAACTGCCATTTTTATACGGATGACTCTCAAATCTACCGCTCTGCTGATCTCCCTTCACCTAATCTAGTTTCTTGGCCTGTCTTTGTAATACTTCTTTGTGCATGTCCAACCATCGTCATAAACTCAACAACGCCAAATTTGAGCTCTTGATCTCCCAAACCCTTCCCTCTCCCACCTTCCTCTATTGCCATGGATATGCCATCATCCCAGTCAGTCAGACCTGTAACCCGGGCAACATTTTCCACTCCAGGACTGTCACTGTGCCCACACATTAAGGCCATTTCTAAATCTTATGACTTTCTTATATGACATCTCCAAAATTTGGCCTTTCCTCTCTGTCCACACAACCACAACTTTCAGCCACATCCTCGCCATTTCACATCTGGCTTTTCCTCCTCCTCCCTGCTGGCTTTGACTACTGCAAAGTTGCTTCAGTCAAGTCTGTTCAAAATGCTGCTGCTACTAAAGTCACCTGCTTGGCTCATTGCTCTGACCACATCAGCCTCATCTTTGAATCCCTCCACTGGATTCCCCCCTTTACTTCCACATAAAATACAAGCTTCTCGCCTTTTCCATTCCAGGCTCTTTGGAACTTAGCTCCATCCTGCCCTGCTGATCTACTAACCTATTGCAATGTTGACCCTGCCTTCCCTCAGTCAACCTGCCCAGCCTTTACTGTCCACCAGTTAGTGTCTGCCTTAAACACTCCCAGGCTCTCTCCCATGCAGAGTCAAACAGAACTCGTCTCTCCCAAGTGCCAGTCCAGTGCCTTTACCACGCTCTACCTTATGCCATAGGTATAGGCATGACTTAAAGCAGTTGCCTAGGCTTCCAGAGCTTCAGAGTGGTCAGTTTGGATGAGCTATTACCAGCAGGAGAGTGAGTTTGTGTGTGTATGGGGGTGGGGGGATGAGAAAATCTGGATTTGTGCTGGAAATGGCCCACCTTGATTATCATGCACATTGTAGGGAGAGTGGTCACTTTGGATAAGCTATTACCAGCGGGAGAGTGAGTGTGTGTGTGTGTGTTTTTGGGGGTGTGTGTGTGAGAAAACCTGGATTTGTGCTGGAAATGGCCCACCTTGATTTTCATACACATTGTAAGGAGAGTGGTCACTTTGGATAAGCTATTACCAGCAGGAGAGTGAGTTTGTGTGTGTGGTTTTTGGAGGGGGGTTGGGGGGGGTGAGAAAACCTGGATTTGTGCTGGAAATGGCCCACCTTGATTATCATACACATTGTAAAGAGAGTGGTCACTTTGGATGGGCTACTACCAGCAGGAGAGTGAGTTTGTGTGTGTGTGGGGGGGGCGGAGGGTGAGAAAACCTGGATTTGTGCTGGAAATGGCCCAACTTGATTATCATACACATTGTAAGGAGAGTGATCACTTTAGATAAGCTATTATCAGCAGGAGAGTGGGGTGGGAGGAGGTATTGTTTCATGGTCTCTGTGTATATAATGTCTTCTGCAGTTTCCACAGTATGCATCCGATGAAGTGAGCTGTAGCTCATGAAAGCTTATGCTCAAATAAATTGGTTAGTCTCTAAGGTGCCACAAGTACTCCTTTTCTTTTTGCGAATACAGACTAACACGGCTGTTACTCTGAAACCAGGGATAGTACTGTAAACACAAGGAACATTCACCACCAGGTCAGTCTCAAACTTCTAACTGGCTGTGGAGTGTCATTTCTCCCACCCAAATCCCTCTTCCAAAAGTCTGTTTGTGTTTCGACTCAGCTGTGTGTAGTGGGCACCTCTAGATCTCAATGTGTCTCAGACAGTGTAAAAAAATCTAGGGCTATGTGGGAAACACTGGTGTTGGCTACAATGAGATGTGCAGAAATAGGGCCCTTAAGAGGAAGAGAAGATAACAGAGGCGGCTGGGTGGCTTTCTGGGCTGGAGAGGTTGAGAAGGAAGCATTGCAGGGAGAAACCAAGGACTGTTTTTGCTTGGGGTTGGCTCTGGGTGGGTTAACTTTTGTAGGATTTGCAGAAGGGTATTTTCATTCAAATTTCCCCCTCTCAAAGAGGGTAGCTGCCTTGTGCATCACTGATGGGAGGAAGTTCCGAGTGCATTCTAGAACATTATTAAAGCTTAGGATTTTCAAATATTTGGCATCCCTAAAGAGCAGATATAGCAGTTGCTAAACTACTTAGCCTTGCTTATTCCTTCCCCACAGTTACATTAAATGCTTCTCTGAGCTGGTCTTCTTCATAGGAACAGATTACTACATTGCACTGATGTGCCACCTCCCTGGGTGCCACCCTCCCAGCCCTGCCTATTTCTGGAGCTCCTTGCCACACTCCCTTCCTGACAAAAGGAGTTCTGTGTCCTCCCAGTTTCTCCCTTCAGGTTTTCCAATTTTCACCAAAATCACTATGATTCTTCCTATTGATGCCTAGAACATGTTGTTAAATTTTGGAACTGATTGGATGCGGCATTGAAAATTTACTGTATTGCAGCCAAACATCCATCCATACGCCATCAACTTGACCATAGCACTGTGCTTCGTTCAGCCAATTAAAATACTCAATATCAAAATAGATACTTTAAATGCCAACTAGAAAGGTTAAGCTTTGTGCGTGGAAAACTTATCGCAAAGTCAAAGGGAATTTGGGTCACATAAGAAATGTAGGATCTGGTACCTGTCCACTTAGAGGAATATAGGTGGAATATAGGAAACTTGCCTCATTAGGTGAAACTCCTGTGATAAATGTGTTGCTGAATGTCTGCAGGAAGCGTTACCATGATCCAGCGGGTAAGGCACTCGACTGGGACTTAGACCTAGGTGTTATTCCTAGCTCATCCGTTCATCTGCTGTGTGACCTTGGACATGTCACTTCACCTCTCTGTGCTTGTTTCCCTTCTTACCCCTTGTCTTGTCTATTTCAATTATCAGATCTTTGGTGCTGGGCCTGACGCTTACTATGTTTAGAGTGCCTGTGGGTGAGAGAGCGTCAACAGCACCATGAGTCAGTGTTTGAACAAACGATGAAGGGGACAGAGTGCAACAACGAAACAAAACACACATGCAGGATGGGAACCATTGTCCAGACCATCTTGGCTGCTTTCAGCTCACAAACAACCACAACCCTCCACCCACCTATGTAGGTTCTCACACCCATCATGATGGTATCTGAGCATTGCCCAGCATTCTGAAGTATACATGCTCTACCCTCTCTCGCAGCAGGGATTGGACTGCCTTTGTTTCTGGTGGGGCTAGCGTGAAAAGACTATTTTGAAGAAATGGGTTGGGCATTTTGCTCTTTTGAATGCTCTTCAGGGAAGCTGAAAATGAGGAAAGCAATAGGGAAAGCTATACTCTGGTGGTGGTGAAAAGAGAGCTGAGAAGGAAGGAGCAATGGATACTGGGGATTGTATAGGAAGGGCAAAAACACTAATAGAGAGAAAGGAATAGGATAGGAGGTCTGCTGCTGACAAATATGAAGCACACCCAGCCACAGCTGCTCGAAACGTACAAACCTACTCTCCTGAACAATTCTGTCGTTGTTTTTTAATACATATAGGATTTGTAAGGCACATAATGTATATACTGATTGCTACCTTGGGAGCATACTTGAGGAAATCTGTTCAACAATTCCTCAGATGTCTGCTCTTTGTCTATTAAAATGAAGGTGTAGTGATCCCATTCACTTGGAAAGCATGCAAACAGTTTAGCAATATTCCCCATAGTTACAGCCTGAGCCACAGACTCCAGCTTCCCCAGGCAGTACACAATACTATGCTTTTATCAAATCAGAATGTGATTCTTTTGTTGGTGTAATAAAGGCTGGAGAACAGTGGCTCAAGAAAAGAAAAAATAAATTATTCCGAATTCTCCACTGTCTATACTGGGGAACAGGATTTTTTTTTGGAACTGTCTCCATGGCTTAAATGTAAACTGTGACCTGAATGACACAGCTTCTGTTGCACAGCCAGGTTTCTATTTTCTGAACAACAAAGATTACCTCCCACTAAAACCAAGGTACGTAAATTGGAAACAGTCTTCTCCAGGTAATAGGTGACCTGATCCTTTAAGCCAGTTATTTTCTCTTACCCCAAAATTATAAACTTGTTCAGCCCATGAAGAATTTGTTACACTATCAGATTAGATGTAATCATTGCTATGGGAACAGGTACAGTACATTTCTACCTTCTGTAAATTAAAGACAAAAGTCTCATGAAGCTGTTGAAAAAAAGCTAAGTAATTATTCGTGGACTTTCATCCCTGCATAGGACTTGGGTGGTCTGAGAAAGCTACACAGGCAAGGGGATTTATATGAAAATATTATGATTTGAGAATCAAAAGGTAATCATAAAATATGCGTGTAACTGTTGGATTGGGAAACAAAATGCTGGCTATGACAAAAATAGATTATAAGTATCTGTACTGTTCAGCTGGTACAAGCCAAAAAGTCACAGGTACAAGTTGTGTATCAGGACTCCAGTCCAGCACTGCTGCTGCTGTGCAGTATTCGGGGCTGATGTACAGTACTGCAAGAGATCTGCCTCTCTTAAAGCCAGATCCTTCCACCCAGACTTGGTGGAAGCTTAAGTTCCCAGATCACTTTCTGTACAGGGTGAAAGACAACAACCCCAGTGTGCAGTTCAACAACCTCTCTATCAATAAGACCAGTTCTAATGCCCTAGGTGTAGAGGTCTCCAACATATTAAAAAGATATATTTCCAGGTAAAGCTTCCCAAATAAGATGGGGAGGCCTGTTAGCCTCCAATCATCGCGACAGACCCCCAAGTGTTTGCTACTCTACGCCCTGTTGTGTTCAAGGAAGACAGCAGCCCCATTCTCACCACTCTGGCACCTTTAGGGGATCTCTCCTCCTCTCTATTCCTGAGGGATAATGAAGGGCTCCTCCCCACATCATGGAAGGGGCATGGATTTGGATTTCTGTCCTCGTGTTATGTGCCTCTCCCCTCGGCTGCATCTCTTCTGCTCCTGTCGCTTCTTCTCTCCCCTCACTCCTGCATCTTTCCTGCTGCCGCCACCTCTCCTCCCCTCCACTTCTGGGTCACTGCAGTAGGGACTCTGCTGCCCGGGGAAGGCTGATGCTCCTGATGCTGTGTTGAGTGGGTTGCTCCTTGCAGCTCTTCCATCACTCAAAGATATCAGCAGAAAGGTGACAGTGGCTCAGGGTGGGAATGAGCCATTTCGCCTCCTGATTACCGTCAGTCCTAGTGAATAGAGAACTACATAATCCCCTCAATTCCTCCTCCTTTTGTTATTAGATAAATCAGCAGCCAGCCTGTAACCAGGACCCAAATTCTCCATTACCCTGCATCTTGCATCTGTACACACTGAATCGAAATAACGACCCTTCTGATCTGATAGCATTTACACTCACTGTGCCCCATGTAATGCACAGCACAAGGTGCAGGGCAACACAGAATCATGTCCCAGATCTTTAGCTGGGAGCATCAGTCACTAGGACTTGATTTAATAGACCCAGCCGAAATGGAAAAGTTGGCAAGTACCTATCTGTTAACGCATAATGGATACCTATATATTCCTGCAGTACCTGTGTTCCACCCATGGCTTTGCCAAGTGCTTAGAGGTCCCTTGGATAGCAGAACCAGTAGATAAATCTCAGTTCTAGTCTGTTTGTGTTCCTTTGCTCTTTCATTCGTCTTCAACAAAATAGTCAAAATGCAAACCTGAACTTCCAGGAAGCTGTGATTAAACTTTCATCTTCAAGAAATTGTGGCATTATTTCTTACTGGCGCAAGTCATCCCCATTTCCTACAGGCAGCCAGATACCTAGGGCCTTTGAAGACCCCTGCAGCAAAGTTTCACACACCATTGCAGGAAATGGAAGCTTTTAATAGCCAAAAAGAGATGCAAAAGGTAATTAAGATGGCGAGACTGAGACTTGAGACACAAGAACTCATATTCAAAATTCATTTTCATTTTCTGCTCTCTTGCTCTTTCTTGTCACCTATTCCAGCCTGAAAGTGAAATCAAATTATAGCAACTGTAGGAAAGAGCTTTGGCTGGAGAAGGTTTTTTTTCCAGGTCTCTCATCATACGTTTCATCAGTTCAGATTCCAATCCCGATGCTCCTTTGCCTCTGCATTGATTTCTGAGTAATTGAAAACGTTAACACATCATATAGTGTTATTGCCTGTTTGCCATTTATTTTTATTGCTTTAAGTGTAATGGCTGGTACAGGATGTGCTATGTGATGACCGGACATAATCCAAAATGCTGTAGGAGGGACAGCATTAGCTCAAGATTCATAAAAAAAGTGTACTATGCACTGATGGCTATTGGTTACTACCTGGCAATACTGTGCCTGTTAAGTAGCGGTTGGCATTTCCGTTCTAAATTCCTATTTACGATAACTTGCCTGTAAAATCTGTATTTGAGCTGAAGCTAGGCTAAAAAATTCCAGGACATGGGGCATCTCATTTATATAGCAGCTTTCATTCTAAATCACGACATACCAACTTTACACAGGACACACTCTACTGAAATGCAGCCTCCACTGGGGTGAAATGAATCGCAATTGTTTAGGACAGGAAATGACGAATGCCATACTTAAGCGAAGCAATGGGGGAGTTTATAGACAAAGTTTATAGACAGTTATCCCGGTAGAAATTTGGCCATGGTACCGGGGACAACATTCGGCTTACATGAAGTGTCATGGAATCTTTAATGACCAGGATTGAGGCCCTCCCTCTGCACATGTCCCAGTCCTGCATCAGGATCCACTTAATGTGTACTTACACTTGTGCACAGTCCACTGAATCCAATGGGACTCCACATGGACACAGATGGCCTATCCTAGTGGATCCTGATGCAAGATCTCGGCTTAAAAGAGCACCTGTAACAACACAGCCCTCAACACCATGCTGTGCCTTGGAGTCAAAGGGGAGAATATGTTGCCTACTGAATCACCAGCACCTGTCCCTAAGGGTTACTTATAGATTCATAGATTCATAGATATTTAGGCCAGAAGGGACCATTATGATCATCTAGTCTGACCTCCTGCACAATGCAGGCCACAGAATTTCACCCACCACTCCTAAAAAAGACCTCACACCTATATCTGTGCTATTGAAGTCCTCAAATTGTAGTTTGAAGACCTCAAGGAGCAGAGAATCCTCCAACAAGTGACCCGTGCCCCATGCTACAGAGGAAGGCGAAAAACCTCCAGGGCCTTCCAATCTGCCCTGAAGGAAAATTCCTTCCCGACCCCAAATATGGCGATCAGCTAAACCCTGAGCATATGGGCAAGATTCATCAGCCAGATACTACAGAAAATTCTTTCCCGGGTAACTTGGATCTTACCCCATCTAAAAACCCATCACAGGCCATTGGGCCTATTTACCATGAACATTTAATTACCAAAACCATGTTATCCCATCATACCATCTCCTCCATAAACTTATCGAGTTTAATCTTAAAGCAAGATAGATCTTTTGCCCCCACTACTTCCCTCGGAAGGCTATTCCAAAACTTCACTCCTCTGATGGTTAGAAACCTTCGTCTAATTTCTAATCTAAATTTCCTAGTGGCCAGTTTATATCCATTTGTTCTTGTGTCCACATTGGTACTGAGTTTAAATAATTCCTCTCCCTCTCTGGTATTTATCCCTCTGATATATTTATAGAGAGCAATCATATCTCCCCTCAACCTTCTTTTAGTTAGGCTAAACAAGCCAAGCTCCCTGAGTCTCCTTTCATAAGACAAGTTTTCCATTCCTCGGATCATCCCAGTAGCCCTTCTCTGTACCTGTTCCAGTTTGAATTCATCCTTCTTAAACATGGGAGACCAGAACTGCACACAGTATTCCAGGTGAGGTCTCACCAGTGCCTTATATAACGGTACTAAAACCTCCTTATCCTCTTATGCTCTTCGCAAGACCAAGTTCTGCTCTGCTCCAACCTTGCTTAGCTGGTGAGCTCTAAGGGGATCACAGCACATTTAAAATCTTTTTAAAATCACTCTTTAGATGAAGCAGTGCACATGCACACATATCCCCACACACAACCCTATCATGTTTGTGCACTGAAATAACTTCCTTTAAAATATACATATATATTTGCTGGACAGTCTTAAAAGCTTATGTCGACTAGGCCCTTTGGGTATTTTTAGTTGCCGTGGTAGTGAGGTATCTTAAATACCTGTGTTATTAAGAAGTCAAAGCTGGCATCTGTAACATGCCCACATTTCATAATATTTATTAATACACACAGTGGTGATAACACTGCAATGCAGGTTGGTGAGGGAAGGATTCTACCTGAACAGCTGAATTTGCATACAAAGGTAGTAAGCCAACCTTTGGCAGTCATTATATATTTTATGGGAGCTCCAGTTTTCACCACTCTTCCCAGAGATCCCACTAGCAGTTGAAAGACTTGGGAACTGGAGACCATTCTGCTTGCAGACGCCAAAGAAAGCTTTTTCTGTTGCATGATGATTGCTTAAGCATTCATTGTGGGAATAAGGATGGCTTTATAGCTATGGCACAAGACTGGGTGTCATGACTGGGTTTCTATTCTTGATGATGCCGCTGGGCACACCACAGACATGGCACATTCAACTTCTCCGTACCTGTTTCCTCAGCTGTAAAATGGGGATAATACTACTCCAACATTGGGGGGGGGATCTGAAAGAATGAGGCAAGACCACATCATCTTAAAAATCCAAACTCTAATGCACCCGGAGCCCTAAGACTGCAGCACTTGCCGGCCCTAGGGATGGCAGCCACCCACCAAAAGAAAACTATGTTTCCATTCTAGTTCTCCTGCATCTCTCTCAAACCACAGCCACCTGCAGCCACTACAATACTGACTGCACCAAAACCCTGAACCATTCGTCTTAGTCCCTGAAGCGTCAGGAGAGGACACTGGCCTTTTCACCTTGCCTATGGATCCTTTAGATGTGCTGGATACAGGAAGCTTCATGGCTAGAACTTCTTGGGACAACAAGTCCTGAAACCTGTTCTGGTATTCTGTGTGTGCCCTGAGGTAAATGTGCTACAGACAGAACACCTGGAGGGCAAGTGACCCTCTCCTATGTATACCAACCATTTTGTCTGGGTGTCTGATGTCAGACCGATCCCTGGATAAGAGCATGCCTTTGAAGACAAATCTCTTAGCTTTCACATCCAGCATGGAACCAGTAGCTGGAACTGAAGACTTAACAAATAACTCTCCTAAGAATAAGAATTTGTCCTTAACAACCCAAGCTTTTCACTAAAAACTACAATGACAGTAAACTGGACTAAACTAAGGGCATGTCTATACTGTGGGCTATGCCACTGTAGTGTCTGTAGTGTAGATGCTTCCTACATTGAAGGAAGAGGTTTTTTCAGGTAATCCACCTCCCTGAGCAGCAGTAGCTAGGTTGATAGAAGAATTATTCCATCAACTTAGCCTTGTCTGCACTGGGGGTTAGGTTGGCTTAACTACAGTGTTCAAGAATGTGAGAGACATAGCTGGGCCAATCTAAATTTTAAGTGTCAACCAGTGCCAGGGCATAAAATTCTGTTTGCGAGAAGGATCTGGAGATGTTTACAATCTGTCCACTGCTGCAACTGGAATATTCAGGAAGGCAGACGTGGGGTAAGGAGGGCCGGGTAAGCATTCCAACTGGCACTGACTGCTATGGAAGGTTCCACCACCCGAGTTGCACCGGCCAACACATCCCATGAGCAAGAATATGCAGAGAACACTCAAAGATTCACCATTATCTTCCCCAATGAACTTTTTTTTAAAAAAGGGCTTGTTTTAAGAAAAAAGACCCCAGAGTTCCCTACAAAAGTCATGAGTGTACATGACAGCTTAAAATGACATTGTTTTATATTCAAGTCCACCCCAGAGGTATTTAAGGCTGTACTGGCTCCACGCAAACAGACAATCGTCATGGGGCTTAAGAAAAATGAGGGGACGCTAAGAAGGAGAAAGCCTAGTTTAGTTCAAGTTCAACAAGCTTTAGCTTAAGCCCTATGGAATGGAAAGAAACAGAACAGATGGCGATCATAGAATCACAGAATATCAGGGTTGGAAGGGACCTCAGGAGGTCATTTAGTCCAACCCCCTGCTCAAAGCAGGACCAATCCCCAACTAAATCATCCCAGCCAGGCTTTGTCAAGTCTGACCTTAAAAACTTCTAAGGAATGAGATTCCACCACCTACCTAGGCAACACATTCCAGTGTTTCACCACCCTCCTAGTGAAGAAGTTTTTCCTAATATCCAACCTAAGCCTCCCCGACTGCAACTTGAGACCATTGCTCCTCGTTCTGTCATCTGCTACCACTGAGAACAGTCTAGATCCATCCTCTTTGGAACCCCCTTTCAGGTAGTTGAAAGCAGCTATCAAATCCTCCCTCATTCTTCTCTTCCACACACTAAACAATCCCAGTTCCCTCAGCCTCTCCTCCTAAGTCATGTGTTCCAGTCCCTTAATCATTTTTGTTGCCCTCTGCTGGACTCTTTCCAATTTCTCCACATCCTTCTTGTAGTGTGGGGCCCAAACCTGGACATAGTACTCCAGATGAGGCCTCACCAATGTAGAATAGAGGGGAACGATCACGTCCCTCGATCTGCTCGCTATGCCCCTACTTATACATCCCAAAATGCCATTGGCCTTCTTGGCAACAAGGGCACACTGTTGACTCCTATCCAGCTTCTCGTCCACTGTAACCCCTAGGTCCTTTTCTGCAGAACTGCTGCCGAGCCATTCGGTCCATAGTCTGTAGCGGTGCATAGGATTCTTCCGTCCTAAGTGCAGGACTCTGCACTTGTCCTTGTTGAACCTCATCAGATTTCTTTTGGCCCAATCCTCCAATTTGTCTAGGTCTCTCTGTATCCTATCCCTACCCTCCAGCGTATCTACCTCTCCTCCCAGTTTAGTGTCATCTGCAAACTTGCTGAGGGTGCAATCCACGCCATCCTCCAGATCATTAATGAAGATACTGAACAAAACCAGCCCGAGGACCGACCCTTGGGGCACTCCACTTGATACCGGCTGCCAACTAGACATGGAGCCATTGATCACTACCCGTTGAGCCCGACAATCTAGCCAACTTTCTATCCACCTTATAGTCCATTCATCCAGCCCATACTTCTTTAACTTGCTGGCAAGAATACTGTGGGAGACCGTGTCAAAAGCTTTGCTAAAGTCAAGGAACAACATGTCCACTGCTTTCCCCTCATCCACAGAGCCAGTTATCTCGTCATAGAAGGCAATTAGATTAGTCAGGCATGACTTGCCCTTGGTGAATCCATGCTGACTGTTCCTGATCACTTTCCTCTCCTCTAAGTGCTTCAGAATTGATTCCTTGAGGACCTGCTCCATGATTTTTCCAGGGACTGAGGTGAGGCTGACTGGCCTGTAGTTCCCAGCATCCTCCTCCTTCCCTTTTTTAAAGATGGGCACTACATTAGCCGACTAAAAGGGCATAACTGTGAACTCAATCAGTAAGTGTATTGCTCAGACGAGAAGGGAAAGCTGTTTTCCATAGGAATCTGGAGGTCTACCTGTGATATCTTAGAAGAAGATTTATCCTCTCAGAGCTCTACTAAGCTCCAATCTCTCAAAAACAACCAAAAAAACCTGTTCAATCCCCAATCCCTGTTTTCCAGAGACATAAAACAGAGTAGGCAGTGTTCATTTATAGGCCATTTTGTTATAAAATTTCATGGAAGAGCCAATAGAAATCTTGTACCCATCACTGGATATAGTAGAAAGCACACCGCCCCCAAACCTTTAAGAATACATGTTAAAATCCAGGTTCAGGACAGCACAACACGCCGCCACTGGATTTACCTGTATATCATGTATGTTATTTGGGTAGAGTGACCAGACAGCAAGAGTGAAAAATCGGGATGGGGGTGAGGGGTAATAGGCGCCTATATAAGATAAAGTCCCAAATATCAGGACTGGCCCTATAAAAGCGGGACATCTGGTCACCCTATATTTGGGAAACAAGGAGGCAATTCCCAATATCGAGTCACAGCTTCTGAAATTATTATTAAGAACATCCTCTGCAAAGAGGAGCAGAGAAGAATTTAGGCTGAGATTTTCTAAGCTGTCTCGTGGATCAGGAGGTCCAGTTCCCATAGGTGGGTGTTCAACTTCTTAGGCAGCCTCTGAAAAATCTCAGGCTTAAATTCCAGTGAGGCAGACATGTCTCTACATCAATGTTGCTGCAAGGTAGCCTAGCCATCATAGCCGGTGTTTGAGAGCATTACTGTAAAGGATGTTATGAGACATACACATACAAAGAAACAGAAGAAAAATGGAAAGGGAATCATAGTACTATTTCTCCTCCTCAGAACAATGTCTACATCCAGCAAGGCTATAGGAATAATCTGTGAACTTTCATTTCATTACTAAAAAGAAAATAATCTTTTTTGAAACTTATCTTCTGCTTTTGTAATGAAGTTATAACATCCATAAAACAGAAACTATTTATGACATGTTTCTCCACCCACTCATGATGGGACTCATTGCTATATACAGAGTCATTGATTTCCTTGGTACTTTAGAAGTACAATCTCTTTAGGAAAGAACACTGGAGTTTAATATAGCGCCTATATACACTTGGGCTGTGTGGCCTAGTGGAGAAAGCACTGGACTGGGACTCAGGAGACCAGTATTCCTAGCTCTGCCACTGGCCTGCTGGGTGACCATGGGCCAGTACTTTGCCTCCCCCTGCCTCAGTTTCCCAATTTATAAAATGGGGATAATGACACAGACTGCCACCATAAAGCACTTTGAGGTGTATTGATAAAAGCACTGTATAAGAGCTCGGTTTTGTTATTGCTATTTATGGATGAATAGAGATTGGATTGCAGTGATGTTACCATGCATTTGCCATAAAAATACTTTAAAATATTAAATATCATATGTTCCTGTATGCTAACTTTATAGTGCTTCATGTAAATTAACATAAAACTGAACAATAAATAATGATGCCCTAGAATGTGGTCTCATGACCATGAACAGCTTGTCAATGGAAGAGAATACAGATTTACAAAGCCATCTAGAACTGGTTTTAATTTTAATGAAAGATGTGCCTAAATACCCTAGATTGCTTTTAAAATCGTAACCACATCCTTTCACTAAGTGTGTGTATAAAAATACCCATTCAGAAATAGAAACCTACCAACTGAGAAATATTTACATGCTAAATGAGCGGGATGTGGCCAAAATAACTAGCAGCGTTTGACATACTGGTCAAACAAAAGATCAATGAAAATCTAAATAAGCAGCATTTTAAAAGAAATGAAGTCAGGCTGCACAGATTCGAGAGAGGAGGTTTATTAGTAATAAATCAAATGTCTACAGTTTCTTGTAAGCAGTGGCGTGGCAGGATGTTGGTAAATGCTCCACATGCCATTGCTGTCCCCAGGCTATAACATATGACCTACCATGTGAGCCTAGCATTGTAAGCAGCTAGCAACTCCATCTAAGAATCTAAGTTTTGTTCTGATTACAGCCTAAATATTGCAGTCATCTAGCTCACATCCCTAGGGGGATATACCACCGGAAACAAGTCTGGGAAGTTTCTCTGCCCCTTATTAGGGCAAAAGGTAGCTGAGAAATCCTAATGAAGAAGACACTCTTTCTCACAACCCACTCTCAATCCCCATCACCGCAACACTCCTTTTCCTGCTGAAAAGCCCCTGATGAAATGACTGGTGGCACATCTGGACTCTGTAAAAGTGTTATTTCATTAAGACAGTCATTACTTGTTCTTGCCACAAAGCAGAGAATTCACGTAACAGTGGAGAAAAAATTCAGACAAATGTTGCAAACTGATTATATTTCAGAACAAATCTTGAACAGTGTGAACTCTCCTGTCTTGGATAGCTGCTCATTACAATATGCAGTTGAGGGTTTTCTTTTTCCCTAATATGAGAGAACACCGAAGCAGGAAACACAGTAAGCATGGGTAATTTACTTTGCATTGGAATGATCGTTACCGCAAACCCCACCTGTTACATGAAGAGCTGTCACCACATGCACTTTTCAGACAGTTCAATATCCCACTGAAACTAATTTGCAAAAGCAGTTTCTAACCGGGCTCCCCATTAAGCTGAAAGCAGAACCTCTCATTTTCGCAGCATTCTGGTCTACTAAGCAATCTGGGCAAGGTGACCATTGATTAAAAGAAAATCAACAGGTTGTACCCTCCAACACCACACCTCCTGGCCCCCCAAAGCCACCAAAGAGGCTGGTTGTGTACAACCAGTCCAGGATCTCAACCATAAGTGACTTCTCAACATCTCAAGCCAGTGATCAAAGCTTAGCATTATGGAGCAGTGCCTGAACACTTCAGCACACACCAGGGGAAGTATAATGCTCTGAGTTTTTAGACACATTTTCCCCAAATCCTCATTTTTCTTATGTTCTTGGAAGTTGAAGTATGTGCTGTCTCAGTGCTTTCAAGAGATACCAACCAACCTGTCACAGCTCGCAGGAAGCATGGTAGAAACCAGTAATGTGTCTGCTGCTAAATGTGACTGTTCCTGATGTTGTTTCAATTTACTTTGGTACTAAACAAATAAAAGAGCAAGCAATAGTTTCAACAAGCTCATTAGAAAGAATAAAATGCTTCATAGCCCTACAAAGTTGTTCTCTGAAATACAGTTTATACTGCGACAAGAGAATAATAATGTCTGAGTCACTGGAAAAGGTATGTAAGCAGTTAGAGAACAAATTCAGCTAAAGACATTATTTTCAATGGTCCGAGTGCATACACAGTGCATATGTAACCCACGTGTGCCTAACAGGGAGATGTCTCTTTCAGAGACCCGTTGGGGGGAGGTAGAAATGAGTTGTCTCTGGGTCACTGTTGCTAGGCAGATTAAGCACTCCACAGCCAGAAGCTTCTGGAATTGGGTGTGGACGGTAGCGTTGGGTCTGCTCCAACAGGTTCCCTGTTGCTGGGGTCAGACTCCATGGGGGCAGGCAGTCAGGGCAGCTGCTTTGCGGAAGCCACATGCCCTGTGTGGGTTGGGGGAAGCTGAGCCAAGGAGCAGGAAGCAGGCTGTTGTCCCGAGCTCTGAAGCACTTTTCAGCAGGTTAGTGATATTGTTACCCTCCAACAGGGAAGTCTGGGCAATGCTAATTATAGCCAGGGGAAATTGGGAGGGAAAAATTACTTCTATTTTAATTGTACGCTTTGAATGTTGTTTTGGTTTTAGCCAAACTGCTCCAGTTATAAATTGTCTCAACTAGTGCGATTCACCAACTTTTATGTAAATGTAGTAACAGGGAAAGAGTCATTTCTAGTTTGCTAGTCTCAGTTTTGTATTTTCTTGTAACTGGGTTTTCTTTAAATCTATACAAGTAACTGAGCTGTTGATGAATCAGTCAGCTGACTGGCTAGCAGTGATTTCAGCAGAGGAAGTCTGTCTGGATTCCAACTGAAGATCCCTACAAGCAAGGGGAGGGAAGATGTTGTTTTAGACTCAGCAGACTGTATACATTTGGTGATCAAAGACTCTGAGACTTAGGTGAACAAAACCTAAGCTTTTGGGAACTTTCAGTTTCTTCTGTGTTTCTCTGGGAACTGAACTGTTCAGATTTTAATTTGTTTTCTTTATTTATGTTTACGTATAACTGTGAAGGTAATGGCTGTCGATTATAAAATAGCCATGTCATGCTGTAAAAATTAGATTATTTGTTTCTTTATCATAAGATTTTATAAAGTTATTTAATTAAATTCATTTCTTTAGTTCCTTTTGGGACTTGAATGGGGGGAGGTTGACACTGTGCAATCCTTGCTGAAAATCCTTAAAGACTGAACTCTGGATCTCCAGCTGGATCTCTGGATCTCCAGCTACTTTGTATGGGAGCTGGGTTTTTTTTTTTAAAAGGCAGTGGGGATGGGAAATGAAGTGAATTCTAGCCCACCCAAAGGTTACACATACATCAAATGTCCTGGTTATCGAATATATTTCAAATCATCTCTTTTGTATCTGTAACCAGAACTAACCAGGATGCTCCTGGATTATGCAGAAGTGACAAGGAGAGGCAGAGATTTCAGCAGTGCTGCCTGCTATCTACAGCACCGTATAGAAAACAGTCCAGCCAAAGAACTACGAATTCCTCTCTGAGTTGTTTTCTCCTGTGATGGGATTTAAATATACTTCCCTCTTTCGAACGAGAAAGACTTAATGAAGGCACAAGCCCACAGGTCAGGAAACTGAGCTTATCCCCTCTTTCTCTCTGTGTTGGTGCCTGTAAACTCTGAAGCAAGAAAGTGTATTTTCCCCCACAAAGCTTCCTTTTATTTCCCACCCCCCATCTCATTAAGTCAAATGCCTTCCCTGTCTCCTTACAGGACTGTGAGGTCATGGAGCTGAGGGTTGGTTCAAAAAAAGAAACAGCCCACCCTGCTCGCCCATTCACACAGAGAGCCCTTTAAAAAAAAACAATAATAAAAAGCGCTATGCCTCAGTGCAATAAAACAGCACAATTTAACTTAAAGACTGAGCCAAACTGTCAGCATTACCTTCCCATACTTCATGTGGGCAAGGTACTCAATGAACAGCATTGGTAGGAATTTTTTGCTGGTGCCTTTAAGTGAAAAAAAAAATCGCAGCACGTCTCTTTGCATCAGCAAAGAAGCAATTAGAGAACGTGAAACGGTCATCGTGAAAGACACAAGCCACGTTCAGCATTTCACACCAACTGAGAAATAACTAAGGGGTTGTCTTTATTCCTCCCACAAAAGAAGAGGCTTAAATGCCAGTGGCAAAGTTTGGGGCCAGCCTGGTGACCTTGTGGTTACTGCGGAATTGGATTAAAGCATGATGGGGTTCTGAACACGAAAAGCAGAAGTAGCAGCTACATTGCCAGGGTGCTCTCTGTGAGGGCTCTGGGACTCTGGAACTTGTTCCCTGCCCTGAGCCAAAATAGCCTGAATTTGGTGATTTTCCAGGCAAACACAACACAAAATATAAAGTGTACAGTGCTCACTTTATACTAATATTTGTATTACAAATATTTACACTGTAAAAACATAAACAAAAGAAATAGTATTTTTTCAATTCATCTCATACAAGTCCACTCAGTCCTACTTCTTGTACAGCCAACTGCTAAGGCAAACTTGGGGATACATTTACGGGACATAATGCTGCCTGCTTTTTATTTACAATGTCACCTGAAAGTGAGAACAGGCATTTGCATGGCACTTTTGTAGCCAGCGTTGCAAGGTATTTACGTGCCAGGTGCGCTAAACATTCATATGCCTATTCATGCTTCAACTTGTAGGCGCTAAAGTTTTATGTTGTTTTGTTTTTGAGTGCAGTTATGTAAAAAAAAAGTAGTAATTCTACATTTGTAAGTTGCATTTTCATGATAAACAGATTGTACTACAGTACTTGTATGAACTGAACTGAAAAAATACTGTCTTTTGTTTATCTTTTTTACAGTGAAAATATTTAAATAAAAAATAAATATAAAGTGAGCACTGTACACTGTGCATTCTGTGTTGCAATTGAAATCAATACATTTGAAAATGTAGGAAAATATCCAAAAATATTTATAATAAATTTAAATTGGCATTCTATTATTGTTCAACCGTGAGCTTAAAACGGTGATCATGATTTTTTTATATCCTCCGTTTAATTGCAATTTTTAAAAACTGTTTGACAGCCCTAATATAATGCAATCCTTTTGTCTTTTTTTAGACGCAGAAATCCTCCAGGTTGAAGCATAAATTCATATGATAGCTAGGAATGCTCGATTTTGCAGATGGATCTTTGATTTAGCTGAAATCCCTGTTAAAAACTCATGTAGCCAGACAGCTCCTTATTGGCAGCAGATTTGAGGATCCTTAAGGTAACAGTGTGGAACAAAATCTCTCAGTAAAGTGACTCTGAGATGTCTGTTTCAGACAGCAGCTTTTGTAAATTTAAGAGTTTGGTTTTGAACTAGAAAGCCCCAAATGGCCTGGGACCTAGTTAGCTGTCAGACAACGGCCTCTCTACCCATGCCAGATTGAGACAGTTTCAGTCAGCAGAGGCACCTGAGCCAGAGCACAGCTGTTTCAAGAGAGGGGAAAGCTGGCAAGCTGTTCTTCAGGAGGGTCCTTCAGCTTTGAAACTCTCTCCCCCTGGGTCCAAAACAGACCTAGTTTGCCAACCTTCAAGACATGCTACAAGGCGTGAACTGTGAGTGGCATGGAGGGGTCGCACACAGATTTTGTACTGGTACAACCGTGTCAGTTAAGGAGTTGGTTTTTTACCAAAATATTTATACCAGTACGACCCCTAGAGTAGACGCCGTTATATCTGTGCAGAGTCAGTTTAAGGCCAGAAGGGATCACCAGATCATCTAGTCTGACATTCTGTATACCACAGGCCACCAGTAGCACCCAGCACCCACACTCTAAACCCTACAACTGAAATTAGACCAAAGTATTACAGCCCACAGAGGACACTAAACTATTACGTGCCACAGGCCAAGAATAGGTGGGACTGCGGTGCACCAATGCCTGAGGCCCCTGCAATGGCAGGGTATCAATCAAGTGAGATGTACCTAAATAACCCTGGCAAGTCACCCAAACGCCATGTTTCTGGGGAAGGCCAAGAAACCTCAAGGTCACTGCCAATCTAACCTGGAGGAAAATTTCTGCCTGACCTCACATATGGCAATCAGCTAGACCCTGAGCATGTGTCCAAGAACGAGTTGGGAATATTATACCAATACAAGCAGTTTTATACTGGTATAAATGTCCACAGCAGGTGGGTTGTACTGCTTTAGCTATACAGTACAACTTGTAGTGCGTAGACAAGGCCTAATTGTATTTTTAAAATGTTATTTGGGAGGGCCTACTGCAATAGCTAGGAGTGCCTCTGATGGAACGTGTGTATGAACTAGGAAGTAACTCAGATACATCCTCCTCCATCTGCAACTCCTTGCCTGAGTACTCGATAAATACATGGCTTTGTCTACCTAGCGCCTCTCCTGAGAACTCAAGTCAAACACTCAACAGTTAAAGAAAAACACCAGAAATATGTCCCCATAATTGTTCTAAAAGATGTAGCTGTCTCTCATTGGAGCAGTTAATGTGTCTCTTCTAATGTCCCCAGAACATGGGTGCTCCCGCACCCTCTCACTTGAAGTGGTTTCCATCATAAACTCAGTTTGGTTCAATTGCTTTCAGTACCCTGTAGCCACATCTGTAGCCTTTATTTTATTTCAAGTGAATTTACTAATGTTGTATTACAGCAACCCCCACTATGCAAACTGTTCCAGCTCCACGGCCCCAGAAAGCGGTTTGGATATTAAAGGAACACAAGTGGTACCATAAAGCAGCCCTGCTCCTTTATCATCACGTTAGAACAAGTGAGCCAGGGATTGGTTTTCAGGCCATCCAACCTTTGTGGGTCTCTCCTCTTAACCTTTTATGCAGCTGTGCAAATGGGCAAGTGTCAAAAACGGGGGATCGCTTTAGGTGCATGCTAAATAAGCATGGAAATTAAGATTTGCAGAGTGGGCAAGAAGTAAAGTTTTCACCGGTGAAAGCTTTAAGAATTGCTGTGCAATTTGTTAGCACATGTTCTACTATGGTACTTTGCCAAGTTGGCAGAAATAAACAGAGCCAAACCAGGTCAGAGAATATCCTGTCCAAGAGAGCCCATGTAGCAAAGCACTAGGCTAGAGGGCTACAAGATAAGGAATTTTTCAGTTCTCATGGCAGCTCTGACACGGACTAGCTCTATAATCTTTGGCAACTCACCGAATCGCTGTGCCTCAGTTTCCCCATTGTGTAAAATGGGAATGATATGGCTTCCTGACCTCCCAGGATTAATGTGAAGATTAACTGGTTAGCATTTGACCTGAACAATACTTTGAATAAGTTTCTAAGGGTCATTATTAAAATGTAGGTTTGGGAAACAATACACGAGACTTGATTTTCATGTGAGCTGAGCATGTGTGGGTCCCACCTCTGATAATCAGGCCCAAACTGTAAAAGGGGAAACGGACCAAGCAGTAAAAGGGGAAACGGACAGATAGTCAATTTTCAGTGGAGAGAGGGGAACAGGGGAAATTAAACTGGAACAGTGAATTTGTTCTTATAACAAATACTTTAAAAAAACAAACAAACAAAAACAAACACCCTTGGGTGCTTCCCTCTGTTTAAAGGGCTATTTTATAATCAACAATAGTTACAAATTTAATCCAGTGAGCCATCTTAATAGTTGTTCTCCTACTGTCTCACAAACACAGAATTTAAATCCAAAGACCATTTGTATTTATTTTACAAGAACAAATTCACTTTGTCAGTTTCATTTCCCGTGGCGTCATAACCAGACCTGCTGTTCTGCTTATAAAGACAACTGGAGTTAAGCAGAAATAAAACAATTTCTGAAGCCAGCCTGCATTAAGAGTTTGTCTACATTTGGAAATTTACCAAACTAGCTATTCTGTTTTAACCGCCCCCTGAGAACACTCACTCCAGAATAAGAGTGCCTTTTCTGATTTTGCTTAATCCACTACTGGAATAAGGCTTGATCTACGCTTAACATTTATACTGGCGTAGCTACATTAGCCAGAGTAGTGAAAAACCCGCATCTCTGAACAACAAGCTATGCCAACAAAACCCCCAGTGGCGACAGAAGGGTGCTGCTGCTGATGTAGCTAGTCATTCGGTGAGATGGCACTCCTAGACCAGCAAAACTCCTCCTTCTGTCGGCGTACCCTGCATCTACACTAGAGTGGCTATGTCCACAGAGACTCTGTAGTGTAGACACAAAGCGGCCACAGGGGGAGTTATACCAGAATAACTATTCCAGAACAGTTATTTCAGTAAATTTGTAAGTACAGACAAGCCCTTTCAGGCAGCGATGGGCAGGCCTCGGGGTCTGTGAGACCTTACATTTCAGTAGTGAGGGGGAGGGAGGGGTGGCACCCCTCGCTCCAGACCTGATGTTGGGAGGTGATGTTAATTCCCTAGCTGGTCCTGTCACAGAGGAAGAGACTGCGGTCATGTTGTGCTACTAGAAGAGGTGGCCAGGACTGTGATTTGTCAAGTCAGGAAAGCCCCGTGGATCCCACCAAACCAGAGGGCCTCAAGCAATCATTGGTGTTACCTCTGCCTGCGGGTAGGCCTACACTCTGGAGACTATACTGGCCTAGCTATGCCAGCATAACCCCTAGTGTAGACACATCCCACACCACGGGAAGGAGTTTTTTCTCTCGGAGGAGGACCAGCATTTCCCCAAGCAATGGAAGCTATGTTGACGGAGGCATTCTTCCATCAGTCTATATGCGGATTAGTCGGTATAGCTACGCTGGTCAGGGGTGTGGATTTTTCACACACCTGACCGACATAGCTATGTCAACCTAACTTTTAAGTGTAGACCAGACCTATGGCTGGCCTTGGTGAAACAAGTAGCTTGGACCAATAATTCAGAACAACTTTAACTCATCACGGTGGAAACAGGTTTCATTTTCAGAATGGCTCATAGAACACGTGGGAGCCCCTAGTCGCTATCTGGATTGGAACTGATTTCCAAGGATAACAAGTGATGTACATGATCCTAACTGCCCATGATCAAGTCTCATAAAAGGTGTATTTATACTTGACTACCCTGAAAACCATAGCTCAGAAGGTATTTTGAATTCAGCTCAAACAGAAAGCCAACCTGAACACCCTTACCATTACCAGAAAAGGAACTGTAAATATCTTAAGATTTTAAGTGCTGGGGTCACGTGTCATTCAACTGATATTGTAAAATTTTGAAAATATTGGTGGCTAGAAAGAGGATGGATATGCCATAGGAAACACCCTTCTTGGATTTGTTTTCCAAATATATTTGCATTTGAGCTTGTTTGGTCATGTACAACCATACTGTGGCAAGGAGTGTGGTATAAATAACTGAACATGAAAGACACACACACACACACTTTGTAACTCATTTACAGGGGAAAAAAACAACATTGTTTCCCCTCTCCCCCTGATTCTAGCCTCAAAAAACCACTGGCTCTTCTGTGCCTTTTAGAGTAAGGATGATGAGACGGATGAAAACTATAACCAACAAAAACCACTGCATTTAATAATAATAAACGTACACACCAGCAAACCTGTAATATGGTGTTGAAGGTACATTTACAAAACGCAAATACACAGGGAAGGTAAAGAAGACAGAGTGGAGTATTACCTCTACTCTAGGGAGTAAAAAATAATTATTTGCAATAAGGATGTCCTAATGCATCCTGCCTCGCTACCAATAAGAGATTCTAGGAAAGCTGATCAATCTAACTAACTTTTGAGACCATTTCAAAATCCATTTTAGGATTCCTTCACCTAAGTATTTCAGAATGTCCTGCCTTCCCAGGCCCTACAAAAAGACATGGAATAAGTAATAAATATAGGATATAACGCTACCGCAGCATGAACGTTGTGTGTATTTCACCTTAACATACCTTGGACATGGGTGAAACTGACCACTCTGTGCTAATACTGTCAGTTCCATTGGCATCACCTCACAATATGCACAATGCCACTGACCTAATGAGAAAAGAATTATTAGGGACTTGTTGAGCAGTTCTTAAATATAAGAAAAACAGGTTGCTCTAATCAGTAAAATTGTTAGTTTCCCAGCATTTTGAAAGTGTTATTAAAAATCCCATTATGGAATCGGAACAACTGGCCTGAATCAAGATATTAGCATTTCTTTTCAGTGATTACTAATTCCTTCAGTGTTTATTGCAGTAACATTAAATTAAATTGAACTCCTGGTATGAATATGGTCCCAGTACGTAATTCTATCAAAACTCAATGTTTTTAGCATAAGTTTATGTCCACTTTTTGGAAAGCTTTATCTATGCAGCTTCCCCAGGATGCAGCATGAACCCTGGGGCTCTGCAATCACTGAAAAGTTCTGTTAGTTTATGCGATGCAGTGTTTAACTATTAAACTAATTAGAAGAACAGAGCCATGAACCGGACAATAAAAAACAACGAAAGAAGCACATTGGTTTCCATTATAAACACACTCCTCTTGGTGCAATAATATTTCCTCATTAAAAATGTTGGAACCATCAGAACTGACTTTCAAGCACTTTGGAGACTAGTGTTGGGACCTTCAGAAGAGAGTTGATAAAAGTTTTTCCAAATTGTTGTGGAAATGCAATGCATAGACAAGAAGGCAACCACAGCAAACTCTTTTAGGCCCTGATTTAGTAAAGCATCTGTTTAAAGTTCAACACATGAGTAGTCGCACTACAGTCAATTAAGCATGTGCTAAACTGTACCAAGGACTTAAATAAAACAAGGAAATGTATGTACACTTTAAAGGGAAACTCAGCTGTAATGAAATAAATAATAATTCCCGCATCTCATTACAAAGAAGAGTAAATCACTAAATGTCTTTTTGATAGCACTCAATAGCTAATTCACAGTGAATAATATACTCGACAAATGTAGCCTATTTTGCCTTATTGGGGAACACACTGACGGGCTATTTTTCTTGAATTTATTCATTATTCAATTTTACTTTTTTTTTCAATTTTATTTTTTCCTGTCTATGGATTGATTGTCACAAGTTCTCTAGAAGTGCATATTACTCCATATTTGAAATGCAAGCACTCTTAGTTAGCTGTTATTGGTCATCTGGCATTATTACCATTTCTTAGAGTCAGATGCAATGGTTGTCTCGCGCTTGGTTGCCTTTTTTTCCTGCATATGCAGCGTATGTGAAAGAGATGGCCTATATCTGGTGTTAGAAATGCAAATTTGATCTTCTTTCCTATTAGCAGAAAATACTAGATGTTGACAAGCCACAAAGTTGTTATAAGGCAAGTTCTTTACTTTAAGACTAACTTAAGAGTTACTGGGCCACTTATTAAATAAACCATTTTTTCTTTAAATTGAGAGGGCTTTATTCTGATTTATGGTCAGGTTTGGTTACATCAAGCCACAAAGTTGTTATAAGGCAAGTTCTTTACTTTAAGACTAACTTAAGAGTTACTGGGCCACTTATTAAATAAACCATTTTTTCTTTAAATTGAGAGGGCTTTATTCTGATTTATGGTCAGGTTTGATTACATCACTCTTGTAGTGTAAAGAAACATTAAAGTGGCCGTAAATGCATTTTCCATCTACTTCAAAGCCCCTTCTTATTGCCAGAATGCTATACAGAGGACTTTTTAAGTCAATGACAATCAGGCCCATAGAGTTCAACTTAGACTATCTTTGAAACATTCCAGTTTCTCATGCTTAAAAATGGGAAACCAATTCTTTCAGTCCTAACTGCATCCTCAGGCCTACTGGGAAGTACTGCTAAAATGGCCATCCTCTGTGAAAAATTTCATTCACGGGATGGCTGTCCTCACACAGAGACAAACATTTCTAATAACACTTTTAAAATTCCTTGTACATAAACGGAGTCTTATTTAGTAAACATTGTTTCAGCGAGCTGAGCTTTTACAACTAACAACTGTAGTTCCTCTTTAGAAAACCCACAGTAAAATACCACAGTTAGATTTAAAAAATCAGTCATTTTAATTCCACAATAGCTTGACCCATAAAGGAGCTATAATCTATGCACCATTTTTTCATAATCAAAACATTTGTGTTAATAATACGATGAACTACCACTGCGTACGTTCAAATTTTATAGTACCACACTTGTTTAAGCCTATCTTATTCATGTAACCATGCACAAAGAACTTCCATCTAAGTGAACAACTAAGATTGTCCTAGTCTAGAATGAATTTAAATGGCTTTATTCAATAACTTTTTTTGCATAACCACGATCCCTGCATTTATAAGGTGCCTATTACTGCAGATACAACCATCTACTTGCATTTACATTTGTTTACTTTGCTGCCTTGAGAACTATAAAGAAGAGCTGTTTGGCATTTTTAAAAACGAACCTGGTTGGGGTTGTGATTTGAATTAAAATATACAATAAGTAACAGACGCTTTCCTTCATAAATCTGGCTTTATTTCTTATTTTGCAGAGTTGCAAGTTTTTGATTAAGCCTCCTCTTGTCATATAGGAATGTCAACTTTTATCCAGTAAAATTGGCATAAATTGGCTTGTTTGCTAACATTGCAAATGCCTGCATACTGTCATCCCATTAACCCCCCTCCCCTCCCTTTCCTACACAAGTTTCTGTGCACGCATAGCCCCCCTCCCCAACGCACTCTATAATGATATCTCTGCAAGGCATATAGAGCCCTCAGCAGCTCTTGAGCACGCTCTGTTTTTGACTCTAGGCTTCTGTTTGACTGCACAATGGGGCTGTGGTTACCCTAGCACTTCAACATGCAATAGTGGATCCATTTCTACAGCCTTCATCCAGAGCGTTTCCTACTTGTTTAATTTAAAAGGGACTTGGGCCAGGCTCTTGAAGGAGAAAGGATACACTTCAAGCTCAGACAGGGCCACAGCATATTGTCTTACCCGTATCTGCTACTGCTAACAGTACCTGAAGTTAGTGATAGAGTACAACACTTTATTCCAGGATTGATTAAGCATGGGCTATGGACTGGTGCCTTCCCAGCTACAGAGCAGCCTAGAATCATAGATGCTGGAACTACGGGTGCTGGGGGTGCTGCTGCACCCCCTGGCTTGAAGTGGTTTCCATTCTATGCAGGGTTTACAGTTTAGTTCAATAGCTCTCAGCCCCCCCACTATAAAATTTGTTCCAGCGCTCCCAGCTTAGAATTGTGCGGAGGCGACCACACTCCATTTATTTCAGACCTGGCAGCCTCAGGAGAACACACAGGGTTTTGTTACACTCTCAGCACAGCTGTCAGACACAGAGGACTCGATGAATCCATTGAGATGCCCTGCTGTGCCCCTCGCCTCCCACGTTAGACCTGCACAAAACGCAGCTCCTCCCCATCCTTTCAAAGGCTGCAGCAGGACTGTTCACCTGGGTAGCCCCGAGCACAGCAGCTGCTCCACAGGGGTCGGCAACCTTTTTTTTTGCTCTAGTGCCACTAAGAAAATACTTGAGACACTGCAGCAGTTTCTCTTTGCGGCTGACAGCCCCTGGAATGATTTCTCAGACACACATGTTCTCCTCGCTGACTTTTTCTGTTCACTCCCCCTGCCCCTTGCCGGTCTTTTTATGTTGGATTTCTCTTTATTTCTACTTCTTCTTCCTTCCCCTGGCTGCCCCCTCCACCCAAGGAGCCAGGCTGCACTAGTGCAAGGGATAGCGTACCAGCTCTTGTGATTGCTTCCAAGTTTCACAATATTTGGTGGTTTATCTGGGGCAAGCCACACAGATTTATACCAACTGAGATGATTCATTGTCCCCTTTCTGTGGGTCCTGGCTTCTATTCAGGGTCTCTGAACAGATTCCAGCCAGCTCAGCAGTGTACAGCATTGAAACACAGCTCAGCATTCCTCTTTGTTTTACACCTTTCAGTGTCAGGCTACATACTAGCAGTCGAGTGTTGGTCTCCCAGCCAGTGCATCATCACCTCTCTTGGCAAACATCAGGACTGAGAGCATTTATTTTCCTCTGCATTCTCGGGTTACAGCAATAGCTATCAAGCCATGACATTTTTTTTCTCTGACCCAATTGCTTTGCAAATTAAGGCCCTAACCAGGGCAGGACTGAAGGGATTTTATAGAGATTTCCCTGAAGATAGGGATAAATTGTCTCATTTACTTGCAGCCCCCTGTAGGGGGCAGTGCAGAGCTGACCGCCACGTGGGGAGCTCTGGGGGCACAATCTCTGCCCAGACTGCTGGTCGGGCCAATATGGGAGAGAGGTGTCAGGACCCATGGCCCTATCTCATCCTTGCTATCTTGGGGGTCCACAACACCCCAGGGACGCATGGAGGGAGCAATCCTTGAGCTCTTCCAATTGTTCCTTATGTGCGGGGGAGGCTCTCCACTTTCTGGCCCTTTGCCTCACACAGGTAGCAGTCAACCCTTTTAGATCTGGGTATGCAGCCTGGCTCACAATCTCTTTCTAACCTGCATTCACACATGGTTAATGTAACCATCTGCACAGAGGCATCTGGAAGAGCATGCGATGCCAGTGCCCATCCAGCCTTGAAAGAACACAGTCTGGGGAAAGAAAAGGAGTACTTGTGGCACCTTAGAGACTAACAAATTTATTAGAGCATAAGCTTTTGTGAGCTACAGCTCACTAGAGAGAACAATGACAGCAGATTTTAAGGAGCTCAACAGCACATCCATACTTCTTTGGAGTTGGAACTGTCTTTCTGTTAGCTCTTTCTACAATGCATAGCACAATGGGGTCCTGAGGCTCCCTGTACAAGTGGTCTTGGATAAACTTTCTTTGTTTACATTCTTTAAGATTTTCTGAGGAACAATCAGGGCTAACAATTTCCCAAACAACCAGTCTGAGGGATCTGAGGGCTTAGAAGTATGGTAGAACCTCAGAGTTACAAACTGACCAGTCAACCACACATGAGAAGTACACAATTAGGCAGCAGAGGCACCACCCCTGCCCAAAGCAAATACAGTACGGTGCTGTGTTAAACATAAACTACTAAAAAAGTAAAGGGAAAGTAGCATTTTTCTTCTGCATGACAAAGTTTCAAAGTTGTATTAAGTCAATGTTCAGTTGTAAACTTTTGAAAGAACTACCATAGCATTTTGTTTAGCGTTACGAACATTTCAGAGTTACAAACAACCTCCATTCCCGAGGTGTTCGTAACTCTGAAGTTCTACTGTCGTGAAATTACTCTTTGGAATCCCCCATTTGGAATTTCTTTTTCTTAGCTTAGGTTCCAGTCCTGCAGTACTTTACTCATATGAGCAGCCCCATTGACTCTCTGATTTTGCTTTGTTTAAGAACCCAGAAGATGCCAGGGAAGTTCTACTTTATTTTCCACTTCCTCAGGATTCTGAAGAGATCTTCAAGCTGATTTTCTAGAATGAAAGGACCAATTAGAAAAAAAAAAGTGTTCTATTTTCTTCATGGCTCCCTTGCTAGATTGACAGGTTAACAAAGGGGGAAACCCAGTTTACTAAATTCTCTGACCAGATGATCCCGAAAAGGACTTTTGTGATCAGGGCAAGTGCATATTTTATTCCTCTTAACACACTGCGCAACTCTTGTAGTATCTTAATGGCAAACACCAGAGACACATGCAATCCATGAACTGTATATTGCTTATTGAATTGCTTGAAGATTAAAGAATAGATTCAAAATAAACTGAGGAGGTAAAGTATTCATAAGCTAACTCATACAATACAAAACCTAATTTTTGTGCATCCCTACGATTTATATCTGGCAAAACCAATTATGTGAGATCTTCGGGCTATAAATAAACCTCAGCTAAGAACAAATTAACATTTTTTACATTTTTAGCTTAATGCACTACTTTTTTTGGCAGAACAAACAAAAACACCAGGCGTAAACCATGTCTCATTTTCAACAAACAAGAACCCAGTAAAAGAAAAACTCCAAAAAAGGAAGTCTCCCAATCCACAAGTGCAAAGAGCCAAAACCCGTCTCTAATTCTCTCCACTCAGTGTAATAGGAAAGGAAACTAGGCCATCAGGAAATTTACACGCTAATGCAATTATGGGGTGGTTCATTGAGCACTGATAGTCCTGCCCTCCGGTGTTTGAGATCAATCTATAGAAATAAAACCTGTCCATCTTTTTCACAAAGCTAAATTCTCACCCATAAGTTAATCAGAAACTATATTTTTGTAATGGAGAGTAGAACTTGATTGCTAAAATATACAAAAGAACCATTTAGGACATTTTGGTACCTTTGAAAAAAATTCCATTGGAAACATTAACTAACTGAATAATTGGATTTACCTATAAATAACAGACACATTTTTACCAGACACAATATGTATCTCTCCTTACATCATCAGGTGAAACAAATGCAATCCTATTTGTATGTCTACTACTGAGAAAAACAAATCAAATTAAATTTATGATTATAGCACCATTCTGAAATCGTCATGAAAGTGTACCAGCACTGGCAGAAGTGTTTACCCAGCCCTATGATTATAGGGATAAAAATGCATGATACTTGTTCATTAACAAAGCTACTTGTTCTAGGCACAAGGATTTTTTTCAAGGCTGCCTCTCCTTCCAAAGTTGCTTTGCCATCTGTACCTGGGACGTTAGAAAGCAGCTTCTCTCTAGGAATAGTGATCGTAGCCAGTATACTGACCGCAGTACTAGGCAAGATAAACGGAAAGTTTTGGACGAACCCCTACTCTTAGAAAAAGGGTCATCTGTTTTTAGAAGTCCAAGCAAAGCACACGGGACCCTTAAGCTAACATTTTGAAACCTGCATGATCAAAGTTAGGTTCTGTTTTTTTAAGTGACCTGATTTTGAGTAGGAATTGAAGCACCCCCACTAACTTGCAGGGGAGCAGCTGGGTTCTCAGCACTTCTGACAATCAGGATACTTATTTAGAAATGGAGTTAGGGGCTTCATTAGAGGCACTGCGGTTTAAAAGCTTTGTCCTCAATTTTTAACTCTCTCATCCAAAGGAAAAATATTATAATGTGTTTGTGCATGTCCATTAAAAGAGTGAGTCAGAATTATCAATGCTAACTTCTAACTTCCAAGCACTACCAGATCCTCAAAGGAAATTTGTTATACAATGCAGAGGATTACCACCACCTAAACATTAATGCTGCATAGATAATTAAGAAGTGTGGTGACAGCCTATGTTCAAATACACAGTACCTGGGTACAACATTCCAGAGCCGACACTTCAGTGAGCTGGGAACAAACATTAGTCAATGTGTCGAGTATATGGGAAGAAGTCATGGTGCAGAATGAGAAAGCTCCATGACCTTGTTACATTATAGAAGTTGCATGGTTGTTTAGTAAAAGCATACCAAAGATGTATTCCATCAATGCACATGTGTTTCACACCATCCAGGAACATTGCCCTGTTTGGCTTGGCCTTTTAAAAGCTGAACTTCTTGTATAAAACATCACTGAAAAAAAATTAACGCTATTGTCTGATACTCTTCACTTCCAAAAACATACCCTGACAGAGCTTTGCTGCACAGGGTATAGCTAAAGCAGAAATCTACCCAAAGGCAATATATGTCTTCAATTAGGCATTGTTTCTTTGTGAAGGCTTTGACCACAGACTAAACAATAACATGGCTAAGGTGCTTACTGGCCACTTAGCCCGGACATCTTCTTTTCTTATCAATTAGGGTGGTCTTAAATGGGATTAGGAAGAGAGCATGACTTTATGAGGTGGTGCTGCAGCCAGCTACTGCAGAAACACTGCAGAAACCTAGGGATAAATCAAAGGACATGGTCTTCACTGCAGAGTTAGGCTGGGCTCTTACTTGTGTACTGGTCCTAACCCCCCATCCTGTCCACACACTAAAACCTCCCACATGAGTTTGGTGGTACTTTCAACCCAGGCTAGGTGGTGTGTGTTAGTTACAGCCCAGGTTCCACTTTCACTGGGGCTGGTAACCTGCCCACTTTGGAGTGAAGCCGCAGGCTAAATTGTTTGAGTGCTGTTAGTCCTCCAATGCCTTCCCATGATTTCCTGTGTGCCCAGAAGGACAGACACATTCTCCCAAAATTCAGATGGAAAGATTCATAGAGCAGGTCAGCCTACTGCAGCACAAAAAGTAATGGGATATTGCCCCAGAAGTCTTACTGACACACGAGTGAGTGTAGCACCCGTGAGGGCCCAGTAACTTGGGCATGACTTTCCCATGTGGCTGCTCACACCTGGGCCAAGCTATCCCAGGTGCTGATCACCCAGGCGAACTGCAGTGAAGACATTCCATTTAAAGGCTATTTTATCAGTATCCCCAGACTTCTGCTTGAGAGTGGATTACAGTGCAACAGATTATGATGGTGGTTCTCTAAAAGCTACAGGAATACAACACACCCCACTGTGTTAGGGGACCCCATTTACAACACAGGTGTCCCACACACATTTACCACACTAGTGCAAAAGCTTTGTATTGTCTATTAGCTGGGCATCTCTCCTGAAGGACTACATTATACAGTGATATTGGGTTCAGTCTGACCTACTGATAAAATCTGGATCAAAAACACCAGATTTGGGTGTTTCAGGGGTGTGAGGTGTTAGGTTTTGGTTTGGGCCCCATTTCTACCTAACATTCACCAGAGCATTAAACAGAGCTCTAGGAAAACCTCTGGCTAACACATCCTCAAAGCAAGCAGAGTCTTCAGGACAAGTTGGATGTTTAATTCCCTAGCTGGCTTGCATGTGTGATGTCATCTGCTGCAATCTCTAAGCAGTGTATACAGGGCACATACATTACTCCTGATCAGAGGAGGAACAGAGTGAGTTCCAATAGCCCATATTACACCAACCTCTTCCCTGCACCGGAAGGATTCCCCGTTCACAGAGGATGGGTCTTGCCCTAGAAGCAAACAGTTTGTTCTGACAGATTTTGTATGTTTAATTGATCATTGTTCATTTTCATAGCATTTTCATAGCACAATGAAAGAAACAAACCTAGGCTTGTTGCTGAAGGGGGCTTGTAGTTCCTTTGCTTCCAATGCAGCTCAGTACAACTGTAACCAGAACATGATTCCATCAAAAAAGGTGTTTGGGGGGGGGCGCTCTTTGCACCATATCACAAAGAAAACAAAACTCTCACTTACTTGAATGGGAATGTCACATAGATTACAAGCTATGGGAGGAAGGAGAGAGGGGCTAAATCTACACTGAGGTGAGTCCTAACATTTCTCACCATTGAATCTCTGCCAGCCAGAGTGATGGCAGAAGCTTTAGTGTCGAGAAGGGCATCCTGCACAAGACAACTTGGTCATGTGCACCAACAGTACTATACAATGGGGTGACTTTCCTCTTCCTTAAGGAATTTCTCTCTGCAATATCGAGCTGAGTGGAGACAGAGTGACAGAGAGGAACGGGAGGTTACAGTTAATTACATATTTTACTATGGCTTCATTTGGATGCTCAGTCTATTTTTTATTGCTATTGTTTGCAATGGCTTTTCCTCCAACTTTAATGGCAAATGACATTTGACTTCGTGTCTGAAGTAGGACGCACCAGTCTGGTAAATCAGGCTCCTACTGGATGTTCCTAGAGCACAGGGTAAGCAAGGATCTCTTGGTGGGGACTCAGCATGAATTGCACTTCGCTAGAAGTTACCCCTAAACTGTGCCCAGAAGGAAACAATTAATGGCATTGCCTGACCCCGTCCCTTTCCACAATCCGAAGACACCCGTTAGGAAGGTTACATATAGATCCCTTTTTCAAAATAGGCAGCGTCAGTCTGAGAAGAAGCCCTTTGATTTTAAAGCAGTTGAATGAGGGATACTCTGTGAAGGTCAAATTAAAATACATAATTACAATTTGATTGGAAATATTAATTCTTGTATTTTCGGCTGTTGAAATCTGAAAGGAGTGCTCACATTTTATTACTTTTGACGCTGCAAATGTGGTTTAAGGTGTGTTTGATCCGCAATGCGTTTAATGATTTTAACACTTCAAGTAGCCAGATTTTTACAAAATAGTTTGATGGGTACATCTGCCAGCTGTCAATGAGAACTTCATGCTCTGAACTTTCTTCCTCTGCTTGTTTCCATGTCATCCATCCAAGTCCCTGGAGAGCAACAATTGAACTCCCATCTCCACAAACCTCTTTTCTATTTCAGAGAATGAATAACTACACTCCTAATTATATTGCTCTGCCTAATTCAGCACTTAATACGTGGATTACAGGGGATGAGTTAGAAAATACTTCAGAGTGGAATAATCGGTTTCAGCATTAGCTCTACTAAAATTTCAATCTACCTTAACTTGAAAGGAGGCTAATGACAACTGTTCGCATCAAAATAACTAACTCCCCGAGCCATTTTTAAGGTGAATATAGTATAATCAGTTAATGAATCTAACAGTAAACAAGCAAGCACTAAGAAGAGAGCTATTCTGTTTTAGTGCTTCCTTGGTAGTATTTATGAACTGATTGATAAAGCCTCTAACGAACGTATAGACTTTGTTGTTTGTTAACCAGGCTCCAGGGAATATGGCTGGATAAGATGGGAATTGTTGGATATTCAGTAACACTAGGGGTCAAATGAAAGACATGACTAGCTGCAGAGAGATCATGTTAAAAACGTTTTATTGAGGTATGAAACTATGATACCTAAACTATGTACCTCATTCACAATACATAGAATATATGTTTATTGTGAATGCATAGCACTTAAGCGTATGGCACTTCAGAGATCTCCTAAATCTGTAGCATCATCTTATCAACCATCCACTCCCACAATATTTACTCCTTCCCTCCCTCCCCCCAATAGTTTCCACAGGATATTGACTGGACAATATAAATGAAGTGGAAGGACTAAGGAACTAATCCCAGATAACAGAGAGAACCTTAATCAATGTGTTATAATACATCTACTTTAAATGTCAAAATCCTCCAAAGAAATACCAAAGACAATAATTTACCAGCTATTAAAAACATAAAGCAAGAGAGCAGCAGCACTGCAGGCACCTTACTTAGAAAAAGCAGAGAAAACAACAAAACAGTAAAAACATAAAAATGACAAATTTGAAAGTGTATAGCAGATTTCAGAAAAGAGCGAGCACGATAAACTAAAAGTTTAAGTGAAATGACACACTTCTCTCCTCTTCATTCTCACAGGAAGCTGGGTCTGTCTGAATCCTGGGAAAGGATCGCCATAGTCCCATCCCAACTAAAACCCTGCCCCCTCAACTGAGGGGAGGGACCATAAAGCTCAAAAACACTGAGTACAAAGGACAATAAATAAAAAGATGGCGACAGGAGTGGGGGGGTTCTGTTTTAGTGAACTGAGGTGTTCCTCTTAATACAGCAGCATTGTCAACCCCAAGTGCTCAAAAATCAAAAGCCTCAACACATCATGAAACTGGCTTAAAAGTCATGAGACTTTTTTAAAAATAATACATATAGGATTCTTTTTATTTCTGATCCTTTAGATGTAGTAGTCACACCACATTTTCAAGCTTTTCTCCACAACCACAAAGGCAAGACACTTACATTTTGGGTTTTTTTAAAATGAAAGCTGAAATTTTCATATAATTACTTGACTTCTTAAAGCTGAGGATTTATGAAAAACACTCAATATTGCAAGAGTCATGACAAAACCCAGGACTGAGCCACTGGTTCAGAAGAAGTAATCGCAGACGTGCAGGGAAAGTGTTATAATAGGAGTCAATGGGCGTGTGCTGCTGACTTCTCTTTTGTAAGAACTCTCTTTAAAGGCATCGAGGTTCTTCATTAAGAACCTGTATGACTATCACAGCAGCTTTTAAGAGAAGGAGGAACACATCTGTGGCTTGATCCAAAGTCCACTGAAGTCAAATGGGAGACTTCCACTGACTTCAAAAGGCTTCTGATCAGGCTGCTAGAGCATGATACTCAACAGATGATAGCTTCACTAGGATTTTTATTTTGTTTGTAATTATTGGTACACAGAATAATTTCTGGTCTGGAATCCATTACATTTCTAGAACACTGATTATTCTTCTCTGTGTACGGCTATTTATTTGGTAACAAGCGATCTCAGACTTCCATCAGATATTTACTAGAGATTTATGTCAGATATTATTTAAGAGTCTCTTTAGTGTGAATAAAGATTTACAAGTTCAGGGCCTGAGTCATTTTAGAAAACACCAGGAAGGAACAAAGTTGTATTTTTTTAAATACTATTTGTTGCACCAATTTGTGTGCAAAAAAAACTATTTAAAGACACTGACTCTCCTATAGCAGGGGTGGGCAAACTGCAGCCCAGCGGCTGCATCCGGCCCTCCAGATGTTTTAATCTGGCCCTCGAGCTTCCGCTGGGGGAGCGGGGTCTTGACCCGCTCTGGTGCTCCTACGCATAGGGGCAGCCACGGGGGTCTGCACACTGCCCTTGCCCCAAGTGCTGCCCCCACAGCTCCCACTGGCCAGGAGCTGGATGGGGGACCCCTCATCCCCAGCTCCACCCCAGAGCCCACACCCACAGCTGGAGTCCTCACCCCCTCCCGCACCCCAACACCAAATTTTGTGAGCGTTCATGGCCCGCCATACAATTTCCATACCCAGATGTGGCCCTCGTTCCAAAAAGTTTGCCCACCCCTGTCCTATAGTAATGGCTTGGAAAATATGTTACTTGAGATGCTATTACTGTTGAGACAGCTATTTGCATTAAAGAAAACACCCCTACAATAAAATGTTCCCCAAAATTTAAGAAAAAGCAGTTGATCCTCTCACCAGATACCTGGTTAAATCCTGGGATGACCTTTCCAGACCTGTGAGTGGCAGAGGAGATTTCAACTGGGGTTTGATTCCCACACTCTACACCCTTTTTCTTTTGCTCTCTCTTATAGCGCCTGATCCACCCACCGAATTCAATGGAGTAACTCCCATTAACTTCAATGGACTCTGGGAACATGCCCATAATGCTAAGGGACACGATTTAGTTAAGGTTTTGTATCAGGGTTTTACCATGATCTGCAGGCCCTGTTGTTCCCATAATGAAATAGATTCTGTATGGATGTTTAAGTTTGTTATGGTATTGACATTCCTGGTATGGTTATTATTGACTTGTCTTACATAATGAAGTCCTGATCCTTCAAAAGATTTATATGGCAGATACCTGAATGGATACAGAGTCCTATTGACTTGAATGGGATTTATCTGCACGGGCTCCGTTGAGGGATTGAGGCCTTTATCTTCTGTATGAATAGTTGTATTCGGTCCTTAGAAACTCAAATAAAACATAAACAAAAAAGGCTCAATACCAGAAGCAGTTTCAAGGGCTTTTTCATTTCTGCCCATGTGCAGGGAGTAGATTGTAAGTGCTTTGGGGCAGGGACCATCTTTTTGTTTTGAGTTTGTATAGCACCTAGCACAAGAGGGTCTTGCTCCATGAGTGGGGCTCCTAGATACAAATAATTTGTAATACAAATACAATAATTTGTAATACAAATAATAAATAAGAATAGTATCCATCGGGCCATATCAGGAAATCTAACTGTGTTGTCATACAGGGGACGTACATGAAGAAAGTGACACAATGATGATGAAAATTTCAGAAAACCAAGGTAACTGGAATGGTCTCTAACATCTGATTCTCTGCATGCCTAATTTCTAGGCACTTATCTTAATCTCATTTTTGTTAATAGTCTACTGAAATGTATTTGTTTAATCTTCAATCATTTCTTCTTAAAGAAAACAAAACCAAAAAAAGTAAATGCCTGAATCTAAATCTGTGCTAGTGCAGTATTATCGTTGAATTTCTACATGCAAAAACCCAACTTATTTAAAGTTAATGTTTTTCTCTAATGTTTTTATGCATCCGATGAAGTGAGCTGCAGCTCACGAAAGCTCATGCTCAAATAAATTGGTTCGTCTCTAAGGTGCCACTAGTCCTCCTTTTCTTTTTGCGACTACAGACTAACCCGGCCGCTACTCTGAAACCTGTTTTTCTCTTTGTGCATATACAATTACAAGCTTCAGGTTGTATAAATTTGCAGTATTTTTTTTTTGCATTTAATAGGTCAAATGCTAGATGGCTTTAAGGTTAACAAGATGGGTGAAGAAAATGACACATTTTGTATATTCACAGAAAGCCGGATTCTAGACTGGGTACTTAAAATAGGCCTACCTAAAGTTCCCCCTTAATTTCACATGGAGAAAGTATTCACTTTTTCTTCTAAAAGACTATTCTGCAGTCTGGGTAACAAAATCCTACAGTTTATCCCAAGGTGGTTACACAGGTGCTGATAAATAATCTCAATCTCTATGAAATCTGCATAGATCAGATCCTTTAAGATCAAAAGGACTTTGGGTTCATATAAGATGGATAAAGTCAGAACGGACTTTGAAGGGCCTGAATGTGAGCCATTATTGGAAGAATAGCAGTGTTAATAATCAATAATTTTTGCCATAAAGAAGCCTTCATAATTGTATAACCAAGTCTGCATTTGCTACAACTAGTGCAGTACTGCCAACCCCAAGCATTCAAAAATCATGAGTCAGGCACTCAAAATTCATAACATTAATGAATTTTTTTAAAAATACCATACTTGGAGGTCTGGTTTCAGAGCCATTAAGATTCACATTTCCAAACTTTTCCTTGCAACTACAAGGATTAGAAATATAACATGTTTAAAAAACAAAAGCTGAGATTTGCATGCACACACACCGATTCCTTCAAATAGGGCCTTAGGAAAGAACACCCAAATATTGCAAGAATCATGGTAGAAATCATGAGAGTTGGCAACACTGCTACTGATTCAGGTATTTTTGCAATATAAAAATCATAATGCTTCACCGAAAGCTCCATAAATTTTAAATATCTAATGGAGATTGCTTTCAAGGAAAAGGATACCACACTACAATGTGGGAATTATTATGAAAATCACTACAAGCAAAGTGAATCTAAATTGATTCCAAAGAAGTTTGCTTCTTTTCATATCCTTTTTAGATTTCAAACTTCCCAAGAATAATTCTGTTGCAGCAATTCACCTTCTTACATTCTCACAGCCTCAAGATTAAAAAATGGCCTCCAACAGAATCCAATTTAGAAGACAGCGAGGGAGCATTATGCAATTGCAGGGACTGGGAATCTGAAGATCTGGATTTTAGTCTCATATGTATCACTGACTTGCTGTATGATCTTGAGCAAGACACTTAACCTGTCTGAGCCTTGATTTCCCCCCTTTAGCATGTACCTCACAAGGAAGTTGTGAGGGCTAATTCATTAAATGTTTTAAAACCCTTTTGAGAGCCTTGGATAGAAGGTGCTATTGAAGTCAAATTTATAATATTTTTCAGAATTCACTTGCTTCTCTTTTGCACTGTTCTTTCCAGAAATCAGCTTATCAGCACAACTGAGATGTCCAAAACAAAAATACATATACTGTATATATATAACCTCACAACAATGGGAGTGAGTTCTCTTTCATTTGCTAGATAATTCTGACACCACACACACACTCATACAAAGACGCTTCTAAGTATTAAAATAATAAATGACACTTTCAGACAGCATCATGAAAACAACTTTTCTTACCCTTAGCCCCTGTTCCATGGACAGGAAGAGGACTTGCCAGGGCGCTGTGTACCTGAACATCTTTGGCCTCTTAAGCAGACACAATAAATGGCAAAAAGGCACTCTAATCTCTCAGCTTTCTTGGTTGCTTTTCATTTGGAGATGCTTAAATTGAGAGAAATCCTTTAGTCGTATTCTTCAAGGGCCTCTTCAGTAGATTCTAAACAGTTACAGCCATCCTATTTGCACCCAGAGGAACTGAATAAGTAATTCACTAAGAGGCTTATTTTCTTGGGAAGAGCTCAGCTCAAACTCAATTAGCATAACAGGATGATAACCTCTGAACCTCCCACTTCTGCTGTAGGCTGCCACAATGGACTGCATGTCACCCACAAGTCCCTGGCTTGGAAACCTTGGCTGGGTTTGTTTTTTGGTATGTTTTTCTCACTATCGCTCTCTGATTCTGCTTTCCGAAGTCTAGAAGCTGCCATCAAAAATGACCTAGGCTGTTTCTGAAGCTTTCAAAGACAATCAGATGCACTTGAAGCTTTATTTTTGTTGTGATCCCCCAGGCCAGCCTTCCCGGCTGAAAGCCTCAGAGATCACTGCCTTGTGATTGTATAGCCCGGAGATTTTACTAGAGGGATTTATAACTGTTCGGAATTGCTAAAAATGCTATTATAAAGAGCACTGGACTAAAATATCTTCAACTTAAATGAGATGGAAATATTTCTCAAAAATACATTAAACCCGTCTCTTTGAAACATCCAAAATACGCTCTACGTTTACGTGTGATCTCAAACTCCTTTCTTTAGCGCCTGTCGACTGCAAATTCATATGCACAATCTAAGGCTACATCTACACGATAGCCGGAATCCCCGCTCTGAGATCAATCCACTGGCAGTCGATTTAGCGCCAAATCGATAGCAGCTCGCTCTCCAGTCATCCCCTGTATTCTATCACCACCCCAACAAGAAGTGTAAGGTAAGTCAGTGGGAGAGTTTCTCCCATCGACCCTCTGCGGTGTGGACCCTGCGGTAACTCAACCTAAGGTACCTCGACTCCAGCTACGGGCGTTGCGTAACATAGGTCAACTTCCGCGGTAGTGTAGACATAGACTAGGCCTTACGTAGGCTATGGGTGACTAAATGGGGAGAAGGGTAAAACTAACAATAAATGTATTTATGTGATTTCTAGGCTCAACTGATATTTTTTGTATTTTACTACTTGTAAGGAAACATGCCCTGGATATTGTGTACAGAGTCATGGCCAGGTTTCTAAAAAGAATGATTTTTTTTTTTTAAAGGGAGCAGTTTGTGCTTATAATTAATTGTGGATGCAAATCTGACCATTTCTAGTCTACACTTGGAGTCATTCTTGATTAACTCCATGTGTGGACACTCTGACTCCAGAAAAAGTTACACACAAAACTGTTTTGGATTTGTTTTTTGTGCATGAAGATAACCAGGAACAAAGCACTCTTGTTCTAGAATGAGAGCACCCATACATAGCGTTAATCAGGAATAACTCTGTTTAGACAAGTCTGAAGTACTGTATTTGCCCCAACAATTTTTTTTGTTTTACACCAGAGCAAAAAAAAAGAAAACCCCAAAAGCCATTTTAGGATCACACAGGATCAAATCAGGACCTATCATCTCTCTTATTTCAGAGCAAACTCTTGCATTTTTGCAAGCTAACCAAAATAAATTATAAGACGACACACAGAACTATGAAAAAAGAAAAGGAGTACTTGTGGCACCTTAGAGACTAATCAATTTATTTAAGCATAAGCATCCAATGAAGTGAGCTGTAGCTCACAAAAGCTTATGCTCAAATAAATTGGTTAGTCTCTAAGGTGCCACAAGTACTCCTTTTCTTTTTGCGAATACAGACTAACACGGCTGCTACTCTGAAACTAGAACTATGAAGCATGCTGTATTGCAGCACTTTTATCACAGAACTGGGAATTTAGTGCACAGAACAGCTACAGGATCAGACCCCATAATATTTAGAGTAAAATAAAATGATACAAAAATCACTGAACAGGCAAACTGGTATTTACTGTAGGTGAGATTCAGATTTATTACATCTGAATGAATCATCATGAATTATGACAAAGTTTTAGAAATACATGATGGCTTTGTGTGAAACTACTTTGAGGAAATCTCTCTCTTCGTAAGATTTATTTCCATCCGATATAGTGTTTAGACATTATTGTGATGGGCACTATTAAAAAACCACAGATCAATAACTATTAAAGCCCTGATTCAGCCAGATACTTAAGCACATGAATAGACTGAATCAGGGTCTTATTTGCCATACGCCATATTTGTTGAATATATGCAATTGCTTGGGAAGGGTGAAATACTTGCATTCATGTATTTCAAAGCAGGAAATGCATACAACACACACAGCTATAGTTTTATTACTGAATATACACACACCATTTCAATACAGATTCCCAATTCTTCTTGCTTAAATTACTTAGCAAGCAAAAATAGCAAGTCATATAATGCTCTCCTCGCTCGCTCTCTGCTTTGCCCTTCTGGAGAAATGATTGCGTTATGACATTTCTCAAGTTCATTTTGAGTTTCTTTTGGAAGCAATATAGGTCTATGTTTATTTTTTTTCAATGGCCAAATAAGATTGGCTTAAACTGGAACACAGCAGCTATAAAAATGCTACGCAGTGGTACAGAACTGTATCCATTAAAAAATTCTTAGACTGACCAGAAAAACAAAGGAAACCTTTTGTGCCCAAATCCTGTCCCTCAGGCTATGTCTACACTACACAGTTTTTAGCCACACGGCTGTGTCGTTACAGCTGTGCCGCTAAAAGTCGTGCAGTGTAGACACTGTTTGTCGGCTCTCCTGCTGACAAAAAACTACCCCCAACGAGCGGCCTTCGCGTTGTCCTTCGCGTTGTCGGCAGCAGTGCTCTCCTGCGGACACACTGTTCACATTGGCACTTGCCACGGCAAAACTTGTGTCTTTCAGGGGGTTTTTTTTTGAACACGTCTGAAAGACAAAAGCTTTGTTGTTCAATTGCCAGTGTAGACATAGCTAGATGCTCAGTTGGGCTACTTCTCTAAAGTGGAGTCAGAGATGTACGTGTATTACACACCTGGAGTACACACTAGTGTAAAGGTGATATCTGCTCTAACCTGAAAATGTTTGTTCTGAGACAAGAATGCCTTTGCATTATAACCAGAATATCAGAGAAGTGGGGCGTGGTCTCTAGCATAACCCATGCACATACTCCAAGGCTTAAATTACCCATATACCATCCGGAGAAAAGTGCTAATAGCTTCAAATAAATGTGGAAAATGTAATCATCAAGAAAACTGGTATAATTGAAGGATGTGTACGTGTGCAGCAGATTAAGAGATGTTGCTCAAACCTTGGCTCCATTGTACCTACATACTTACTTCATGGTTGTTTATCTCATAAAGTGCAAAGTGAGAGCCCCTTATTATTGATGTGGGCTCCCAGATCTTTGGGACCAGTCTTTCAAATGCCACCTAGCAAGAACAGATGTGGTTTTGACCGGTGTCTGATGTAAGCAACAAACAAGTTTGTAGGCAGTGTTGCTGTAGCTGAGTTGGTTCCAGGATATGAGAGAGACAAGGTGGGTGAGGTGATATCTTTTATTGGGCCAACTTCTGTTGGTGAAAGAGATGTGCTTGTGAGCTTACATGGAGCTCTTCTTCAGGTCTGACACACAAGGCGTGTGAGGTCCAGTAAAAGAAATTACCTCACCCCCCTTGCCTCTCAAACAAATTTGAGCCAGCTGTCACCTCAGCCACCATTAAGGAAGCACTCTAGCAGTTTGAGCAAGGAAGGGGGCAGGCAGGACTCCTGGGCTCTATTCCTGGCTCCATCACTGACTCACTGTGTGACCATGGGGCAATCCAAAGGTGTTTATCTAACCCAAACACATCCTGTGCATACACTGCCCCACCAATATCTCTTTTAACTTATGTGGGGACCTGAGATAGCATTGATTGCTTTGTAGATGGGGGTATGGCCAACGGTAGAAATAGGGCTATTTGGGAGATACAGCTATTCTATGCATCCTTTGAGCATTGCCATGACCAGACCTGCAAACACTTGCTAAGCATGGAATGGAAGAAAGGATCTGGAGCCTGTTCCCATACCTCGGCTCACCCACAGAAATATATAGCTTTTGGCCTCGTATTGATCTTTTTAAGGCAAAAGCAGTGTTTGGCCTTTTACATACAACACATATAGAAGCAAATACAGCAGAATAAAATGCTGAAGGTTAAAGAGAAGATGAAGAACAGGTTAACCTGAGTGCTAAGTATTACATTCTAGCATCAAACAAACAGTGAAGGAAAGTATGTCTTCATTATAAATTAAAAACCAGGAGACCAAAGTAATGTCAATAGAAAATTAGTCCAATATAGAATTAATAATTTTATTAGTACTACGTATACCTTCTCCCTGAAAAAATGGCTTCTGATCCCTGATTTGGCTGGTAGTTGAATTGAATGCCTTTGTTTAGCTAAAAATCTATGTGGGGATTACTAGAAATACTACAGTAGGTCAACTACATGTAGGATAATGACTGAGTTAGAACAGCTCATTAGGACTGCTCTCACCACTCAGCACTAGGAGAGGTTCAAACAGGTACATGAGTTAAAAGCAAAAGCCCAGATTCTTTAAGTTCTTATCTTGTAATGACAGGATGTACAAACGGTTTTGTTTTTTTAATAGTTAACTCTCTTTCTTTCAAGTGTTTTGTTTTAGAAAGGCAAGGTTTTTAAACAATGCCCCATATCCTCTTCTAAATAAGGTATCACAGAGCCACTGATGTCAGAAGACAAATACACCCAAACTGAGATAAAAAAAGCTAATTAATACACAGTTGTTGGCTTGTCCACAGGGAGAAGCAGTGAACAAACAGATGCTCAATAACAGGTTTCAGAGGAACAGCCGTGTTAGTCTGTATTCGCAAAAAGAAAAGGAGTACTTGTGGCACCTTAGAGACTAACCAATTTATTTGAGCATGAGCTTTCGTGAGCTACAGCTCACTAGCTCACGAAAGCTCATGCTCAAATAAATTGGTTAGTCTCTAAGGTGCCACAAGTACTCCTTTTCTAGATGCTCAATAGTAACCATGTGGAGTATTACTGTATCATCTGGTAGGGGCCTATCTACCCTGAACCTGCATGCTAATGAATGCCAGCTGTGTTTGAAAGCTCATTCTGTCTCCTTTTATCAGAAATCATTAACACCACAAGATGGCTTTCCAGGATTCAACCACAAATCCAAGCACCAAACACAATGGTGCTTTCCAGCTGATTTTCAAAGTGGGTCTGCACATAAATCTCCCAGAATGGCTGATATTCACAGCAGCATTGAGCAACGCAGGCAGACTTCCATACAGAACTCCATGCACATACCAGTATAGAACCACACTCTCATCTTGTGGTTTGTTTTACTTAGGATTAGCTTGGGATGGTCTATTTTCCCCTGAGGCAGATTCTGATTTTAAGGGACTATCAGCACTGGCTCTCCACACCTTATGTCCTAGTGAAGACAAGGCCTTAGAATAAACTGAAGGATTTCTTCAAGCTGATGGAGCCATGGCATTCTTGTAGATCCAATCACCTTCATTCACCTACCCCACCATGAATAAGAAAGATGAGACGTAGTGTAATAGATGGTGAAATTCTCCCCTGTGTAGAAGCTTAGGATAAAGCCAGAGTGTGACTAAGATATTGGACTGGAACCTAAGAGAGAGATCAGAATTCAGCTCCTGGCTCTGACAGTCTTTCTGTGCCTCCTCGTCAGGAAAGACTTCATAATACTATTTTGTGCTTGTGCGTGTGTGTTGGCACATGCATGTGCACAAAACATACACTGCTGCTGATCTCTTTCAAGACACATTCTCCACCTCCTTGGCAGGATGGTTTATGTGATGTTTCAGTTTTCCTGAACACGTTGAGAGAAAGTAGTATCAGGGCTATGTCTTATTTGAGAGTAATGCAAAGATTTTAGTTAGATTGACACCTCCCCCTCTCCCCGGCCCCCAAACGTTCTGAACATAGGCTCAGACAAAGGAACTAGGTCGTTTACAAATTCCACAACAGCAAGATTCTTCTGTTTGTTTTTCTGGGGTTTTGTCAACTCTCTCACTGCTCCCAGGTGCATTTCCTGGCTTGTGCAATGGGCTTCATTGTGACGACCAACCACAGAGGGTTAACATAGTATAAAGCTCTGTGTTCTCCCTTCCAGGCATCCTCTTGTAACCCCTGCTGCTCTCACACAACACCTGATGCATTTGAAAGTGGCTGAAATTCCTTTGATTCCAGTTCACTAAAACTGTGTATTTAAATTTTCTGTTGAAATGCAAACACAGGATGAGTAACAGAACACCAAGCACTGATAAAATGACCACCTTATTCTCATGCTGTGTTTGTTTTGCATCAAACAAGGCAAAAACTGGATTAATAGCTCACTTACAGGACAGGGGCTGGTTTTCACAGGACTGGGGGAGCTTATCAGCTCTCTTGCTAGAATATGCATTAGAAATGGTTTTCAGATGAACACTCAGTCTTTAACGATTTGTGCTCCAAGAGGAATTTAAAAATTTTATTAAGATGATGTTAAAATACAAAGAAAACGGTACAGAGTTTAAGCATAGAAGTTTCTGGTGATCAGGGAATAACATACAGATTATCAAGGGGTGTGAAGTTCGGTTTAGGATCGGATGGCGTAAAGAGTACATAATCTGCAATCTCCCCGACTGGGGGTAAAAGGTTAACGGGTCAAAGTACAGACATTGAGATATGGGGGTATGTTGTTCATACGATGGCTATATTCAGGTGTGGAATATAATGAGTGGATACGATGATGAGGTACTATACTAAACTTGGACCCTATGGTAAGGCTGGCTAAGAAAGTCTAAATGTACAAGCCTGGAGAGCATCCAGTATAGCACTGGGTGGTATTTAGGACATCCCACTAATTTGTAGCTGTTTTTTGTTACAACAATTCTGTTAGAATGGTAACCAATCCTTCTCCATGGTTTGAAACAGCAAGAGACCTATGAATGGAGCAGCTCTCCCACTCTTACCTTCTGGGGGTGAGTGAACTGGGATGATGATATCTCTAAGCTTCCTTGACACAACGTAGAATCAATTTTGTTGATTTATAAATTAGTAAGCCTCACTCGGCTCTTTTCAAGAAGCATTCTACACATGACACAGAGGGACAGATCCTGGGCTTTGATGATTTGTACCAGCTGAAGAGTTGTCCCTTAGAGGTTAAGTTTCTTGCCCAAGGTGTGACAATGCCAGCACTCCGGGTCCTCCTTTCCAGTCCACTGTACTAACCATTAAATACACTCCCTCACTGTTGAAGTAATGAGATCACTGGAAGAACACAGCATACACTGCATTGTTGCACACACTAGCGACTGGCTATGAGGCAAAGTTGCATGTTAATATGTTGCTTCTACCCACACAATGAATGCAGCATTGCTATGCATAAGTGGGGGTATGGACCCATGTAGGAGGGGAAAAAGGTGACTTTTCAAGAAGAGGTTAGCCAAGGAATCGCTGAACAATATTCTCTGTATTCAGAAGAACTCTCTTGACATACTCCCTTCCTTACTCTGACGAGGAAGCCCTTCCCCTGCAAAGAGTAACACAAAGCTAACTAGATGGACTGACTTTTTGTGGAAGGGTAAATCTACAAAACTCTGCAACTGAAATCTCAGGAGCACCACTTTGCACAGAGTGTGTGTGTGTGAGAGAGAGAGAGAGAAACCCAGCCAAATACCCTTCTCAACAGCTGTGTGCAAATGTAGCTCTTTCAACTACATTTCTCAGAAGGAATGTATGAGGTCATGAAGACCAAGACCTTATCTACAGTTGGATATTTTACTGAGGCAAAACCTTCTCCTTCCACATCCTGCTGTGAGGCACAAAGAACTGAGGTTAATAAGTACGCATGCTTTATTTATCACTCTTATAGACAATGATTTATAAGTCTAAAAACCACTGCCATGACAGGAGTAGCTACAAGCGCTGGTGCACTGTCTACACGGCCACTTTACAGTGCGGAAACTTACATCGCTCAGGGGTGTGGTTTTTCAGTATAGACCAGGCCTAAGTGCTTGGAACCAAACACAGCCTGCCACCAAAAAGCAAGAACAAAACACTTTATTTACGATTGTTTAGTGCTGCAACTTCAGCTGTCTGATGCTCCATTCCTTTAACTCCTGGTTCACAGCTCATTGAAATCAATGGGAGTCCTTCCATCAAATGCAACGGGCTTTGGATTGGGCCCTTATGCTAATATAACAGGGCTCTCTGTAAGCAGGAAATCCCAGCTTTCAAGTCCTATTCTTTCCAAAGCAAGTGGGACTGCTGCTTGCTCACCTTTTAACCTCTCAAAGACCAGTCAAACTTTTTTTTTTTTACAAGTGGGATAGCTGACAAAAATCCTGAAACCATCAGAAGAACAGGAAACTCCCACAAATTCTTTAGTGCCATTAACATTTTCTACATACAGTTTTCTAATTCATTACTTCTAATGTCCTTGTTAACAAATGCAGAACAAGAGGAATCCACCCATGTCAACAAGAGGAATTTGGTATGGGGCTGAAGAGCAGATACTTTGAGTCAGAAGGGTACTTAATAGCTGTTTAATAGTCCTTATTCCTACCTTATATAGTGATTCTTTCATCCAGAAGGATTGCAGAATTTTTCCCAAACTGCAAATAGAAGGGATTACTCACCACTGAAATGCAACATCCACTCTACATCCTTACACTTGCAGAAAATACCACGAGGTCTTTGAATGACCACAAATGATCAGAGCCCTTGCTTGCCACCTCCCAAGATATGGCATCTCCAACAGCCCAACATCGCCTAAAACCATGCTGAGGCACTGGTTCAATATTGACCCAAAGAGAATGGTCAGTTGCCAACACCTATCAGTGACGCCGCTTCCTACAACCAGAATTTTCATTGGATGGCCTCCCATCAAACTGCTGACTCGACTGGCCCTCCTCATTTTATGAAATCTCATGAGCATATCGTTCAGTGTGGTAGCCTGAAGAGTTCAGATTAATAAAAAAGCTTCCCACTGGCATTAAGTCCGGGTTTACAGAAGAAATTCTGACAGAACTTCAACAGAGGACATTGTGAATGTTGTGCGATAACCTATAATCATCCATTACTAAATGAGGAGGTGGGGAATCCTGGGTCCTTATGAGGGCTGTATTAAGAATGGGGTCTCTAGGGACTCCTGGAATATATAACAAGTAATATTTGATACCATATATAGCCATACTACCTCACTAGGTCCCGGCAGTTCTACAGTGAAGTGGAACTCTGCCACCTCGCAGTTATTCGACTCCTCTTCTCTAACAGTCTCATCCTAATTAAAACATGACAATAGCTGCAAAGTGTTTTAGACCGGCACTCCAAGGGCAGCTATTTTCTCCACTGCAAAGCAGACGATGTGATGCACAAAGAATACTAGAAAGCGCAGCGACCTTGTCCAATTCATCTTAGGCATACTCCTCTGAGATGGGCTGACACAGTTTCCTACCCTCTATTTGTCTTTCAGGCACAAACCACTCAGTGCTAATGAATGAATGATTAAATGCCAGCTCATGCTACTGTATGCCCTGGATACAGTTACCAAAGTTACAGCACTGAGCTGAGGACATACAGCTCATTTCCTTGGCATTAAATGGTACCAGAGCGGAGAACTGACACTCAGGGATGGTTTGGTGATCACTGTGCTCACAACCAAATCCCACAACTACTCAGCGGTGAAATGTAAAATGAAGAGTTTCTCTCTGCCTTGTTTATTTTAATTTTTGGGGTAAGATCAGCTAGGTAGTGCAGAAAATGAGTATTCACCCTTCAGACAATGCGAATTTTCCTTATCTTCCTTAAAGAGGAAGCCCCGTATACCTCTTGTAGTGGGATGTCAGTGCCCTGTTAGATGAAGAAAGAGCCTTCTCCCTACTGAAACCTCTCATGATGTCTAAATGTAAATTTTACAAAGTTTTGTTGTTAATACATCTTTTGCTCTACAACTGGCTAGGCTCCCCAGTTCTGAAAACGCCAACAGGAAAGTCCTCGTCAGCTTTGTCTAGGTATGGGAAACCACCCAAGATAGTCAAGCTTGATCCATAGCCTTTCCACTGACTTCAGGCCGCTTTGGATCAGGCCTTAATAGAGCATGGACCTGATTTATTTACATTGTTTTTGACACTAATAAAATGCTATTTACATCCACTGATTTGCTCCAGATTATACCAGTGAGAGATGACAATCGAGATTCAGGAAGGGTAAACAGGATTAAGAACTTCAGTACCATCTTAAAGTGGACACTAGCAGAACAAAGCTAGCTCAGCACACGTAGGGCACTCTGAAAAGTACAGTAAATCATTAAAATAAAATAAATGTCAGCTGTAGAAAACCATACAGGAGTGAGCATGTTTACATGAGCAAATAAGGATAGCTTCAAAACAACTTAGCTTCCACACCAGCCCACCCGCTCCCAACTCGCTGGAGCACAGCATTACTGGAGCTGTACTACTAGGGACCTCCCTGTGCTCTCCTCTGGATCTTAGGGTGGACAATGAGATCCTACAGGAAACAGAACACAGCTGAAGGCTGAATTACCTTCTCCACATAAGCTCCACAGAACCAGAGAGAGAAACATGGACATCCCCACTCCCCAGTCCGTCCACCCCTGCCCCAGTGAGAATCCACAGGTGTAAGGAGTCCCAGGAAAGGTGTCATGAAGCATATGGGACAGCGCACAAGCCCAGCCAAGATGTGGCTCTCTCACCTTAGAAATGAAAAAAAAAAAAAAAAAAAAAATCTCTGTTCCAATCAAATCAAGTGTCGTTCAATTTTTTTCCCCACAAAGTTTTAAATTGTTGGTATTTCAGATGCACTAAAGGAACTCAGCATTTAATGTTATGGCTTTTGACACATCACTGGAAGCTAAAAGGATACCATATTAACACCCTTTTAAAAAAATAGTTTTTTGAGGGGATTCTCCTTTGTCTGTAAGGCCTTTTATTGGCTCGGGGAAAAGGTGTCTTTTCCTGACATTTGCATCCTCTCTCATTTTGCAAAGGTGTATTTTTCCCTCCTGCCCCTTCCTCCTTTCTCTCCTGCCCCTTTCCCCATTGGCTAAATCCATTCCACAGCGCACAGCCAGAATTAATGAGCTATGTTCCAGGGAGGTATGCAGGAGATGGAATCATATTCCCTAGCCTGCACACCTGCCAAGGTAGCTCAGGAGATGGATACTGTAAGGGGTGTTGGCTGGTGGGATGATAAGCAGCACACCCACGGGCCTCGATAAATAAGTTAGGAGCCTCAGTTTCAGCACCTTTTTTTAAAATCTTGGCCGTAAAGCATGTATGTTTTAAGATGTAATAGTTAAAATGATCACACCACACAGTAACCTCCTCATTTGCAAAAGTACAGAACACTCAACTCGAATTCAAGTCAATGGGAGCGGTGAGGGCTGCGCATCTTTTAAAATCAGGCCTGTATGACCAAGTTTTGCTCAGATGCTCATCTGTCATCAGATTTGGCTCAAAATTTGTTAAGTACTTTGGGATGAAATACTCTTGGGGTAAGATTTCCAACGCTCTCAGCATTGGTCTAACTTCTGCTGCCATCGCCATATCTACAATAAAAATGAGAACTTTCATCAGATTTTGGGTCTCAACAGAATGAAAGTATCCAATTAAGTATCATGGATAGTATGTTAAATGATATCAGTGTGCCCTTTTTCTCTCATCTTAATTCTAATACAATGATTCTTTTCTTGGGTCCATTAATCTGATCCATTTAAAACAGGGAGAGGTTTTATATTAGGATTTATCTAAATGCCCTCTCCGTTCATTAATTAGTTTTGATGAGACACTGTATGTATGTAGTTATGAAAAGCTACTGCAGTGCCTACTGACCCACTAAAAATGCTTCTTCTCGGTCTGAAGAATGCGTCTGATCTCTATGAAGATAACCACAGCAATGTGCACTGCATGGACTCCTCTCCCTTTCTGGCCGCTGCGAGCAGGTGTTATTCAATAACCTCCATAAAGAGGCCTAGCTCTGTACCACGTTCACTCTTTGATGGTATTTCCAGCTGCTAGTCAGATGCGTGTTTTCTCCACAACAGCTGTAGAAATATGGTTTCCTGACAAATAATTGCGCTTAACAATTAAGGGCAGGCTGAACAAGTAAGAGCTTTCTCCCCTGCCAGATTTCACCATTGTAAGGAGCAATTAAGGCACATAAGCTTTACAGGAATAGAGAGGGAGGCAGAGCACTGCTCCAGTTAATACATATTTTTTTTAAAACGGAGCTCTAGGCATTTTAACAATAAAACTCGAGATTGTTTCTGTATCCCCATCAACTTCAATTAGCCACTATCGGGACTAACAACAGCTGCTGCAGCACAAGATTCTGACTTAAGATCAGGGCTCTTTTCAAGGATGGAAGCGGAAGAGGCATTAGCAACAGCCTGGGGATCAGTAACGGCGTAATTCCTTTAACAGGACCATATCTAGGGTTGCATTTGTTACATTATATGTTGCTCGTTTTCCTGCACTAAGCAACCACGATGCATTAGTACAATAGGACTACCAGCACTATTCAGCCAGCAGCCACATACGTATTGCATCAGCACCTGCATCCTAAGGGCAGAGTCCTCTCCATGTACAGGAACTGCCATTCACATAACAGACTCCTGTTACAAAGGCTCCTATTGTCATGCTGCTGAGATCTAAACACAAGCTGATGCCTCCATAGCTATTCTTCTGCATAACAGTAGTTCAAAACCACCCTCCCCACCCACCCGCAGAGTTTTTTTTTCCTGCTCAACAGATACTGTACACTCAATAAACATGAAATCATTTGGTTGCAGATTCAGTGTGTGACACAAATCTACAGAGAAATAAACCTGCAGAAAAAGAGCCTTCATAACATATTGTTTTGTTTTTTATACCACTGCTTGCAATCACCGATAATTATCATTCCAGGTAAGGTGCTCAGGTACTACCATGACGGGCACAGTATATAGAAAAACAGGTCAGATGGGTAGACGGATATTACGTGGCTAGCCATGCAAACATAAACACACACTTACAAATAGGACCCAGTTTATCTGGAGCTGCTAACAGCAGCCACTACAGAGAAGGAGTTCTCATACTGAACTGACTATATTTTTACTCCGAGGTGTTTTGAGAGATGCAAGAACAAACCTCAGCTAACCAGCAGAGCTAGAGAGGTGAGGCTTTGGTAACTAACCCATCGGCTTGCTGTGCGGAATTCAGTCTATTTCCTACAAAGCCAGCCTAAAGCAGCGTTATGCGTAGGCTTGAAAGGATTCGAACTAAACAGTTAGTCGTTGATAAACATCATTTCACCTGACACACAGAAGCGGATGAAAAAAAAAACTATAGTAACTGGCAAGCCCAGCCTCCTCTGCACCTAGCACTCTCAGGGATCCTGTACCCTGGCCCTTTGGAGATCCCGCTGACACTGCTCACTCAATCACTGGCCAGAAGGTGGGCGGGGGGAGGGGGAAGGTTGCTGTCTGCTACCACTGGGCTGGAGCTGTACAGCAGCAGTGTGGCCTCCCCTGTGGCCAAGAGCTTGTCCTTCTTGTTGCCATCCTGGCCAGAGGTCTCTGCTCCACCCAGCAAGGACCACCGCGTCCCCCACACAGAAAGCCCAAGCTTTTTTTCATTTTTGTTTTTTTTTTAAGCGTCACCCTCCTAGCTGTAAGAACTGAATACTTTATGGGCAAAATCCTGTGATTTAGACTTTTCAATTAGGCTTGTTACAAATAAAAGCAGCTTTAACTTTTTGAGTCTCAACATCTACCGTCATTAAATAATTACTGTCTGACACTCCTGTGACATTCTGTATGTTGGGGAGCACCCTGTAACCTGCATATTCCTCATTTGTGATCTTGCACATAAAGCAGGCCGTGTGACTATTAGGGGAAAGGTTATGATCTGTTGGAAGTCATTTTTCTAGCCATATGTGTGTATCATTCATGCATATGAAGTTATTAGAATTGTGTTGTACGGTTGTCACTAAAACATGCTGTAAATTGGGGGAATCAGCCAGATATTAGCTCCCCAGAGACAACAGCAAGGAAAGTAACCAACGCCCCAGCGTGGTGTCAAACAACCATCAACAGCCATTGTCCAGCAAGGGAGCTACAATTCAATGACTCACCTGCATGAGGCCACACCAGGACAATTGCTCAACCTTGTCTAGAGACTCAGCAATGCCCAGGAGATATGCCTGGACTTGTGTTCTCCAAGCACATGGGACTGAGGGTATAAAACAGAACATAGGGGCTTCATGCTTGCCCTTTCTCCTTCCCGCACCTATGCTGCAAGCAACAAAAACATTCACAGAAGACTGAAGACTCCAGCAGAGGGGACTGGCCAGGTTTCAAGGGTAGTTGAAAGCAGCTATCAAATCCCGCCTCATTCTTCTCTTCTGCAGATTAAATAATCCCAGTTCACTCAGCCCCTCCTCATAAATCATGTGCTCCAGCCCCCTAATCATTTTTGTTGCCCTCCGTTGGACTCTTTCCAATTTTTCCATACCCTTCTTGTAGCGTGGGGTCCAAAACTGGACACAGTGCTCCAGATGAGGCCTCACCAATGCCGAATAGAGGGGAATGATCACATCCCTCGATCTGCTGGCAATGCTCCTACTTATACAGCCCAAAATGCCATTAGCCCTCTTGGCAACAAGGGCAAATATCCAGTGGGGGTGGGGAGAAAAACTGCTTAATCTAGGGTTGAGAGTTTAGACTGCTTGCTAATATTTTCTTTGGGTAACTAACTCTCACTTTTTGCTTATCACTTATACCCTATCCTTTGTCGTCAAGAAATTGGTTTAACTATTTAGCTTTACCAGGGAGTTTGTCTAAAGTGTGTGGTAATTGTGCTAAGGTTTCACGAAGGCTGGTCTGTGTCCACTTTCCCTTGATTTATTAACCAATTAATAAATTTGCACCACTTGCCTTGAGCAGTGCAAGGTGGTACATTCCTGAGGTACAGTGCTGGGAGCTGGGGGGATCTGGCCGGTGCCCTTCCCTGTACGATTCATGAGAGGCTCTGGGAGCATTCATGCAATCTAGCCGGGTGTGGGGCTCCACATGCTGTTGTGCTGAGTGATCACAGCGCCTGGAGGGGTTTGCTGCTTGTCGCTAGCAAGGCATAGTGTGATACAGCCCAGGCTGGAGAGAGCTAAGCGGACACAGCGGTCCCACAGTCCCAGGCTGCACCCCAGGGATCACATGACAACTCCATGCCATAAATTTCCCAAATTTGGCAAAATTCAAATAGATAAAAATAAAAAAAATGCTTAAAAATTACTATCAATATTATCTGTCAAAATTACAAAAGAATAAAAATCCAATTCTGCTAAGTCTAATGCTATGACTTTGGCAATAAATATTCTATTCCTAAGAGAGAAAGAAATTTGTGGCAAGCAGAACCCATTTCCAAGCCAATGGGTCATAGTTGAGGAAGAGATCTATCCACTGAATTACCCTCCTTAATCCCCAAGTACAGTACTGTGTTATCCTTCAGTTGATAAGTTACACTGAATATCTGTCTATTTCGTGGCCATTCATAACACGCAGACATGGAAGAAAACTCATTTTTTCCCACTTGTATGGCCAATTTTTTTTTCTTCAAATATAGTTTCCTTTCATTCCCAGTCTCAGCTGGATGGAAGTCTCCCCGAAGAAAAAAAAACCCAGCAGCTAGCCTTGCAAACTTGTAGAGATACATCTGTCATTTCAAAAACAAAACCAGGACAGTAAGGGTGAGACTCTGTTGTATGGAAAGAGCCCGATAACAGATTACGTGATATTAGAGAAATATATATTCCCACTAATCAAGTAATGTGGCACTTCTTAAGTGCATTAGTTTTACCTCTTTGACTCTTAGAGAGTCAACAGCTTGCATTTAAAAGGAAACCCCGCCACTGTTTGATTAGTATTGTTTAAAAAATTCTTGCTGAGGAAGTGCTCATTTGGTTTCTAAGGCACACCACCAAGCAAAATACCATCAAAACAAGATAAACCCCGCAGTATGAGCAAGTTTCTCAGCACGTAACCCCACCTAGGAATTTTTCTTAGGAAGTAGCCTTCCGCTGTTCTTTAGTGCCTGTTCACTGAGAGTTTGAAAGTCAAGCGCAGCTGTGCCTTCACTGTTGCAAGATGCCTTAACTATTTGAAGGTGCCTTGATGTTGTATGCAGGCTTGCTGTGATATTTATTGTATGAGACACGCTCTAGTACAAACACTAGTGAGAAACACTATAGTGCAAGCACTGAGTCAGGGCCTGAGCTAGCTCCAACCAGCGACAGGCCCTGGCAGGAGTCACCTCCGAGTCAGAAAGCCCTTCCAAAGGCACAGTGCGCCATGTCCTCCCCTCCATTTAGGACAGGGGTGGGCAAACTATGGCCCGTGGGCCGGATCCAGCTCCTCAGGACTTTGGATCTGGCCCGCGGGATTGTCCCCCGTGGTGCCGCAGGCCCCGTGCCGCCCTCAGAAGTGGCCGGCACCACATCCCTGGAGCCCCGGGGGGAGAGGGTGGGCAGAGGGCTTTGTGTGTTGCCCTTGCCTCCAGGCACCACCCCCCACAGCTTCCATTGGCTGGGAACAGGGAACCGCGGCCAATGGGAGCTTCGGGGGAGGTACCTGGAGACGTGGCAAGGGCAGTGTACAGAGCCCCCCAGGGACGTGGTTCCTGCCGCTTCCCAGCATGGCATGGGGCCAGGGCAGGCAGGCAGGGAGCCTGCCCTGGCCCCGGTGTGCGCCTCTGCCACCCCGGAGCCACTTTAGGTAAGCGGCACTGGGCCGGAGCCCAAACCCCTTCTGCACCCCGCCCCCCAACTCCCTGCCCCAAGTCTCCTGCCTGCACCTTGCACCCCTCCTGCACCCCAACTCCCTGCTCTGAGCCCCCTGCTGCACCCTGCACCCCAACTCCCTGCTCTGAGCCCCCTGCCGCACCCTGCACCCCAACTCCCTGCCCTGAGCCCCGTGCACCCCAACCCCCTGCCCTGAGCCCCTTGTCGCACCCCGCACCCCTCCTGCACCCCAACCCCTGCCCTGAGCTCCCTCCCGCAGTCCGCTGCCCTCCTGCACCCCTGTCCTGAGCCCCCTCCTGCACTCCGCACCCTTCCTGCACCCCAACCCCTTCCCTGAGCCCCCTCATACACTCCACACCCCTCCTCTGCCCCAATCCCTTACCTTGAGCCCATTCCTGCACACCGCACCCCCTCCCACACTCCGCACTCCCTGCCACACCCCAACCTCCTGCCCCGGCCCTGCATACAATTTCCCCACCAGGTTGTGGCCCTCAGCCCAAAAAGTTTGCCCACCCCAACTTAGGACCACCCTAAGACTGCAGAGCATTAGCTGTGGAGGAGCGGTGGCCAGAGCAGCCGTGAGACATGCCAGTTCAGTCTATCCCCACTATGGCTTCCATCAGCACTACACCCGTAGTGATGAAAGCTTCTTTCCCTGATGAAACCATGCACTCTCCAAAGGGTTAATCCCCCTCCTCTTCCCACTCTCGGTGGCCCTTGCTGACACAGTTCACCCACAGACCTGTCGGTGTGGATCTAGCCCAGTGCTGGCAGCAGTTGCCCAAAGTCCAGTTCCAGAATGACGGGTCTTGGCTTGGAAAGGTGAGCACAAACACCGGAGCAGTGTAGTCACAGGCTTTGCCCTCCCATAGTGTCACAGACCCACCTGGGCTGCACTGCAGACGAAGACGTGGGCAACATGTTCACAGTTCCAAGTGGCTAACAGCTCCTCTCCTCTATCAGGTTAATGGGCTTCCCCAATTCTGTTTCCATCACACCACCAGTAAGGTAAGTGTCTTCTCCCTGCATCACATACAAAGACATTTGGTGCCACATGCACACAGGCCCGAATTCAACACTCTCATTGGCCGGCACAACTCCAGGGAAATAATAGGACTCACGGCAGGGCTGAATACGGTCCAGATACTCAGCTAACGCTGACTGAGTACATGGAGAACAGACCACAGCCATGCAATGTCCCTTCCTTTTCCACAGCCTTCAGAAGTCAGTTGTCCCTCACTTGTGCTTTGTATTAATATTGTTTTGGCTCTGCTGTATTTTGTATACAGCAAGGGAACAGCATATCAAAAACATCATGGGGCTTTTGCGTATGGTTAATTAACATACTTGTCTATGACATCCGACTCCTGAGGTCAAAGGAGCCACCAAAAAATAAAAATTCCCCTCCAAATTGTGCTGGTGGAGAACAGAAAAGACCAGAGCAACTGGGCAGTGGGACCCTCCGCAAGGTGGCCAATGTACATGCCATACCCCTCTTTCAGCCCAACAGAAGTATTCCTGCTTTGTGCCTTGCAAGGGAACAGGAGGCAGGTGGCGGGGGAGGGAGAGAGAGAGAGAGAGAGAAGGGAAGTCAATAGAGAGTAGGATGATCAGATGTCCCGATTTTATAGGGACAGTCCCGATTTTTGGGTATTTTTGTTATATAGGCTCCTATTATCCCCCACCCCCTGTCCCAATTTTTCACACTTGCTGTCTGGTCACCCTAATAGAGAGACGGCCTCCTTCATGATCTCTTTCCCAGATTTTCACCCTGTCCCTCTGGAGAAGGACTTCATGGGCTCAGAATACTATGGAAACCTTCTTGACTCCTTTCTATGCCTCCTCTTGGAGTTTTGATCTGACTTTGGGCGCAACATAACTAGCAGCAAGGAAAAGATCCAAAATGTAACAGAAGTGGAAGATGCAATGCAGGTAACCGTTCTGATTTAGAGACAACGACTCAAATAAAAGACTAAGTCATTCAAAACCAGGAAATACAAAAAGCAAAAGGGAATATAATAAAGAGTATATTTTGGCTCTCTAGATTTTGTTGTCGTCAGATGTTCATAGTTAAGAAGTTTAGGAATTTTAGCCAGCTGGAGACAAGCGATTGCAATTACGCAACTCTTAACTGAAACCAGACAGACAGTAGAGAGAAACATATCCTACTTTATTTTCTCTGGCCAAGCGTATTATCTTTGTGGGTTTTGTAAATTTCTCCTACAATCACTTTATGGTTTTCTTAACAACTGCATGAGCTGAGACTAGCATTTGTATCTGACAGGGAAGAAGAAGCCTACAGGTCAGCACTAAACCTTACACTATTAGCAGACTTTGAATGCAGATTTCAGAGTAGCAGCCATGTTAGTCTGTATTTGTAAAAAGAAAAGGAGGACTTGTGGCACCTTAGAGACTAACCAATTTATTTGAGCATAAGCTTTCGTGAGCTACAGCTCACTTCATCGGATGGAACGGTAGCTCACGAAAGCTTATGCTCAAATAAATTGGTTAGTCTCTAAGGTGCCACAAGTCCTCGTTTTCTTTTTTTGAATGCAGAGTGACTGGTTAGATTCTAGAATTTTTGCCTGCCCTCTGTGGATTTAAGAGGGGAAAACCCTCCCCACCCCACCCCACCCCACCTCCCCTACAACGACTGACCCACATGCTGCCAACAGACACCAGAATTTTCCCCTAAAGAGCCACAACAGATGAGCAGCATAATCAGATCACACATAGTAGCACTGTAACTGGAATCTTTTGGCCTCCTTCCTCTCATTAGTAAAGGTTAAGAACATGGTAAGACAGCAGTTGCAGACGATAACCAGTTTGGGGCTCTTTGCTTCCTTGTAGTTATATGACCCCTGGAAGGGGTCCAGAGAAGCCACACCAAGCTGATCGAAGACATAAAGGGCTAAATGGTGCCTGTTCCCAGGCAGAGCGGCCCTGTAGATGGGAAGGAGTTACACCACCTGAGACATTGCATCAGGAAGAAATATACCGCTCTGTAGGATTTAGTACCTCCTAGATGCTGAGCAGACAGCAGTGAGCTGTAGGACTTGCTAAACCTTTGCAAAGGTATATAGGCAGCACCCGCATCCTCTTCCCCCTCCCATTATTGCATGGTTTCAAGGAGAGATTGGTTGGGCAGGAGCATGGCCCTAACTTTTCCCCCACTTCCTCTTGAGCAGTATTCCTTAGCATTGGCATGCAAACAATGGCTGCCTCTGGTCTAATTGCAGGGAGGGATTCTTTACGCACTCTCTCTACCCTAGCGTATATGCATTGGGACAGGCACAATTTGGCACAGAGTGTCTAAGATAGGCTGATTGACTGAACAGTATAAGCACAAACAGTTTGGAGAAAAGAAGAGACCTTGCTGTATTAGATGGTTTATTACATGCACCTAGAAAACAAAGACCTAGGAAAGGATCTCGGTGGAGTTACACTGATTAAAGCACAGAGAAGATCTAGCCTAGTATTCATTAACTATTCATTCTTAATCCACCACGGTGCAAAGACCTCTTCAGTACTCTCAAGCCTCTTTATTCCTGCTGAACATTTTGGAGAAAGTACTACCATGCTTGATCATGCTATGATGTTGTCTCTCTCGTTAACACCCTCTGGACGACCCTTTTAGGGTCTGTTTCTTTTACTCAAGCTGAAAAGGCCATTCTGTTTTATTGTTATGGGGAAACCCAGCTTGGATTTTAAAATAAAAAGTTCATGCAAAAGCAAAAGCATTTATTTACAACACAGAGGCATACTGAGATCCCCAGCTGCAGTGCTATTAAATATTTCCTAGCAATAATTGGTGCCTTGCTGGTAGTCTTGGCAGATTAGGCATAGGGAGTCCCTCCGCCACCAGAGCTGGCTTCCATTGGAGGGACAGTGCAAGGGAAGTCCTTTAGTCCTTCTCCACTGTTGATGGTGAGATCTGTATTGTTTTTGTAGGCAGACACCCCCCCTCTGGGAATCTGTCATGGGGACCAAACAAGCCAGCACATAGTAGGGTCATTGATGGTGCGGTTTTCAGCATCAGCTTAACTCCCATTGAAATCAACAATAAAATATCCACTGACTTTATGGGTAGAGCAGTGCTGAAGCATTATTAGAGAATCCCATCTTAAATTCACACCCAGGCTACGTCTACACTCAGAGCTGGGGGTGTGACTCCCACTTTCAGTAGACATCCTTGCAGTAGCTCTCATTGACCTAGCATGCTAACAATTACAGTGTAGCTGAGGTAGCCTGGGCACTGGGCAGTGGCAAGCGGAAGAACAGGCTAGCTACCCACATACATACCCTCTGGGCGGCTAGTTCATCCCGCTGCTCACTGCTGCTGCTACACTAGTTTAATGAGAGGAGCACGAGTAAGTCTATACAGGCTGGGAATCACACTCCTAGCTCCAAGAATACACCTCGCCACAGGTTGAAAAAGAAGGAGTGTGCAAACCTGGGAAGGATAGCAATATAAGCTTAGAATTGCTTACGATACTCATGTCCTCGGGACTAGATGGCATCCTATTTGTTTCCATACCCCATAAACTCCTAAAGCAAAGATGTCAAGAAGATCTACCACGAAGAAAGAGACGGCATCCAAGTAGCAGCTCTGACACTGCTTGCACACCTCCTTGGGTAGAGAAAACTCATGATATTGCTGTGCTAATATGATCGTATTTCACATAGCTTCTTTCCCCCTTGAGTTTTCCTCTTCATAAACAACAGAGCACATGAAGTATGCATGCAGCTGCTAGGCCCCTGTGCTAAGTGACAGTAGATTTAGTTTTATTTAATTTGTATAGGGATAGTGGATTCCCCCCTAATCTCAGTGGTGTGTGTGTTGAACTACACAGAAGTCTCCCTCCCATCCCCTTACAGAGCGTATGAGATGTCAAATGACCAGTCTTTCCTCCTATTCACTGGCATATTACTGAACTGCGTCACTGACTCCAAGGGCAAAAGAAATGAGAGCAATTGGATTGTAATTAAAAAAAAAAGAAGAAGAAAACATTTTAGTAGATTAATTAGAAAGTCAGCGTGTTTCAGAACACAGGGGCCATTCTTAATGACAGTCGTCCCAGAGTTCACTGTTCTAATGCTGCATTCTGACCTTCTATCATTCCTTGAACTGCAGAGGATCAGGTTAATGTAAATATGAGCAGGGCCCTAATAAAAGGTGTTTCCCCCCCATTTTACCTTTTGAAAGAAAAAAAAATAACCTGTTTAAACAGAACGTGTGTGTCTGCTGGTGGGCGGGTCACAATGTGAAAAGGGGGGACTTGGGGGGGGGGAAGGAAACCCTCTTGGAAGGCAATCAGGTCATTTGAAATGAAGCACTGACTTAAACATTCTGGCATAAAAGGAAATGCTGAGGAGAATCCGGAGCATGGAAAAGTCTGAATTGTACAGTTGTTTATGTTAAGACCTTATGCAGTCTACTACTTATTACCAAACAGCCCAGGAAAAGGGTGGATCTCAGAGATCTTCATTACTTTGAAGCCATGGCATGCTACAGACTGAAATGGCCCCAACGCACTAGAAACAGTAGACTTGTCTGTTTTTCAAACATTTTTAGGCTTTTGCACCAGTAAAATTAAAGACCAATTGCTAAATCTAATTAAGATGCTTATAGTACCATAAAAGAGACTATCTTCCCCAGAGCTCCTTAGTTCTGCTAGCAAAACCATTCCCCTCCATTTTTAATTCTGACCTTTTACTCATGGATCTGTTTGCATCAAATTTTGATCTGTTTATAAACATATTTCATCCCGTTTTTCCTGCCACACCTCCCACCCCCATTCCAGGGGCATTGCATTAGGAGGTGAAAATGAACATAAACACAAAAAGGACAGGAGAAATCCCTTGTCCATCAGCAGAGTGCCACTGGTGATTCTTCCTATCTGTCCAAACTCTCTTTTCAACCACTCTCACCTTGTGGTAGAGTTAGCTGCATAAATCAATTGACTGTCTTCTACTTCCTTGATCACTTGAGAATTTTCCTTTAGCTTACGCAGACTGTATTCTTGCATCAGCCTTTGATAGTGAAGTGTGAGTGTTTGAAGACAGACATCACTTGGAATCCAGTGGAGGAAAAGCAGAGATCAATATATGTGTCTCAGCCCCATCCAATGACCATCCTCAGAGTGACTTAAGCAAAGCATCAGCAACCAAGGAGGAAAAGAGGGATGACCTAATCTTTTTGTCCCAGAAGAGAATCTAACAAAGACAGATTCAAATCAATACTCCTCACAATAGTCTCTTGCCTTGGAGGGCCTTTTGTCAGCACAAAGCTAATCAAGGTTCCTTTGAAATCACCATGCTTAAATGTAGAGCTGGCATATGACCAACTTTTGGATCCAACTCCATTTACTTTTCTGGTATATTTATATTCTGATCCTTTTGAAGGCTTCTGAGTTTGCTTGTTGTCAGCTCTTCTCCTAACTAGCTACTACACAGAAGGATTTGTCTACACACAAACTGACAATGAAATAACGTAAACTGCTTTTAATTCACACCTTCTGTTATTTCAGTGGAAGCCTGTGTGTGGACATTAATTTCATATGAAAAGTATCTTATTTCTATTTAACTTACGTCAGTAAAGAAAGATTTGAACTAAAATAAAACAGGATAGTCTCCATCTGAGTTAAAGGCATTCACACTCAGAAAAACATTGGGAAGAACAGACGGTGGGAATTACAATCCTTTTCTGTGTCAGTTTGTATATAGAGCAACTCTCAGACTGTCAAACAATGCAAATGGCAATGATTGCAATTTATTCTAATAGGTCAACATCCTGGCCTTGTTTTGCAGAAGATGTAAGGACAAACATTCACATAGAATAACACAATTTAAAAGCAAAAGCAAGCTACCGCCTAAATTACTGTTTAAAGCTGAATTTTGCAGCCTCTTTAGAAGTCACAGAACAGTCCAGTCAGCCTGAAAATTGGCATGTCAGGTCAGGGGCCAGGAGACACTTTGTGGGGAAAATTCGAGGTCAAAAGATCAAGTGGTTCCCGAGACACAGCACTCTAGAAATGAAGTGTTTTGAAGTTTCAGAAGGTTAGGGGTTTTTTTTGTTTGTTGGGTGCACATCTATGAAAAACAAAAGGGTGAGAGGCACAAGACACTTAAATCCTTATAAGCCCTCAGTGAGACCTAGTGCATTGTACCAAAACAAAGCTATAAACACAGCCATATAAAAGTTGCAAATTGTTAGACCTTCTTTTGGAGCTCTGAAGTGGAACACTGCAATGCAATTCCATTAAGAGATCATTTGCATAGTACTCATACTCCTTATCTAGCTTCACTATCAGCTTTTTTCCCCAACCTAAAGAGGAACAAGCAAAATGCTGTTTGCTTGCTTCTCAGAGAAGGGTTTGAATATAGAGAACCCCACAATCTCTACCAGGCTCTTTTGAAGAACATCTATTTCTCCCCTCCCCTCCCCCAAGTTATCTAGGGAAAACAAATATTAACCACCCTTTTACCGGCTGGGTAGCTAAAGACAACAGAAAAGGAGTACTTGTGGCACCTTAGAGACTAACCAATTTATTTGAGCATAAGCTTTCGTGAGCTACAGCTTACTTCATCGGATGCATACATGAAAGCTTATGCTCAAATAAATTGGTTAGTCTCTAAGGTGCCACAAGTACTCCTTTTCTTTTTGAGAATACAGACTAACACGGCTGTTACTCTGAAAGACAACAGAGGTTCCAGAAAGTTACTTCTGGAAGAGCCAGGAATAGGCCTCAGGTCTATAGAAGGAAGGGGGAAGAAAACAGGCTGAAAAAACACACTGAAGTGATTGGAAGACACACTACATTATATTGTTGCAGGGAGGGATTAGTGTCAGAATAGATAATGTAGGAATGAGGTCTTAAAAGCCCATGGATCCTGAAGATGCATAGAGAATCCCAGCCCCAGTCCCAAATATATGGCTTGGATGAGGATCTGACCCTGCGTGGTTAATACGAATGACCAGAGAGGAGATACCAGTGGCTCAGAACTAGGGAAGGGGTATGAAGCACAGCTGCTAGTTACAAGCCACAATTAAGTTGGTGTGTGTTTATGACTCCTCCCCAATATGGTGCTGAATTAATGGGGGAATCTGCCTCCTGATTTTTCTTTTATTTTCAGTATAAAAGTGCCTTTTATATGATCGAAACTGAACCTGTCTTGACATGCAGAAGGCATAATGTGCTGGCCACTGCACGCTCCACCGTCAAGGGCTGAAATGAATAACAAGCTGTGACACAGTTGCTTTGCCTCTGAGTCCCCTACAGTTGGCTATTCTGTACACAATGACAACACAACAGTTTTGCTGATGAGCTCAAAATGGCATTTTGTAGCTTTCACAGCGGCCCCCAGACACGGGTACACTGTGTTCTTTTAAAATATGGCAAGGACAAGAGAGATCAGAAACCTACAGAAGGGATTCTCAGAGGACTAATGGGTTATATCAAGCCATTTAGACAACATCCTCCTCTCAATCCCAAACCCCATTTTTGTCCATTTAAACCCTTAATGGAGTTACTAAGTGGGTAACAAATCCCAAGAGTTCCAAAGCATTTTTAAAATTTCCAAATGACTGTGTCATGCTGGCAGAGTTCTGCTTATATTTTCCTGTACAAAAGAAAGAGAAAAACTGGAACACTGAAATATGTTCATTAAAATGAAGGTCCGCATTCTCTTTTACACTTAAGACAGGTCCACACTAGGAAAAATGGTGTGTTTTTACCATGTTAGGGAACACGTGGCATAATCCTACGGTGGTCAAGGCTGGAGACAAGGCTGTTAGCAAGGCTACATCTTCTCTTTAAAAAAAAAAAAAAAGGTTTTGTGATAGCTATCTCAGTATAAAATCCTAGTGGAGACAAGGCACTGTAATGTTACCTTGACCTAGTGGAGGTCAATCCCAGGTGGGAGGAATAGGGTTAGTTGCATCACTAGTTAAATCAAGGTAAAACAATCTGTGCTGTGTCTCCACTAGGATGTTGCACTGAGATAGGTAACTCACATAGGCGCCGACTCCATAGGTGCTCCAGGGCTGGCGTACCCACGGAAAAAATTAGTGCCCATCGGCAGCCAGCTCCCCACCCCACCAGCATCTCCCGCCCACCACGGATCAGCTGTTCTGCAGCATGCAGGAGACACTGCAGGGGACGGGGAGGAGAGGGGACGGGGCACTCGGGGAGAGGCAGAACTGAGATGGAAGAGGTGGCGTGGGGCAGGAAGAGGTGGGGAAGTGGCAGAGTGGGGGCAGAGCGATGGCAGGGCGTGGGCCTGGGACTGAGCGGGGGCAGAGCATCCACGGGGAAAGGAAGAAGCCTTTGAAGTGGTAACTCGAGTTAATTCTCACGATGTAACATCATACTTTTTTCTTTTCTGCGGTGCAGACACAGCGTACGTCGACCTGCTACCATATTAAAACAAGAGCTGCCTTGTGGATGCTCGTTTACCAGGTGTTAGATAACGCATCTAATCTAACCCACTCTCACACTCCTTTTTCCTTAGTGAAGATGAGGTCTAAAGGTGCCTTTAGACAACTCTGACAGTGTAAAGAGCCCTTAAAGTAGGTGAAGATTATACTTAAGTAGCCGAAGATTACAATTACAGTCACTTCCAGCTCCGTTTACACTGCCAGAGCACGTAAAAGGACCTTTGTGGAAATGCAAATAAGGCACTCCAAAAAGTCTTTGTGGGATAGAGAATCAAGACTGGTGTAATGGAAAGCAACTGGACATGTTGGAATTAACTTCTAGTGAATCAATGCCACTTACTATTGAAATAGAAATACTGTGGTTTAAAAAAACAAAACACGAAAATTAAAAAAAAAAAAAAAAACCAAAAACATGACTTCGGGTAAGAAAAAAAAAAGATTTTCAGAAGTGACTAGTGATTTTGTGTGTGCAACTTGAGTTGCCTGTCAGAAAATTCCAAGCAGCCATCCACGGAATTCAGACAGGACACCTACAAAGACACCCAAAATCACTAATCACCTTTGAAAAATCTTGGCCTTTGATCCTATGTTGACATCAGTTTATGAGTGCATCTCACCTTAGAGATGTTAAAAAAAATGTTTACAAAAACGTGCAGTCCATGGCATTTTGTAAATCTCACGTCTGTATCTCTCCTCCTCTTTGCACTGAGCCAGTAACTGGAGGCTGTAGAGAAAGAATTTCTGTCACAGCAGCAGGATTCTCTGCTTTCCCTTGCCTCGTCTTGCATATCTTTCTTCTTTAAAGCTGAATGGGACTTAGCAGTCATCTCTTATTTCCACACCTGCCTCCCTCCCTCTGTCCCCCAATGTAAACCTCAGGGGTAAATTCTCAGCAACTATGTAATAGCTTTCAGAATAAGGTTTGGAACAGAAAACATATCAGGGGACACAGCCCATGTCTTAAACTACAAGAGATGTTCTATCTCTGAAGAAAACCAGTCAATACAAGGTGTGATAACTTCCTTCCTACTTACACAAAAAATTAAAGAACCAAATTCAGGCCTTCCGCTTTCAGTTTTCTGGTGCAGATGACTGTTTTGCAGCAAGTGTGGGCCTGTATTCTGTCCTTGTGGAGTTCCATGCAGAGTATTCCTACTAAAGCCAAAAGTAATCTGCACATGGGGCATGGAACGGAGTGCTTGGATTATGGCCCCATAGGCGCCGACTCCATGGCTGGAGCACCCACGGGGAAAAAAATCAGTGGTTGCTCTGCATCCACCTGCAGCCAAGCTCCCCACAGCAGGGGGGCTGTCCAAAACCCAAGACACTCTGCAACCCCGTGTGCCAGGGCCAGGTTGCAATGCCTGGAGCAGAGAGCTGAGCCCTGCCAGCCCTGCAGGACAGGAACTGCACAAGCTGCCGCTGCAGGGTGAACACACAGAGGCTCGCTCTGCAACTCCCTGTGCCCTGGGCCTCTCAACCACTAGGGCGACACCAACCCCTCCCAACCCTGGGTCCCGCTTTAGCCACTGGAAATGTTTTGGGGCATGCATTGTTAGAATTATTTGGGTCCCCCCTCCCACACATGTACCTACCTTAGGCTAAGTAGGAACTAGAATACTGATCAACAAGTCAGTCCTGAACAGCTCTTCCTTCTGCCCCATTCTCCTGCCCCTGCTCCCTTGTGAATGAAGAACTTGAAAGCACTTCTTCCTATTCACTATGCCTGACCTGACTCGAGCCTCACCTACCGCACAGAGAGTCAGTTATGGATTAGGTAGATTAAACTAGGAACTGATCTTACTGCAGATGGCATTTAACAAATCCAAACATGTGAGAGACTCAAGACCCCTTTTTAAACTGATCCGCTCCAGTCAAAGTGATTCACAGATTCATGTGGAAACAAATTTTTTGGGGTCTATAAAGAACAGGTGTCATGTTCGTTAAAAACATCTCAAAGGCAAACAGGCCATTAAAATCCTTATGTAAACCCAACAGTTTGCTCAGACTCATAAATCCCCTTTTTATAAAATAAATACATAAATAAAACAGCCCTACCTACAGGCTAGTTAAGCCCTGTCTTAGGAAAGATTTCCATCACTCTGTTTTTTCAGTTGCATGGAAAAGGGAACTTTGAAGAATTTAATGGATTTTATACTTCATAGGTGTAAATCTAGTGTAATAATCAAATCATAAATCCTGGGGCACTTGGTGAAAAACTAAAGAAATGTGTTCCACATGAAAAGTCCAAATTCATTCTTCATTTCGAAACACAAAAGATTTTATCGTCAAGGTCAGTTTAATGAAAAATTACTCTGTTCCATGTATCAGAGTAGCAGCCATGTTGGTCTGTATCCGCAAAAAGAAAAGGAGGACTTGTAGCACCTTAGAGATTAACCAATTTATTTGAGCATAAGTTTTGGTGAGCTACAGCTCACTTCATCGGATGCATGCAGTGGAAAATACAGTGGGGAGATTTTATATACATAGAGAACATGAAACAATGGGTGTTACCATACATACTGTAATGAGAGTGATCAGGTAAGGTGAGCTATTACCAGCAGGAAAGAAAAAAAACCTTTTGTACTGATAATCAAGGTGGCCATTTCCAGCAGTTGACAAGAACGTGAGAGGAACAGTTGCGGGGGGAGGGGGGGAGGAGGAGAAAGAAACAATGACACATCCACTCCCAGTCTTTATTCAAGCCTAATTTCATGGTGTCCAGTTTGCAAATTAATTCCAATTCAGCAGTCTCTTGTTGGAGTCTGTTTTTGAAGTTTTTTTGTTGAAGAATTGCCACTTTTAGGTCTGTAATCGAGTGACCAAAGAGATTGAAGTGTTCTCCGACTGGTTTTTGAATGTTATAAATCTTGACATCTGATTTGTGTCCATTAATTCTTTTGCGTAGAGACTGTCTGGTTTGGTCAATGTACATGGCAGAGGGGCATTGCTGGCACATGATGACATATATCACATTGGTAGATGTGCAGGTGAACGAGCCTCTGACGGTGTGGCTGATGTGATTAGGCCCTATGATGGTGTCCCCTGAATAGATATGTGGACACAGTTGGCAACGGGCTTTGTTGCAAGGATAGGTTCCTGGGTTAGTGTTTTTGTTGCTGGTGCATATTTGCTTAGGTTGGGGGGCTGTCTGTAAGCAAGGACTGGCCTGTCTCCCAAGATCTGTGAGAGTGATGGGTTGTCCTTCAGGATAGGTTGTAGATGCCTGATGATGTGCTGGAGAGGTTTTAGTTGGGGCCTGAAGGTGATGGTTAGTGGTGTTCTGTTATTTTCTTTGTTGGGCCTGTCCTGTAGTAGGTAACTTCTGGGAGTGGATGTGTCATTACACAAAGTAAAACTATTGCCCCATGTTTATTCCCCCCACCCACTGTTCCTTACATTTGTGAGAAACCTGGATTTATGTTCCTTACATTTGTGAGAAACCTGGATTTATGCAGGAAATAGCCCGACTTGACTATGTAAAGAGTTGTCACTTTGGATGGGCTAGCACCAGCAGGAGAGTGAATTTGTGTGGGGGGGGTGGAGGGTGAGAAAACCTGGATTTGTGCTGGAAATGGCCCACCTGTTGATCACTTTAGATAAGCTATTACCAGCAGGACAGTGGGGTGGGAGGAGGTATTGTTTCATATTCTCTGTGTATATATAAAGTCTGCTGCAGTTTCCACGGTATGCATCTGATGAAGTGAGCTGTAGCTCACGAAAGCTCATGCTCAAATAAATTGGTTAGTCTCTAAGGTGCCACAAGTACTCCTTTTCTTTTTATAATTAAATGGAAGTGAACAATAGTAGTACCATTCAACCTGATAGTCTGATCTCTAGGACCTAAAAATGCGTAATGGGATGCTTAAATGCACGCACGCAAGCACTAGTATGGACCTAATATTATAGACCCTGAACAAGAACAGGCCTGTTACCTTCACTGACAGTTTTGACTGCGTATGACTGGAGGACTGGGCACTCATATGGTAACTATATAGGAGTCAAGCAAAATGGAGCATCCTCCAGATTTATAATACTCCACAGATGCAACAAAACAGGCTGTAAGAATGTCTATTGGGAAGCCAAACGGCACAACACTTTAGCTTGCTCAGTTTCCTAAACATTGAATTATTCTCAACTATACTTTTCCTTTTCTGGAGAAAGGCTTGTTGATTTCTGTAATATGAATTACCTAGTCATCGGGGAACCCTATTTGAACATTGTGAAATTCGCAAGCTGACATGGTGTTCTCCAGATGGCAGAGATAGGAACCAGATTGACCATATCATGATCAATGGCACACGGCGATGCTCACTGACAGATGTGAAGTGAGAAAGGGTGCAGATGTTGGCAGCGACCACCACCTTGTGACAGCCTCGATCACACTAGAACTGAGAAAGGTGGGTCCACCAAACAAGGGACATAGACATTATGATATTGACAAGCTAAAGTCCCTTGAAATACAGAAAGCCTCCGTTCTGCAGTTAAAGAACAGGTATTAAGCACTTGCAGCCCTTGATGAAGAGGCGGGGAATGCAGATGAGAAGATCAACAAGAAGTAGGACAAAGTAATAGCAATTTATAAACAGAGCAGTGAAGCCTGTCTAGGCTACAGGCAGAAGAGAAGGAAGGAGTGGATTACACCGAGCACATGGAATGCCATAGAAACCAGACGAGCCCTGAAGAAAAAAGTTTTAATCACAAGATCCCAGAAGCTAAAGGACAAATACCATGAGCAGTACAGCAAGGCACACTGGGAGGTCAAATGCCTTGTGAGAGCGGACAAACGGCATTATATTGATAATCTGGCAACACAAGCAGAAGACACAGCTGCTCATGGTGAACAAGGAACCGTCTACAAAATGACGCAGCTTATCAGTGGTAAACGGCAGACACCACCAAACACTCTCATCAGGAACAAACAGGGCCACCTACTAACAACCGAAAAAGAACAAGAAATGCGCTGGACAGAGCATTTCAAAGAATTGCTGAACAGGGAGCCACCTAAAGAGGAAGCAAACATCCAGGAGGCAGAAGAAAACAACATGGCGAAGAGCTGTGGAAGCCGAGCTGAAAAACCTGCGGCATAGCTGGGGAACCACTGACAGACTTGCCAGAAACAGACAGGAGTGGAGCAGCTTTGTCACTGCCCTTAACGCCAGAGGCGTAATAGGAATACGATATTGATGACACTTTTCCTTCTGGCTGTGTCTGCTTCAAGCAAGGTTTGAGAATACAGTCACATCCCCTACCCCTTTGGTCTCCCATTTCACAGAACAAAGGAATACACACATACCACTATTTTTGGTGACAGGGCACCTTGACAGCAGCAGTTCACACCACAACTGCTTTGGTGACTGTACATACTTCAACAAAGTTCTCTATCAGGATTTAAGGAGAAAATGGTACTGAGAGGGAATTACACAGGTTTGTTTAATCTCATGAAACAACTGTAAATCCTTAAGGCAAAATTCACCTCTCCTAGCGTGCAGATCTCTACTGTATGTTCTGCACTGTATCAGGAGGACTCCGTAAGATGACATCATGGCTGCCCAAATCACTTCAGTCTAAAATAGCTATTATTCTATTGGCTCTTGAAACCAAATGTGCCTGTATTTTTTTGATCTTGCAAACACTGAACAGCAGAAAGGTCCCTCTTTAAATAAGAAAAGGAAAAAGGAGCTTTAAAAACCACTGGGTCCAAGTTGAGTTTGTTTGGAAAATATCTCAGAGATCTAGGCCTGGTTTCCAATTTCTCATCCCAAGCCTCTGGCTTTCCATGACAATTTTGATTGTTCCACGTTCTCTCGTATTGCTCTCTCAATCTTTTAGAGGCATCCTGCCCATCCCAGGTAGATGCACAGGGTCCCAGCTATAGCAGGATAGATATAGGTCTGCTAGGGGGGCAAGATTTTTGGAGCCCTCACCTGGAATGTACACCCCTTGCATGCTGCTAAACCCAGCTTTTCAGAGTCTGCCTGTACTGAAACTCATAGGGTAGGTCAAAACTGCACATGGCTTATGGTGGTGGGTAAAGTACAGACACTCCATGCGCTCCTAGCATGGGTGTAAACAGCACTGTAGATGGTGAGGCACTGCTTAGTTGAGCAGAATACCAACACAACAGAAACCTTCGGGTACGTACCCTACACAGACCTCTGCAGGCCCAAGCAGGGCCTCCCATGTCTACACTGCTATTTTTAGCAATGTAGTGTCCTGCTGCTGGAGCCTTCCCCTGCCTCTGGGAAAGACTCCAGTGGTGGGGAAAAGAAACTCTGGCAGGAGGGAAGCGCTGGCTGCCTCCCCTTGCCAGAATCTTTTACTGCTGTGTGTAGCTACACACCGCCGTTTGGACACCACCACCTGCTTTTCACTGCAGCATGTAGCTACGGGTACCCTATACTCCATCGCCCATGGTGTGCAGTGCACACACCCACCCAGGGCTGTTGGAGGACAGAGCAGGAATGAACACGTCTGAATTGCTGTTCCAGACGGTCTGCAAATTCTGGCAGACCTCGCAGCATTTAGTCATGCTCAGTCCACAACTGGAAGGTTATCATCACAGGCATAAGAGGCAGAAATTTATTTATTGTTATGTAAAATGAAAGCTTAGCTTCTGGAGCAAAAGATGTGGGCCCCAATTAAAAATACCAGCTCATCACGATTTCAAAAACTGGCCAATCCAAGCCATGGTAGCTGTGCTTCTAGATACTCTAAGAAAGGCAGAAACCATAGAACACAAATTGCTGCTGCAAAGCAGCAGTGCCTTACATGGGGTGTCCATCAGAAAAATGCATGGAGCCTTGAAGACATAAAAGATGAGGAAAGTTTGCATCAGTTGTTTAGTAAGGGCAGGTCAGTCACCAGGACTGTGGAAGGCAATAAGAGATGGAGACATGACTCAGCAATTACTGAATATTTGCATATTTTCCTTCCTGGTCTGCTTGTGTTTTGATGCGTTTCTATGGACTGGCCAACCTTTTGCTGGAAGAGCAGTTATATGGAAAGCGATACATGGAGATTATTGCCAACTTATAGAACAGCTGTGGTAGAGATCTCCAAAGAGGAGGAACCCAGATGATACGGGATGTTTCTTCATCTTCTCTTGCCACTGAATTATAAATGGAGATTATGAAGCCAGGTTGGTTTTGCTTTTGCAAAACCTCATTGGTCAGATTTGAGTTATGTAAAACCAAACCTGAGGTGACTCTGATCCCAAACCCCCCAAAAGTTCAGGAAGTTCCGATAAATAGTTCCAGTTTTGACCTCTCTCAGTTTCAAATACCAACAGGCCTGGGACTAGGCAAAACCTTGGTAAAGGGTGTTTTGTTGTTCTGAATATCAGCTTCTGAATCTTTCCAGTTCTAATTTACCTGAAGCCCCAAACATCAGACGAGAGGGGCAGTTCAGAAAAGTATTTCTGGCTTTGGTACAAAACTAACTACTTTAAAAAAAAAAAAGTCTAGAATTTGGCACGAGTTTTCGGAATCCTAATAAAAACTTCTTTTTTTTTTTTAAACCACAGCATTTCTTCTAAGAGGAAGGTAAGCTGCATAGTGTGAGGACTATCTTCAGTCTGTTTTGGCCAGAATAAAATACATTGTCTGTGGATAACAAAGGCATGGGCATAATTTGTTCTTGCAGCTTTAATCTTGTATTCTTCTCCCTTGTGTAAGAAAATATTTTTATTTTTTCCTCTAACAGGATGAAGTGATTATTATTTAGGTGTTTCTGAACGACCATTTATGCGTATTGGTGCTCAACAATGCAAGAGCTCTGCAGTGCTACAACCCACACAACAATAAACCGATAAATAGCAATTAAAATGTAATAGGTAAAATCCTGGCTCCTTGGGGTCAATGGGAGCATTGCCATTGATTTCAATAGGGCCAGAATTTCACAGAGTGTTTCTATTTGGATGTCAACAACGTTAAGAGAGTCACTGGCACAGAGATTACACAGAAAGGGAACAGCTGGGACCAAATTGCTTTGTAACCACTTGCAGATTTTGACCCTGGGACTATAAAGATGCTCTTTGTATATGTTCATCTTGAAAAGGAGGTGAATATTTTTCAGAACAAAACTGCTTAATTTTAAAAGAGCCTGGCCCTGAGTATACACCTTTCCCTTTAGTCAGCCTGACTGCAGTAAACAGACTTGTACAAGGGGTTACTCAGCATATAGTTTGGCCCTGTTTTTCCAAGCTAGAGATTTCTCCAGTATACTTGTTGTGGCTTATACCATATTTTGCTCTTGAAATCCTACTTTCCACGGTTCTGGTCCTATAGTCCTTACTCAGACAAAAGTGCCCAGTAGAAGTCACAGGAATCAGAACTGTACAATCAGACCTCATACTTCCTCCATTTTAGTCTAGCATCGAAAAGTCGCCCAAGTACTTGTTTCCCGCTGTACAACAGATTCCATTAGTTTCCAGGTCTCCTCAGTATATTCAAATTTGGGAAATTTGTTTTGTCCTTTCCTGGGTACAGTTTCCTTGGATTTCCTGATGCATCAGACAGCAAAATTGGCAAGGGCCATTCAATCTCAAACAGGTTTTTAGAGCAAGATCATTGGTTATCATTTTGCCTCCCAGATAATCTGAAGTCTGTATCTCACAGCTTTGTTACTGCAACAACATCCTGTTTGCATGAGGGTAATTTTCATCAAAAGCAGGATGTTTCCTCTGGGGTTCCTATTGCCCACGCTTTGATTAAAAAGAAATCTTATTAGAATCCTTCAGTGCCACAAGTGAATCAAACTAATTAAAATGATAGAAGACAGGGGACAAAATTATTTTAAAAAGGAAACAACTGTTCCTTAAATCACTGCATTAAATCGTTCTGTTTTAAATACATAAATTGACAGCTATGACTTGGAACATTTTTGTCAGGGTTATCTATCCCCACTAGGTCTTCTCTAAGTATCACTACATAAATACCCAGTAGGATAGGGTGACCAGATGTCCCGATTTTATAGGGACAGTCCTGATATTTGAGGCTTTTTCTTATATAGAAGCCTATTACCCACCACCACCACCCCCGTCCCAATTTTTCACATTTGTTGTCTTGTCACCCTACAGTAGGACAAATCCCATTCTCCATCACCCCCAAGAAAACCCACTGAAGTTAATAGATGTAAAAGAAAGCAGAATTTGGTCCACAAAGTCTTCCTTGAGCTAAGATGAGTTCACCCTTGCTTATGTTCAGGACATAGCTGGTGCCATATTCTGGCTGTTATCACAGGTCACTTAAATATACTACTGTATATAACTTAGCTGTTAAGTGTTCACTTCTTTTCAGAAAAGCTACTGCTAGTTATTTGAACAATTCAATTTTAAATTATAAACTTAATGATGGGCAAAATATTTGTGGTTGGGGTGGTTGTGGGGGGGAACAGCCTCTATCTACATGACACACCACTGGCAGCGGTGCATAGGGCCTATGTAGCGATAGACTTCAGTGAAAAGCGCACCGTGTCCACACTGTGGTATGTAGCTACACGTGTCAGTGAAAGGCTCTGACGCACAGGAGGCAACGAATGGGTTTCCTGGCAGCAGGGAAAGGCTCTGGCAGGGGGGAGCTGGCAGAGCCTTTCCCCGCTGTTGGAGCCTTTCATTGTGGTGGAGAAGGGCTCCAGCTGTGGGCGGCTGGCAGAAGCTTTCCCTCTTTCTTCCCCCTGCCAGAGCCTTCCCCTCAGAAGGAAGGATGCTCCAGCAGTGGGGAGCTGGTGGCCTTTGCCCGCTGCCGGAGGCTTTCCCTGTAACGGGGAAAGGATCCTGCAGCGGCAGCTTCCCCACCATTCTCAGCAGCTACATTGTTCTTGATACCCATGCAAAAGGGGCTATGCAGGTATGCACGCTACACCCCGCCAGAAGAAGGGTGCAGTGTAGACTCACCCTGTGTGTTGAACCATCTCCCATCCCACTCTTCTTGTGTCTTGCATTCTTTGACGGTCAACTCTTCAGGGTGGGAAACATCTCTCACCATGCTCTAGGCCCTGTACCAATGCAGTGGGGCACCTAACTGGAATTAGAGCCTCTAGCTACTACCATAACACAAATAATAATAGTAATTCCTTGGGAATTTTATTCTGAAATTTTCACACTAGTCTGCATTCTCATTACCAAACGCTGAGGTGTCAAACACTTCAGAGTCCTGCTGCAAGCCCTTGGGGCAATAGAATGAGAAAATGGATATGCTTCTTTGTAAACAATCCTGGTTTGGAAGTCAGCTGTACCACAGCTGTGGTAATTTAGCCAGTCCTACCATTGCATTTGCTTGCACAGTACCTCTGTGTTGAAGTTAATAGGGCTTTGTACAGGTCTCTGTGCAGATCTAATTGTAGGATGGGGTTTGGGGTCTCCAGGTCCCCCCATACATCCTTGATTTAGCCATGATCATCAATCAAGAGTGCATCTGTTCAGAGTACTAATCACAACAAATACACCTTAAAAACCCTTGAGTCAGCTTTTCATTCTCTCATAATTCTACATACAAATTCATCAACCCCACCTACTAAATCACCAGGCTGGGCAGGTTGAGTGGTTTGATTAGAAAGATATGAGATAAGATGGGGGAACTGGGGGCAATGTGGTTCTCTAACTTGTGCTATTTTCTCATTACTTGTACAATGCTGCTGGTTAGTTACATTTATGATAATATTCTCAAGGAAGAAAAAAAAATAAGATTCTTTATTATGCCAAACATAATAAAGTTGAATGTCAAGAGACATCCGGTCAAATTCTGCTCTTAGTAACACCAGTGTAAATTTGGAGTAATTCCACTGAAGTGACTATGAGTTTAGCTCATTGTAACGGAGAACAGGATTTGAGCTTCTTGGGTTATGTCTACACTGCAATAAAAAAACAGCACAGCACCGAATCTCAGAGCTGCTGGGCTAAAAACGGCAAGGTCGACATTATTGCTTGGGCTGGAGTCTGGGCTCTGAGACCCTCTCCCTTCATTGCATCTCAGAGCTCAGGCTCCAGACCGAGCCCAAATGTCTACACTGCAATTTTACAACCCTGCAGCCTGAGCCCCAGGAGCCCAATCCGCTGATCCAGGCCAGCTGCAGGTCTTTTACTGCAGTGTAGATGTACCCTTGGTTTTTAAGGCCTTCTCTATCTGAGGTCAGGCAGGTTTGTTTTTTGTTTCACATTATCAAGAAATATAGGTTTGACCTATTCATTGCTGTTGACCTTAGAGAGGGCTAGGTGACTGCTAGTAGAAGATTAGACATAAATTAAGTGTCAATGGCCATGATGAGTAAGAAGTCCAGGTGCTTAAGACTGAAGATAAAAATAAAGTGGCAGAGAGGGGAAAAAACAAAACATGGCAGTGTTAATGGCCAAGTTCTCCCCTTGGTTACTTCCATGATTTCTGTGGGACTGAATAGGTGTAACTGAGGTCAGAACTTGGCATTTAAGCGTAACTCCAGCATGCAGTTAGCATGCCAGAGACAAGGAAAAAACATTGTAGAAGTTGCACGAGAGTCATTTTTAAACTGTTCTTGATACAGGGTGTGATTGTACCTAACTCTGTGCATGTGTGGGGGAAAGCAGTGCTGAGAAAGGGGCTAGAACTCTCCAAACCAGCACTCATGGGCAGGTAGGGCTGCCAACTTTCATCATGTGACATTATCTTTAATTAAAGATTAATCTTTGATTCCTGGAGACTCCAGGACAATCCTGGAAGGTTGGCAGCTACATGGGCAGGATACAGGTAACAGTCTTTGGTGAGGAGTGAAAGCACTGTGCCCAGCTAGCACCAATTATCCCACTAGCCTCGTGAACAGCAAGAGACAGGACTATTGCCCTGCATCTTCTCTGCAATGGAGAGGGCCTGGCAAAAAGAAGACAGCACCTATCCTGCACCAGTAACTGGTGCTTTGTCACAGGGAGAATTCTGGCTGTGTCCAGTCAAACTGTATGCAACTCCCACTTGCCGCATGGCTCCTGCTCCCCTTCTTCCAGCCTAAATGAGGGCCATCACTAAAAAGCCACCCTCTAGCTTTTTGAAGAGGAAACAACCCCCCCCGCCCCCAGTCATTTACTGTTACTGGCAATGGATGTTTGGAGCAGGAAGAAAGAGTTCAAGTCACCGCATTCGTGCTGGAGAGTTGGCTCAGGACCTTTGGCAGCGCTGTGTCTTGCTTTGAGCAGGCTCCAGGCATTCCCGCCCTCCAGCAATGTCTCAGTTACACTTCCAAGTCCCACTCAAAACCATGTTTGTCTTACTTCAGCCTTATCTTTCCCTGCCTTCCTGGGTGGTGTGACCCTGGACCCCTCATAGTCACCAGTATGAGAGGATTAGGATATGTTTTGTACAAAGTATGCCTTGTGAGGTATCATTTAAAAAGGCTTGATCTGTTGAGCCTTAATATCCTGTTTAGGAAGTCATGAAGTATTGCTATATGTATTACTGAAATATGTTGCGAGGTTGGAAATGCCCACAGCCAGCCTTTCAGTTGCAACAAAGGAGGGCCAGACAGGCATTGACGGCTGATCAGGAAGAATTCACTATCTCAGAGAAGGCACATATGCAATGGGGCAGCCCAACCCAAGTCACAGCAAGGATTATTCTAGCAGCTGGAAGAAGGTATAAAAAGAGAGACCATGACATCATCACTTGGTCTCTCTTTCTCTCCCCCTGCCCCCCGCAATCTCAACCCCTGGAAGATCATCTAGAAGACACAGACTTTGAACTAAGGAGATTGGTCCCAGGCTGGAAGGGGCTCCAGTCTGTGCATTGAAGAATTGTAAGCTGCCTGTATCATCGGTTAAGGTGAGTGACTGATTCAAATCTTGCGTACTCTGTGTAAGTTAGAATTTAGACTGCAAATTTATTTTTATTTCTTAGGTAACCAACTTTGATCTCGATGCCTGCTACTTATAATCACTTAAAATCTACCTTTCTGTAAAAAATAAATCTGTTTTATATTTTACCTAAAACAGTGTGTGTTTTGGTTGAAGTGCTTGGGGAATCTCAGCTCAGATTACAAAGGCTGGTGCACGTCCACTTTCCTATGAAGAAGTAGTGAACTTATTAATGAGTCTGCACTGTCCAAGGGAACTGTGAGCAGTGCAAGATGGTATAGTCCTGGGGTGCAAGACTGGGGAGCAGGGAGGAATTGGCTGGTGCCTCTCTATTGATGGTTCACAAGTGGCTGGAAGATCATTCATGTAACTTAGTTGTTTGCATCCCTGCCTGTGGATGGCTATGTAAGTGCAGTGTCTGTCAGAGGCTTGTAGCTTGGCATTAGTATCACAGTGTGAGGGACAGCCCAGACTGGTGGGTTTGGAGTGCTCAGCAGGCCCACAGCCCAGGTTGCATCCTGGAGACCCTGTCACAGAAGGCTTTAGGCATAAACTGAATAGATGGTCCCCTATGGCTCCCCAGTTAGGAGGCACCATTGGAAAAGCACTGAGACTGCTGGGGGCATGCCCCACCCCAAATTCCTCCTCATCCAATCCCTTCCTGGAAAGTGGTGTCCTCCTTTCTGCTTAGTCATCTGCAAGAAGCATGTTCAATGTTCAAATATGTCCCAGAAACTTGTGCTAGCCAACGGTCGTGGCACTGCCTTTTAAGCACCTCTGTAAAAAGTACAAATGATTCTGGGGCATAGCTGAGAACTAGAGACACCAGCCCCAAACAAAGCAGAAATGGGGACTCTTCTGGAAGAAGACATGACAGGTGGACTGACTGATTTGATGGGTGAGGTGGAGAAAGAAGAAGCAAGAAACAGGAGGGGATGCTAAGCCAAATCTTTTGTTTGGTTAGGGAGTGAATGCTCCAGGATCCAAGGCTGATCCTAACAACTCCATAGGTCATGCTAGCCTGCACGGTGGTTCTTTCCCATCTCCCCCACCCCTGGAAGCCTGGCTTCTGCTGAAACCTTCCTCCTATCCATCTCTTTCCCAAGGGTTTTATTAGGCACAAGGTATAAAGTCAATGCTGCAGTGAGCAGCACTAACATATATCCCCCAGCTTCAGAATGCAGCAAGCTGCCCAGAGTGCCGGCTCAACCTCTTCCACCCCGGCACACATACACCTTGAAATCCTGTGGAGGGGAGCATCCTCCTGTTCAGGAGGGCATCCACATCTTTAGTGGAAAGCATCTGATATTGGTAACGCTCCTGCCTTTTCCACTATATTAGCATTTTTAGTCCTAAATGCATACATTTGATTTTTTATTGCAGTCAGACATGTAGGAGGGCACCGAGATGTACAACTCCTCATGGTTTGATGAGGAGCCCTTTCTTACCAGATCTGTTCTCCGTGTGACTCAGAATCGTGTCTGCTGACTTTAATGGGAAAAATAAAGGGGTCCCGCCCAATTTGACTTTATCAGCACTGCAGCCCCAGGAAAGCTATGGGATAGTTAGCTGCATTTTAGTCTGTTTCAAGCTTCACCAACAAGATTGTTAACTAAGTTCAAACTGCAGGGCTAAATCTCCACTGGAGTTTCACAGGTATAACTGGAAGGGCAGAATTTGGCTTGCAGAATCTTTATTACTAGCGACAAATAAAGAGGGGAAAGAACCCTGCCTAGCCTAAGTTTCAAACCTCAGGCAGAGCTCACAATTAGGCAGCAGGAACGGGAAATACTTTTTACTTGCAAACTGATCAAATGTTATCTAGATTCACCATGAGACAACAAACATGAACCCTCCGTTTTGCTCCAGTTACAGACTACCTTGGAACGTTCTAGTCCCTTCCTGTCTGAGGACTATAACCCCTGTGAAAAAACAGCAATCAAGCAGGAAGCAGACATGGTCTATTAAATCGGCCTACTGCCAAACACTGAAGTCCTATGTACCGCAAGAGAAACATGTTAACACCACCGATATAGGGTTTATGGGGCCTGTGTGGGCATTTGCAGTGGGTACCTAAGTTCCCTGCAGGCTGCAGAGCAGCCTATTAAGCACCGCGCAGGTGCTCAGGAAACCCGTCCAGCTGGGACCTGCCGCAGCCAGGGGAGGGGCATCCCTCCCCCAACCCAGCCCCCAACCTGCTGCGGCTGGGGGAGGGGCCCAAACCCAGCCTGGACCTGATGCGGCTGGGGCGCCCCTCCCCCAGTCCCAACCCAGCCCCTCCCCCGGCCCCAACCCAGCCAAGCCCCGGCCCCACCAGGGCCAGGGGGCCTATCCCCTCTCAGCCCAGGTGCTGCTGCAGGGACAGAGAGCTGTGGGGGAAGTCCTCTCTCCCCACTGTAGCCTGCACCCCAAACCCCTCATCCCTGGCCCCACCCCAGAGCCCGCACCCCCAGCCGGAGCCTCACTCCCTGCACTCCAACCCTCTGCCTCAGCCCTGAGCCTCTCATCCCTGGCCCCCATCCCAGAGCCCACACCCCAACCCTCTGCTCCAGCCCTGGGCCCCTCTTCCCTGGCCCACGCCCCCAGCCAGAGCCCTCACACCCCTGCACTCCAATCCTCTGCCCCAGCCCTGAGCCCCCTCCCACGCTCTGAACCCCTCGTCCCCACCCCATGAAGGTGGTGCACATAACAAAATTCATTCCGCACATGTGTGGGGAAAAATTAGAGGGCACACTGGTTCTCTCTCCCTGCCGTAGCCCCAGGGCAGCCTGCACCCCAAATCTCTCATCCACCGCCCCACACCAGAGCCCACCCCCCTAGCTGGAGCCCTCACTCCCCTGCACCCAACCCTCTGCCCCAGCCCTGAGCCCCCTCCCATACTCGCCGAACCCCTTGGCCCCACCCCATCCCATCCCATGAATTTTGTTATGTGCACCAATATGGAGGTGATGTGTCACACATCACCTCCATATTGGTGCACATAACGAAATTCATTCCGCACATGGGTGGGAAAAATTAGAGGGAACACTGGTGGGTACTGGTCTTTCTCAGGACTGTATGTTCGTGAAAAGCTGAGGTTATCATTCTAATGCATACTGTAGCTGCTACCATATATTTTTGACATACACTAAGCCTTGATAAAATATTTAGACTCCAGCACTACTTGACTCCACTTTCCAAAGGTATTCCAAATCATCGTGAACGTGTGAAATTTGTTCATGTTTCGTGTAAATCCTTTCTCAACTGAGGTTCAACCACCACTTGCCTTTTTGTAGATTACAGGGTTTATTTGGGGATGAGAGTTGAGAGAGGAACACTAATGACAAGCAGTTGTACGATTCAACTCTGAGGATTAAACATTAGCCGTTAGAGCACATACAGAGCTAAAAACTCAGATGACATAAGCAGGCACAATTCCACTGAAGACAGTCTGGTCTTCAGTCTCCTCCAGTTGAAGGACCACGTGCTACAGAGCACATCCTAAATAACTGGCTCCTGTTATAGCAACTCTGATTAGTCTCTATAAAACTTGCATAAAATTGCTGAACTAATTTTGTTAACGTTTTTCTTTTGGTCATTTTCCACCTCTATTATGCAGGAAAACTCAACTGAAATGTGACATCTGTGTTTCAATGAGGTTCTAATTTCAAAGGGTTTTACAGCTGGGTTGGTTCAGAGACAAGGAGGTTAGGTGGCTTGCCAAGGTCACACAATTAGTGGCTGACCTTTGACTGTGTCAGACAGTTATTGAGCAAGTTGTATCAAAATATTAACTTGTATATGCAAAGCTGAAAAGAGTATTGAATAAGAAATCACCTTTTGCAGACTAATTTCCTAACAAGAAAAAAAGCCCATCTATGACACACTGAGGAAAGGACATGGAAAGTCAAATTGCCCCAGAGGAATGGGGTTTGAAATGAAAAACAGGACCAGCAACCTTAGTTTGTTGGGCAATAAAAGAAAGTTTTAAGATACTCACTCTGATCAGGTTAAATATACACACACAGACTGAGTAGGGAGAAATGTTAGAGGGTCTAGAATAGTCTAAAATGCCGAGTAAATACTAGATTTGGTGGAAAATGTCCATTACCAAAATAGACAGGATTCAATCCTCACTACCCTGGCAGTTTTGTGATTAAGGACCCCAGGGTCAGACCCATTAAACTAATATTCAAGGTAGGATCCAATCTACATAGCTTCCCTAGGGAATTGTTCTGGCTACATATTCCAAGGTCTTTTTCTAAACCTTTCTGATTTACATCTGGGCCACTCACAGCTGTACTTTAGGATTATTTTTTTATTTTATTAAGGCAAAAATTACAATAAAATGTGAACATGCTACATCATTCATTACTTGTTGCTTATTCAGCATCCAGTTAATATTCAAATAACCTGGCTAAAGATTCCGGGTAATCGCTTCCGTGAAATGCCATCACACATATTTTTCATTAAGTTTGTATTGGCAAATGTCATCCGTTTAGATTTTTTTTTCCTGATGCCTGTTTTGTATTCACTACTGTCCCAGTTCTGCACCATTAAGGAATTTAACAAGTTTGCCAGTAGGTAGTTCTAATTCATTAAGAACACTAAAGGGTCATAGCACGCACTGACCCTAGGAAAACATCGCACAACACCTGCTCCTGGTTTGACATTGTTGCTGTCACCGGCTCATTTCTTGATCCACTCCCACTCTCTGATCTCTGCTGATGATGATTTGGAAAGCAAAAATTACCTCAGATGGGATTTTAAGAACAGACAGCCTCTATGTAATCAATTAAATCTAATTTCAGTTTCCAGATTTTAGATCAGGAAGGCCATGCTTACCCACAGGCCAACAAAACAGACAATGTATATTCTTCTGCACAGAAAGCTTGGTCTAAATCCCATTACAGTCCATAGAAAGACTGACTGGCTTCATTGGGCTTTGCCCATAGACTCTGTATTGTGTCTATTGCCTAGCAAGAGAGGGTTATAAGATTCTTTTGGAGTAGGGCATATCCTAGATACTGATTGTTATGCAATGTACAGAAAGTTCTCCGTTAGTATGAGATGGGCTTTAAAACAAAAAAAAAAATGTAAATGGATACTAAATCAAGGAATCTATAAAAGCCTACAAAATGTTGCAGTTTTGGCTAGTCAAATGTCCTGAATAAATACTGCTGTTCAATAAATGATTTGTCTGAATGCAGAAAAAAAATAGTATATAAAGGCAGCTTTAATCTGGGGAAAGGTGCACTCAAACCAAGTAGTTTGAATACTGTTCATTTTAAGCTTTCTTGTAAGATAATTCACGACTCAAACCATTATGAACAGCTGAATAAAAAGGGCAGCATTAACACTTGGGCTTCTTTATTAAACTATTTGTGGGATTTCACTCATTTAACATGGCTCATTTCATTCATATGAGGGTACTAGGTAGGTGACAAGAGTCTTGGCAATTTTTATGCTTGGGAGCAAAGCCAACCCCTAACTAGGGGGCTAGGAGGAAACATTTCTGAAGACAGGTTATCCTCTTACTATCTACTACAGAGCGTCTTACACCTTCCTCGGATCCATCTGGTGCTGGCCACCGTCCAAGATACTGAACTCAATGGACCTTGGTTCTGATCCAATATGTGTTCCTATGCAAAATGTACCTGAATTGGAATCATCTGTAGAAATCAGTGTAAACTTCAGTGTATTTAGACTTAGTAATCACAAAAAACAGATTTTAGAATACAGTTATTAAAAGGGCAAGGCATGTACTGACTTGAACAGATACAGTCTACATTCCACAACTTATGTACAAATACATCATGAACCATTTCCCTAATATACCAAATTCTTTTAAAATGTCTGCAGCCAAACACTCTGTTGTCTAACAAGAGTTACCAAATACTATTTATATATGTTTCAAGATCACTTGCCTGTACTAAGTTAAAATCTTCTTAAATCACTGCTATTCAATACATGTATCGCAAATCTACCTGCAAGGTTGAAAATAGTCTCTAGATAAATTTAACCCTGTTACTGTTCTATAATAAGTGTAAAGCAATGAACGCCAATTCTGTTCTGATTAACTGCTCGCATGATGCCTTATCTAAAGACCACTGAAGTTGGTAAGTCTTTCCACTGACTCCAGTGGCCTTTGGATCAGGTCCATGAAACACTTTTAAATCATCCTCACATCCTTCAGGAAAAATGAGCTAAGTCCAGCCCCAGTGAGTATACCCATGACCTTTGCCTCATGCTTCAGTGCAGATGTGATGTGCAGCATTCTCACCATTCCTCCACCCATGCAAGTAAGGTTACATGATTCAGACTGGTAATTAAAAATACAAAACAATTCCTTCCTGTCATCTCACTCTCAGACTGTGGGAGAGTTTCCTTGCACATTTCCTCAGCGTGGTTTCCCCTCCACCCCCTCACAAACCACATTTTGTCATGATTTTAGAATGGAAGCACTAAAGCCCAGAAACAATTAATTCTACATCTGTGAAAACTATTGATATTTGCTCCACATAGGAAGTGTGTGATTTCAGCAACACAAAAAGCCTGAGGCATTATTGTTATAAATAGTAGCAATGGCTTATCCTAAAGGCACACATGATTAAAAGGTTGATTTTGTATATGTCCAGAGGCTGTAAGAAGGAATCAAAGACAACTGACTGAAATTAAGAGATTACCTGAAGGATTTCCTGCCTTGCTGTTTCATTATCATTTTTCTCTCCTCATCACCCTTTCTACTACAGCTGTTCCTATATGTAGAGTCAAGCCAAACGTGGTGTTTTGAGAATAAACCAAATCAGATGTCACACACACCCACACACAGGAATATAGACCCCAAACATAAACCTAGAAAAAGGACAATTGTAAGATTTATTATCTAAAAATCATAATTATGTAAACTATTTCAAACAGGAATTATATTGAGATCTGTACATAGAGAGGAGCATGGTTGGGCTGGAGTCTACTCCCACCTCTGCCACTGATTTGCTGTGTCACTTTGAGCAAGGCACTTCAGATATCTGTGCCTATCTTTCCCTTTCCACCCATTGTCTGTCTTGTTTATTTAGACTGTAGGGCCTTTGGGGCAGGGATTCTCCCTTACTGCGTGTGTTTGTACAGTGCTGAGCGCCATACAGCCCCCGCCTTGGTTGGAGAAATCTAGGTAATGTAATACTAAGGGCCATATATACTGCCCTTGTGTAGTGGGGCGGCTGTCCCCCTCCAGTAGGCAGGGGTTAAAAGCAGCGCTGGAGAGGGCTGCGGCTGGGAAAAGCAGTGAGAGCCCCTGAGTTAGTAACGGAACACAGGTGTGGCCAGCTCAATCTGGGCCCAGCTGGCCCTGATAAGAGGGTTGTGGGCCAGGAGCTGAGAGGAGTCTCTCTAGCTGTGGAGAGAGAAGGACCTGGCTGCTTGGGAGCTCAAGGTGCTGGGGAAAGGCAAGAGGAGCTCCAGCCTGGCGAATCCCCAGGCTGCGGGCCTTGCTAAAGGCCAAAGCAGGTACTGGGGTTGCAGAGGTGCCGTCCGGGATAGGCAAAGGCAGCAGGTCCTACCCTCTTGCCAATGATGAGTGGCCATTATAGACTGCAGTCTACCCCAGGGAAAGGGGGCTAGATGATGACTGGCAGTAGCCGCTGAGGCAAGGTGGGGATAGAGGGTTGGGGGTTCCCTTGGGAGGGGAGACCCAGAGAGTGGGGGTATTGCTAGGGCAGAACCCCGAGGTAAAGGGCACCAGGGGCCAGCAGCAGGTGAGACACAGGATAGTAGGAGGTGCTGGAGAGCTAATTCCCAAGATGACCAGCAGGAGGCGCCAGTAAGTTGTCATTTCGCTACACTTTCATTTGAACAACAACAGGAAGATGCTCAATGGCATCAGGAACACAAGTTTAAAAAATAAATCATTCAGAAAGAAACAGCAGACCAGGATGTTTGGGCCCCGATACTGCGACGGCATATGCATATGGCCACGTCCCATCGGAACCAAAGAAAACAGTGCCTAAGGTAGGAATATGAAGCCTGAGGGCCTGCTCACAGCGTATAACATTTAGCACAAGTCTTTGCAAGATCCAGGCTTTGACATGTAGTATACTTTTCAAGCTCACCAACCAACAAAAACTAAGCATTTCTGAAAGAGGCACATCTGAAACCTGTTTTTAGGCATCCTGCCTATTAAAAACAAAAGCAGGGCCTGATCTAATTCCCACTGAAGTCAATGGGAGCTTTTCTGTGGAATCAATGGGAGTTGAATTGGACTTGTAATTAAATTCTGCCACGAGATATGAGGAACCAATACCCTTTTCTCTGGTTAAAAGGTTTGTAATAAAAAGGCAAAAATAAAAATCATTGCCACAAACAAAACACCAGGCTTTATTTGTACTGCTGGAAAGCAAACATCAATAACTGGTAGCTTAGTTTCCCAGACCAAACTCCGCACATCTGTTAGAATAATGAACAAGTTGCTTCCCAAGGAGCTCCATAAAACATTCAATTTCCACTGAACTATGAAATAAGGAGGCGAACGCTTTGAATTTGCAGAAGCATGTGCTTCTTGGGTTAATCTAATTGAACTGCTTATCCAGTAAATAAATAAGTCCTGCATTTCTGAAACCTTCTGGGTGAGGCTTTCCATTTTAGCAGTTTTAACTGAAAGCACAAAACTATATCCTGAGGAAAACTGAGACCTTGCTATTTTTTCCCCTTCTTAACAATATTAAATTACAGCTTAGCAACGGCAAGGGTGGAGGAGGAAATTCCTCTATTCTCATCTACCCCACACCCCAGAAAAACCTTTTAGTGGACTTTTGTACAATGAGTTTGCCATCAATTGTTTGCAAGAAACATCTTACATTTTTCTTCTGACTTATGAGTTTGATCCCAGCAGGTCAATTTAATTTTATGGCAGAAAAAAGCCATATGCATATATATGTGTGGTTTTTTTTTTTAAAAAAAGACCCCAGTGAAAAGTACTCACATAGATCAAAGCATTACACTATCTGCTCCTAAAAGTGAGGAAAAAAAGTCATAAAGTTATCCAATAGTTACCTACAGTAATCAGTTGGAAGATGGCTGTTTCACAGTTATGAAGTCTAATGGCAAGTTTACATAGAATCATAGAATATCAGAGTTGGAAGGGACCTCAGGAGGTCATCTAGTCCAACCCCCTGCTCAAAGCAGGACCAATCCCCAATTTTTGCCTCAGATCCCTAAATGGCCCCCGCAAGGATTGAACTAACAACCCTGGGTTTAGCAGGCCAAAGCTCAAACCACTGAGCTATCCCTCTGTGTAAGGGGTACAGAAATATTTGTACACCGGCAAAAATTCCATTAAGGGACGTAGTTGTTTGTGCTTCATAAATACAGAATGAGTCACCTTCCAACCTATTGCTATTACGTAACATTGTTTGGTAGAATCATTATGGATAACCTACTTGGTCTGTGCTACTGTAGCACACAAGAGCAAGTAAGTACAAATATAAATGAGATTGCTCCTCTGCTTAATAGTTTCCTCTAAAGCTTTTCCAGTAAAAGATTTTCTTTATTTGCATTTACTCAATCAAAAGTATGGAGACTATGGGCCACATTCTGCTGTCTATCACTTTTAGAACTCCCATAGGTGTCAAAGAGCATAGATAAAGGTATCAGTGTGTATGGCCCATAGAGGGAGAAAAGTCATCCACGATTCTTGCTTGAAAAGTTGTGTGTTTTCATCGGCAAATAAATACCCGAAGTGACACTGCAAGTCACAGCTGTTTCGTAGCAGCACTGTGGAATGCAATCTATATACGAATGGAGATGTTTGTGGTGGACAAGGTTCTTTATGTACTTTGTATAAAACAATTACAGAAGATTTGTTCACTTTTAGACTCCATACTTCTCTTGAATACGGATAGTAATACATGCCCAGCTTCCTCTGCACCAGGCCGGGGTACTATTCCTTGTTTTTGAGTCGGAGTTTGGTCTTCGTAAAAATTACAGGATCAGGCCTTAAAAGGCATCACATTTTTGTGTTTGCATACTTTGTCTGGATAAGCTTTATTCCATTTAAAACCATCTGCTGTTGGAGCACTGGATACAGAAATTCAGAGGCAAAGTGAAAACCTGAGTCTAGTGATTGCATTCCCAGAATACTACTGTAACTCAAAGCAATAAGAAGTGGTTCAACAGTTTCTGTGGTGTTCTGGAGTAAAACTGGAACAGGACAGTGTTGAATCAGGCCCACAGTTTGTCATTCAACTGGGTATTTCTGCATGACCACCATTAGCATAGGCAAGCTTGCTGACAATGGACAGCAGGCCAAGATTCTGCTCTCAGTGAAATCTGAAATGAGTCCGACTCCATTGAAGTTAAAGGAGTAAGTCCAGATTTGTATCCAGGTAGCTGAAAGCAGAATTTGGCTCAACTGAAAATACCAGCATGCTCATAAAATTGGATAAGCAAGGTTTTAAGATGGGATTCAGAGAAGGGAGATGGGCTCAAAGTATAGAGGTTGTAATCTGAAGTCATGGCACCATAGAAAATAGAACAGTGGGCTGTATATATGTCCATACAAAAAAGGAAAGACAATATGTACAAATCACTGGTCATTTACTGCATGAGAGTAATTAATTGACTATTCTAAATTCAGAGGAAAATAGAACACATTGTCACAGGATCAGACACATGCAGCCTAACCTTCTGGTCACTGACTTCAGTGGGAGCAGAACTGGATCAGTAAGCTGTTGATTTTTCACGTTGGGCCAATGCTGTCATTTGGAATATTACTTAAATAAATACTTCCAGATTTTGCCCTGCATCACTGTTTCACTTGCCCATTGATCTGTGTTAGTCAAGATTTAGAGCTATTAACATTCACTTTACTACACAATGACAGATTCTATGTTGATGGATCCACTATTACTCCTATACACTTACACTTGTCATTACGTTACAAAAAATTTCAATAGTTTGCGATCAGTCACTAGACACAGAAATAAAGCTTTTCTTCTTAACTTAATTTTTGTTTAATTTAGCCTTTTAACATTATTGAATGAAAGGAGGTATTTGTGTTTTTTTTTTTAGTTTTATATAATTTGAGCTTTTTAGTAGCTGGCTAGAATCCAAGCTTTTAAACCAGAATAATAATAAGCAAAGCACCCAGAAAACAATTCTTTTGACTCTTCTGATCTTTACAATATCTCTTAATCTACCTTTGTTTGTTTTCAATTAGTCAGGTAAGGGACTGATTTGAAATTTTAAGATTAAAAATAGTAACAGCTAGTGAACCAAAAGCTGCTCTCAGTGGAGCCATTCTATACTTACACCCATGAACAGGATTTGGCCTACCGACTCTTGGTTACTTGCAAGAGGGATGTGACCCACTGGGTTCACACATTATTGAAAATGGCTCTTTTGGGGCCTGGTGTAATGCCCACTGGAGACAGTGGAAAAACTCCCATTGACTTCAGAGAGCTTTGGATCAGGCCCTTAACAGCCAAATACTCAGTTATGGAGGTTGAAGAAGTGAAGTTGCCTGCAGCCTAGGGCCAGGACTACAGTGCATATGGGCTGGAGTAGCAGCCACAGCCCATATGGTGCAATAGGACATGGCGTTCACCAAAATGTGGATTCTGTGCGCTGCCTATCTCGCATTCCTGGTCTCCATGACTGGCCGTGGGGTCGAGCACAGAGACCCACTCAGGAACAATCGTGTTATGCCAGTGCTCAGCAGCCCAGGTCGTGGACTAAGCATCCATTGTGCTAGGTGCTGCACAAACACAGACTAAGATAGTGCCTGACCCAAGGAGCGCAAAACAAGGGAACTTGACTGTGGCTTCAAAAGCCACCACCTGTCTCTTGGCTTAATAAATACTGGTGCAAGTTACCCTCTCTCCTCCACCCTCACCTTTTTTCGGTTTCGTGAGCTGATTGGTTTATTTTAATGCTGTGTCTGGGCTAGCAAAAAATGGGGTGGGGGGGAGAGAGACACAATTGAAGTAATATGTTTGTGCCTATTCTCTCTCTTTTTGTAATTATTTTTATTCTTCATAAACAAGGGCATATACCCCATAATCATGAACACAGGAGTACAAGCAGAGATGTTCAGTTCAAACAATCTTCATACATGGCATTTTGTGAGTGTATTAATATCTTTACCTCAAGTCTAGTAGTCTCATCATCTGAGGCCTTGTCTACGCTATGCCAGCCAACCCTATCTACCTAGTATATACATAGCTACACCAGCAAACCCTCCCTGTGTAAATGCAGTTTATACCAGTTCTCCAAACAAACTAAGCTATACTGGCAAAAGCACTTTTTGCCTGTACAATTGTGTCTACACTAGGGCTTTTGCTGCCACAACTACGTGGTTAAAAAAAAAAACCCTCCGCCCCAACACCCCAGGAGAAGTATCCAGTGCATACCTGGGATGATCCCTCTTCCTTAGGTTTTCTGATAATCCAGAGTTCGGGGGCATTTGCTAGAGCAGCCCTCCAATCTTTGTCTCAGAGGAAGAAACCACTGCTCCAGCAGGACAGAGTCTGTTCTAAGTTTTGTCCAGCTGGTCACCATGGGAGTCCTGTCCTTTGTGCAGCCCAGAAGGCTACACTGATGTGCCAGATTTAGCAAGAAGGGTAGGCAAGAGATATCTAAGATCTGAACTTGTGTTTCCCAGATGTCCCAAGAGAGAACTCATCTCTCTCTCTCAGGGTTTGACCAAACATTTGCAATTATAAAACCAAAACCGTGAAACTAGGGAAAGGCCCAGAAAAAGCAGTGGCAAGAGGGAAGAGCCTGCAAACAATTTACAGAAATCAGGAGACAATTGGAGGCATCTGATGTAAATTTAAATGCATGAGTGGAGGGGAAGGACACCCTTAAAATACACCTGAGTTCAATCAAGCTCATTTTGAAAGAATGCACTATGTACCAATAGACTATTGGCTCAACCAGTCACAGAATAATGAGATACCAGATTCTGATAACCCTAGTCATGTTGAGTAGTACCTTACTGAAATCAATGGGAGCACTCGTGGAGTGAGCTAGATTGGATGGATCTGGCTCAATGAGTATGTCTCTCTGAATCTGGCTCCAAGAGTTAGTAAATATGATCTAATCTGTTGCCAGCTTTCCAGTCGCAACTCCAGCTCTAACACTGCCCCTGGAACATTCCTCCTTTGAGTTATTTCAACTCAATGTAAAATACAAAGGCTTTCAATGAATTAGCTGTCATTAAAAGCTATAGTTCCTCCTGAGCAAAGAACTCAATTAAATTTTACCCCTAATTTTTATTTGTGTCCTCACCAAACTACAGTGCCCTCTCAGTTTTACTCCTGTTCCTCTCCATGAACCGTGTCAGATTATGTGATCTGTAGTATTTATACAGCATGCTGAATGTGTGCATGGGGCTTTATCAGTAGGTTAAAAAAACCTCCAAACACAACAACCAGAGCCAAGATTTTCAAAAGGTGAGAGAGACTCTTTCATCCCGAGACATATTAAAGGGGCCTCATTTTCAGAAAGTGCTGTGCACTCACCCTCTCCAAATCAGGCCCCTTTAAGGCATCTCAGGTTGGACATCCACAATCACTAAATCATGTTTGAAAAGCTTGGCCACGGTTCTGGCCCCTCAGAGTTTATATCCACTAGGGGGTAGGATGAGACAATCAATGTCATTTCCACTAGATGATCGGTTATGGTGAACAACCTGGCAATGGCCAAGCGATATATTCAATGGCCAAGTCAGTATTTCCTTCCCATTTCTAAATTCTATTATTATCACCAAAGTCAGGATTTGAACCCAGGTCTCCAGAGTATAAGATCAGGGGCATCGAATAGATGCCAACATAAGCTATCCTGCAAAGGGCAAAAAAATAGCATTAAAAATAAAAAAGAGCTACTTTTGTGCTGTTCCTTAGTGCTGGTGAAAAGTACTTAAGAACTGAAGTGTGCCACTAGACACACAGTTACAGTACCATACAGAGGAAAAAAAAGTGGACTGTGTTTTTTCAGAAAAAGCTTTAATTAAGACAATTTGAATAATGAATTATTTTGCTCTCAAGGAAGAAAATATTTAAGTATTTTTCAAAAGGTTTTTTTGGTCCTTTTAACTGCGATAGGCAACAGACTCCAATGAAATGATCCTGTCAAACCACTGCCGTATTTAGTTTTTCCTCTTGATAATCCTAAAAAGCAGCAGCAGTAGCCCAAGAAGCAGGAAAGTCTTATCGATCCTTAATTAAAAAGGAACAAATTTACTACTATTCTTTGAACATATTTATTAGGCCAGATCTTCATCTGACTTGGCATTACTTAATTGAAGTCAGTGAAGCTATGCCAATTTATCTGAGCTGAGGATATGGTCTGGTCTGTCTTGATCATGTGCTGCAAACAATTTAAACAACATTCTGAACCTTGAATGCATAACGTTAAAATTTTGTTTGAAAAGTTTGTTTTTCTCTCCTACATACATTTGATCTTTCTGCAACTGAGCCATGGTCTTTCTCAAGTTCTGACACATTCATGCCTGTTCCTCTCCAGATGAAAATAAGCTGTGCTATACAACGCACATTAAAAACATGAAGAATTGGAACTGCATATCTGTGACACATCCCACTATTTCCTTGTCACTTTGCAAGCAACTAAGTGTTTTAAAATCAGGTCAAATTAAGTCTATGAAATCATTGATAGTAGTTTCCATAACAACATGGGAGTACTGCTCTCATGAGAATGTTGGCAGGAATCTTCTCTTGTGCTTACTTTCGGGGGGGGGGGGGCCTTTAAAAGAGAAAGAAAATGACCTATATACAAAAAAACATAATAGAAGTATGCTTGAGATTTAAGACTCGCTTGACAGTTCAGGTTTCTTTAATGTTTTGGGAATACAGTTATATTTCAACAGACTGAAATATGGTAAAAAATGGTGGCACAATAATGTTTGGTCAAATCACCCTTTTTCCTCAACAAAAATCTCTTTATTCACAGCAAAAAACTACATTAATGCATTAGCACTAATTATTGGCTTTTGATGCTAGGTCTTGCTGCCAGATGTTGGTTAGGCTCAGGCAGATCTATTCATGTCAGTTCCATGTGGTTCCTCACCCTAGTGTTTTTCCCCAGGTCTGCACTATAAAAGTTACAAGAATGGGGAAAATCTTGCAAGCCAGGCATTTCTCTGGTGGTGCCACATCTTGGCCAAATGAGCCTAAATTTGTATCACTAAACCTGCCCTGATGCAATGAGGCAAGGAATTTAAGACAATCTGAGTGTGCATGTACCAATTTAATTTTTTTATTGCAATCATTAACATAGTACAACCTCTAATGTGAAGCCACTTACACCAGTATAAAGATTCCCTATGGCTGGCTCACTGTGACTGACCTTGGGGTACCCAGAAATAAGAGTCACCTTGTTCCACCCCCCACTTCCAGTGAGAGGGACACTTGCTTGTGCTTAACTGCAGATCAGCTCCCTGACACCTCCAGCCTGTTAGCTACCCAGACAATCCCCTTTGGCCTATACCAGCCTTTACTTTGCCTTGCAGGTTAATGATAGGTGCACTCCTGCCCCTGAGCCCCTTTGAAGCGTTCACCTGTAACGTCCAGACTCTAATCCACTGAACTCTCAAAGAAACAGGTTTGCTGTCCTAAGGGGGCAGTGTACACACCTGTTTGTGTGATTCAGCATATATATCTAAATGCTGTGATATTATGGTGAAAGCAAGGATAAATTTATTACTAAAGGTTCAAGATTCAAAAGATTGTGAATAATGGGAAAAAAAGGTTACATATAAAACAAAATCATAACTCTCTTTCTAGAGTCTAAACTTAATAGGCTAACCTTCTGTTTAAAGAAGTCTTATCACAGCCAAGTCTTTTGCAACATCTCCAATCCAGGAAAGCAGAGAGCCCATTTTCATGAATATAAATGTGCCATCCATTTACTTCCTAGATGCAGCCTAAAGGGGCGTCTCTCTTCTACTTATATCCCCAAAGTTAATTGTTTTTAACTCAGAGCCACGATAATGATAATCGTTTGTGGCTTATTTTCCTGTAGACTTCACATCTCCCTGTTGACTTTCCATGTAGATGTGCCGCCATTGTGTTGGCTTACAAAGCTTAATTTACATGCAGAGAGACAGGGGAGCAAACATCTTTTCTCCAACAGAAAACCCTTTTGTTAACTCTGCCTTGATATAGACTTCAAAACACATTTTCAGCACACATACATAACTACTTCCATTGAACCTCTACATACATTTCATAATATTATTAAATGACCAGTGTGACCCTGGCTTTCATTTAAGACCTCAGATGACACTCTTTGGTGAACCAGAATGTACATCCCAGAATAAGGATATTCTTGTAATCCCCTTGCCAGATGGGATTGAGGGGTTTTTGAATTACTCTCGCTAGACACAAGTTTTATGTCTAACTATTCTGTCCTGTACTGATATAAGGCACCTTTGTATTGGTATAACTGTGTCCACACTAGTGTACCATTTCATACAAAGATACAAGTAAAACCAGTACAGAAACTATTTGTAGGCAAGCCCTTAAGTCAAGCAAAGCACAGGGACATCCCCTTCTTTCCCATGCATATTTCACTGAAATGAATTTAATAATTTACCCTACCCTCCTCTCTTGCTCTTTAGCCCCCTCCTCTACTAGCTGTCACAAGGACGCTTTTATACAGCTGCATTTGCTGACCCTCCCACTCAAACAAGTCTAGGTTAAATCCTCAAAGTTGCCAAGGGGCTTAGCTGAGGAAGTTCCTTCATTGACTTCCGTGGATGCTATGCAGCTAAAACCCTACTCAAAGCTCAGAAAAAAGTGTGTGTGTGAGAGAGATCATGTCTAATATTCCCACCTGCACCATGGAATGATGTGAGTTTGGATCCTGAAGACTGTCTTTATCAAAGCCATTCTGAGGAATGAAGATGGGTATGTATTTTTCCAAGAGAGATGTATTTGAAAATCATTTTACTCTGGCCCTTATCCTTAACTCTGTATGGCTGGGCTGAATGTCAGCCCTTCAATTGCTCTGTACTCAGTCTCACTTTTTATTGTATTTCTAAGTGTCTTATCACTCACCATGGCATCTCAGCCCTCTCTCCCTTGTTCTGTACAAAAAATCAAGTTACTTATCATAAAATCTCTTCGGGGTTCCCCCGCTCTTTAACTCTGTAATGCATTTGGGGAGGATATATAAAACTTGCTTACTATATACACGTCATCATATATCTTTAAGCAACGTGTTCTCTTTTGTTCTAGGCTCCCAATATGATGCCTATCACTGAAAGGTTTGGGTGTCGGTTATGTTCTCCCCTAAATCCACATTGATGTGGATAGTAACTCCTTGTTTACAGTGAAACGACACTGTCTTGTACCTAAATATGAAATACCTCGTGCTAGAGAGACTATGGCTATCCAGTAGGTTTGTAATGCTACAGCCCTGCACACAACAGAGTCCTGATCCTGATGGACATCTAGGGGCAGCAGCCTGGTATTCATAATACCATCAACAGAACACCCAAACCAGATCCCAATTAAGTTAATAAGAAACTATCAAAAAAGGTATTGGCTACAGGCAGGTTATTGGATTTTTCTACAGACAACATTGCACCACAGAACACAGAGATCTAACTAGCATTTTTGTACTTCTGTATTTTAATATTCATTGGTCTTACCCATTACACAGCTAATCCTGTAAATGTGGTTATGACCATAAATTTAATTAAAAGTTAGCAGAGCATGGTATTAAGTCCTGCACATAAATGTAACAAGCATATCAAGAAGATTTCTGTGCTGGTACAATACTTGAGTAGGGCAGAGCCTAAAGCGAAGAGCAACATATTATGTTTTACCTAAATTATTGGTGATACTTTCGCTTTTGTTGAAAATATTTGTGTTTAGATAAAATCTCGCCTTCTCAAAGCCCAGATTTCCTTCTGGTTGACCCCCATAATGGAATCCTAATGTTTATGACATCACATAGTATGATACCACAGAAATAACTGTGATGTCACAAGTATTACATGACTTCACTAGGATGATCAGTATTAAAAAACTTTAAAGTGAGCCCCTTGGTTTACAAAGAAATGCCTTTCCGATTATTCCAGCAGCTCCAGGAGACTCCATCTGAAACTTATGCTACATATAGTTCCTGCCCCCAAGAGTTTACAATATAAGTAGACGTGACAAAGGCAATATTAACATCCCCATTGGTACAACTGAAGCAGAGAGATTAAGTGACTTATCCAAGTCACAAAGGAAAGCTGTGGCAGAGCCAGGGATTGAACTCAAGTCCCAGTGCAGGTCATTAACAACGACATCATTCCTCCTAAGACCACAATTCCTCTCTTTAATCAATGAGCCAAAGCTACAGAGGAGAGTCTAACACAACTGTGAACAGAAACCAGATTTAGATTTTAATGGAATATTTTTAAAGTTTTCCCAAGTGACAATGTCTATCTTTAACATAACGCTACTGACACTTCTCAAGATTCAGTTAATGTTCTTTTAGGGAATCTGCCCTACTTAAAATGCACTATTGGTTTTCCTCATTATTAGTGAGAGACCAAAGAAATCATTTTTTCCTACTCAACAGAACTGTAGGGGACTGCTCACTTTTGGCATCATGTCACATAAAGATGTAGTACAGAGCAACACGTTTAAAACAGCATCATTAGTCTTTCAGATTTAATTGTTTTCTACCACTTCTCTGAAGTTATCCTTAACGCTGCTTTTTCCTCTCAGTCACAGTATTGTTTCCACTGTTTAAACAGACAAAGAGGAGAATCCTGAAGCCCTTAGTCAGCCAGAACTCCCACTGAAGTCAATGGGATTGTTATTGGGTGAAGACTGCAGAATATGGCCTACACTGAACCCTGCAACCATAACTGAATGTCAAGGTTTGTTCAAACGATGTAATTGCCAGATGTGAGCCTAATTTTGAGGGGGCTTATCTGGAGTTACACTAACAAAGGTGAAGCAAAAAAGAGGATACATTTTGCACAGTATCACAAACTTCTCATTTAAAACATTGTTTTTTAAAAAACAAAAACAAAACCCTGCAGACTGTTATGCCATCATTTTGGACCCAAATAGCAGTACGATCTTTTCATTAGGATTACTGTCTTCAAGCATCAAATGAAATTGGAGCCCCTTTGTACTTGAAGCTGTGCAAACACAATATACAGTCCTGCCCTGAAGAGCTTGCAATCTAAATAGAGAAGTCAGAAAAGCCATTATCTCCATTTTACAGATGTCCTGAGGCACAAAGATTTAAGGCCCCTAATTCAGGAAGGTACTCAACCCCATGAGGTCCCACTGAAGTAGGACAGACTACACGTATGATTGAAATTATGTATATGGTTAAGTACTTTGTTGAATTGGGGTCTAAAGATGGGGTTTTCAGATGCACTCAGGACTGATTTAACACTTCTCCCCTGAAGTTCATGGGAGTTTTGTGATTGGGTTCAGAGGAAGCAGACCGAGGCCCCTGCTGAGCCCTTATGAAAATTCCACCCTAAGAATTTGCCCAAGGCTACACTTAAAGTCTGTGACCTTGGGAAATTGAATCTGAACCCCAGCCCAATAATGCCTTAACCAGATCACCCTTCTATCTCTCACCTCTTAATGGATTTGAATGATCTGAACTTTCCATGCCAGCAAAAGAATCCAAGGACAGGAGAGCAGATTTTCTATAGCTGTGATATATGATTTAGATCAATGTGAACTTGGCTAATCTGCATTTGTCTTGCTACAAAATTAATGACTTATCCTTTGGAAGGATGGAGTGGACTGATGTAGAAAGCTGGAAATCATGTGAAAAGTATACAACCCTTAATTTAAAAATACTTTTAGGAGAGTGCTCTTAAAATTCTTGAGCTATTGAAAACAAGTATCTACCATTTTGGCACACTGATCGATAGGAACTATACCAACTGAAGACTACTGCATTTGTCAGCATATAGTCTGTACTGCTGCTGCAGCTCATAATGAGATTTCATTTTACAGAGCCCTGCTTTAGCGGCCTAGGCCAGTAACCAATTAAAACACAAGTCTCTGTAGGCCAAATTCTGTCCTCAGATAAGAATACACAACTCCCACTGAAGTCAGTAATGCTATGTCTATTGTGCTACTATGCTATGTTTACAGATGCAGCTGCACTGCTGTAAGATCTCCCGCGTAGCCACTCTAAGCTGACAGGAGAGAGCTCTCCCGTTGACATAATTAAGCCAAGAAGTGGCAGCAGCTAAATTGACATAATTAAGCCACACCCAAGAAGTGTCCGCACCGGCACTTCCAGCGGTGTAACTTATGTCGGCCAAGGGTGTGTGTTTTCATACCCCTGAGCAACATAAGTTTTACAGACGAGTGTAGACATAGCCAAAGTCCGTTCCTCACTCGCACAGTTTTTAATCAAAGGATTAACTGCATGAACTTCAGTGGATTTACTCCTGCTCTACACTAGTGTGGGAAGCAATCAGGGCCCAGTGAATCCAGAGGACAGAATTTGGCTATATACACGTTGAAATTTAAAACACTATTAGAGATCAACTGCAAACGATTTAAGAAAACAATGTAAGTCAGCATAAAGACTGCCACTTCATTCATAACTTATACCCTGTTGTGCCTACACGCTGATCTCAGAACAGCGGGAACATTCCATTAGTAAGAAACAAATCAATAGCCAAACTGCCTCAGACATCCCTTAACCAGGTAACAGATGACCTTTTCCCTAGGAATTTCAATGTATGCCCAAAGGGGCTGACAGCTGCAGAAGAATTCAACAGGATGCTGGACTAGATCGACCACTTGTCTGATCTGGTATAACAATTCCGGTCTTCCATGTTTAGGCACCTAAATATGCAACATAAGAACTTAAGTTTGGGCACCCATTTTTTAATGCGCCAGGACACCTATAGTAAGATTTGAATATTTTTATTTAGGACTTTGAAACTCAAGAGGACAGTTGGTGTCAGTCTTTGGGAAGTGTTATTACAATGAGCCTGGGAGCTTAAATTCATAACTTTGCTAAACACTTAAAATTATGGTCTCAATAAAGACACTGGATTTATGGTTTATTACATCAATCTGTGGCCCACTAATCCCCCTGTTTTGTTCTATGATTGCAGAGATGTTAACAGGCCACTTAACATGTATTCGCAAAAAGAAAGAGAGTACTTGTGGCACCTTAGAGACCAACCAATTTATTTGAGCATAAGCTTCCGTGAGCTACAGCTCACTTCATCGGACCTGAAGACCACCTCCATGTTGAAAGTTTGTCTCTCACCAGCAGAAGTTGGTCCAGTTAAAGATATTCCCTCACCCACCTTGTCTCCAACATCCTGGGACCAATACAGCTACACAATACCTACAACTACTTATAACCTGACCGGTGGCATAGCTGAGAACAAGCAGACAATCCTATATATTCATCTGGCAAAGGGAGCAGGATATTCTCAGTGCAGCGTTCTCGACTCTGGAACTTATTCCCCCATTGTTCTGATAGCCCAACTTTGTTGACCTTCAAGGCCAGCTGCAAGGTCTGTTTATCCAGCCTTTCTGCAAGGTGTTGGGGTGAGTTGGTTAAGTGCGAAGGATTTAGTTCTTTTTGGGCTGAGGAGGAGTATTTTACTGATGGCAATGGGTAAAACTAAATGAAGATGCGTGTGTATTTTAAAAAAAATTGTCCATTCATATAGATTTTCAAGACAAATCTATTCTACGGTTATTTCATTGTGTACAATAAATTCCTCTCATAAACCTCCAATGAAGTGAGCTGTAGCTCACGAAAGCTCATGCTCAAATAAATTGGTTAGTCTCTAAGGTGCCACAAGTACTTCTTTTCTTTTTGCGAATACAGACTAACACGGCTGTTACTCTGAAACCAGTCATTTAATAGTCTCACATGTTGTACTGCACCATGAAAATTAAGAAACATTCCAACAGTACAGACTGCTAGCAGAGACAGCCAACGTACCAAGAAAAAATAATTAATTAAAGAATCTTGGCAGCTTGAACTCAAGTACTGCAAATGTGCTAATTGCTGGTCAGCTGAAGTCAGAGCAGCCTACCTGCAAATGAATAGTTCAGCATGTTGAAATGTCAAAAATCACAGTGAGAATGGTAATAGTAGGGATAACAGTGGATATTGCAAAAAGAAAAGGAGTACTTGTGGCACCTTAGAGACTAACCAATTTATTTGAGCATGAGCTTTCGTGAGCTACAGCTCACTTCATCAGATGCATCAGGGATATTGCATTATGCATGTTAGAAAGGCATTTCATTTCCTGGAGAAGCTTGCCACAAATACAGTATCGGTATAGCTTACTGATTCAGAGCTGTGTTCCTAACTGCAGGACTGGCTTTCTAACACTGAAGCAAGTCAGAAAAAAAACTTGCATGAATTAATCCATCCCACTCTCAAAATATACATCAGTTTCTCAAGATTCTAAAGCAAGGTCTTCTGGGTACTTCGGTTCCTAAGGGCGTTTTTTTAACCCCTTAAGGGGCCTGGTCTTATATTTCTTGCACATGGAATTTGAGTGTACAGAGAAAGCAGAATCAGACTCAATGTACACATACAGCTCTTATTAGTACTGAAGTTGCACATACATTAAGAGAAAAACCATCGGTTTATACAGAAACCTCTATGAACTACTGCTACTTATCTGTGCTATTAAAAGACACCTACATGGTTTAATTTACTTAAGAGCTCACATGGGTCATCATGTAAAACAATCTTTGAGCAGGTGTTTTAAACCTCAATTATATCTGCATTAAAAATTTCCAATTAGTACAGAAATAAAATCTGATAGGGGCTATCAAAGTCAAAAATACAGGCGGACACAGAGCTGTGCAATGAAATTAAACAAAAAAACCCTCACCCATGAACTGACTTTTCAAGAATGTGCACAATGAATGTTAAACAAATATCTTAAGTGTCCCAGCACTTCATACTCAGCTGTGTGTAGTGACTTAAAACATTGTGAGCTAGTAACATATTAAAACAAGGTAAGCAGCCTTGTAGCACTCCCAAGGCAGTTGAATCAATACAATATAATTGTGGAAATGAAATAAATCCCTATCAGCTATGCAAAACCCTTGCAAAGCACTCACCAGACATGAATGTCAATTGACATACCTGAGCTATGAGATAATGCTAGAATCCAGCATTTCATCACAATGCTGAAATGTTAATCACATCTCAAAATAAAAACACTTTAATTTCACTATTAAAATCAGAATCGGGGAATTCATTCAAACAAGTTACTGCCTTAACATACATTTTCTGCAGCTGATAAGTGATTATGGCTGAACACCAAGGCTTAATACTGCTAGTGCTCATTCTGACCAATGATTAATCCCATTAAGTAACTCAAGTGGTTGCTCATACACAGTGGCTCTTAACCCTCCTACACAGACATCTGAATAACCTTCAAAAATGACACCAAAAATGGGGTATGAAGTAGTGGGGGAAGTCTATATTATAGTGGCTTTAAATTAAACCCTCAACATTTAAAATCTGCAACAAGTGTGCTTTGTTACTTCACAGTGATCCAGAGGTGGCATCATTTGCCAAGCAGAGAAAGGTAATTTTAAATAAAAACGATCCCTGAAAATTTGTAACACTTGAGAGAAATAACCTCATTCGAAAAGCTCCCAAATTATCATGGGTGCTACTGAGATTTCCCAGCTGATAATTAACTCATTGCCTCCCAGTCACCTTTGTACCTACAGTTGCAAATATTATTCAAATGTTACCTGGTATTCCGTAGAGGATGAGTGCTAAGAATTCCCACCTAATTTACATGTAAGACTTTTCTGAAGTTCAAATGGACCTGGAGCATAGAGAAAAGACTGAAGTGGTCTTGCCAGCTCAGCGCTTAAAAAGGGAGGCGAATTAAGTCAGGATTTGCAGCTTCCCAAAGAACAGTGTGGGATCCTTCCGTAATAACCAGGCGGAGGATGTGAGGAGACTTGAAAGGAACTGCTGGGGACCCCCAGTGGGAAGGCGCTGTGCGGGGGCTGTATGAGTGAACTCCACAGGATCCTTGCTGCATGGATTTCATTAGCTAGCCTTCCTCCCCAGGCTACTCCCTCCAACCCTGTAAAACGCTAACAGAAATAGCTGGCTGGCGAGTGCCCGCAGCAGCAGGGAAACACGCTGGTGCAGATTAAATCGCAGGGAGTGTTTGACATTCCGCACCCATGGAGGGTTCAGTCACTGGAGGGTTCGGCGTCACTGCATCAAGCCATGCCCCTGCCAAGGGCAGCAGCTGCTCTCTCCGGGCTCTGCTCCCCCAGTTAGCCCCTCTTTCATCTGGGCCCCCCACCGCTGTGTATCCCCGGCCCTCCATCGCCCTCCTATGGCCGAGCCAATCACACAGAAAGGACCCTGCCCCTAAACAGAACCCCCCCCCCCACACACACCGCCCTCGCCCCCCAGCACAAACCGAACCAGCTGCAGAGAAACACAGCCCCCCAGGGGCGCCTGCCTGCCTGCCTCCCTCCAGCCCAGCCCCGCTCCCTCCAGAGCTGCGGACCCCACTTGCAAACCGCCCCCCGCCCTTTCCCCTTCCAGGCAGGCCTGGAGGTCACAGCTAAATGCAGCCCGCGGAACTTCCTCCCGCTTAAACCACGCAATATTTGCACCCCAACGCCCGGTGCTGTTTATTCCCCCCGACGCGACGGACCCTGCGCTGTTCATGAAGCCCTTACAACCCCCACCCCGGAACACACACCCGCCCCCTCCCCGAAACAATCGCCCCAGCACCCCGCCACTGACCGCTCCCAATGCCCAGCGCCCGACAACTCCGGCCACAAGCCCTGCCTTACTCCCCCGGCGCCCACACAGCCGCCCGCCCTGCGGCATGGAGTCCCGTGGCCCGCAAGCCCGCCCCGGCTGCCTGGGGCTGCAGCAGCCGCGTGGGGCCAAGCCCCCACCCGGGGCATCCCGCTCCCGCCCTCTGCGGGGGCCGCTTTCACCCTCCCCGCGCACCCAGCGGGGGCCACTTACCCGGGCTGCAGCCCCGCCCCCGCCCCCGCGGCGAGGGTGCAGCGCCAGAGGTGCCCCCAGAGGCTCCGGCTCCAGCTCTGGCTCCGGGAAGCCCGTCAGCCAACTGCGGCAGCCCCCTGCGCGCCTGGGGGGCGGGTGAGCGCCCCTCCCCGCGCGGCGTGCCCCGAAGGCCGCTAGCCCGCTGCCGCCTCCCCGCGGTCCCTCCTCCGCGGCTGCCCAGCCAGCAGCCTCGCTGCGCCGGCCGAGGGGCGGGCTGGGGCTGCCGCCCCTGGGCGCCGCCGCCGCGAGCCGCCCGCTCAGGCTCCCCCGGCAGGCTCGGTCCCGGCGAAGGAAAATCCATGTCCACCTCGTACCTGGGGAGTCTCAGGCCAGGGCTACTGCAGGGTGGAAGAAAGTACAGGGAGCTGTTAGGTGTGTTTTAAAGCTAAAGCCTACCCTAGAGCTGGGATGACACGGGATGGTTGCCGCAGGGAACTGTGTTCCCCCATCTGTCTGCATCCAGCTGGTGTCCCTTGTTTTATAATTAGGATATCTCCCCCCCAGCCCCCCAGGTCTAGTCCACACTACTGCAACTTCCCTGCTCCCTGGCCCAACCGAACTAGAGCTAGCTGGGTGTCAAGCTGCCATCACACACTGTCCCCAGAGCACCCGAATCGCACCCTATGCTTGCAGCATAGACAGAGCCTTAGTTTTCTTTGGGAGAGGGACCAGTTTTTTGTTCTGTGTTTTTACAGTGCCTAGCACCCAGGGGTACCGCTCTAGGGCTGGGTCTCTTCGGTACTCATACAGAATAAACTAAATTGCAGCATGAGAATACATTGGGGGCAAGATTGAGCCTTTAGGCCCAGACCTGAGGAAGGGGTAGTTGAACTGCAACACCCCTAAAGCCACCTTGACTCATACACCCCTCAAAGTAGAGGTTCGGCTCCTGCTTTCTTCAGGGTACGGAGCGGGAAGTTGTAATTTACTGCTAGTATGGGTCATTCACATCTCTCCCCTCCCACCCCCCTACATACACGCTGGCTCACATGTATTGTCAGTAAATAGGACAGATAGAACCAAGCCTGTACCCTTCTCTATCCACCTGATTGTGGTGGGGAGTAGGTGGGCGCACAGTCCCTGCCTTCTCTTTTCTGCCCGATAGCTCACACAGGTTTATAAGGGGAGGTCTTACGCCCCTGTGTAACTGCAGGCCAAGTTACGACATGTGTGTAAACAGAGGCATAGTCCCGCTCTTGTGGGGAACTTTCCTGGCTTCTGCACTACCCCGGTGAAGTGGGCTAGGAAAAGGATCTGAGTCCTAGCTCCCACTTCCTTTACCCAGTGGCCTCCCTGCCCTTGAGGGCTCCCCTTCCACTCTCCTGTCTGGCAGAGTCCTCGTGACCCCAACAAGGCTGGGCCCAGGGTTCCTGGGGGGCTCGACCTCCAACCTTGCTGTGGTCACCTAGGACAGGGGCTAGGGTGTCCCCACTCCGGGGTGTTCTCTCTGCACTGGGCACTTCTCTGGCCCACTGACCATTACCTACAAGTTAAAGCAAATGCAAGTTATTTAATCAACAATTAATTTTAAAAAGAATAAGGAAAAATGGGAAGGTTAAAGGAAACACATCACCCCGCTCTGCGGCAGGGAACATCACAAACAGTGTCTCTGGAACGTCAGGGCAGTTCACAGTCTGTCCCTTGTAAGGCCCAGGCCTCCTTCTCAGGCCCTGGCTGTGCTGCAGGGATGCTGGGGGTTGGACACTTGCTCTGGTGGTGGCCACATGCTCTCAGGCTTTAAGTGGCAGGACCCTTCTTCCCAGTGTCACCCCCCCTCCCCCGTCAGGGTTTTGATCCAAGCTTGACCTGCAGAGCCCCTTGGCTGAGGCATCTCCCTGTGCTGGGCCTGCTGCCCAAGGTCCCCCCAGCTCCAGCCCCAGCTCCACCACTCGGTCTCTGCACAGCTGCTGCTGCTCTGCCTCCAGCTCCCTGGGCTGCTTCTCTGGCCCCTCTGCCTCTGGTTGCTGCAGCTCTGCTCCCAGGACAGGTCTGCTCTGCAGGCTGCTTCTGTGACTCTGCTCCCAGCACTGACCTGCTTCCTGGGCTGCTTTTCTGGCCCCTCTGGCTCTGGTTGCTGCAGCTCTCCTCCCAGGGCAAGTCTGCTCTCTCAGGGCTGTGCCTCTGGCTTTGGGGCTGCAGCTCTGCTCCCAGCACAGGGTCTGCTCTCTCTGGGCTGCTTTTCTGGTTCCTCTGGATCTGGCACAGCTCTGCTTCCCAGCTTAGCTTGGGCCCCTGCTTTCTCCTTAGCTCGGCCCCACTTTGTCTGACCCTGGCAATTCCAGCTCACATAGAGGACGGGACCTCCCTGGCCTCCTGACTCCCTGATTAGCCTGCCTGCCCCATCATTCAGGCTGACCTGGAGCATTGGCCTCTCCCCATTGTTCCTGGGGGCTGTCAGTCTCAGGGTCCCGATTCCCCATCGACCCTTCCCCCTTTTTAGTACGGGGAGCTAGCCAACCAAAACACCCCCACTGAATGTTAGTAAGGGGCAACAGTCCCCTTACATGTGCATAGGTACATGAGGATCACAGACAAAGACGCTGTTGGGGGAAGATAGATAAGAAACCTCAGATGTTGCCAACTGTCGTGACTATATTACAAATCTTGCAAGATTTGGTGTTTTTCTTAACGCTGCACCTGCTGGGATCATAGAATCTCAGTTTTCATTAAAAAAAAAAAACAAGTAAAGTAGTAAGTTTCTAGCACTTGCGCTTGGAGAGAAAAGCTTGACAACATGATGCAAGTGTGCCCTAAAGGCTTAGAAAGCAGAAAGTGAATAAAAAGAACTCAAAAGAAAATGGAAAAGGAGTACTTGTGGCACCTTAGAGACTAACCAATTTATTTGAGCATGAGCTTTCGTGAGCTACAGCTTACTTCATCAGATGTATACCGTGGAAACTGAGCTGTAGCTCACGAAAGCTCATGCTCAAATAAATTGGTTAGTCTCTAAGGTGCCACAAGTACTCCTTTTCTTTTTGCGAATACAGACTAACACGGCTGTTACTCTGAAACCTGTCAAAAGAAAATGGTGACCTTTATAAGAGCTGAAGATGCTGCAACTCCAAAGAGATTAACATATTTCTGAATCTTCAGTACAGCACCTCCTGCCCCATCTTACTGCCCCTGTACTGAATTAGATTTAATTGTATAAGTTCAACATGGAGTTTTGTTTTGTTAGCAGAAGCAATATAGCAAGTAACCCTGATGCTGTTTTGATTTTTTTTTTACTTCTTCTTACAGCAGGGAAGCATTTAATTAGTATTAATGAGGCAGGGCACAGATAATACACCACAGGAAGTCAAGTAATATTTCAAAACAGATATTTTAAATGAGTATTGCCTATTGCTTGTAATTTGCATTTTTAACAGTTACAACCCCAGAAGAAAATTATGCCCTCCCTTCATTAATAATGGAATCGTTTAGTGACACCCTAGAGTCTAATTTCAGTGAAGCACATTTTGTTCACATGTACAATTATACCAAGAATGTACCTTCAGTTTTGAACAATTCTGCTGGGCAGGGAGGCAGACCCTTAAAATGGGGAATATGTTGGGAAAATCTCAAAGGAAGAAATTCTTTCAGTCCAACTATTGGAAGGCCCAGTATTGGGCTGAATACCCAAGGATGGGAAAATGCTCTTGTCATAAATATAAAGGGAAGGGTAACCACCTTTCTGTATACAGTGCTATAAAATCCTTCCTGGCCAGAGGCAACATCCTGTTACCTGTAAAGGGTTAAGAAGCTCAGCTAACCTGGCTGGCACCTACCCAAAGGACCAATAAGGGGACACGATATTTTCAAATCTTGTGGGGGAGGCTTTTGTATTGTGCTATTTATTTACGTGTTGTTCTCTCTTGGGATTGAGAGGCCAGGCAGAAATCCATCTTCTTCAACCCATCCTAATCCAAGTCTCCAATATTGCAACCAGTATAGGTAAGCCAGGCAAGGCGGATTAGTTTATCTTTTGTTTTATGTGATTTTTCCCTGTGTTAAGAGGGAGGTTTATTCCTGTTTTTTGTAACTTAAGGTTTTGCCTCGAGGGATTCTCTATGTTTTGAATCTGATTACCCTGTAAGGTATTTACCATCCTGATTTTACAGAGGTGATTCTTTTACCTTTTCTTTAATTAAAATTCTTCTTTTAAGAACCTGATTGATTTTTCATTGTTCTTAAGATCCAAGGGTTTGGGTCTGTGTTCACCTGTACAAATTGGTGAGGATTATTATCAAGCCTTCCCCAGAAAAGGGGGTGTAGGGCATGGGGGGGGGAGAGATGTCTCCAAGTGGTCTCTTTCCCTGTTCTTTGTTTAAAACACTTGGTGGTGGCAGCATACTGTTCAAGGACAAGGCAAAGTTTGTACCTGGGGGAAGTTTTTAACCTAAGCTGGTAAGAATAAGCTTAGGGGGTCTTTCATGTGGGTCCCCACATCTGTGCCCTAGAGTTCAGAGTGGAGAAGGAACTCTGACAGCTCTATTTGTGACTCATGGGGTTATGGAAGGCCCTGCATGCTCTGGCCTAGTGTGCAGGGCAGCACTGTTCTGCAGTCTTCATGGAAGCCATGGAGGTGCCCTTGTGTAAGAGTAGTTTCAGTCAGGCTTGGGGAAAAGTGGATCTCAGACCTACATGGGGGTGGGGGGTTAAGGGGATGGGGACCACATCCACAAAGGCTGCTGCAGCCTTGACCGTGATAGAGTAGCTATAGTAATCTGTTGTAGGGATGGGGGGTTAAGTCTTGGTTTACTTCTCACTAAGAAACAGGGACCTCTTTTCTCAGGTCTTCTCCCATTACAAAAGGAAAGGAAATGTGGCAATGAAACGTGATGCCTTATCTGTTCGTCTCCATCCACAATTTTCAGTGAGGAAGAGGAACGGGTTTTTCTTGTAATGCAGATTTAAAAAGTCTTAAATTAGCAGCCAGAAAGTTGGAGATTAGAATCTTCTCCCCCACCCCCAAGCTCAGACTGACATGCTGATAATTTGAACGAAGGAACACACAGCTGTGCAGTACTACAAGTATGAAAGGAAAATGGAACTCCTGGCTGTTCTCTGTGCATTTCCTAAGAGCCCAATGAATTCAGTGATCCGGTCAGTTAGTTAGCATAAGTGCTGTGGGAAGCTTGGAGGTCACATTCATAAATGCTTTATATTCAATACAAGGGTGGAATACTTATTACAGAGAAGCAGTATGGTCTGGTGGATACTGAACAGGCGTGGGAGGCAGGAGCCCTATTCCTGGCTCTGTCATTAACCTACTACATGACTTAAGGAAAGTCACTTTCTCTTCTTGTCTAGTGAGATAAAAGACAGTCCCTGCCCTGAAGGTCTTACAATGTGTTTGTACAGCTCCTAACCTCACTAGGGGCTCAGTCTTGCTAGAGGTCTCTAGGTCCTGCCCTATTACTAAATTTTAATTGCTACATTCCTCAGATGGCTAAGAGGCTCACTTATAAATATATATCCATCTTACCGCATGTTTGTATGACATAAAAGCCTGATCATGCAACCAGGTACAAGTAGTCCCATTGACTTCAGTGTTGTGCAAGTAGTGAACTTTTTCATCAACCATCAAGTTACAAACCTAATCCTACTAATACTTACTACAGCGTGTGGATGTGTAAACAGTCCCAGAGTGGAGAACTATTCATAGTGGAATCCAACAGAATGAAGTTACTGTATTCTGCACTTGACATCAACATGAAATCATGTTTTCTACTCTTTCAGTGGGTAGTCCCACCATTCAGCCCTCAGCTTCCCTCTTCCTCCAAAACAAATAAGTCAGCCCACCCACGCACCGTAAGAAATCTATAACCCATGTTATGTGGCATGATATGAGTTTTACTGCACCTTGTTTGGGAACAGTTGCATACCTCACTCATGGCAATTCCTAATTTTGGGTAATACAGTCATCACAAATCCATAGCAATAAAAGTTATGTACATCTCTGCACAATTCCACCCCAGCCTGTATCTCTGCTATGCTAAAGCGCTTCAGGAGCATTTCAAGTGTAGACAAGCGCAGAGTGTGACAGCTAAATACCAAGTGGAACAGACTGTTCACTCATTTGCTTAACCCATGTTGCAAGATACCATTCAAGGTGAAGTGGGTAGTTAACACATTGCAGTCATAGGACAAAGGAGGGCTAGCGGGTTATGTGATGTTATAGTCAGCCGTAAATCCAGAGTCTTTAGGGAATCCATGATTTTTAGTGTCTAGCAAAGTTATGAATTTAAACTCCTCTTTTTAAGGTGTGGTGCAGCTTTCCTTTGAGAATGAGGACTGTCAGCTATGGAATGATTGTTTTATGAGAAGTGTTCACCCACAGGTGATATGGTGCTTTTGTCTCAGTTTTCTGAGAGTTCATTCTAGAGCCTAGTGATGGTCTCTTTTCACTCAGTTATTGGACCATTTAGTGCACTGGATGAGATACACCATATGTTGTGATAGGCCTGTGTAGGATGCCTGGCTCTTGAAAGGTGTGTGTGGGGAGGGGAGGATTGATTATTGTAGCTGTGGTAATAGGTCTGCAGGTTTTGCATTTGTTGTAGCAGGGGCTGGTGCCACTTTAAGTTAGTGTTTCCCTCTGTGGGGAGCTTGCTTCTGATGAGGTTGGGGTGAGGTGTTTGAAGGCCCGAAGAGGGGGGTTTGGGAAAGATTTCTATCTGGATGGGATCACCATCGAGTATGGGTTGTAATTGTTTAGTGATATCCTCTGTGGATTCCAGTGTGGGGTGGTCCATGACAATTTGAGGTGTGGGGTCTTTTTTTCTTAAAGCAGGTTCTCTGAGAGCATTTGTGTGTCTTGTTCCATGATGGGATCTGCTTCACTTTGTTTGGTGAAGGCTGTTTTGAATGTGTGACATTGTGTATCTTGGACTTCCTCAGAGCATATTCTGTGTATAAAAGATATTACCTCACCCACCTTGTCTCTAATCCTGGGCACAACAGGGGTACAACTCTATTTAGATTGTAATTTCTGTGGGGCAGAGACAGTCTTTTTATAATAAAAGAAAAGGAGTACTTGTGGCACCTTAGAGACTAACCAATTTATTTGAGCATGAGCTTTCGTGAGCTACAGCTCACTTCATCAGATGTGATGAACCATGTCAAGGTTCCTCCCCCACTCTGAACTCTAGGGTACAGATGTGGGGACCTGCATGAAAAACCTCCTAAGCTTATCTTTACCAGCTTAGGTCAAAACTTCTCCAAGGTACAAAATATTACACCCGTTATCCTTGGAATGGCCGCTACCACCACCAAACTAATACTGGTTACTGGGGAAGAGCTGTTTGGACGCGTCTTTCCCCCCAAAATACTTCCCAAAACCTTGCACCCCACTTCCTGGACAAGGTTTGGTAAAAAGCCTCACCAATTTGCCTAGGTGACTACAGACCCAGACCCTTGGATCTTAAGAACAATGAACAATCCTCCCAACACTTGCACCCCCCCCTCTCCTGGGAAATGTTGGATAAAAAGCCTCACCAATTTGCATAGGTGACCACAGACCCAAACATCTGTAGCTCACGAAAGCTCATGCTCAAATAAATTGGTTAGTCTCTAAGGTGCCACAAGTACTCCTTTTCTTTTTGCGAATACAGACTAACACGGCTGTTCCTTTTTATGATGTGTGTTTACAGCACTTAACACAATGAGGCACTGATCCCTCATTGGGATCAGTGCCTCATTGTGTTAAGTGGGACTATTATGTGTTAAGTGTTATGTTCTCCAAGTATAAATAATAATGAGAGTTGAGTTAGAGTGTACTAAAGTGGTGGTTCCAAGATTAAGGGTCACCACGAGGGAAGGTGCAGATGACAGAAGTAATCAAAAGGGGCAGTTATGGACCTTTGGCAGAGGCAAGTAGGGAAAATGACAGGAAATGAAAGGGGAGGCTTGTAGGAACTAACAAACTTCAATTGACTTGAAGTGTAAGTTATTGCCTCTATTTGGTGCAAAAAGTGAGGGGGAAAGCCACTTAGAGGCTTTGAAGAGAGTTGGGATGTGCTTAGAGTAGCATGCAAGCTAGATTTGAGACAGTATTTTGGATGGATTGAAGTCCAGATGAGAGGAGACTGCAGGAGTCAAGGTAAGATAGAGACCTTAGTGATCAAAATGGAGAGGAACAGGTGGATTTTGGAAGAGGGGTAGCAGAAAAACTGGCAGGATTTAATGCCAGAATGTGGGATGAGAAGGAGACTGCACTACAAGATAAGAAAATGGCTAGGCTGAGGAACAGGGAGGTTATCAAGTCAACAGCAGTAACATAGAAAGGAGAAAAAGGGAGAAAAATACAGGTATGACATGGGATGGGAGGGAGGTGAAAGAGGGGTTTATTTTGTGCCATTTTAATTTTGGGATGGTGGTAGGGCATCTAGGAAGACTGGGGCAAGTGGAGATGTGAGGCGGAATGGAAGGGAAGACTATGAGGTGGAGAGGTAGATCAAGAATTTATAAATATAGGGGTGATAGGCAATAGCTGAAGCAGTGCGACCAGATGACGTTGGCCAAGGATAGAGTGCAGAAACAAAACCCTGAGGGATACTGACAGGATGGAGGGCTAGAGGAGAAGGAGACAGACAGAAGTTGGAGGTAGGCCTTTTAAATAATGCAGATGTGGCTGCATAATAGACCATTCAGACAACATTTTTGGTGGATGAGCTCGGATACCTGCTCCTGTAGAGGCATTGTTCACCTTTACATTGCACAGACAGAGGGTAAGGGAGCCGGTTCTGTTGCAGGAGCTGGTTTCACCACACTGAAGAGAAGAGGTGCTTATCTTACTAATTGTATTCATTCTATTAGATTTGAGAAATGAGAGACTTCAAAACCTTTCGTATCCAAGGGAATTCTTACATTTACCTCCACCAGCATGGAAATAAAGACTTAGGGCTGCAAGTTCTCAAGACCCTCATAGGTTTAAATATTTGCAATACCATGCCTGCAATCTATGAGTAAAAAAACCATCCATTGATCATGGAATATTTATCCTTATTGTAACCAAAGGATAATTTTGATTCATCAACATCAATGTTGCTGACCTTGGCCATAAGAGGAAAGACAGTCACACAGGTTAACTGATTCTACATTATTTATCTCTTTAAAGATGATCAGTAAGACCCTTAATATCGTATTTTTTAAAGTGCTAAGTCATATTACTAACCTTTTCTGTCTCCATGCTGCTAAACTCCAATACCTTTAAAGCTCCTGAATTTTACATATTAAAATACAAATCTTCATAAATTAAGCAGTCTTCCATCTACATTTAGCTTTCCTCATACCCAGGATATAGGCTATGAAGATTCAAGATAGTCCCAACTCTCACAATGATGTTAGAATGGTCACAAGCACAGGATATGGCATTGGCTATGGAAGAGAGAACAAGACCAATCACACTGGAATAGTTAAGTGATGAAACCAAGTCTACCCAGAGATTCTTAGTACTGAAGAAACTTGATATAGTCAGAAAATAAAATTCTCACTTCTCCAATGATAAAAACAACTGCTAAAGACAGACAAACAACTGTTTTCTTGAACTACAAAGGAAAGAGCCCCATTGATATCAGGTGTCTTGGGATCAGGCCATTGTTGGATAAGCATAGCTTCTCACCAAATTAAGTAGAAGATGGAGATCTTAGATTCACTGCATTTTCAGCTCATAAGTGAAATCATGCAAAATGTAACTATAATGCTACGATGGGACTAGTATCCAATTCTAGGCCTGCTCATTAAAAGAGACTGCAATCTATATGGAAATCCAGCTCTGCACTACCAATCACTTCTTGCATTTTGATATCTCATTAGAATACATCCTGAGTGGGCAATCATATTTGTCTTTGGGTGTGAAGCCAGGTGGGTACATTTTACACACCAGCATGGCAGAATGACAGTTTTGGTACTTCCCTGTGACAGTTCAAGCTGAGGCACAAAACATTACAGTGCCACAGGTCAAACGTAATGGCTGTAATAGCTTTCGACAACTCACACTGCTGCATTGCTCAATATCAGCCACAGTACGTGTTCAAGAGCAATTAGCAAAAGGCATAATTGTAAATGAATGCTTAGTTTTGCACTCCTCTGAGCAACCCAATAAATTAGTCAGATTCTCCTCTCCATTACTTCACTCCAGTCCCATTGACTTGACCATGAATGTGGCTGCAACCAGTGTAAGAGGAAAATTTGGCCTATGGAGAATAAGAATTCAAACTGGCAGAAGTCAACCAAGGATGGCTTTAGCTACCTAAAATAGATTAATTTGCTCTCTGAAATTGACTCATAGCATGCTCATGGATTTTAACAGACCCCCATGCTTGGAATGATAGCAAGATCTGACACCAATTACTGGGGGGGGGGGGGGGGGGGGGGGGGGGGGGGGGGGGGAGAATTCCTATACCACACATGCAGGTCTAAATTTTAAAAGATGATCAGGGATTTGGGGTACCTAACCCCTTGAGGGCTGAGCATCCACTCCCTGGAAGTCAGGCCCCTTTAAGATGTCTCAAACTGAGCATCCAAAATATTGATGCACCTGAAGTCATTGGTCACCTTTGACATTTTAAGCCACACTGTGTAAGAGTCAGTTCCCACCTCTTTACCCTGTTCTTGGTGCTCTGGCCTTTGGTTTGTTGTAGAAGCAGCCCAATGAAGTGAATGAAACTTGCCAGAGTTTGTTGGACTAATTTTCATCTCCTATTGGTGTATGTTAGCATGAGTGTAGATTCAGGGCCTGGGTCTTCGGTAACTATTCTGGTAATAAAGCAGAAGCAATTGGACTAGTGGTTAGGGCAGAAGCCTAGGACTTGGGAGCCATGGGTTCAGGTCTCTGCTCCAGACTTCCTGCGTGACTTTGGGCAAGTCAATTACTTTTAGTTCCGCGCCTGCAAAATGACGCGAACAGCACTTCCCTACCTCACAAGAGTGTTGTATGGTTAAATGGTTGTAAGGGGCTCAGATTCTATGGTAAAGGGGGCCACATATGTACTTAAGGTACAATGTCATGATGTGTACTTGGTCCTTTCAATGGTTTATTAAAATATGGGGCTGCACAATGCTGCCTTGTCTACACTTGTGGCGGCAAGGCATGTAGCATACGTGCTGCAGTTAAAAGCTCTGGCAGGGAGGAGACGGCCATGAGGGAAGGCTTTGACAGCTTCAGGAGTGCTGGAGCTTTTCACTACAGCTGAGAAATGCTCTGGCAGCTCCCTGAAGCAGAACACTGCACTTCTTGGGCATGCAGAGAACCGTGTAGGGTACATACCCTAGGGTTCTGACATGTCTTGATCCTGCTTGCCTAAGCAGTACTGTCTACCCTGCTATTTATACCTAGGGTGACCAGACAGCAAGTGTGAAAAACTGGGACAGGGGGTGAAGGGGTAATAGGAGCCTATATAAGACCGACCCAAAAATCGGGACTGTCCCTATAAAATCGGGACATCTGGTCACCCTATTTATACCTGTGCTTGGGTGGTGTGCAGTGTTTGACTCTACACGCCACCATGAGTGTAGGCAGCTTAAGATGGTCCCTGAACCATGCCAGAACTGCTGATCAGAGGTGTAGTCCCTGGAAAATACTGTACTTGCAAGGGTACCCACTGCAGCACAGCCAAAACAGTGGGCTAAAGGGATAATCTGAACTGCCTGCTCTGGTTTATGTGTGTCTCTTGAAAGATATCCTAGCCCATGGATTGAATTATCAGTTATAACTAGAGCTCTGATTCCCTAGAACCTACCTATTGACCAGACATCGCTACAAAAATCTGCAATTGAAATTACAGGTTGTCCACACTGAGCCTCCCTATCACTTGTAAAGTAAATATTGCAGAGGAAGAACAGAATGGCATACGCAGATGTCAACTCTCTCCCATTAAGCAGTAACGAGGGTAGAAGAATAAAGAAAACAGTTGCAGTTTATACCACCCACACACAATCTCCGTTTTGAACTACAGCTACAAGAGAGTCTCAAATAGCAGAGAACATGTTATTCTCACCATCAAGCAAGCATTGCATGTATAGAATAGGTTATGCAAGCAGATCAAGAAAGTAAAGTTCTGCAATAAGATTTTTCTGAAATTGAGTCTTCATGAACTCATGGGCCTGGCTTGGCTGGTCTTGAAGACGTGACATGTAGCAACTGTTCACGAGGGCCGTGTTTTAACTGTGGCTTAAAGAAGACTGATACTACACTTCATTTTAGTCACAAGGTGCAGTAGTTTAATATCGGATGCTGCGCATCCTCCATTGGGGGCCTCAGGGACAAGGGCGTGGCAATGTGCATAACCTAGAGCAGGGATCTCAAACTTGAATTACCACGAGGGCCACATGAAGACTAATATATTGGCCCCAGGGCCGCATCACTGACACACGCACCCCGCTGCCCCCGCCCCCCCCCCCACGCCACCCCTTCCATGAGGCCCTGCCTCCTCCCACCTCTTCCCCAAAGTCCCCACCCCAACTTCGCCCCGTCCCTGCCCCTATTCCAACCCACTTCCCCAAATCCCTTCCTCTTCTCCGCAGCACGTGGCTCCTCACCCCTCCCTCCTGGAAAGCACTAAGCAGGGCCGGCTCTAGGCTTTTTGCTGTCCCAAGCGGAATGCCGCTGAAGCAAAAAAAAAAAAAGAAGGGCCAGAATGCCGCCCCAAGCATGTGCTTGGTTTGCTGGTGCCTAGAGCCGGCCCTGGTGCTAAGCACCACCAAACAACTGTTTGGCGGCGGGAAGCACCTGGAGGTAGGCAGAGGAGCGGGGATGCGGCACGCTGGAGGGAGGGAGAGCGGGGGAGGGGAGCTTGGCAGCCTACAGGAAATAACTCCGGGGTGAACCCGGGGGCGGGGGTGCGGGGAGCTTGGTTGGCCACAGGAAATAACCCCGTGGGCTGCGTGTTTGAGACCCCTGACTTAGAGCACAATTTGGTCTTACAATTCCAGGTTTCATTAGGCTGAGAGGAACTTTATGGGCCAGGTCTTCACTTGGTGTAAATCAACGAGTGTTATCAATGGCGCTATGCTGATTTACACCAGCTGAGCAATGAACCTCTATGGTTATCATCTAAAAATGTTCTAGCTATATCAGTATCCAGCTTTTTGGACTTGATCCAAATGGGGCCCATTCATGCTTTTTTGTATTACATTGGTCATTTCATTGTTCAAAGCAGCAAGGTGAATTGTGTTAGGGATTCAACAGGATTGGGTTTACCCCTCAGCAGATTGCAGCTTAGAGAAGCAGATGCTGTCTGGTTGTTTCATACTCTAGCACAGAACTAGTTACAGTCTGTAATCTTTGCAAAAATATAAACCTCAAATTTCACCATGCAGTTTATGAAGCTCTGCTAAAGTTAGCAACTTTTGAATGAACATTGCAGCTTGGGATAACTTGCTCTGATCAATTTTGGTTTTTTTGAATGCCGCTAAGGGTGCTTTACTGTTCTTTATTCCGTTTCCTGTAACAACATTTTGCTGATTTTGTTCATAGTGACAACGATAACAGAGTCCACCTTCCTATTACAGAACTCTGCCAATGTCATTAAGCTTTTCCCTTTGCTGTGCATAGGATCATTTTATTAAGTAAGATGTTATTTTTAAAAATGAGAAAAAGATGAGCTCTCACTTGGTGTTCCTGTAGATTTCCTAATATGGGAGGCACTTGTGGTTCCACAAAATTGTCCAGTATATTTAGGTTTGTAGTGATTTTACTTGAAGCCACAGGAACTCAGGAATTTAGAGACTCTAGGTCACATATGGTCCAAGATATGAACGTTTCACATGTATTTATATCAATAGGCATTGAACACAAGTCCTGATTTTACAAGGTGCTTTCAACTCCCCTGGACTTCAGTCCTTTATTTTCCCCACCTGCATCTTTTACTTATTTCTTCAAATTTCTAAACACACAGCTGTATGTGCCCAGACCGTACATTAGAAGTCACGGCAGGAAGACAAAGAACTGCCCAGAAATATATCCACCTCTGGCCGTGCCTCTCCAACAGCTGAGGGTACTCAACACGACTCGGAGTCATCAGCACCTTGCAAGCTGAGCCCAGAGACTAAGTGGTGTGCAGGTATAACATGGGTCTCTGTCTATACTCCTTCCCTAGGTTTCTGAGCTGTTCCATATACTGTTTTCCAGTGCTTAAAAGGAGCTGGTGACACTAGGGACCACAGACCTGGCCCAGATGAAGAGAAAGCTCTGAGGAGGGTGGACAAGAGAATAGGCTGGAGGGGTGGGTCTCAAAATTGATTCATTCAAACAAACTAGCTAAAGCCTAGTTTTGCTGTGAGCTGCCGAAAACATTTTACTGGGCAGCAACAGAGCTGGCACTTGTTTGAGATCCCCTTAAGAGTTGCCTGTTTTTCAGTGCTCCAGTCGGTGTTGCTGTCACCTCTGCTAGAAATCAAATATTTCAGTCATATCCTAAAAAACCAGCCCTCCTAAGCCTCCCTGTTGCATCAGGTCTCAAAATATTTAGGAAAGGACCCACCTGAGGCCAGTTGAGTAGCATGGAACTTATACTGATAAACTATTCCTGCCAAGGAAAATTCTGTCATCACACAGCGGAAAATGTAGGCCATCTGCCCAAATAAATTGGTTAATCTCTAAGGTGCCACAAGTACTCCTCATTGTTTTTGCTGATACAGACTAACACAGTTACCACTCTGACAGCTGTCACCTACTATTGGTTTCCACAGAGCATGAATCCATAACTTGCTGACAAGTAAAAAGTGAATATAAACTTACCATCCCAGTCACTGCTGTTTCGGGGCTTTCACATGAGCATGATCCTCTTCCATCCTTAGGCAACACAGCCATTCCCTTCACTCCTGTGAACAGAGTCAGGGAGAGTATACTTATTTAAACGTTTGTCTTGTTTGGATGCAGTACTTGCTTTGTTTCAGTGACGTGTTGTGTTTGGCTCAATGTTGTGTTAGTTTTATTGAGAATATTTTTAAAGGACAAGGTAAAGATTTTTCTCAATAAAACTATTATTAGGGCTTCTGGTTTTAAGTTTTAACCGCTGAACACCAACAAAACCACCCCCCAATACAAAAAAGTGAAATCAGCGTTTATCCAAAAAACATAGGAAAGATACCAGAAATGGTAAGGGTCTACACAGCAGAAACGTAGACCACAGGGGCCTGTTTTATAAAGTGCACTAAGGTGTTGCACATTAATTGATCTGTGCGGAGCCTGCTGATGAGCACTAACGGTTCTCTAGTCATCTAGTGTGCTTTAACATGGTGCTGTTTGAAACAGTGCTATGTTAATAGCACACACTGGGAAACATTACAACGAGATTACTTATTATAGTATGTACACAAAAATCCCCCAACCTCCCCCCACCTTTTGGGGCATAGAATCATAGGACTGGAAGGGACCTCGAGAAGTCATCTAGTCCAGTCCCCTGCACTCATGGCAGGGCTAAGTATTATCTAGACCATCCCTGACAGATGTTTGTCTAACCTGCTCTTAAAAATGTCCAGTGATGGAGATTCCACCACCTCCCTAGGCAATTTATTCCAGTGCTTAACCACCTTGACAGTTAGGAAGTTTTTCCTAATGTCCAACCTAAACCTCCCTTGCCGCAATTGAAGCCCATGGCTTCTTGTCCTATCCTCAGAGGTTAATAAGAATAATTCTCCCTCCTCCTTGTAACAACCTTTTATGTACTTGAAAACTTATGTCCCCACTCAGTCTTCTCTTTTCCAGACTAAAACCCATTTCCCCCACCCCCCCAATCTTTCCTTATAGGTTTGTTTTCTAGACCTTTAATCATTTTTGTTGCTCTTCTTTGGACTTTCTCCAATTTGTCCACATTTTTCCTGAAATGTGGCGCCCAGAACTGGACACAATACTCCAGTGGAGGCCTAATCAGCACGGAGTAGAGCGGAAGTTTACTTCTCGTGTCTTGCTTACAAGAACTCCTACTAATACATCCCAGAATGATGTTTGCTTTTTTTTTTTTTTTTTTTGGACACAACAGTGTTACACTGTTGACTTATATTTAGCTTGTGGTCCGCTATGACCCCCAGATCACTTTCCACAGTACTCCTTTCTAGGCAGTCATTTCCCATTTTGTAAGGAACGAACAGTCAGTTGCACACACAGTGGAGTACTTTGCATTTGTCCTTATTGAATTTCATCTTATTTACTTCAGACTATTTCTCCAGTTTGTCCAGATCATTTTGAAATTTTAATCCTATCCTCCAAAGCACTTGCAACTTCTCCCAGCTTGGTATCGTCCGCAAACTTTGTAAGTGTACTCTCTATGCCATTATCTAAATCACTGATGAAGATATTAAACAGAACCGGACTCAGAACTGATCTCTGCAGGACCCCACTCGTTATGCCCTTCCAGCATGACTGAACCACTAATAACTATTCTCTGGGAATGACTTTCCAACCAGTTATGCACCCACCTTATAGTAGCTCCATCTAGGTTGCATTTCCCGAGTTTATGAGAAAGTCATACGAGACAGTATCAAAAGCTTTAGCAAAGTCAAGATACCGCTTCCTCCCTATCCACAAGCCTTGTTACCCTGTCAAAGAAAGCTATCAGGTTGGTTTGACCATTTGTTCTTGACAAATCGATGCTGACTGTTACTTATCACATTATCTTCCAGAGGTTTGCAAATTGGTTAATTTGCTCCATTGTCTTTCTACATCTGCATAAAAAAATTCATATTGCCAAAAATAAATCCTGAAAAATGAAAATACCCCCTAAAACAGAAGCCCTAAATATATAAATAGCTTTGGCCATCAGTGCAATACAGCCACCTCAGGGACACAACACAGCAGCTGTTTAATAGTGCAAGATTATTCAGGGTATGTCTACACTACGAAATTAGGACAAATTTATAGAAGTCGGTTTTTTAGAAATCGTTTTTATATATTCGAGTGTGTGTATCCCCACAGAAAATGCTCTAAGTGCATTAAGTGCATTAACTCGGCGGAGTGCTTCCACAGTACCGAGGCAAGCGTCGACTTCCAGAGTGTTGCACTGTGGGTAGCTATCCCACAGTTCCCGCAGTCTCCGCTGCCCATTGGAATTCTGGGTTGAGATCCCAATGCCTGATGGGGCTAAAACATTGTCGCGGGTAGTTCTGGGTACATATCGTCAGGCCCCTGTTCCCTCCCTCCGTCCGTGAAAGAAAGGCCAGACAATCCTTTTGTGCCTTTTTTCCTGAGTTACCCGTGCAGACGCCATACCACAGCAAGCATGGAGCCCGCTCAGCTCACTGTCACCATATGTCTTCTGGGTGCTGGCAGACGTGGTACTGCATTGCTACACAGCAGCAGCAACCCCTTGCCTTGTGGCAGCAGACGGTACAGTACGACTGGTAGCCGTCATCGTCATGTCCGAGGTGCTCCTGGTCGCCTCTGTGAGGTCGATCAGGAGCGCCTGGGCAGACATGTGCGCAGGGACTAAATTTGGAGTGACTTGATCAGGTCATTCTCTTTAGTCCTGCAGTCAGTCCTATTGAACCATCTTATGGTGAGCAGGCAGGCGATACGGATTGCTAGCAGTCCTCTTGTACCATCTTCTGCCGAGCCATGAGATGTGGATGGCATGCAGTCCTTCTGCACCGTCTGCTGCCAGCCAAAGATGTAAAAGATAGATGGAGTGGATCAAAACAAGAAATAGACCAGATTTGTTTTGTACTCATTTGCAAACCCATCCTCCCCACCCCCCCTACCCCCCCGCCTCAGGGACTCATTCCTCTAGGTCACACTGCAGTCACTCACAGAGAAGGTACAGCGAGGTAAATCTAGCCATGTGTCAATCAGAGGCCAGACCAACCTGCTTGTTCCAATAAGAACAATAACTTAGGTGCACCATTTCTTATTGGAACCCTCCGGGAAGTCCTGCCTGAAATACTCCTTGATGTAAAGCTACCCCCTTTGTTGTTGATTTTAACTCCCTGTAAGCCAACCCTGTAAGCCATGTCGTCAGTCACCCCTCCCTGCGTCAGAGCAACAGCAGACAATCGTGCATCTGAGTTGAGAGTGCTGTCCAGAGCAGTCACAATGGAGCACTCTGGGATAGCTCCCGGAGGCCAATACCGTTGAATTGTGTCCACAGTACCCCAAATTCGACCCGGCAAGGCCGATTTAAGCACTAATCCACTTGTCAGGGGTGGAGTAAGGAAATCAATTTTAAGAGCCCTTTAAGTTGAAATAAAGGGCTTCATCATGTGGATGGGTGCAGGTTTATATCGATTTAACGCTGCTAAATTAGACCTAAAGTCCTAGTGTAGACCAGGGCTCAGCAATAGCTAAATGCAGGAAAAGAAGGAGAATAGTCGATCTAAGTGAAGCTGAAGAGACTTCTTATAGGCAGAATGCAAATTAGCTTGATTGCAATTGGGCCAGGACACTAGGACTAGGACCCTCATCAACGGTGCCATAGTCAAGACTTATCCCTGATTTTCATTTACACTGTTTCAGCAGTGCCTAGAAGGGGCCTTAGTATAAGTGAGAATCTGGTCCTTAATTTTGTATACCTTATCCAAAGTACAGCACACTGGACAGTCCAATGCCTCCCATTACTACCCTGGGGCATTAGCTGAGGATTAACTCCCAGGGAAGTGTGCCCCCTCCTGGATCAAGCATCTCACTTCCTGGAGAATTTTGAAGTTCACCTTTGGATGAGAGTCCTAAGGAAACTAGTGTCAACCCTACTTTGCTGGACCTGATTAATGCACACATCTGAAGGCAGTTTAAAAATTTGCCATTCTGAATAATTGCCCTATTAATACTATATCCAAATCAAGCTTAAGGCTAGAGAGAAAAGGAAAAAACAAACAAAAAAAAAACACCTGAAAATAATGCTAATAGACCCAGGGATAGGCTAGCTTAAGTGCAAGCAGTCACATACAGTGGTTTGATTACTTAGTTTTAGATTTTTGCCATTGACCTAACAGATTTAACAAAATTAAAGTCCAGCTCCAGATTAAAGAATTAAAATATTTACTTTGCTGCCAAATGAATTTAGAGGGTTACAATCTCATCTCAATGCACAAGGATTTATACAAGTAACTTCCAGTGGGGTTTACAGAATGGCAATTTACATGTGTACAGGCACAGATGAAACTATACCCAATGGCGTTGTGTACTTGTGGGCAGTATGCTTTCGCCATCTGCGCTTGCTAAATTTTACACACATACTTAGTGTAAGAAATAGTGGTCTAGAGGTTCAAGCAGGGAGTTCTGTGCTCGACTTTAAGCACAATCTCTGCTGCTTTTTGGTTTTATTATAATTACCCTTTTTAAAGGATTGTCTGCCTGAAGGAAGGCAAACAGTTTCCACTCTGCTGCTTATCCATGGAAATATTCCTTTAACATTCCTTGATCACATGACGGTTTAGCACTGAAGGAAAAAGTATTCCCATGCAACACGGATTGATCTGGGACTTTTCTAACATTACTGTTTTTCTACAGAGTGAATAAGAATGGCTGGTGGATTATCTTGCTTTCCTGTCAGGCATTCGCTATTGTGGAGGAAAATTTTCCAAAGTGCTTACAGAGGTTTAGGAGCACAAGTCCCATTAATTTTCAAATCAGCGGGATATGTGCTCCTAAATCCCTGTAGGCACCTCTGAAAATCTCCCCTCCGATCTCCCGTGGCAGTTTCGATTAGAGACTTGGAGATCTTTTCTTTGCGCACACTGACATTAATGGCAAATGTTCACCTCTCTGGAGAGCAGATCCAGCAGTAAACTGGAGATTTAAGGCCAGTTTTTCCAGAGCTTAGCACCCAGCTTTTATTTAGGAGCTAAATGGGTGGACAGCATTTGGAAGCTGCTGGGTGATGAGCACTTTGAAAATCTAATCCTGGTTTTTTTGGGGGTGGCTTACAATACACTGGGGCCAGATTCTGATCAGTTACACCTCTTCGGACCAGCTGTTGCTCCCCCTCTGCCCCATGCAGAGCCTGAGTCCATACACAGTAGTGCCTGGATGGGCACTGGCCTCTGTGCAGTGGGTTGAAGCTGGTGTACCCGCAGGACAGCGGATCTCTGACATCTGACCCTGGTATTCAGTAATGGGCGACTTCTGAGATACGATGGTCCACTGGGTGGATTTGTGTTAAGGAGAGTGTGGTTTTGTAGTCAGTGTCATATGCCATTCAAAGTAGTCCAAATGGCTACAGGTAGCACCACTTCACATTACTATGACAGCCAATTTTCCCCCTCTCGTCATGTGACTATGCAGCAAAGATGAAGTAAAGCAGCCATAACTGCAGGGCAGCTCCACCAACCCTATCTGGCTCAGAAGCTTTTGATCCATTGCTGTGCTTGCTAGCTCCACTTACGAGACGCACAGGGCTGACTTATTTGTTTCCTTTTATTTGCTGCTGAGCTCAACGGAGAATAGAGTTTGAGGAAAGATGGGATAATACAGTGGAAATGAAGCTGAGCTAACAGTCTCTCTTCTTAAGATATGCATACAGGCAAAGTTGGAGGGAAAAGGAAGCTGCAGTAATTGAAGAGGATAGGTTTGCCCTGCCAGTTAAACAGGAACTTTGAATATGCAGGAAACAGGGAGAGACCTGGATTTGTTTTAACAAAAGGAGAAAAGATGTTAGTACTTGAGGAACGGGTTTTAGTTCAGAAAGCAGCTGCCTAGCTCCTTGGTGGTGCAGGATTCAGTGAACATACAACATCTGTGCTCAAATCAAGGAGTTCATCAGCTTTAAAACCCAGAAGGATCTGGGACCCATGTATCCAAGCAGTGTGTCTCTCCCCACTACTCTGTGATGCCTACCAAAATAACAAACACCACACCTCTTGACAATGGTTAAGCTATTGGTGTGCTGAGACCACTGCTTATCATACTGACCAATATTGGCTCAGTTTCCTTGTATTCCTCGGTCTGTATCAGTCTTATCTTTTGAGTAATATTTAGATTGTAAATTATTTGTGGCAGGGACTGTCTTTTGTTCTGTTTGTACAGTACCTAGGTGAGTGGTTCCTAGGTGCTCCAGTAATGCTAACAATAAATAGTACCCCAGCACTGCAGTTAATCTGCTGGGAGACTCTAGCTGTTGGCTTCTCAATTTGAATGGTCCATGATCACCACTGCGGTTCTCAGGGGAGACATCCTGCCTTGTCCATCTTATGTGCTCCCCCTGGTAGGTCTAGTGACTTTAGAGGCATTGACTTGAGATTCCCCTCCCCCCTTGTAGTTTTTAGTCTTCCCAAATGGCATATCCAATGACTGCTTAAAGTTGGAGACTGTAGCACTGACCTGCCCTGACATTAAGTTGTTAGAAGACAAATAACCGGGTACCACCACTAACTTTGGGACAGACTGACTTCAGAGGTCAACTTTGCCATACAGGCCTCTAGAGTACAAAAACCAAAAATGCGATTTGATGCAGCCAGCCTCTGAGACACAGGTCACAGTGTAAGAATGGACAGCATAGGACAACTTGTGTGCAAGCACGGAACCTACAGCTAAGGCTATGCTGTTGTAGCACCATAGCACAGATGCATCCTACAGCAACAGAAGGCATTTTTCCATTACTGTAGGTAATCCATCTCCTTGAGTGGCAGTAGCTAAGTTGATGAAGGAGTTCTGCCATCCAGCTAGCTGCATTTACATTGTGTGTGTGTGCACATGCAAACAGACACACGTGTGTTTAAACACCCTTAGCAATGAAGCTATGTCAATCAAAATGTTTAAGTTAGACCAGGCCCAATTACTCGGCAGGAACAATCCTGCATGGAATGAACCACATGACCTACAGAATGAGGTCTTTCACCTCTCTCTATGATGGACATCTTACCTACTGTTAAGTGTTCTGTAGCATACAAGCCTTGAGGTCATATTCTCTGGTGGCCTGTTACCTTCCTGTACACTGAATCATAGAACACGATTATTTGTGTGTACTCCTGGTCTACGTGCATGGTTTCGATTTGTTTGGGCCAATCCATTGTATATCAATTACTCACCCAGCTCAGTACTGTCTCAAATGTTCACACCTTTAGTCATTAAAGAGAGAAAACAAAAATTTGTGATCACGTCCCTGTCTTGATAGTATCAGACAGCCTGAAGACCTGGAAACTGTTAAACCACAAAACAGATTATGTGAGACCACCTTGAAATTCCTACATTATGCCCTGCAGGAAGAATTCAGTTACATATTGAGTCCCTTAAAAAAAAGCAAAAACCCCAACACTTCTTTCCTGGATGGGAGGAGGATTTTGTTTTAGGTGCTTCTGCTAGGGTAACCAGATGTCCAGATTTTATAGGGACAGTCCTGATTTTGGGGTCTTTTTCTTGTATAGGCTCTTATTACCCCCCACCCCAGTCCTGATTTTTCACACTTGCTGTCTGGTCACCCTAGCTTATGCTGAAGGTCACTAGCTTCTACTTCCAATATATTATTCAGCTTATAGAGGTCTGTGTCACAGAGATCTAGGCTGGGTGTGATCCCTGGTAAACCAGGAGACAAACTGGAACGCAAGCTGAATGGAAGCTTGTTTGTCTATTTAGTTGGTAGCACTTTTCTTTAATAAAGGCTTCTTATGTAAGAGATTGATTCCATGTAGGAGGACCTAGGGACTACTTCTAAGCATATGTCTACAAGGCAGTCATCATGGGGTGTGACTGCAGCACATGTAGGCATACCTGAGCTAGCTTTAATCTAGCTAGTATAGTGAACCTGTGGCACCTCAGGCTTCAAAAGCCAGCCTGGGACCTCCTGTCCTTCCTCAGACAGCTAGCCCCTGGTGGGTACCAAGGTCATCCAGCCCTAGCTTCACTGCTGTTGGTACCCACAAGGGCATTGCTTTAGGGCAAAGGGGGCAGTTGCTCCTGCCAGACTTTTCATGCTCCATTAAGCCTTCTACTTCCCTGCCAGACAAGGGCATTGCTAGTGGGGGGCATGAATGGTTTGGAGGGGCACATTCCAGGGAGGGGCGAGGAGAAGCTGTCCTGTCCCACCAACCCAGTTACAGCTGTGTTCGGTACGTAGCCTGCACGAGCTCACTGGAGTCGCTCTGCCTGCCCAGTGAGTGAGAGCTCAGGGGAAGGAGAGAGGAATGGGAGGCCGCTGGGGATGATCATGGGTGGGACAGGGAGGCAGCATAGGCCACACCTTGCAGGATGAGCACATCTGTAAGTTGACAACTTGGTTCCCTCCCCACTTTCCAGCATTTTTCTGAAAAGATGCCTCTGCTACCTGCACTAGCTAGATTAGAGCTAACTCAGGTATGCCTGGATGTGCTGCATTCACACCCCTCCTCTGCAGTGTAGATGTATCCTAAGCCTTTAGGGTATGTCAGTCTCATTGCCTGTAAGTCTTTGCCCTCCATGCTAGGGTTATGTGGACATCCCTCCCATAGCAATTGGTTTAAGATCACCAATGCATTTCCCTGGCTTCTTGCATGCTGCTGACAGTGTGGTATTCCATCAGGTGGTTACAAATTCTCCCCTCATATTGACAATTATACCACGATAGCTTAGGCCATGTCTACATTAACACTGTAGGTTGCTCAGGGGTGTGACACACCTGCTCTCTGGCTGCTCATTGAGCTGGTTTGATGATGATGGGAGAGCTCTCCCCCATTGGCATATCACAGCTACACAAGGTTTGTAAGTGTAGACATGGTCTCTGATTCAGGAACTAAAATAAGCTATCCCAATATAACTTCATGTCCATACTCAGCCTTTTGTTAGCATAACAAAAAACAAACACAGCTAAACTCACAACCCTAACTGACATACTTATGCTATTAAAATGTTTTAAGTAGAGACCAGTCCTAGGACTGAAGGTGAAGGTTAAAAGATTCAGAGAACGCTTTGTGCCAGAGTCTTGTTCTGAAGGGCACCCGCATAGTCACCAGCGCTTTCATGATGCACAGCTCTTGACAGAGGAGAGATGCAGTGAGGGGTTTGGAGAAGAATATTGGGAGGAAGTAACTAAGACTGACACCTAAAAAGGCAAAAATCCTTGATTGTAGTTTCTTCTACCCATAATTAACCTGCCCTCAAAATTAAGTAGAACATCCACAGTCCATTTTTACAATTTAGGAGAACAAAGCAAGGGAAACTGTGCAAAGAATAGAAAAAAATCATACCGTATGGAAGAGGAAAAAGTAAAAAGGGGAAAACTCTAAAGGTTTGGTCACAAACCCACTCCCATTAAGCCAATCTTGACAGCTCCCAGAGGGGTTTGTATTAGGCTCAATGGAAGTGAACTCTGGGGAGGATTACAGGGGTATGGAGGAGAAGAAGCTCAGTGAGCTATGTGTCTGCAGAAAGGAAAGCAAAATAAAAGGCATTTACAGTATCAGCCACTTCTCCTGCCATCCTGTGCGTCAGAAAGATGGGTCTTGTTTGGAGCAAATGGCAAACTTTTCTGCATTGAAGAGTCACAGAGGTAAGCAAAGGGAAATAAAAAGGAGCAGAAGTGTAGCATTCCTCCTAGAGACATGTAAGTAGTTACAAGCAGCGGTGGTTCTTAAAATGGAATCATTGTACATGGCACTGTTGCCACAGAACAGGAAAACTGGCAAGAGCGTTACAGGAGCTCCCTGCGTGAAGAAGATGGAGACTACAGCTTCCTCATGCCCCTTGTATTTATCAATGATACTTCAAGACCACCCAAAAGAAGGTAGCTACATCCAGGCAAATCTTAATGAGACAGATACAACTCAGGCTGCTAGAGTGAATGAGCTGCTAAAACAGTGGTTCTCAAACCTTTGTCCTGGTGACCCCTTTCACATAGCAAGCCTCTGAGTGCGCCCCCCTTATAAATTAAAATCATATCAAACACCATTATAAATGCTGGAGGCAAAGTGGGGTGTGGGTTGGAGACAGACAGCTCATGACCCCCATGTAATCACCTCATGACCCCGAGGGGTCCCAACCCCAGTTTGAGAACCCCTGTGCTGAGAGAATCAGATGCTGATAATGGACTGTTGGGAGGAGGTGGTAGAAACTGAGGGCCACATTCAGAGCTTACACAAATGGTGATGAAGTTACACATCAGTCATTGGGCATAAGTGGGCCGGATTCATCCTTGCTGGCCCTCTGCTGACTTTATTGGAATTGCACCAAGGATGAATTTGGCTTACTGGGTGTATGTGAACGACTATTGCGTGCCAGGCTTAATAAATCTTTGAGTAAGCGATGGATGTTTCTTAGGAACTTGAAGAAATGGTGAAGCCATTGGTGCAGAAAAGGAACATTGCAGCCTTGCCTTAGGCTTCTAGGGAAGCCATGTCTAGGGCGCTGGGTACTGATCCAGAACCGAAGAAAAGGGGATGTTCCATCTGATCAGAAAGCGAGACCAAAAAAAACCAAAAAAACACACATTCAAAAATGTGCAAAGTGTAAAAGCTTTGTATGTTCAGAATGTGTCACCATTTGCTCAAAGTAGTAGCCATTTACTGCCACTTTGCTGTGATTGTGCCTTTTACATTGTCACCGTGGCGATCTATTTTCATTGTCTAAATGTGGGGTCAGTTAGATCGACACCTGTATACTTTACACGGTATGTACCTTTTTTCCAAGTGTGTTGGATCATGAGGTCAGTGAGACCACAACACAAGTACTGTGTAGGGGGCTTCTGGACCAAGGAAAGTTTTAACTTGTTCATCGTTGTATAGTTCACTGGTTACAATAGTCAATTTTAAATGGATCCCATATGTGTACCCCCCCAATTCTGACATACTGGGGTCCCCAATATGGGAATAGTTGGGTGATATTTGGTCCAATAAGAGAGTTAAACGGGAGCTGGTGGGAGGGGGTTGAGAGAGTTATTTGGGGGTTGGGGAGGTGGGTGGGATGGGTTAGGGCTATGGGAGGAGGGTTGGTTGAGGGCTGACAGCTCCTGGCACTGCCTGGTGGTGCTGGTGACCACAGCTGGCTATGGCTGGCTCCCTCCTTTACAGCCTGTTCCCCTCCCCCATCCCTCGGTCTTGCTAGTACCAGCCTGCAGGCGCAGTTGAGGGCCAGACTCACCGCAGCCATGCTAGGGATGGGGCTAGCTGTCTGGGGCATGGCTGCACTCGGGATGGACTCTGCCTCCAGCACTGCCCGGTGGCTCAGTCCCAGACTGGTCCTGGCACCACTAGAGAGAGGTTCACCTGCTGAGCTGGTGGCTAAGGTCTGGGAAGGCTGAGCCCTTTCTAGCCCAAGACACCCAAGTCTGTTTAGATTTTAAGTTCTTGAGGGTAGGGACTGTCTCTGTGTGAATGTTCAATGTGCAGTACACTGGGGCCCGGATTTCAGCTGTGAACTCTAACTGCTTCTGCGATACAAATAATAACGTTCCAAAGTTTAAATTTAAACTATAAAACCTAGTTTCCTCTTCAGAGAATTTCAGAAACACACTGGAGTCCTGAGGTAGGGTACAGGTTCTCTTTGAAGAAGACACTAATGATGTTGCAATGCCTTTAGTGGTGAGCCGGTTGTTTATGATGAAAAGAAGCCTCACCATAAGGGCATCTTGGAATGAGAGGAGTGTAACCTTACTACCTTTTTAGATTCCTACTTCAAAAGATACCATTCTGTTTTGCTCCTGTGGGGAGCAGACAGCCTGGAACGATACAGGCAGACTTGTATGAATAAGGGTCTCGGTGTCAGACAATGATGAAAAAGGAAGATCATGCTCCATCAACATGCAGACGTAGGTAGCTAAGCGTGGCAAAGAGGACACATCTGTCTCAATTTTTCATCTCTTCAGGTATGGCATTCTAGACCTGGTTTGCAGCGTTAGGCCCAATGAAAACAGCAGGAAGGGTTACAGTAACAGAGAAACGATGTACCGTGATGTTCGCTCACATAGGGCCAGACTGAAAGCCCACTGAAATCAGTGGGACTCTTTGTACTGACGTCAGGGGCTTTGGATAAGGGCCATGGTTTATCCTGAGAGGTTGCCTCCACCTCCATTATACACACCAATGCTGGGTTTGCCTAGTGTGGAAATCCAGTAAAGGGTTAATGAGTTCGGGGAGGAAGAGAAAGGGCCTTGCGTGGGAAGAGGGATGTTCACCTTGGAGGAATGCTTCAGCCCTAGAAGAGGAAATAGCAACAGATTGGAATATTCTGGCACAGATGGGTGTGGCAGTGGTCCAACAGAGTACCACATCTGACAGCTCAGTGATGGAATCAGGATAGCGCATTGCAAAATAAGGGTTTGGACAGACTGGCATGAATCAAACAAGCCTCCAAATGAAGCTCCCAGGGTTGGTTTGTTTTCACGTCTAGTGCAAACTGTGGAGCTGACTGCCTCAATGCTCAACGGTGCGTTGAGATCACAGTGCTAACATTTCTGCAGAAATCTCCACATTTTCCTCCTCAAACAGCTTTGTGTGACAGTGTTCTTCCCTAGATTCTCATCTGGGTCCCATACACACACACACACCTCTGTACTCTGGTTATATGCTGTGGGCCAAAGTTGTCCCCGTGGTCAAGAGCAAGATGCACGGCGCTCTCTCCTCATGTGTCAGACTAGACACTTTGTTCCTTTAAGGTTGTATTCTGCTGCCAGTCTTACTTGCAGTGAGTATTCCCTTACTCCTTGAGTAGTTCTACTGAAATCCATTGGACTAGTTAGTGAGACAAGCACTACTCCATGAAAGGATGGTGGAATCTGGCTTTTGGTAAACAGTGATCAGAACTGGTCCTTACAATCACATGTTGCCTCCCTTATTCACAATGGATCGAACACAGTAAATAGTCCAGTTTCCTTTAGTGGGCCTGCAACACTAGTAGACCAGGTGCCAGTTCATGCCCAGGCTGTAGGCATCAGCTGAGCACTGAAAGTCAGAGCTGGAAACCAGACCAGCTCACTTGTATGTTAGTATTGTTCAAGATAGGTGCTAGACTTGTAAAGATACAAGCGTTTTATAGAGTCTAAATGTAAGTTGCTGCATGCACTGATCTTATGTGTAATGTCTGGATTCCATGCTATAAGGAGACATGCACATTTTGCTTTGTAACTGTAAAAATGCCTGCTCAGGCAGGAGGAGTGGTTCTCTTATCAAGGAGGCCCATCAAAACTGAGGGGGCCTTCATGAAGAATCATGCTACAAAGTCTGGACTAATGGCTCTCACACCCATAAAGGTGCTACTGCAAGGAAGCTGGTCCCATCAGCTTGAATTCTGGGAGAAGGAAATCAAGATAGAAATCACATGATTTTTTTTTGTGGGGACTCTTTGAACTCTCAGGACTGGAGCTAGGAAACAAAAGCAGAGATCCCTAGGGGCAACCTGGGTTAACCCTAAAAGACATTCAGTGCTGACAGATGACTACAACTCTGTCATCTTTGGGAACTATCTTGTAATATATCTTGCCTGCTTTAACCTGTAAATAACTTTTTCCTGGTTAATAAACCTTTAGTTAATTACAGGATTGGCTACAAGTGTTGTCTTTGGTGTGAGATCTAAGGTACAAATTGATCTGGGGTAAGTGACTGGTTTCTTGGGACTGGAAGCAACCTGAACCTTTTGTGACCTTTGGTGTATGTAAGTGACAGTTACTAAATCTGGCTTGTCTGGGTGGCAAGGTAGTCCCCTTGGGCACTCGGTCTGTGACTCCATGTTAAGACTGTTACAGTGCTCCAGGACTTCACACTTGTTACTGGGTTGGGTGAAATCTACTTCTAGAACATACCACCAGTGTGGGGCGTCTGCCCTGAGGTTGGTACTCATGGTTGTGAGCCACACCAGACAGCGTGACATGGACTACTTGCAGAGTAAGGTAGTAAACTGAACTGGAGTAAAGGTAGCAGAGTTTGGCCTTTACTGAATAAGTCTGGCAATCTTAGAAGATGATCTATAACAGGGGTAGGCAACCTATGGCGAGCTGATTTTCAGTGGCACTAACATTGTCCAGGTCCTGGCCACTGGTCCAGGGGGTTCTGCATTTTAATTTAATTTTAAATGAAGTTTCTTAAACGTTTAAAAACCTTATTTACTTGATATACAACAATAGTTTACTTATATATTATAGACTTATAGAAAGAGACTTTCTAAAAACATTAAAATGTATTACTGGCACGCAAAACCTTAAATTAGACTGAATAAATGAAGACTCGACACACCACTTCTGAAAGGTTGCCGACCCCTGATCTATAATTAAGACAGACTATAGTGCTACAGTTTTTTTTCCAAAGTACAATTAAACTGCCCCAAAAGCTAAGCCACCATACATAAACATCCACATATTGTATCGCTTCCTACATTAGTCACCTGGTACAGTCAAGAATTAAAGCGTGTAGTGAACATGTATAATTTCTTAGCATAACATTCAAAGGAAGTGTAACTTATTGATGCATAGATTGAGTTTGTTTCATAGCAGAGTCACATGCTTGAAGGAGATCTAATAAAGGACTGCCTAGGTTTGGAGGGAGAAATCTAGCAAGGCGTGACGTGTCAAAGTTTAATGCAAAGTTAGAATGGGAATGTGTCATAATATTGGGTTATATCGTGAACCTAAAGGACTTAACATTTTAGAGAAAGGTCAGTTAGCATTCTGTGCCAAATGCTCCTGCATCTAGGACAGGGGTGGGCAAACTTTTTGGGCCGAGGGCCACATCTGGGTGGAGAAATTGTATGCAGGGCAGGGGTGCGGGAGGGAGTGCAGGGTGTGGTGTGCAGGAACTGGCTCAGGGCAAGGGATTGGGGCAGAGAAGGGGTGCAGGTGTATGAGGGGCTCAGGGCAGGGTGATGGGGTGCAGAAGGAGTGCAGGGTGCAACAGGGGGCTCAGGGCAGGGAGTTGGGGGGCAGGGTGCAGGAGGGGTTTGGGCTCTGGGGCAGTAGTGGCCTGCACCGGGGCCAGGGCAGGATCCCTGCCCGCCTGCCCTGGCCCCAAGCTGGGCTGGGCAGCAACCAGAACCATGTCCCTGCAAGGCCCCTGGGGTAGGAGGGGTGGGGTGGGGAGCGCACAGGGCTCTGCACGCTGCCCTTGCCATGCCTCCAGATACCTCGACCAAAGCTACCATTGGCCACAGTTCCCCAATCCTGGCTAATGGGAGCTGTGGGGGCGGTGCCTGGAGGCAAGGGGAATGCACAGAGCCACAGGGACATGGTGCCAGCCACTTCTGAGAGCGGTGTGGGCCTGCAGCACCACGGGGGTCAATCCCGGAGGCTGGATCCGGCCCGTGGGCTGTAGTTTGCCCACCCCTGATCTAGCTGGACTGAAGGGAAATGATCCCATACTTGGGACCTTCCTTCCAGATGTCATGGTATCCTCTCACACGGAGGATACCCTTCCAGGGGAAGGAACCCTGGGAAGAGACGGGTAACAGTACTGTAATGGGGGATTGGATTATTAGAAATCCAGATTCTTGGGTTCATGCGACTAGGAGAAATTGCATGGTGAATTGCCTACGGAGTGCAAAGGTTTTAGACTTCAAGACATCTAGACAGCCTGATGTGCAGTGCTGGGGAGCAGCTGGTGGTTGTGATCCATGTAGGTACCACCAACAGGGAAAGTTAGGAGGGAGGTCCTGGAGGCCAAATTTAAGCTGTTAGATAAGAAGTCCAGGACCATCATGGTAGCAATCTCTGAAGTGTTTCCACTGCTATGAGCAGAGCCAGTTAGATAGGCAGAAGCGTAGGGTCTCAATATGTGGATGAGATAGTAAACCTAAATCCCTCCTCTGAACACTAAGAGCTGGGGAACCTTTTGGGAAAGGAGAAGCCTTACAGGAAGGATGGGTTCCACCTAAATCAAATGGAACCAGACTACTGGCATGTAAAATTAAAAAAGGTCAGAGGAGTTTTTAAAGTAGGGGCTGGGAGAAAGCCCACAGGTGCTGAGGAGCATTTGGCTCAGACAGACATCCCTTAGTGGAGGATTTATTAAAGGAGATATGCTATATCCTAGTAAAGAGGAAAGGATAGAAGTTGGTAAGTATAGGTAGGAACTGAAGAGAAACAGTCAAAGAAAAAAGAGTCACATTCAATTACATCACATGAAGGCCCACAACTAAATATAAATTTTATAAGTGCTTGTACACAAATTCTAGCAATCTAAATACTAACAAAGGTGAACTTGATTGCCAGATATTAGATGAGGCTCTTGACATAATGGGCATTACAGAAACTGGGTACAAAATATATAGGAATGACAGGAGGTCACGCTGGTGGGGCAGTAGCGCTGCGTGTCAAAGAAAACATGTAGCCAAAGATAGTAAAAATCTTAAATGAATCAAACTACACCAAAGAATCTCCATGGATAGAAATTCCATTCTTGAATAATGAGAGTATAGCACTAGGAATATACTACTGACCACCTGATCAGGATGGTAATGATAGTTATTTTATAACTACCAGGGACATGAGAGGCTACAAAAACAGAAAACCCAAAACAAGTTGGGGGGTTTCAACTATCCCCATATTGACTGAGTATGTGTCACCTCAGGGTAGGATGCAGAGACACCATTAATGACTGCTTCTTGGAGCAGCTAGTTCTGGAACCTAGAAGGGGAGAGGCAATTCTTGATTTAGTCCTAAGTGGCCCACAGGATCCGATCCAAGAGGTGAATAATATAGCTGAACTACTCGATAACAACATTAATAATGTAATTACATTTAAACATCCCTGTAGGGGAGAAGTCCCCTTTTTGAAGTTAAACGCTACTGTGGAGGGTAATGCCAAAAAAAGGTGGAGGCAAATTAAACAAATTAAAAGGAACAGTCACAAGAGTGAAATGCCGGCAAGCTGCATGGAGACTATTTAAAAAACACCATAGCAGAGGTTCAAACTAAAGGTGTACCACAAATAAAGAAAATAGAGAAAAAAATGCCACCATGGCTAGACAGAGTAGAAGAGGCCATTAGAGACAAAAGACACCCTTTAAAAACTGAAAGGCAAATCCTACTGAGGAAAACAAAGGAGCATAAACTCTGGTAACTTGCGGGTAAAAGTATAATTATGCAGGCCAAAAAAAAAGTTTGAACAACTAGCAAAAGAAACTAAAACAAAAACAAAATGTTGGGTTTTTTTGCTAAATATACCAGAAGCAGGAAGCCTGCGAAACAATCAGCGGGGTGACTGAACAATCAAGGTGCTTGAGGAGCACTCAAGGAAACAAGGACTGTTGCAGAGAAGCTAATGAACGCTTTGCATCGGTCTTCACCATAGAGGACATGAGAGATTTCCCACCTGAGCAGGTATTTTCAGGTCACAAATCTGAGGAACTGTCCCAGATTGAGGTGTCAGAGGAGGTTTTAAAACAACTTGATAAAACAAACAGTACTAAGTCACCAGGACCAGATGGTATTCACGCAAAAGTTCTGAAGGAACTCAAATACAAAATTGCAGAACTACTAACTGTGGTATGAAACCTATTGCTTAAATCAGCATCAGTCATCTGGAACAGGAGGATAGCTAATGCAATGTCAAATTTTGTTAAAAAGGCTCCAGAGGCCATCCTGGCAATTATAGGCCAGTAAGCCTAACTTCAGTATCAGGCAATTGGTTGAAACTATAGTAGAGAACAGAATTATCAGACAAATGGATGAACATGCTATGTTGGGGAAGGGTCAATACAGCTTGTGTAAAGGGAAATCATGCCTCACCAATCTATTAGAGTTCTCTGAGGGTATCAACAAGCATGTGGACAAGAGTGATCAGTATACATGGACTTTTAGAAAGCCTTTGACAGATCCCTCAAAGGCTTTTAAGCAAAGTAAGCAGTCATAGGATAAGAGGGAAGATCTTCTCATAGATCAGTAACTGGTTAAAAGATAGGAAACGAAGGGTTGTAATAAATGGTCAGTTTTCACAGTGGAGAGAGGTGAATAGTGGGGTCCCCCAAGGATCTGGACTGGGACCAGAACTGTGCAACATATTTGTAAATCTGGAAAAAGGGTAAATAGTGAGGTAGCAAAATTTGCAGAGGATACCAAATTACTCAATAGGTAAGTCCAAAACAGACTGTGAAGAGTTACAAAGGGAGCTCAAACTGGGTGACAACGGCAACAAAATGGCAGATGAAATTCAATGCTGATAAATGCAAAATAATGCACATTGGAAAACAATCCCAGCTCTACATACAAAATGATGGGGCCTAAATCTGATGTTACCACTCAACAAAGATCTTGGCATCATCATGGAGAGTTCTCTGGAAACATCTGCTCATTGTGCAGTGGCAGTCAAAAAGCGAACAGATTAGGAACCATTAGGAAAAAGAGATAATACGACAGAAAATATGCCATTATATACATCCATGGTACACCCACACCTTGAGTATTGCACACAGTTCTGGTCACCCCATCTCAAGAAAGATATTAGAATTGAAAGGAGTACGGAGACTGGGGTATGGAGCAGCTTACAGATGAGGAGAGAGTAAAAACACTGAGATTGTCCATCTTAGAAGAGAGGGCTAAGGAGACCTAGGAGAGAGGTGTATAAAATCATGGAGTGGAGAAAGCGAAGAGGGAAGTGTTATTTACATTCACATAACAAGAACCAGGGGTCGTCCAATGAAATCAATAGGCAGCAGTTTTTAAACAAACATAAGGAAATACGACGGCATACAGTGCACAGTCAACCTGTGGAAATCGTTGCCGGGGATGTTGTGAAGCAGGGCTTAATTTGTGCCAGAAATGGCCAGGGCTGGGGCCTGGCACCTCTAGGCTTGGCAGTTAATAGCCCTAGCCCCTCTGGGCTTGCCGCGCCAGTTCTGAAAGTAAACAATTGCTTGAGCCCTGGCACCTCTTTCATTACCAATTAAGCACTGTTGTGAAGGCCAAGAGTATAACTGGGTTCAATAAAGAATTAGATAAGTTCATGGAGGATAGGTCCATCACTGGCTATTAGCAACCCCATGCTCTGGGTGTCCCTAAACCTCTGATTGCGAGAAGCTGGGACTGGACAATAGGGGATGGATCACTTGATAATTGCCCTGTTCTGTTTGTTCCCTCTGAAGCACCTGGCACCAGTCACTGTCAGAAGACAGACACTAGACTAGATGGACCAATGGTCTGGCCCAGTGTGTTCTCAAGCTGGCTTGGAGATGCTGTGTGAAAAGCCTCTTTCATGATATCTTGGCAGTTTTACGTGGATTCCTGGCTGGAACCTAGAATTGTAGAGGCATAAAGAAAACGAAAGGTTGTGTTTTTTTAAAATGATGAACTGAACACTGAGGTTCAAGACAGTCTAAGAGGAGTTTCGTTTGAGTTTTGAACAGAGGTTTGGAGATGGTTCTTCCATTATTCAGACAGTTTAAAATATCAATAAATGTATGTTATGAACAGAACATTTAAATATTACAATTATTTAAACTCTGCTGTTCAGTTGTCTGGATCTTCCAGATTCAGTTCTGTCATGGATTTCTCTGCGATTAATAGAATTAGAGTTTCAGGCATTGAGCACCTTAGAGCAATAGGTGGGTTATTTCCAAAAGCAGTGAGTAATTTTGGGTGCCCAATGCAAGACATCAGGGGCTTGGTTTTTGGGAAGTACTGAGTACCCAGCCTCTGAAACTCAGGCCCCTCTCAGAGATCTCAAGTTGGGTACCCAAGAATTGAGAGACAGTTAAAATTACTAGTGACACTTGAGAATCTTTGTGACAAGCAACATTTGATAAGGGGAAGGAATCAGCAGAAGGGTTTAAAAACGGCCAGTGCAGACCCCTAGTTTAACACTGAATTAGGTTACCTGGTGAAGACAGATGTTTTTAGACTCAATGGGCTGACAAGAAGATACCGAGTCCCAAGGCGAAACGCAGCCTGGGCATAGATAAGTTGAATGCCCACTCACGTCAAGAAGAGTTGACATACTTGCATCGGGGCAAGATTTGACTCCTTCTGTTTAATGGAGTGGTGGGTACCTGAACTCAGGCAGACTGTCTTTTGTTTTCAAAACAGCTACGGGCATGCGATGGTAACACTTTTGAGTGATAGCCCAGGACTGTGTTCTTACGTTTAAAGTGTTTAAGGACTGGGGCGTCATTGTGCTCGGCACTATACAAACAGAGATAGTCCCTGCCCTGAAGTTTACTATATAGAAAAGACAAAAGGTGTGAGGGGAAACAGAAGCCCAGAGATAGGAAGTGGTTTGCCCAAGGTCACACCACAGGTCAATGGAAGAGTTGGAATGAGAATCTGGGTCTTCTGGGCCAGAGTCTCATTCCCAGACCACTACTTTCTGGACTTCTGCAAGTTGTCAGCCTTGCTGGTCAATGCCCATCTTTGTTCAGAGCAACAGGGAGTATGTTCAGATTGTAAACAAACATGTTAGAATGAACAACCCGAGCCTGTGTCTCCTCATTTGTCTTTTCTGTAGACTCAGTCTTCCCTGACTGCTCAAGCCCAAAGAGAGTACAATGAGACTTTAGTGTTGTATTCTCTCCCCCTATTTTTTCCTTCCTTTTTGTGCATTTTGCCTGTGTCAAATGGTCCCTGATTTTGCAGGTTGCTGTTTTATTATAGCCATGCAACTTAAAAAAAGTAGATCTTATACTGATAAAATGGGACACTACTCTATTTACTGGTGCTTAATGCCATCTTCAGCCATGGTTTAAGGCCTATTGATTGCAGTGACTGCTGCTGAGAGGGTACTCCCACTGAAACATCAGTGACTCAGCAGATTTGCACCGTGGAGTTTATTAGTTCAGAATGGGTTGCCATGGGAGTACAAAGGAAGGGAGAAAAGAATGGGGGGAAGGTAGCCTTTGAAGCATTTCTGACTCTTGAAAACACATTTCTAAATGGTAAGCAAGAGTTCCCCCCTCTTCCCTATTGGTGGTACTTAAAAGAGATGGCTCTCCAATTCGGAGTCAGGATGCAGCTTTGCAATGGTTACACTGTGGCATTTCCCTCCCATCACATATCAGTGCACCACAATGAGATCATTAAAAATGGCAGGGGATTATTTTGTGGCTCTGCACGAGTGCATTGTACAACACAGGTCAGCCTTATAAAGCAGGGAGGTCGTGCACACCCTTATTAAATCCCCCAGAGCCACTGATGCACATTGGGTGTGTAGCTAGCACGGTGGTGAAGCACTAGGGGCGCTAGATGGTTGCCAGGCAATCTGTATTAGAGGGGCTGAGGTTGCACTGTTAATAGAGGGGAGGTAATTGTGCACAGCCCTGTGAGGCTGTAATTTTCCCCACCCATAAGTGCAGAAGCTCATTGCTGGTAACTTCCTTGGTATGCATGCATCTGACGAAGTGGGTATTCACCCACGAAAGCTTATGCTCCAGTACATCTGTTAGTTTACAAGGTGCCACAGGACTCTTTGCCGCTTTCCTTGGTATAAACTTCCAGCTAGACGATTTAAAGAGATGGATTCAACGTGAATAGTTCCGCTGCTACCCTGCATCTGAAATGTGGTGTCAGATCGACTACGCAGGGGGGGGGGGTGGAATTCTGGCCAGACTGTATATAAAGACATGACAGCTGGCAGGGTTTCTATTTTGTATCAGTGCTCACTGCAGATGGAACGTTTCACATGGACTGCAACCATGAGGAGCTGCAGTAACCTATACTAATGTTTTGGGCTCTGCTTGGATTCATGCCATTGTAAGCTCCTTGGGACAGGCACTATCTTTTTGTTCTGGGTTTATACAGCACCTAGCACAAAGGAGCCTTGATCCATGACAGGGCTCTTATGCACTGGAGTAAAGATAGTAACAATACCACCACTGCATCAGTCTGCCCATGGTGATTCTTTATAAGTCTACTTCATATAATGCCATACAAATTGTGCTTTAACTCCCTCCATCACTGCTGCACCACAAGGGCATATTGTTGATCTTTACAAGCATGGTGTAGTAAAATCAATGTAATCTGTGAGGAGACCATAGCACTGATGTGCGTGGTTGCTGCATGCATGTGCTTATGTTTCAAACTTCAATGGAATTTAGGCAACTGCTTTGCTGAAGTCGGGATCTAAATGCTACAGGAACTCAGAGCATGGATACTCAGACTGAGGCTTGGGAGCTGCAAGTGGCTCTTTAATGTGTTCCCTTTGGCTCTGTGCAGCACATATAAGAAGCGTGTGATTTAATTATAAACCAATCTAAGTTAGTAACCAATTGTAGAATGACTTGGTCAGTCATTTTGCCGTGAGAATTATATTCTATAGAAATAAATGAAACAATGAATCCACAGTACTGTGGCTCTTTTGGGTAATGTTGATCGGTAATTTGGCTCCTGAACTACCAAGGTCTCAGTATCACTGCTCTACGGGGACTCCTTTGTCCAAACTACATCCATGGGAAACAATCTTCTAGATCAAACCAAACCTTAGGTGCACTTGGAAATAAGGATGCAACAAGATGACATGCATTTGTTTGTGCCCATTATATCAGAGAAATAATTCAAAAGTTATTCATGCACAAATCAGGACTATCTCAGGGGTACCATCAAGGTCAGAGACTCTAGGCTGTATGTTGTGTAAACTCTACTGTACTTATGTCAGCTTTCACTTGCACATGCTGCTATCTGCAGTGTTTTCTGAGCTTTGCCTGACAAAATGATGCTTAAGAATCTCCCCCTTTTATTCTGAATCTACAGAACATCAGACAAGCAGACTGGTGACAACAGCTTCTAGGCAGACAAAAACAGAGCATTCTTTACATGGGAATAGTATCTGTCTTCAGCAACCTGTCTACTTGAGTTGGGGGCAGGTATTCTTCCTCTTGCACTAGATCTTCAATAATATCTCAGTGTTAATCTCTCACTAGCTAAAAGAATTGAGAGTTTGGGTGTGTTTCAGGTAATTGAGGAAGTATGGTCCAGTGGCTAGAGCACTGAGACCTGGTTTCAATTCCCTGCTCCACCACAAACTTCCTGTGTGACCTTGGGCAAGTCACTTAGCCTCTGCGTGCCTCAGTTCCCCATCTCTAATATGGGAGACAGTAGCACTGCCCTGCATCACAGGGGTGTTGCAAAGATAGCTACATGAAAGATAGTGAGGTGCTCTGATACTATAGTGACTGGTACCTTAGGTACATAATTATCCAAACTATTTACTGTGTGGGTCCAGAAAAACCAGGCTGGAAAGCTCACAGGAACAGGTTTCATGTGAGATTTCTGGCACCCACATCTAGTTATGGTTAGAAATTCAACAAGTACAGGCTCTCTCAAGGTAGTTTGCACTTCAGTTTCTGGTCCCAGCAGAATGCTAGGCATGAACAAAAACCATACCCAGTCATTTCAGAATCAGAATGTCCTATTATGGCTTCTTCTAGAAATGGGTGAAGAGGTTCTAGATTGCTTTGAGACAGTTCAGCTACCTCTAATCCTAACATGCAATGCAGTCATTCCTCTGGCATTACAGGGTCAAAGCTCCTTCTGAAATCAAGGGAGCCATTTTACTTAGCCCTTACTTAGTAGTAGTTTACTCAGGCAAATCCCACACCAGGGTCAAGGAAAAGCAAAAACAGTCTGCACAACTGTATCCAGTATCTCTTCCTTTCAATCCCATGACTGTTTTAAAATCTGAAATTTTAATTACTGTACAGATTGTTCCAGAACTATTTTAAATTTGACATGTCAGAAAGCAGCTTTAGAACTTGCATTTTAAGTTGAATCTTAACCATTTTAGAACTTGAGCCCTCATCTGTGCATGCTCAAAACCCACCCCTCCCCATGGAGATCATGTGTACAAAAGCTTATCAGATTTTTCAGAAGTAAACAAATGCCCTTTTAACTATCTCATGTTAACACTTCTATCCCCTTACCCATTTTTATTGTTGTGTCCATTATCCCTTTTTAAATCTGATGCCCAAAACATACTTCCTTATCTCTTTTCTATCAGGGATCTGACACTGGTCATATAAATAGATTGCTAAGAGCACATCTACATGGGAAAGCTTTACCAACTGTATATAAAACTGTTCTAACTGCTCATGTAGGCACTCACTCTAGAATAAGAGTGGGGGTTTCTCAATGTCGCATAAACCCCTTCCAACGTGACCTACACTGAACCAGAAAAGGGCCCTCATACTAGAGTTAAGAATGTCCACACAGGAAGCTAGAGCGGTTTTATTTCACGCCTTCACTTTTAGAACTTTCTTGTGAGACCACCCTGTAAGGTTGTGAGTTGCTTGGGTCCTGATCCAGCAAAGACTCAGGCATGTGCTTAACTTTACACATATTAATTGATCCATTAGGTAAAATCCTGGCCCCAATGAAGTCAATGGCAATACTCCCATTGAGTTCACTTATTAAGTTCAATGAGGCTATTGACATGTGCAAAACTGAGCACATATGTTGGCAGGATTGGAGCTGTAGGTTGTAAATGCTTAAAAGGAGGTTCTGTGTCTTCCTATATGTTTATACAGTGCCTAACATGTCGTGGGCACTAATGCCATTAACAAACAAAATGATGGCCCTCATCTCTCCCTTTCCAGGGCTCTGGGACTTGAAGATTCCTGCGGGGACAGGGACCCCAAAGTCCCAGAGAGTCTGGGGAAGAATCAGCCAGCTGGACTGACCTAGCTCACCTTCTCCCCACAGGACTCACTGCCCCCAGTAAACCCAAGGCTCTCCTCCAACTTACCTTATTGTTGTCCTTGAGAAGGCCAAGAGTTCCCCCATGCCCTACTGCATGCTGGGATTTACCTCAGCCTCTTTGATGTTTAAAGGGCCAGTGGCAGCAACAGGACCTGCTACCGAGTTTCCGACAGGATGTCAGGGTAGGCAGGCCAGTCCTCCCAGAAAGAACACTTATGAGATTTGGGGAAGAGGGGGCCTACCTTGAGGCATCATACTGAAGAAATAAAATGGACTATCTGGTCACACCTCATGATCTGGGAGGAGGTCAGCCAGCCACATGCTGAAGGTAGGGTGACCAGATGTCCCGATTTTATAGGGACAGTCCCGATATTTGGGGCTTTCTTATATAGGCTCATATTACCCCCTTTGTCCTGATTTTTCACACTTGTTATCTGGTCACCCTAGCTGAGGGCGAGAAAGGGAGACGGTAAGAAGCCAATGGACTTGTCTTCAAAAGACAACTAAAGATAAGAGCTGCTTAGGGGTGGGGCTGGGGGAGAGATCAATGCTTAGGGCCGATTGTGTGAAGGGGGGTGGTTCTTAAAAGCTTAACTGGATCAGAAGAAACCTGTACTCATAGATCCAAATATCATGCCCCTGCCTACGGAGATCACTGGACTCTGAGGCATTCACCCATCCCTACTGCCAGCACCAGCTAGAACCAGGAATGGGAATGTAAAGTTTGCCATACTAGATGAAGTCATTGGTCAGTGTAGTCTGCTATCCGGCCACTGGGAGTGGCCAGTGCTTAATGTTTCTACAGAAGGGGAATCTTCTTCCCCACATAATGCAGCCAGCTAACTTGTTCAATGCTGGCAAATTCCTTCCCGTCCTTTCCTAGTGTGAGACTGGTTAAACTGAAGTGTGAGGTTTGAACAGCCTTGCAATAGTATCCTAGAGTGTCCAAGCTTCCTCATTTATCTCCACCAAACACACCCAAATCCTGTTCTGCAATGCTCCTGCTATTCCGCAACGGGATTTCTTGGCAGGGAAAGCACCAGTTTTCCTGAACTGGGCTGTAACATTTGTGAAGTGTGGACAAATCGTTCAGTCCAGAATAGGATGAGGCCAGTAGGCTCACTTCATTTGTGACCCAAGATGTGACTACTTGGATTTTTTTATAGCTCTCTACAGGCATTAGCCAATCCTCACATTAACTGCAGAGGGGGAGGAGCCCCACATCTTTTCAACAGATGGGGAAATTGAGGTGGGACATTTAAGTGACTTGTCCATGGCAACAGTGGAGCATCTCAGAGGTGGGATTAGAACTAAGGGGTTCCTGGTTAAAAGTCTTATGCTTGTCTTGCTAGGATATGTCTGGCTGCTCCCAGCTCTCCAGGAGTGAAAGGCTAATTCATTCAGAAAACATACAACAAAGTAATGGCTTAGTACAACTGGTTTGTTTTTATCCCTCCACCCCACCTACTAGTAAACCCACTTTATAGTCAAAACTCAAACAGTCTCACTTTGGCGTCCACAGCAGAGGTGAAAATGAGAAGGTTGAAGAGTCACTGAGGGAAAAACCTTGCTAACCCTGAGCCTGGCTGCCCCGTGGAAGAGGTCTCAACGTTCTCTAGGCGTTGTGTGTGAAATGAAGTCACATGCTGCTGCCTCTCCAGACGGGACAGCGCTCTGGGGAGGCTAGTCTCAGCAACAGCAATGGCTGATGCAGCACAGTGTGAGATGTGACAATCCCCCACTCTCCCATCTGCTCACTCATGACATGATTCAGCTTCTATCCAGGATGATTAAATCATTCCCACTCACTACAGTGGGAGTTGGATCAGACCCTCAACTCTTAGTGCCGGGGCTAGCTGAGCTCCCTCCTTCCCATTCCAAAGCGGTGTCTGTGTGCAGCTTGGAGTAGCAGCATGCAGGCATGCATGTGTGAGGGCAAAGAAGGGGGCAGAAGCCGAGAATAGAAGCAGGAGAGGTGGACGAATGGAGGGAATTGGTACTTGAAGAGGGTGTGTGCGCAGCTGGGCAGTTAGTTCCACATTACCATGCAGAGAGCTGAGTTAGCATCTTGGGTTTAGCCCCTGGGCTAAGGATGCTGTATGGACAGCATGCTCAGTAGCCCCCACCCCAAACTAGGAGCCCCACTCGGCTGGTTTCCAAAGATTTCCCTTCTTGTCAGCAGGCCAAGGAAGGTACCACAACAACATCAGTCCTACAGGGAGGGGTGTTAGTGACAAGAACTCTCCCTCCCCCCATAATTCAGGGCCTAGCCTAATCCAATTCATTCTGGGGTTTGCTCCTGCTCAAAGCAGGGGGTTGGACTAGATGATCTCCTGGGGTCCCTTCCAACCCTACTCTTCTATTATTCTATGATTTGAGAGCACTGCTCCCCATTGCTGCCCTAAAAGGTGTGACACACCACATGCTAAAGAGCTGCTGGTCTCTTAAAGCTCAGCAGTGAGAAGTTTAATTCCTAGATATTCAGGGTTTTATAAAGAGGGGTTTATACTGGCCTCTGTTGTGTTGGTGACTCCTGGCAGAAAAAGTCCTCCCTCAGAGAAAGTGCTTTGGAAAACGATAGCAGAAGCTGGGGGGATGGGGTGGGGTTGGCATAGCTATTTTCATCACAGTGCATTGTGAGATTACTGCTTACGTAACACGCCACAGGCCCGGGGAAGCACCTACAAATATTCCGCCATTTTTGTTCCAGTGCGGTTAAATTCGTAGGCAGCCTTCTTGCAGGCCTAAATCCTATAGAGCGTAATGAGGATGACACTAAGGGTGCTCTAAAAAGGCCATAGAGCACGGAGGAGGAGAGCCTCTCCAGCATGGTGTTAATCCTTTGTATGGGTTCAATCCTGTAAGGTGCCAAGCACTCCAGCCCCAGTCCTGCAAACCCTTGTACACATACTTACCTTTAAGCATGCGCTTAGCACTCAGCATCTTACAGGAGCAAGCCCTATAGGATGGATATAAGCCCCAATTTAGCATATTACTTTAGCACTTCAAAGTTAAGTACAAGTAGTCTCACATGACTACCCACGTGCTTAAAAAGTTAAGCACATGGCTAAATACTTTGCTGGATCGGGGAATGTATTTCCTCCCATTTTATGGGAGGATTCAATAACCCATACAAAGGTTATCAGTTTCCATTAATGTTTCTGACATTTCAGTAAGGATTTGTCTTTGGAAATATCCCTTATCCTATAGATGTTGCCTCTAGCCTATTGGTACTCTAGTAAACTTCTGAGATAGCTTGAGAGGCCCTGACATTTAGGGACACTAAAATTGTCAGGCTTCTTATTTTGCTACCCTGTCACCTATTACAAATAACCTTGCAAGTGTACTAGCTTAGGCCTAAACGCTGGAGGCCAGCCCTTTATCAAGCTAATTGCTAAAAACTGTGTTGTACTTCACACTCCCTAGAGCAGGGGTTTTCAAACTGGGGGTCATGAGGTTATTACATGGGGGGGTCACAAGCTGCAGGCTCCACCCCAAATCCTGCTTCATCTCCAGTAATTATAATAGCATTAAAGATTTTTTTAAGTGTTTTTCATTTATAAGGGGGCGGGGGATCACACTCAGAGGCTTGCTGTGTGAAAGGGGCCACCAGTACAAAAATTTGAGAACCGCTGCCCTAGAGAGAACACACAAACACCCGGTGTATTGCAGTGTATGCTATTACAACAGGCCTGTTAATTCAAAGCACAGTAATCATAGAGTCTCTTACCTTCTATGCAGTTCATGCAGTGATTTCTTTTTTTCCAGACCAGCATCTACACAGACCAGTTCCCTCCTTATAAGTAAAGCTTCCCCCCTCTCCAAACACTTCCTTTTAAAGGCTTGCATCCCGAATGCAGACCAGCTGTCAGCCACTCCCTCCAGGACATTCTGCCAAAGTCAGGTGGGGACTTTCCCTCCAATATAGCCCAGTTCTCCTGTCTACCACATTGCTAGGGATGGTGATATACATCCTATCTCAAGAGCATAATACTTCACTTACCCACCAACAAAATGTTACTTGCTCTGAGCAAGTAGAATTTTGCCAGACTCATTTAAATATTAACTTTCTCTCTTATGGGTCTAACTTATGTTCTGGGGCAAATTCTGCCCTTTCATACTTCCCACACAGCCACATTGAGTTCAGGGCGGTTGCACAGAGTATGAGGCCTTGGTCCTGAAAGCACACAGGCACTTAACTTTAAGTAGGTGGGCTGGTGGTGTGATTCTTGCTTATGGCCTCAGAGAACCAGGTTGCAAGCTCTGGCAGTAGAACTGAACACTGTTGGACCTTTAAGGTCAGATGAGATGATCTAATAATGGTTTCTTCTGGTCTTATAATCTATGAAGTTTCCTGTTGACTTTGGATCAGAGCAGACTTTGCTTTTCCTTGTGTTCTTGAATGTGCCATATATTTCAAATGCTCACTAAAGAAAGAATATTTTAAAAGATGCCAATAATCATAGAGACTGAATTTCTTTCCCTATAGCAGTCCTAGTCAGAATGCAACATATAAGCGCATGCAAGGGTGAGATCTACTCTTGGTGGCAGGTTCTGTATTTGCATACATATTTGGACTGTGTCCAGCACCTTGTGAGTCCTAGAAGGATACAAATAATAAATAAAACAATACCAGGATTGCCAACTCCATGTTCAAAAACCATGAGTCAGGCCCCACAAAAATCACAAGTCAGGCTTATAATGATGATTTTAAATAAATAAAAAGTGGAGTTCTTTTAATTTGCCTTCTAGCTTTTATGGTGTTATTATTTATCATTTGTATTATGGTAGGATCTAGGAGCCCCAGTCATAGACCAGGACCCATTGTGCTAGGGGCTGTACAAATGCAGAACAAAAAGCCCCAAGGACCTTACAAACTCAATTAGAATTAATGTTTTCCAGCTTTCCCCTGCAACCCTGATGGCCAGAAACTTAGTCTTTGTTTCAAATGTGAGCTGAGATCCTCCTATAATTACATGACTCCAGGTGCTGAGGCTTTAAGAGACTTGCAACACTGTAATATCACAGTCAGTGAATGATTTCTGTTCTCTCCCCAGTTTAGTGTGAATGGAAACTGATCTGGGTTACTTCTCCTGGTCTACTAATCCCCCAGTGTTTCAAAGGTGATCAATAACAGCTTTTGTAATAGAGGTGTAGAGCGAAATAGCAATAACTGCGTATTTCCAGGGGTGTGTATATCTTACCCCGGATTTCTACACATTTGGCACAGTTAATGCACTTGGTATGTGACTGTAGCATCACTTCTCACCATTCGCCTGGAAATTTAGCTCTAGCCAAAAAAATTGCATAAATTGGTCAGTAGAAGGAAATATTTGCTCTGCTTCACTGATGAGTTGATTAGGATCCTGTCAGCTTCTCCAGTGGTAAAAATGTTACTATTCTTGTACCTCCACAGTGGGCATATTTTATTTGATCTAAAGTTACAGGAAACTTAAGATAATGCAGGTTTTTTTAATTTTAATTGCAAGGAGTTAATAGCAGTAATGTGACAACATTAGAATTATATGCATCGGGCCAGATCCTCAGCTGGTGTAAATCAGGATAGTGCCATTGCAGGCAGTGGAGCGACACTGATTTACCTGAGCTGAGGGTCCGGCCCATTATGGATTCCAAAGGGAGATGAAATCAGGCTTTTTTCTTGTCCTCCTGCATACAAACAATTCCAGAGCCCTTTTTTGTCCAGCAGTACCAGATAGGCTCTCTTCATCAAGCGTCTGATCACTGCAAGCAGCTGAGTTCATTTTTAATAATCCATGTTTTCGTAATTTGGCAATGATGTTTGTGGGGAGAGAAAACTCTAAGGAGCTCACTCTGGGGAGGAGTTTGGAGTCTCTGATCCCGTTTACTGGTACACGTAGTTTTCTAGTTACCGTAGGTACTTGTAGGGTGCCCATCTCTGTAATATCGCAGTGCCTCGCAATCTTTAATATAGCAGGGTAATATTATTATTCTCATTTGCAGATGGGGAATATGGGGGCCAGAGAAGCTATGTGACTTGCCCAAAGTCACACAGGAATTCTGTGGTGGAGCAGGTCTCTGGAGATCCAGGCTTACACCTCTGAGTGTTCAATGAACTCAGATATGAAGCATTTCTTATATCGACAGAGAGAGCACTCAGCGTTTTTTAAACGGGGAAGCTCTTTTCCCCACCCTTTCAGTTGGAAACAATTCTTTCCCCCAAGTTCACAGAAAACTCCCCTTTCCTTTGGAGTGACAAAGTATAATTCTCCATGCCATTTGTTCCTTCTGCCCCGTACGCTGGGGACTCCCATCCCCTAATCTTGGTGCAGTGACATCCTCCCCCACACTTTCCCTTTCAAGCCTCTTCTCCAACCCCCCAGCATCCAGGAAATCTGTCATTGTTAGTCATCTCCACTCCCAACGGCCTGTTAGTTGTCATTAAGCAAAAGATCCTCATTCTGTCATAGGTGAGTCCTCCCCCTGGTCCCCTAAGAGTCCATGTGTCTGAGCTGTATTGTGCTTCTGTTGTGATGACAAACTCCACAGGAAACAGGCTGTGTTTCCACTATCTTCTGTATGGCATGGAGCACGCTATCAACAAATAATACAGAATAATATAATGGAAACATGGACCAATCCTTTGTGGTAGCTGGAAAAGGTACGTGGTTTAGTCTTAAGGGCGGGGGGAATCTCACTGTTCTCATTTCACTTTTCCCTGAAGAACTGCACAGCAGAGAGAACAGAATGTCCAGTGGCACCCAAAATGCTGCTGCGACTCTCATCCGTGTTTTTTCACTCATACCATTACTGGCGGATGATGCTTCCCTTTGTAACGCTAAGAACATCAGGGCCAAGTTACATGGTGTGAAGTACGAAGGGTCCTGATGGAATCAAGGAGTCAGTGGGAGACCTGGGTGTGCAAAGCAACAAAGGGGCGGGCTGTGAGTGTGCAGTAACAGCTCACTAATGGAAGTTGTGCAATCCCACCCTGACGGCAGAGGATATCTTCCATTTTTACAACCAAACCATCTTTAAATCACCTTGAGATCAGTGATGCTCAGATTGAGGCTCGGGAGCCGCAAGTGGCTCTTTAATGTGTCTCCTATGGCTCCTTGCAAAACGTGATATTAAAACAGTGTGAGATTTAATTATTAATTATTAACCAATCAAGATGCTTTTACTATGTTATTAACCAGTTGTAGTTGATAAAATAATACCTGGTCAGTCATTTTGTTGTGAGAATTATATATACATTATACACACACACACTAAATGAAACAATGAATTCCCAGTACTGTGGCTCTTTTGCATAATGTTGATTGCTAATTTGGCTCCTGAACCACTGAGATCTGAGTATCACTACTTTAAATATTCTATTGTATCAGTAGTAACTCATGCTGCAAGCAAGCAAGTTAAACAAATACTTTGCTAACTGTTCTGCTTCCTTCCGGTAATAGATATAAATGAATTACAAGGGTCAGATTGTGGTAACCCTGTTCGTGCGGAATGCACCATGAGTAATCCCACTGAGGTTAATGGGGCTACTCGAGAAGAGTAGCGAGAGTCTAGCCCAAATCAACTCGAAGGTGAAAGCGTTTTTTTTTCTTCTACTTGCTATGAGAGTGAAAAAATGTTACTGTCTTTTTAAGGTGACTTGGAAAGGGGGAAAAATGTGGTTTGTGCTTTTTGCTTGTCTGTTTTTTGGCTTAAAACTTAGTACCCACAGGAGTGCCAAATATTCTTTGGCTGGTTTTGTCAGAGGACTTGTTGGATGACTCAGATATGTGAACTCAGAGATTTCTCAGGCCTTAATTGTAAAGAACATTTCTTATAAATGTTTGTGTTAAACAGGGGTTTGCAAAAACAAGGCGTTTTTAATACAGTGACCAAAAATCACTTTTCTGTCAATCAGATCTAATTTCTTTGATTTCTCAAATGTCCTAAACATACCAGTTCTCCTGACATCCACAGAGACTTCCATGGTAGACCAGATCTAAATGTCTCATGTTAAAAAAACACAGGAAAACCAACTTTATAAAACCTCATATCCAAACCTTTCTGGTCTGTATTATAAAGCACCAACAAGGGACACAAACCCCTTTCCCTCTCCCCCCTCATCCCACCCTTGAAGTTCAGCTTTTATCTATCAGCAGTGACCACAGGGAGCCTGGTAAAGGTCACAACGTCCATTTTATCCCTCAAATGGAAATTGTAATGTGACACTAAGGGACAAATAAACACCTGCAGTGTTGCAAGGCTCATCTTTTCGCCCAGGCACTTGAAAACAGGGGTGGGAGGGCGAGGAAGGCAAGAATTGTAGTTGTAGTGGTGGGGAATAAGAGGGGGGATTACTTTAAATTGCAAGGCTTAGGTGCTGTATTCTAAAGTTATATCAAGGAGGCCGAAAGCATGTGGAGAAGGCACCTCCTGAGCAGTTTTATAAGTCTAAATACATAAAACGTGGTGTTGAGAATAAAACAAGGGGTTGGGTTTTCATCTAAAAATATGGTGGACACTCTCATGGTAAAGGACAGTCTACTGATTTTGACACTGCCCAAGTCCTATTACTGTTTATTCTTGGGACTTAAATATATTGTATGGAGAACTTTCCCTGGTCAGGAAATTGACTTGTGATGTATTGGCTCACTGCTGAAAATCGAGCCTTTATCTTCCACAAACAGGGAAATGCTATGTGATCTTACAACCAATAGGGTCTATGGAGTTTCAGGCAAAGTATCTTGTGAGAAAGAAAAGGGAAAAGGAAAATGACACAATAACAGGCATGATGAGTTAATTCTGTGGTGAAGCATCAAAGAGAAGGAGCAGGAGCAGCGGCAGGGCACAAGAGGGGAGAAAGAAACCACCAAGGTGGGGTTAGTACTTTAATTCTTTTAGTGAGCGAGGCTGCTCCGCTGCAATATGTCCTGGAGATCACAGAGCGTTGTGAAGAGTAGGAGTTAGAGAGAAACACAGCACAAAGACACAGAGGTAGGTGCAGTGGAAAGGCAGATTTATTTACTAGTAATACTGTACAGAGAAAAAAAGAGAGAAGCCACAGTTACAGCCTGGCTGTTGCTGGCAGTGTTCTTGGTTTATTTTTTGTTCTCTCTCTTTTTTTTTTTTTTAAATCTGAAGAAAACATAACAGTCAAAAAAGTACACTTCAGGTTACAAAGTACAGCAGCTATCCCAGCAATTCTAATCCAGTGTTAGCACAACAGTTCCCCCCCCCAAACGAAATGGGATTTTATTTACATTTGCTCACAAAGAAAGTGGGCAACTAAAGCTTTGGGGGGGGGGGAAGGGGGGGAAGCTCATCCACAACCTACATTCACCATAAAAGCTGCATTTGACACAACATTTTCTTGGACCCCTGAAATAATAATTGGCGTGGGGGGAGAGGGGAGAAGCAGGAAACACGGGTTTGTCCTTGTTCTGACCTGGCATTGCTTGTCTGCCCTTAGACGCAGTTATCTCTGAAAAGGAAAAAGCTTTTAAATGGATTTGTGTCCTGCCTCTGCCTATAAGCAGTGCCTGCATCCTTAACTATAAAGCACACGACAAAGTTAGAGCCCTGATTCAGAAAAGCACTTAAGACTTAAGCAGGTGCTGAACTTTAAACACGTCCTTAAGCCCGTCCCTATTCTGCAATGAGCTTAAGCATGTGCTTAAGTCTTAAGCACTCTGCTGAATTGAGATGGTTGCATAGATCTTCTCTGTTGCAAAGCTGACAGCAGTGGTAATCATTTATAGTACTGGTACTTGTTAGAATCAGTGACTGGGTTTGGGAGCAGGGCCTTTCACAAATTGGATCAGTCAGTGATGGATTTTAAGTTCTACTTTTGAGCCTTCCTTTAGACTGACAATATCTGCAGAACTTTCCAAGGCACAGTCCGGGGCCAGATTTTTCCCTGATTTACAGTGGGTGGCATTAATATGTTGACATTCAATACACCAGGGTATTGGTCTGTACCATGCGATTTATGGCATTCTCTATATTAAGAATGAGTAACAATGGCAAGATTTTAATGGTAACCACTGTACCGTTCATGCTTGCACACCCATGGATGTCAAAGGGATTGTATATGTGTAGCTGAGGGCAGAATTTACCCAAATGGCATTTAAGGCTTTGTCTACATTAGCACTTTTGTTGGTAAAACTTTTGTCAGTCAGGGGTGTGAAAAAACTCCCCCCGGACTGACATACGTTTAATTGATAAAAGCGTTGGTGTGGACAGCACTATGCCGGCGGGAGACGCTCTCCTGCCACCATAGCTACTGTCGCTCACTGGGGGTGGTTTAATCTCTCTTGTCGACATAGAGCGGCTACACAGGAGACCTTACTGCAGTGGTACAGCTGTGCCTCTGTAAGGTCTGTAGTGTAGACACAGCCTGATGATGTTGGAAATATCTAAGTACTAGGGATGGGCTCACATCATTTTGTCTTATTCAGGACTCACTTGAACAGCATAGGGGTTGACTTTTCAACTCTTAACTTATTAGGCTCTCACTTTGCTTGGAGGAGACTGTGAACAGAGAAGGGGGCAGGGAAGAGGAGGAACAACGGAGGAGAGTGACAGACAGAGAGAGTGGGAAAAAAAGAGCAGAGATAGTGAGGGGAAATAGTCTAATGGAAAATCCCCAACTCTCTCTCTCTCAATATTTTATATAATGCTTTTGTGTGTATTTTACAGGCCACCATTGTATGGCAGCTTAGCTTTTTAGCTGCGCTCAGGGAGATGAAGGAGTTCTTCTAACTTTGATACATAGCACAGACTTCCTGTCAGCTAGAAGAACATGTCTTAGGTCTCGTCTCTACTAGACAAGTAAACCAGTTTCACTAAATCAATGTAAGAATCAGTCTAGTTAAAGCAGTGCAAATACCTGCAGTAGACAGTTACACCAGTTTAACTCTTGCTTATATCTGTATAACTTAAAGTCCCAATCCTGCAAACATTTATGCAAGTGCTTAAATTTTATTCCTGTGAGGAATCTTATTGAACTAAAGGGGACCGCTTGTGCGCTTGAAGTTATGCCTGTGGGTAAGTCTTTAGGTCTTGGGACCTGTTGGGTAGCTTTTTAGGATCAGGGCCCAAGTCAGTAATTTACCAGTGTAAATTAAATTGATACAGGAAAAGATTAAATTGGTATTAGTGCATCCAAATTGGGGTTTGCACTGGTTTGGATCAATTTTTAAATAGATTTAGTTAAACTGGTTCACTTTCTCATGTAGACAAGATCTTAAAAAATCTGAATCATCCTTTTGTGGGTTTAAGTAGCAGGAAAAGCAGATTTACAAATAAAACCTTCTTGTGCAATTGCAAGAAAGGGTTTAGAAAAGTCTAAATTCTCACAGGCCAGGAAGGCTGCCCGCTCCTGCTAGACAGGTCCCCTCTGAGGGGGACTGGCATAACAGTAAGATTGCTGAACTGCAGACCTTCTTGAACCAAACATGTATCTTGGTAAAAGCTTCTTTTCCAGAAAAGAACAACAAAAATAGGGAACACAGAGGTAGGCTGGGGTGGGGTGAAAACAGAGTTTATCTGGAAACTTGTGTGTTCAGCATTTTTGTCTGTCCTTTCAAATACAAGTGGGATATTTTTAAGATCTGATGCATTCCTCTCAATATATACAAGCTGAATATTATCATACGTTTATATTACATGATGGATTTACACTCTTTTCGGTTTAAATGATAATCCATTCATAGTTTAAAGCTTATAGTTTATAGAATCCATAGTAGACAACTTTCTGGTTTACGTACAACACTTAAAGTCTAACACTGTGTCTTTTATTGAGTTCCATTGCCAGTGACGGATCATTGAAACTCAGTGCTAAAAGTTATGACTGACACCAAAATATCTGACAGGCATAGTCTGAGCAACTCCTGAATTTGTCGTTATATAGAGACAACTCGTCAAAATTTATGGGATTTTGAAAATTCAATATTCAAAAAACAAATGGGAAAAATCAATATTTTTCTGAATGATTTCCCCCCAATTTTCGTGGTCAACGTTTTTCAAGTTTTTGACATTTGGTAAATGTCAAATTTGGTAAAATGGGGAAAAATTGAAAAAAAATCACATCTTTTTTGCCCTTTTCTCACTCTTTAATAACAGGTAGTTATTAACTGCTATGAGGGCTCACCAGACACAAAATATGAGGTTGTAAAACATCTCTTTAATCTAGTTGTCGAAGACCTGGGGTCAAATTTGTCTATGGTATAAGTTTATTGACTTCATTGGGTTTATAACAGTCCCATAATATTTACTAGATTCTACCCAACATTTCTCTTAAAAAGAATTGTGGACCTGCTTTCAGATCTAAGGGTGAGGTTTTCTCTACAAAAGATCCCAAGAAGGATTATCATGAAAAAAATTCCAAGAGACTCTGTATCATGGGTGTGACCATATTCTGAAATTCAATCCCCATTCAGGATCTGTATTTCCTTATAAAAATATGATTCCTTAAAAAAATACACAAATGTAAAATACTACATTTTCTATTATATTGTCTGTTATTTTCAGAATATGCAACTTGAATGTTAGACTAAATGAAGTGGTAATGCACCCCTCATTAAGAACCCTTCATTTCGCAAGCACCTTTGTATGTGCTCCCACCAAGTCACTTGCTCACAGTTTATTTTTCTTTTCAGTATTGGGATAACCTCTGAGCCATTGGTTAACTTGGATAGAATGGGGAGAAACTGTCTGAAGAGTCTTCAGTAAAGTTCCAGCAGGTGCTAGCTCAACATTACAAGTGCAATGGTCGCAATGTCATACAGCGCTACTGAATCAGGACCTGATCCTACGGGATGGTGAGGGCCAGTTTTTGTCAATGGGAGTTGTACCACACAACACATCTCAGGATCACACCATCAATGCAATGCATAAAACTGGAGTGAGTACACAAATAATGCCCAAACTACACCCTGTGGTAATCTTTTAGGCCCTGAGCCTGAAAACACTTACGCACGTAAGTAATTTTACTACTGCAAGGAGTTCCATTGATTAAAAGGGGACTCCTCATGGAAAAGTTAAGTGCATGCCTGTATGTTTTCAGGATTGGGGCCTTATATTGCACCTCTATGGACTGGACTCCAGTCACTTAATTGAGAAGGGCTTGTATACTCTAATAGGGCTATGGGGATTGAAAGATAATGTTGTGTTTTATACAGCTTTGGAATACAGCCTGCAATGTTGGGAAAAAACCAAAAAGAAGAAGAAAAATTAAAAGAGTGCTAAGGCAAACTGTCAAATGGCACATCTTGCCTCTTTTGTCATTCATTTAGATAACATCACAAAGGCAGACCAGAAGAGTTCTGTAAACATATAGCATACAGTACATCAGCCACAGGAAATAAAAAAAGAAAACAACCCTGTAATTCTTTCCTTTCTGTATTGATGTCCTTATAATTAAAGGAATTGCCTGGCCACTAAGAATAATGTGTTCCATGATTTTGTATGTTTTTTCTTCGTTTTTAAAAAAAGTTGCAGTGATTTGCCAGACAATAGTCCCTTGATGAAAACTAGGCATGACATGAAAAGTAAATCTGTAGAAATTTAGAAAATATAAAATATAAAAGAGTTTCACAGGCGATTTTTTTGTTTGTTGGTTTTGTCTTTTTTCTCAGCCTAGGAAAAGACACACTGGAAAGTTAGTATGGTTTTTTGTTTTTCTTACAAAAGTTAAGGCAAACAGTTTATTGTGGCAAAATGTTGTCACAGAACCATTTCCAACACTGTTTGTTTGTTTGTAAATATCTTTTCGTGCTGAAATTGAAAATGAACACAAGCTTCTTAAGTTAACCAGAGACAGGGAGCTTGTTTAAAACAAAACAGAAAACTCCCATCATGATCCTTATGAAGTCTCAAGATGAAATATATCTCTGCTTCTTTCATAAAGTGGACCCTTTGCTCTGTGTCTGATTGTGCACATATTTCCGCAGGCTACAGAATATCTAGGGGTGGAGGGAAATAAACCTCGTCTGAAGCTCGAAGAAGCCATGGAAACCCTATTTACATTCATTAGCCTATGTTAACGTGTTTTACTTCTCAATATAGGCTGCAGTTTAATGAAAAGAGCTTAAAATGAAAAATCTAACATCCAGATGATGTTGTGAGATTTGCTAAATAAGACAATGCTAAGAACTAAAAATATTAGGGCCAGCTGGGGTAAATCGGTATAGCTGAAGATCTGGCCCTATGAGTTTAGAGGGAACATTTTTTTCTCTTTTTCTTTTTTCTTCTTTATTCCCCTCAGACAGGGAACCAGTTTTGGTCCAGAAGTAAAAAACCCTTCTAAATTATCTACAGAAAAGCCATGGCTTTTCTACTTTAACACTGGCCCATTAACCACGATGTCCACACGAATGAATGCAACACAACTGGCTTTTAGGGGCATTAAATATTAGTTGGCAATAACTGAAGAATAGCTTTTTGGCAGTATGAGAAAGAAAAGTCTAAGGCTTGTGCTCTGCTTCTAACCAATAAAGACTCACTTCTCTATTTCTTATATACCTGTAGCTCCCACTGACTATGGACTAGATGACCTCCTGAGGTCCCTTCCAGCCCTGATATTCTAATGATTCTATGTGATTATGACAATGCACTAGACCTGGGGTACATGCATGTCCCAGTGTGTCTGGACTTTCAAGGGAATCACTTCCCAGGTAATGGGCACAGGAGGATCATGTGATGAGGGAGCATGTGACTAAAGATGCCTGCAGGGAGGTATAAGGACAGCCTATATGAGTTCCTAGTGAGACTTGAGAATGATTAGCACCTCTGAAAAATGAAGCTGTAAGGTTTCCAGGACAGAAAAGTTAGCCACCAGTCATGCTGATGTAACCATGGGATCACCACAACTTTTTTTCTGATAAAAATGACCTGTTAATCATGCAAGCTTGATGGAAATCTGGAGTAATACTTTGCAGAATTCCAACAATTCAATTAGGTTATGATCCATGTACTCACTGAGGTTAATGGGCGTCCAACAAACTTTACATCAGGCCTGTGGTATATTCCCAGTACCAGCAGTGAATATGTCAGCTAGTATGATTTCAGCGGGAGTCATGTGTATGTGGCTATCATTTGCTAGTCTCCACTTGCCTTTCACTAAGGGTCAACTGGATAGCTGTGAAAGGTTACGTAACAGGTTTGCCATTAATGGCTAACTGGAATAGCATAAGCAGTCCCTTTTTTTCTTTTCTTTTCCTTTCCTTTCCTTTTTTTTGTATGTCTCATATAATAGCTACCACAAACAAGTGTTTCTTACTGGCACAGAAAGAAAAGAGTTCAGAGCAAGAACTGTTTAATCAGATGTTTAGAACAAATAGTTAATGCAGTAAAAACACCATCCAAGAAAGAGTAGAAATATCATAGAAGCCACCTCAGCCTGGAAAGAGGGGGGGGGGGGGGGTTTGGTCGTTTTTTCTTTTTTCCCCTTCTTTTATTTTGGGGGGAAGTCTCGTAATTTCAAAGATACTTTGACATAATCATCATGATTGAAAATATTTAACCACCAAAAATTATAGGTGCTACTTTTGCTCTCGCTTGTACTGGGGTAAATCAGGAGTAGCTCCCCTGAAGTCAATGGAGTTACACTGGTGTAAAACCAGTGAAAGTTAGGTCAGAATCAGGGCCATGGTCTTGCCATGAAAAAGTTGACTTCTTTTCCACTGTAGAGAGTGGAATCTAAAAGCCAAGACTTTTCGAACCAATTAGTGATTTTGGATGCATCAGTGTTTTCAATTCTCTATTTGAGATGCTTGAGAAGGGTCTGAATTTTCAGAGGGCAGGTGAACAGTTTTTGAAAATCAAGCTGCTTTAAGGGGCCTCAAATAGAGCACACGCACCCCGCCCCCCAAAAATGAGGCATCCAAAATCACTAGACACTTTTGGAAATCTTGGCCTAATCAACATAATCCTTCCTTCTGAAATATCTACTCAAGTAAAGCTCCAATGTATTTCCATGGGAACCTTGCCTGAGTATGGACGGTTGATTGGGTCCTAGGTCTGTACAAGTATAGGTTTACTTTGATTATACGTATCGAGAAATGCTTCTTTGAAAGGAAGTACGAAGTGAGAACCCGCACTTTCTCCCATTGAGGTCCACGGGTGCTTTGCCACTGACTTCACTGGGAGCAAGATCAGACAGTAAAATGTTTCATGTTCGAAGGAAACATAAAAATAGTATCTCTCATATGCCGGTGATCAGCTGAAAAATCTCATAAATAAACATAGGAAGAGTTACTGAAAGGCAAGTAATTAAATCAGTAACTACATTTCACTTGTGGTGACAGCTGGATGTTTTTGATGTCAAGGTAATTTCCACTGTAATTTAAGGAGATAAAGTAGATGCACAATACTGTAATCTGGAAGATTTACATAAGGCAAAATCATCATTTGTGATTTGGTAGAAAGAATAATTAAGGTCCACTTTTGGTTTTACCAATAAGCAGAAATAGCCTATGGCATCTTTTGACACCACAAAGTGAACTCCAAAGTTAATATAAAACAAAATTATGCAAACATTTTGAGAAGGTGTGTCTGAGTTTTAGCAAATTAAAATGATAAAATGATCTATGGCTCCTTCCACCCCCCCAAAAAAATCTATAAAATAATGTTAAAATATGATTTTTTTAAGGCTCTCATACCTGGCTACTGTGAAATTCAGACTCCCACAAAACACCGGGAATCTGATCAAACCTGCCGGATATATAAAGTAAAATATAAAAAGTGTTCTCTTTATATATATATTTATATAAAATCAAATAAATATGAAAGCATTTGTTCACTTTCCCATTTCTCTCTCACTCTAAAAACTAAAAAACAAACAGTATGTTTGGTGGGAAAATAATATTTGTGTGTGCATCTTCCTAAAGAACTAGAAATCAAAGCAACCCATCTGCAAGGCAATGGAGGCATTCACTTCCAGTTCACAGTATTGCAGTTAGAAGTACAGTGAGGTCTAAGGAAGTGATGGAGCAGGTGCTGCTCAGAACAGGGAAGGAAGAAGCGGTCACATGATCATACAGCACTGACATCGCCTTTTCTTTTGTGTACCTGGGACTGGTTCCATGGGCAGACTTTCTTCTTTCCCCTCTGGAGAGGAGGGCTCTGTTGTGTCAGACACAGGCCTTCCGGAGACCAGTTCGGCTGCATTTCCATCCATGGTAGATACGTCAGTCACGGTCTTCTCGCGCAAGGACTTCTCATCATCTTCATCTATGAGGACCAGTTCTGCCTTGATAGTTTCATCATAGCCCAGCACTTTTTTTGTCTCCTCTTCATCATCGATGTTTTGGTAACCCATAAAAATCATTGTCACTGGTTGATCCATGCTGGCCTCTGGGACTTCATCTCCAGAGATTTTTGCTTGGTGTTGAGGATTCCCAGAATTCCCCTTGCTAGGTGTATGTACCATTTCTAATTTTGCCTCTTTGAAGAGCATTTGTTCCTTCACATGGCTAAGGTTTCCATCTGCTATCACATTCCTGGCTGACACAGTCATTTCATACTCTCCTCTTACACTTGATTGTCCAGCTTTCTGTATAAGTTCACCTACATCCTTTGAGCTTAATTTATGAACTCCATTTTCTACCACTGTGCTTCCAGAGTGAACCTCATAGACTACCTTGGTACCATCATCATAGACTTTGAATCCTCTTTGATGGGTCCCCTCTGGGCCAATAGGCGAGGCAGAGAGAATCTTGGTCTCTCCGGTCTGTTTGTCTTTCTCCACATTAATTTCCATGGCGTACAAAGCTTGAATGAAAACAAGAGAGGAAGTGCATGTTACAACAAAAAAAGCCAGTGAACTGTTAATTGCCAAACAGACAGAGAAAACTACTGTGCCCGTTTCCTATGAAGCTATTTCTAAAGAGCCAAGCATTCTACGTTAGACGTGAGGTGCATACTGCGAACAGAACTGGTTATTACAATACCGTACTTTATGTAACTGGATGCTAGGCATGCCTGCTGTAAACTAGAGATACTCTTCCAACTAAATCTGTGCAGAAGTGGTTCTGGTCAATTAGAAGCGTGAAGATCATTTAGGTTAAGTGGGCTCATGGTGTACTTTTGACAAAATGAGATGACAACATGCAGGTCTACCACAACCTTTCATCTTTGTGCTTGCCTCAGGTTCCAAGAAGAATTGATCTCAAAGCTCCTGACGTTCTCCCGCTCCTACCATCCAGCCCATAAACAGCTGTTAGCAAATTTTGTTTGGGAAGGAATAAAATGCCCCTGACAGCTTGTTTTATTACTGAATATTTACTCCTACAAATGCCTTTCATCCATAGCTCTCAAAGCACTTTACAAAGCTTGGTAGTTATCATTATCCCCTGCTACGCAGATGAGGCACAGATCACATAAATGACACACCCAGCTCACACTGCAGGTCAATGGCAGAACTAAGAACAGAACGCTGATTTCCTGGCTTCCCGTCCAGCCCTCTGTCCACTGGATCAGTAAGAACTTAAGGAAGTAAGGTGTGTTTTTAACGTTTTAATCTTAATGAAAAGTATCTCTCTCTCTCTCTCTCTCTCTCAAAAGCATAGACATACCCAAGCTGATTCTTCTTATGGGCTCCTAAAGATTGTTTTCAAAGGGGAGACAGTATAGGGGTGAACTTGATTTCAAAACTGGACCAAATAAAGATAATAGGTAATAGACGCACCTGAATTCCAGACTAACAAGGAAAACATTCCCCGACATGAAAGAGTTAAGAAAGGTGCAGTAACAACAAGAGCATTGTGATCACCACGCAGTGGGGTAGACAGGCAGCCCGCACACAACTTATCCTTCATTCTAAGATCGTGGTGCAAACTCTAGAGCTCAATTTTCAAGGTACAATTGTAAAGGTCTCTCAGCTTGTCCGAATGTAACTGTCTATTTAAGTGCTCCTTATATAAAGATGAAAACATTTTGTCTCCTTAGAAGGTACGAACACACAATTAATTGCAGTCGCCATGGTGGGAGTTGTCGCCAGCTGTTGTGAAACTTACCACACTGTCTCATGAAAATTCCAATTCAGTGGACCACAACAAAATTATGAGGATTTCTCTTACTAGGGGAGACCGTTACTTATTGGTGAATACAAAAAAAACCCCAACCCCATGTAAATTGTTACACTGTCTATTAGCAGTGCTGCATTTTCTAGGAGGGCTATTCAATACCATCCATATAGATTTTTCTTGAAAATAGTGGTAATATTAAAATTACCCCAGTGAGGTTTCAATTCTCCCTACTCCCTCACCATATTATCAAGCTTATGTGTCGCTTCCTAGGGCCAAACTCTGTCATAAGCATAGGGAGCATATAATATTGTGCATAATGGACCTCTCTGCCTATCTAGAGAAATCCACTTCTGCGTTAAACACTTTTAAGATGCTTGGAGCTATGCACCATGCATCTGAGATTCCAGCCAGCAAAATTCTGAGCAGCCACAGTGAAGGTTTTCGATATCCCTGCTGACTTTAAAAAGTGGGACAGTCCCATTTTATTTGTTTCTATGTACTGATTTACACCTCAGTGCTTGGTCAGTTTTCTCCCACCCTCTTCTTGAGTTCCCCCATGCTTTTGCTCACAAAGACAAGAGCTGAATTTAAGGGGGTGGGGAGGGGCTGCTAGTTCTTGCTCCTGCTACATGGGACCCCTTGAGTCAGGCAATTAGTGGCTCACCAGCCTGCTGCCTTCCAAGTTCACCTTTCTGTCCAGTGCCCAGCAGGTAAGCAAGACATCTGTCTGAAACAGGAATTCCTATAGCTTATTGACAGGAAAAAGCATGACTGCCTGTCTCTACCCGGTTGGTGCCCTTATGAATTGCTAGATTAGCGTGCATGCCAAGGGGACCTGCTGTGGAGTGCACTTCACTGCTTCTCCAAGCAGGAGGAGTGCAGTGTGGTCCTATTCATTTGCCCACAATGTCGTTCAGGGATCATGCCCTGCTGCTTGTGCCATGACTGGATGTGTGGAATAAGAGGCCCCTACAATAGCTTCCTGCACTTGTGTACAAGTACAGCAGAGGGCTGGGCGGCAGTTAGCTCTGAGCATTTAAAGCAGAACCTTGGTTTGTATTCTTTGTTGCTATTTAATTGACTGATTGGTTTTAGAGTCTCCACGTGTATCATTCGGGGTAATACATGACAAGTAGCATGTTTCTGTCGTTTGGGTTGTCCCCATTTTGGGATCTCTGAGACTCGTGTTTCTAAAGTCTCATCTAAATAGTTGTTACTTGAACCTTAAATCCAAGATACAGAGACATTAAGATGATTAAACAAGAGAAGAAGAACCCCACTCTTACTGCACAGGAGCTTGCTTGTTTTTGCCTGTGATTTCTGTGAGGAAGTGTCATCTAGGGGCTAGGGCCTGGGGCTAGGAGTCAGAACCTCAGGGTTCCAGTCCTGGTTCTGCCCTGACTTGGTTTCTGATATCGGGAAAGTCACCCGACCACTCTGAAACACTCAGGCTCCTAGTGACCAAACACTTCAGCCCTCAGTAATGTAAAAGTTGCTGCCATTTTCAAATGGTGTTTCTGTTTAAGCTGTGAGGCAGTTCATATTGTTTAATGCAGACCAGGGGTGTGATTTTTCAAGGTTTCCATCTGCGGAACACCCAAATGAAGTCAATGGGAGTTGCTCCTATGGAACGCTTGAGGACTGGTGCCCGCATCTGTATCTGACCTTGCAGGACTCAGAGGCTCCACACTTTTGGAATAAGGACTCCAGAAATACAAATAAGTACCGACTTGTCCACATGTAGAAAGAGTTGCAAGATGCATCCCTTTGTCCAGATGTCCACTCTTGATGTACAATGATCTCCTAGGCATTTAGGGTCAGAGTTTCAAAACTAGTTGGAAGGAAGGAAGGAACTGTTTTCCCACTGCTCATCTGTGTTAGAAAGTTAACATAGATGTGGTTATACCCTTAAGTATTAAGACACTGACTTGGGAGCTTATTGTCATTGTTAAGTATTGATTTCAGAATGTTACACCTGGGACTCTTACATTAGTTAGCTCTTACTCACAGAAGTAGTGCCAATGACTTGATTAAAATTACTCCTATGAGTAAATGCACATTGATATAAACAAATATTCCACAGTTGGACCCTTTATAAGCAGATCCTTGCTGAAATGTATTGCCATGGGAAAAGCAGAACAGGAGAAATTTGCTAATCTTTGCTTTTGTTAATCTATTTGCGGATGAAATGGGAATCTAGTATAATACCTCCAAAAGTTGTTGAAAAATAAAGCATGTGATTAATTTTTGTCTTTGCAGTTCTTGTCAAACAGCAAAAAGCACGACTTATTAATACGGCTGGAAATTGGTTGATAGTGAAGCGTTGAAAGTACAAAAGTATCTGAAGACGAGAGCCTGCATTACTGTAAGTACACTTTCTGTACAAGTCTAATTACAATGTAACCTGATTTAGTATTTCATAAGAACAACATCCCAGAGTACATCTTATGGAGTACTGTTTCTACCTGTTACATGGCCTTTAAAACATGGCTATCAAGTCTGTCACTTTTTAAAAAGATGTTCTCAACAACCTTTAATCATGCAATAAAACAAAGCTTATGTTAAATAGTCTTTGACTGTATGTGCTGCTTGCCCTATCCGTTAAGCTGTTTCAGTGCATGGAGTCCAGTTATCAAAGAAATACACAAGCAGGCCGAGCTTTTGGGTTATGTTATGGAGGACAGCAGAGATGACTCTTTTCGTGTTTTTGACACAATGGAGCTAGAAACACACAGGCAAATGGGATGTATCAATTTCTGTCTAACGCAGGTCAGATTTAGCACTGGGATGTGCTGTCTGGGCGCCTTGCAAAGAGGAACTCAATCAGATGAAGTGTCCCCATTTGTGGATAGCACCTCAAATCGACACACGCTCTTGCTGCATGAAATAACTGGAATGCCAACGTACAATCTTTCGTTATTGCTACTCTGTGATGGCAATGACGTACCGAGCGGCATGTTGGCATTAATGCATGCAGCATATGGTTTTGAATAGAACAGTATTGAAAATATAAATAAAATCAACATTTAGGATCTTGCTCATGAATTGCTCCAGTTTAGCAATACATTGAGGCTGAAATTCTGTAACCTCAGCCTGAAACCCAAAGGCGTGTAACATCTTTTATTGCCCCCTAAAGACTTAAGCATTGTACTGAAATAAACAGCTTCTTTCTGTTCTGTAAGGTTTTACACACATAGTGGGTTGTGTTTGTGTGTGTCTCATTCATCTCAATGGAAGTTGTGTGGGTGCAGGAAAGGTGTTATTATCATGGCCTAGATTCCATACATTTACATCAGCAGAGATGGAGAGAGAATCAAGCTTATTTAACGCCTCCATTAAAAAGATATCTGCCAAGTGTGCAATGCTGCTTTTTAGGACTCACGAAGTATGTAATATAAATAAATGACTTTGAAATTGCTCGCTGCTGTTCAAAGAGCCTTGACGTATTCACAGAATAAAAATCACGTGGCATTTAAACTATATCTGGGCACCAGTCCCGTTAAGGTTAATATAGATCTATAAATAAACAGAAGTTTGTGTCTACTGGATTGCTAATAGAATACAGATCTCCTTGCGACTTACCAGGTACCCTGCTTGATCCGTCCCACCCAGGAACTGGCTCTGCTGTTCGTGAATAGAGGGTTGGGAGTTCGGGGATCTGGGAGTAAATGTAATTTACTGCATCTGGTGTCAGAGAACAGAAAATACAGTTAGATAATGTTATGAGCCCGAGTGGCTTCATTGCTTAGACAGCAGAGTGTTAACTTATCAACCCAAACAATAGACATCAGAGCTTTGTACTGGATAATTGGATCAAAGTAAACAAAGTGCCAAGTCACAGTCATGTGACTGGTGTTCAGCAGACTAGCTGAGGTAGGAGGGAACATGTCCAGATGACTCAAACTTTGTGTCAGTTGCACACATCAAACTATTTGTCAGGCGCTTCTGGATTTTATCAGGTCAGTGACCTCAACAACAGAATGAACCCCGTGTAATGGGTAGAATAAAGGATGTTTTATAGAGAAATACTCATATAAAATGAAGTTTAAAAACTCTGGAGGTAACTGAGTGATCAAATGGCATGACAGGCCAGCTCCTTTATATCAGTTATTTGGCATATTACTTTTGTGTTTTATAGGTTGGTGAGCTGACATTTGGCTGAAGTTTAACATGTAAGGGAAATACTGTCTCCATGCTGGTTGATCCCATGCTTACTTGACATTCGGTGGGAATAGAATACCTTGCAGTTCCACAGTGCCACCTTTCATCCAAAGCCCTCTCGCCCTGAGTCAATAGGAGCCTAACTTTAAGCATTAACTTTAGTAGAACTACTCACATGCTTACGAATGGGCACATGATTCAGTATCTTGTTGAAAAGGGACTTGAAAGTGGTCAACAAATATTGACTAAGACTCACAACAGCAGTGCTGGGAGGTAGACTAAGGGAAATACTTACCGATTCCTAAATTACACACAGATAGGTTAAGTGACTTGCCCAAGGTCGTGCTACCAGCCATGGTAGAGTCAGGAGCTCTCAGTCTCCTGCTCTAGGAACTTGTTTCCAGGTTAAACACACAAGACAAAGTAATTATTCAAGATGTTTGCATGCTAGGCAGAAGAAGAAAGACTAGATTTTGATTTCTGAAGCAATACTGAAGTATGATCACAAGGAGTATTTCCTTTGGTTTGTTAAATCAACTCCATATTTCCAGGCACAGGTGTTTGCCTCAATCTGCCTATCACTGCATTGATCCCTGGAAATCCTATAGTCTAGTGCAGGGGTGAACACACTTTTTGGCCCGAGGGCCACATCGGCGTTACAAAACTGTATGGAGGGCTGGGGTAGGGAAGGCTGTGCCTCCCCAAACAGCCTGGCCCCCACCCCCTATCCACCCACTCAGAACTCCCGACCCATCCAACCCCCTCTGCTCCTTGTCCCCAGACCACCCCCTCCCGGGACCCTTGCCCCTAACTGCCCCCCAGGACCCCACCCCCATCCAACCCCCCCTGCTCCCTGGGCCCTGACTGCCCCGACCCCTATCCACACCCCCATGCCCTGACAGCCCCCCCCGGGACTCCCACACCTATCCAACCCCTCCGTTCCCCATCCCCTGACCCCCCACCCCCGAACCTCCACCCCATCCAATTGCCCCCTGCTCCCTGTCCCCTGTCCACTCCCCAGGACCCTCTGCCCCTTATCCACCCCCTCACCATGCTGCTCAGAGCAGCAGGAGCTCACAGCCCCGCTGCCCAGCCGGAGCCAGCCACGCCACCTGTGCTGCCCGGCAGGAGTGGCGGGCCAGAGAGCTGGTGGTGCAGTGCACTGAGGCTGCGGGGGAGGGGGAACAGCAGGGTGTGTGCGAGGAAAGTCAGGACCCGTTATCCATGACATGGTGGTAAAAAGGCCGGAGCCTGGTCTACACTAGAGTCTCCACCACTGCTACTATCAGTAAAGCTGCACAAGTGGTGAATTCTAATCCTGGGCGAGTACTATGGATTTGACAGCCTGGAAGTCTTCCTCCATCTCTTGGCTGAGGCACCTTAATTGAGTGAGAAAACTTCCATTGCCACTGCTCATGCTGTATCCGCTGTGGGTGTAAATGGAGGACAGTATTACCTAATGCTGCCAATCCAGCATCTGTCACCACTGCAGAACCCATATTCCTCATGGAAACACATAGATGTGATTTGTACCAAGTGCCTTTGAAAGCAAGGGCTGGGTTTGGGAAATATTCTTTATTTCACACCTCAGTGGGCAAGCGTAAACCTCAGGAACTGGACTTTTTTGTTTTAAATGCATAGCACCTTCTGAAAGCTTTTTTGTTTTGCTGCAATAAGGCCTGAGAGAAACAATTATTTAAGACACAGCTCACTGAGCAATGGACAGTAACAGCTGCTCTCTCTTTTACAAGGTTTCTTGCCTTTGGTGAGACACGGGTACAGTTCCTCTGTGCGGTTATTCTGGGAATCTGCATCAGCACGTTTCTGAAATCTGTCTGCCACACGCAGAACTGCTGGCTCTTTCCACGTGCCAGGACATGAAGCAGTTTGGTCTGGAAGCAATGGAAATCCAATAAATAGTTGTTCAACCAGACTATGGAGGGTCTGGTTGGAACAGAAACTGGGTACCAGGACATCTGCGTTGCATTTCCTTCTCTGACAATAAATCTCTCTCGGGCCTTGGGCGAGTCACTTCATTTCTTTGCTCTGCTTTCCCCATCTTTAAAAAGGGAACAATAATTACCTTAATGATAGGGTGCTATGAAGGTGAGCTAGGTTAAAATGTTTATATTATATGGAATGGATATTAAACACTGTGTGTCAGGGCTTAAGCCAAGCTCTAACTCCCAAAGACAAGGATGAGACCTAATGTGGCAGGCAGATTATCCACATCTGCTACTCTGGGGTTCTTACTCCTTCCTCCGAAGTAGGTGGTGCTGGCCACCATCTGAGATAGACCATAGGAATTGCCCGTGTGGATGGAACCCATGTTCCTAAAACAAACTGAAGATGAAAAGAATGATGTTGTTATAGAATTGCTGCCACCTTACTGTCTGACCTTGGTCACATCCCTCAACCTCTCTCTACCTAGCATTTTACTCAGCATCTTTACAATGGACACAATTGACCTACTTCGCAGGGGTGTTCTGAGGTTTAGTTAATGTTTGTTCAGATAAAAGGTGCTACAGTGCATAAGTGGAAAGATATGAATCCATTTGTTTCTTTAAGTGGATTTGGATATTTTGCTTTCTCCTTTTGGTTTGTTATGACTCTTTAAAACATTCTTAAAATTGGTGCCCTGGCATCGTGGGTTCCTTAAAACAGATTAAATTTTAGGATTATGGCATTTTCCACGCCATCAACCAAATGAATGCTTAGGAAAACATATAGGGCCACATTTCCAAAGAGCTCAGGGCAGATTTTCAAGGGCTCAGTACCCAGAAATAGGTCTAGGCTTGCAAACGAGCTCAGCACTCATGAAGGCACGTAAATTAGGCTAGAGTTACAAAAATGCAGCTCCTATGGATATACCTGTGACTAGATGTTCACATTAGGACCTCCCCAACACCATGAGCGCTTTTGAAAATCTGGCTGCTTATTTTGGTGCCTAAATGCGAGCAGAGCTCTTCTGAAAATTCTGGCCCTGGGGCCCAAAGTCCGTTCACAGTTATACCCGTGCAACCCTCTAGAATTCCATGGAGTAGAACTGGCACACATAGATACATCGAGAGCAACTCCATGCAGCTAGACTGGATAGACACATATGTAATGGAGATCAGAATCTGGTCCACAGGGTGTATATTTATGTCCAGATTCCAAAAGGATTAAAAAATCAAGTTTGGCTGAAAGGCCTGGATTTCATTAAGCTTTGGTTTGGGGCTATAGCTGAGTGACCAATGTTACTGTAAATGTGGCATTCAGACATTTTAATGGGAATGGAGCCAATAAAGAGATTAATAAAAAAAATTCTACAGCTGAAAAGTAATAAACAGGAGGGATGAGCTAAAGATAACAAAAATCCACACTCTGCTCTTTTGAAGATCTCTGTGGCATCTTGCCAATTTGGTTTTAGACCTCTGCCTGTGAACAGGGCAGAGGGAACAGTAATGGAGTCTGCTCTATCTTTTCCAAGCATCTCTATGTGAGGAACACGGTATGAGTCGGGTTTACAGGACTGTCGTTTTGCCAGACAAACTCGGATTCATGTTTAATCCACCCACAGGCTTGTGCCTATGGGCAGGTCTACACTAGAAGCGCTATACTGGTGCACCTGCTTCACTGTAGCACGCCGGGTGAAGATGTTCTATGCCGAAGACAGAGCGTGCGCCTGTCGGCATAATCAACTCCACGAGAGGCAGAAACTGTGTCGGCTGGAGAGTGTCTCCCACTGACATAGCGCTTGAGTGGACAGCACTTAGGTCGCTGTAACTTGCGTCGCTCAGGAGGGTGTCTTTTTCACACCCCTGAGCGAAGTAAGTTAGATCGACTTAAGCGACAGTGTAGACATGCCTTAAATCTATTACATTTTTGCAGGCCATGTTCATTCTTAATCAAACTCCTCTGAAGCCAATGGAATTATGCCAGCAATGAATTTGGCCCAGTGTGTTTCCTTGTCTCTTCATACTTCATGTCCAGTCTAGTAGCATCTTCTCAATCATTCCGTTTATTAACGGTAACTTGCAAAACCCATAGCGTCACTGCCATTGTGCTTACTGTTCTATTGGTTAAGACAACGGCCTGCAATGAGCTTAGAAAAAACATGTACGGCCAAGAGATACTAGGGTCAAGCTCATCCCTGATGTAACTCCAGTTCAAGGAGTCACACCAGATGTGAATATGGTTTATACTTAGTAATTGCTCTCTGTAATCCTAGCCTAACAGAGAGTGATGGAATCACAGTATCCATACAGCCCAGCACTATACTGTGTCGTCGCTGTCCAGTGCGGTTTTGTGCAGGGATAGCTGATGTATTTTGTAGCACATCTCATGACATGTTTAAATGAAAGGCTTGTCAGCTCTTTGTCTGTGATGTGCCACCAGAGCACTGATATGCTGCAAACTGGCTGTAGTGTGAGGAGGTAAGAGTCAGCATGTGACAGGCCTGCTGTCCCCAGCCTAGTCATTGCCATTCTGCTTCCTCTCACTGGGGGATCTGAAGCAGTCAGTCAAAGTGCAGTTACGCTGTGGAAAGTGACCACATGGGAGCGATGTTTATTTGCTTCATTGACGTAGAGTTCAAAAATGGTCATTTAGAAATAAAAATATGACTTTTTCCATCTTCCAATTCAACCTGGCTTCTCTCTGATCCATGAATCATTTTTATATAGTCACTTTTCTGACATCTGAATAAAAAGGAAGATGCTCAACAGCCAGTGTCTCAGATGGAAAAAACATGAGCACAGACCAATTTATTCTCTGGTTTATGGACTCTGCGGCATGGGTCACTTGCCTGGATCCTCTGGGCATATCTCACTTAATCAAGGTCCTGCCAGTTCATGGGCCTCGAGCACTGGAGCACCTCAGCCCCTCTTTTTGTGGCCTGTGGCACACAATAGTTGGGTCTCTTCAGGGCTGTAATACTTGTGTCTGATTTCGGGAGGGCCTAGTGTGGGTGTTGGTGGCCTGTGCTGTACAGGAGATCAGACTAGATGATCTGCTGGTCCCTTCTGGCACTAAACTCTATGACTCCAAGTCCTTCAGGGAGTGTCAGCAATTGACATGAGGGTCATGAGTGCTAGACGGTGCACTCAGATCTTTGCTTTACAGGTTATTCCTTCATTATCCATCAAAGGCTTCCTTGCACTTTCCTCTGAGGGATCTGGGAGCGGTTACGGTCAGAGAGATGGTTGGTCTGCAGCTGTTCAGCTCTTCCCATTTCCTCTGAAAGGTGTTTAAAAATTTACATAACGAGACAGCTCCCTATTGGCTACAAACCCATTTCTTCCTACTGAGATCAGCTATAGTTTATGCTTACTAACTTGTCTCCAGTTCAGACGGCAGAAAGAAAAAAGATTATTAATTTTTGCCAAACACTGATCTTTGTCAAACAATGCCCCCCAATCATCCATGTGGTGGGCTTGCAACATGTACTTTCTCTGGGAGAGCAGAACACAAGAGACTTAACGGTTCATTCAGGATATCATGTATAGGAAGACCTGGTCCTCGCCCTGAAGAATTTATAATCTAATGACAAGTAACAGGTGAAGGGCAGTGGTAGAACACAAGCGAAGCGGTTACGATGATGGTAGGCACACATCTCATCAGCTGTATTTTTGCTCTGATTATCTATTTATATTATAAAAGCTTAGTTTGAGTTTGCATTGGATTTGGAAGTTCCTGTCAACCTCTGCGAAATCCTGCTTCTTGCAAACCTGTGAGGAAAATTAGCCTCAAGATGCAGATAAACTTTAATGAGAGGAGACGGCGCTTTCGGATCCTCGAGAAGCGCCACTAGCGGGGGTGCTCTGATAATGCTGGAAAATACCATGGCCACCATTTTATAACTGGGGTTGCCTACACTGAGACACTTAGGATCAGTTTTACAAAGGCATTTAGGCACATAAAGGTGCAGATAGACACTTTTGTAAATACGATTTGGTACCTAAGTGCCTAACTCCCATTGAAATCAAGCAGAGCTGGGTGCCTAACTCACTTCGGTGCCTTTGAAAACTATCAGCACCTTTGTGCCTAAATACCTTTGACTGTCTGGCCCCAAAATATAAGTCGCCATTTTTTCAAAGGTGCTGAGCACTTGCAACTGCCATTGACTTCGGTACCAGAAAGCAGAAGACCAGGTCCCCTGGTATATAAGTGCCCACCTATGGATGCAGGAGATTAACGGTAAGAACCCATGTTAGAAATGTCTGGCCTAAGTGTATGGTTGTGGCTGGCCCTGCACAGGTACGTGTGGAGGATGGATGGAGTGAGAAAGGGTGCAGAGGGCCCTGCCCCAGCTTGCACAGTGCCTGTCACAATCAGCAGCATTCACCCTAGGAACAAAACATTTGCCTTGCTAGATTGGTCTCTATTCTGGTGTCCCTCCTCTGGCAGTGGCAATTCCAGATGCTTCAGAGCAAGGCCAAACAAAAACAATTGTATAATAAAGTCTTCTAACTGGCAAAGATGTATCCTGCCCTGCAGGTAGAATTCCTTTCGGACACCTGTAGGCAAGATGAAGCCTGACATATGTTAGGATGGCCTCAGGAATGTCTGATCTGGCTCTTACTCTTACAAAAAAATCCTCTCACCACTGACAGCCTATAAATGTTTCCAATAACACAGCATTTAAAGAGGAGGTTACTGATGTAACCTGCATCAGTGAAGGGAGGCCCTTTGATTTAGTTCAGCTGGCAGTCTTCCCCAATGCCTATATTAATTCTTCCTGCTGAGATTACTGGTTCTGTGGATGAAGGGAAAGCAGTGGATGTATTGTTTCTTGACTTTAGCAAAGCTTTTGACACGGTCTCCCACAGTATTCTTGTCAGCAAGTTAAGGAAGTATGGGCTGGATGAATGCACTATAAGGTGGGTAGAAAGCTGGCTAGATTGTCGGGCTCAACGGGTAGTGATCAATGGCTCCATGTCTAGTTGGCAGCCGGTATCAAGTGGAGTGCCCCAAGGGTCGGTCCTGGGGCCGGTTTTGTTCAATATCTTCATAAATGATCTGGAGGATGGTGTGGATTGCACTCTCAGCAAATTTGCGGATGATACTAAACTGGGAGGAGTGGTAGATACGCTGGAGGGGAGGGATAGGATACAGAAGGACCTAGACAAATTGGAGGATTGGGCCAAAAGAAATCTGATGAGGTTCAATAAGGATAAGTGCAGGGTCCTGCACTTAGGACGGAAGAACCCAATGCACAGCTACAGACTAGGGACCGAATGGCTAGGCAGCAGTTCTGCGGAAAAGGACCTAGGGGTGACAGTGGACGAGAAGCTGGATATGAGTCAGCAGTGTGCCCTTGTTGCCAAGAAGGCCAATGGCATTTTGGGATGTATAAGTAGGGGCATAGCGAGCAGATCGAGGGACGTGATCGTTCCCCTCTATTCGACATTGGTGAGGCCTCATCTGGAGTACTGTGTCCAGTTTTGGGCCCCACACTTCAAGAAGGATGTGGATAAATTGGAGAGAGTCCAGCGAAGGGCAACAAAAATGATTAGGGGTCTGGAACACATGAGTTATGAGGAGAGGCTGAGGGAGCTGGGATTGTTTAGCCTGCAGAAGAGAAGAATGAGGGGGGATTTGATAGCTGCTTTCAACTACCTGAAAGGGGGTTCCAAAGAGGATGGCTCTAGACTGTTCTCAGTGGTAGCAGATGACAGAACGAGGAGTAATGGTCTCAAGTTGCAGTGGGGGAGGTTTAGATTGGATATTAGGAAAAACTTTTTCACTAAGAGGGTGGTGAAACACTGGAATGCGTTACCTAGGGAGGTGGTAGAATCTCCTTCCTTAGAGGTTTTTAAGGTCAGGCTTGACAAAGCCCTGGCTGGGATGATTTAACTGGGAATTGGTCCTGCTTCGAGCAGGGGGTTGGACTAGATGACCTTCTGGGGTCCCTTCCAACCCTGATATTCTATGATTCTATGATTCTATGACAAAGGCAGGCTAAAGTTCCTTCTCTATCCCTGCAGCAAAACTTAGATAATTTCTCTGCCTAAAATAGATGGCACCTCTCCCATGGTATTTTTGGTTGAGGAGATCTGAGTGTTTCACTCCTATCTGCCTCATCAATGAGGACCACGTGAACCAACAAGCACTGCCAGGAATACTGGCAGCAGATTGCACGTTAGCACCCATTGTGTAAAAGAAGAAATTACCACTCTTCTCCAGCTGAAATTTACAAGAACCCCTTACTTCAATCCATTCCTCCCCACCAAAAAAAGGCAGCCTTGTGATCTCTTCTGACTCCGAGGGCTTGCCCCACAATCTAGGTTTGGTTGCATTTAAAAATAGGTGGGAAAACCTCCAAATATGTCGATAATACTATTTAAAGACCCATGGTTTGAGTATCCTGTTCTATGTTGAACCTACTCAGAGGCCTTAGAGTGGAGACAGATGGTCTTGACTGACAACTCCCTCCTGTCTGGAATTTCAACCTATCATCTTGCCCATGCCCAGGCTATATAAAAAACACTACTGCCAAAATCATGCCCCTCTGCAGAGGCCAGATCATCCTCTGCCTTAGGGCAGCTTTATACTGCTCCAGCGGTGAAAGGTTGCTTTCAGTACAGTAGATCAAACCCCTGGATGATCTGCCCTGCTTGAGGGGTTTCCCTGCAGAGCTTTGATAGCAGCTTTTACACCTCTCTTCCCATCTCTGCAACTGGAACAAGGGGCATGGCTGGGAGGAAGATGTGGCCATGCTGCCCTATATACTCTGGTACAACCTGAGTGCAATCGGGGACCTTTGAGGCTGTTGGCTCAGTGAACAGGAGCCTCAGGATGGGAGGGGTTCTACAGATGAGCATCTGGCCCAAAATAGCTCTGTTAGGTCCCTCTCCTCCTTTCTGTCAAGCTCAACTTCTAGGCTTTACACAGCTCAAGTCCTGCCTACATCTCTGCCATCAATTCCCACTAGTCTTCTTCTTCCTGCTGCCTATGCTTCTCCCAGGCCTGCTTCCTCCTTTGCCTGATGCTGCAAAGACTTGCTCCTGAGCTTACCTCTGTGGGCTGTGAGTAATCACACTGAGCTCAATGGGACTACTCCCATGAGTAAAGTTAGACAAGGGCATAAGCCTTTCTACAACTGGAGCCTAAATGTCCCTTCTATATTCCCCCGCCCCCCCACCACTCCCGGTCTTCTCATCTTTCCTTCACGCTATCCTGTACGCTGGAAACGCATAGGATGACCTCTTTCTCCTGACTTACATCCTTCCTTAAAAACACGCTTCTTCCGCAGCCTTTGGGTGTAATTTAGCACCTAGGGGCAAGGATGGTGCCTTCATCTGTTTATGTATAGCATATAGTACAGTGATTTATAATTCACAGACTTTAAGGCATGATGGACTATTAGATCACGTCCCCCTCTATTCGACATTGGTGAGGCCTCATCTGGAGTACTGTGTCCAGTTTTGGGCCCCACACTACAAGAAGGATGTGGATAAATTGGAAAGAGTCCAGCGAAGGGTAACAAAAATGATTAGGGGTCTGGAACACATGACTTATGAGGAGAGGCTGAGGGAACTGGAATTGTTTAGTCTGCGGAAGAGAAGAATGAGGGGGGATTTGATAGCTGCTTTCAACTACCTGAGAGGTGGTTCCAGAGAGGATGGTTCTAGACTATTCTCAGTGGTGGAAGAGGACAGGACAAGGAGTAATGGTCTCAAGTTGCAGTGGGGGAGGTTTAGGTTGGATATTAGGAAAAATTTTTTCACTAGGAGGGTGGTGAAACACTGGAATGCATTGCCTAGGGAGGTGGTGGAATCTCCTTCCTTAGAAGTTTTTAAGGTCAGGCTTGACAACGCCCTGGCTGGGATAATTTAATTGGGGATGGGTCCTGCTTTTGAGCAGGGGGTTGGACTAGATGACCTCCTGAGGTCCCTTCCAACCCTGATATTCTATGAGTCTATGATCTTCCACTCTGCTTGCGTAGCACAGGCCTTAATGCTATAATACAGCCCAATAACTTGTGTTTTGCTCAAAACATCCCTTCCAGAATGTCTTCAAATGAAGATGTCAAGAGATGGAGAATCCATCCAGCAATGGTGCCCAGTGAATAATAATAATAAAAAATACTAATGGAGGATACTGGTCTGCTTGGGTATTTTATAGAGCATGGGGATGGATGGGCTGGTTAGGTTAAAGTCAGAACGGAGCAACACAGACTAGCTTTTTTATTATTATTAGTTTACATACTATTGAATCAGAAGCAAAAGAACCAAACTACTACAAGAAAAACTACTCACACTGCTAGTGTTTCTTTTCCAGCTGGGGAAGCTCGTTAGAAAACCTGGTTGCCAAGCAAGTCCAGAGAAGCTTCGGCTGAAGGCTGGAAGTATTTGGTTGAGGTTTGGAGTAGGTTCTTAAGACAGTCTGGTTAGGAATGGAGAAACTGACCTGAAGTACTTACTCATGTTAATTAGGGCCTGATCTTGAGCTTAGGCACCACTGAGAAGTGAAATAACGTGTTTCATTTGGGGACAGCACAGTAGTATAAGCCTTGATGCAAAGCCCACTGATGTCAGTGGGAGTTTTCCCATTTACTTCAGTAGTCTCTGGATCAGTCCCCTACACGCATTACACCGTAAGTCTGAACACAGCCTCAGTGCTCTAATGCAGTGGTTTTCAATCTGGTGTCCACAGACTATGTCTAAGGGGTCTGCGAAGGGTTGTCATTACCATAGAACAGGAGTGTTCAACCTCTGGCCTGTGGACCCCTGGGGGTCTACAGACTATCTAAGATTTCCAAAGGGGTCTGCACCTCCATTTGAAATGTTTTAGGGGTCTGCAAATGAAAATCCCACTGTCCTAATGTGTTAGGACCGTTCCATGCCATCCTCATCTATGGCTGAAGACCAAGAAACTGGGATGTGATTTAGCCAATAGTTGGAGGCCTTAACATTAATCTCAGTGCCCTACATCTGTAAGGGGACTGTTGTCCCCTTACTAACATTCAGTGGGGGTGTTTTGGTCGGCTAGCTCCCACTACTAAAAGAAAGGCGAAGGGGCAATGGGAAATCAGGACCCTGAGACTGACAGTCCCCAGGAACAGTGGGGAGAGGCCAATGCTCCAGGTCAGCCTGATTGACAGGGCAGGTAGGCTAATCAGGGAGTCAGGAGGCCAGGGTGGAGGGTCCCATCCTCTGTGTGAGCTGGAATTGCCGGGGTCAGACAGAGTGGGGCCGAGCTAAGGAGAAAGCAGGGGCCCAAGGTGAGCTGCGGAGCAGAGATGTGCCAGCCACGGGGACCAGAAAAGCAGCCCAGGGAGCAGGTCAGTGCTGGGAGCAGAACTGCAGCAATCAGAGCCAGAGGGGCCAGAGAAGCAGCCCAGGGGGCTGGAGGCAGAGCAGCAGCAGCCGCCATGCTGAGGCAGAGTGGAGGAGCTGGAGCTGGGGCTGGTGCAGTCCGGAGCTGGGTGTGGTGAGCAGCTGGGGAGGGCGAGGGGGACCCTGGGCAGCGGGAGCAGCAAAGGGAGACGCCCCCAGCCAAGAGGCTCTGCAGGCCAGACTTGGAGGGGGATCGTAACCCCGACGGGGCGGGGGCAACGCTGGGAAGAAGGGCCCTGCCATCTAGAGGTCAGGATGCGTGACCACTGTCAGAGCAAGTGTCCAACCCGCAGCATCCCTGCAGCACAGCCAGGGCCTGGGTCTTGTGAGGAACAGGCTGAACTGCCCTGACGTTCCAGAGACGCTGGTGGTGATGTCCCTGTGCCGGGTTACAGGTTTTCCTTTAACCTTTCCCATTTTTTTCTTTATTTTAAAAAACTGATTGCTGTTTAATAAATTGTATTTGCCTTGAAATGTATGTAATGATCAGTGGGTCAGGGAAGCATCCAGTGCAGAGAGAGCACCCCGGGGTGGGGACACCTTAGCCCCTGCCCTAAGTGACCACGACACGACTGGGGGGTCGAGCCCCCCAGGAATCCTGGGCCCCGCCTTGTTGCGGTTATCAGGACTCTGCCAAACAGGAGAGTGGAAGGGGAGCCCTCGAGATCAGGCAGGCCTCTGGGTAAAGGGAGTGGAAGCGAGGACTCAGATCCTTCACTAGACCACTTCACCGGGGTAGCGTATAAGCCAGGAAAGTTCCCCACAATAGTGGGACCATTCCCCCACTTACACATCCTACCAATTCAGTGATGAATAGCAAGAACCAGTCTCTGGAGTGCAAGTTACTGCAGATAAATGATGGAATAAAAAAAACATGCATTATCCACCATTGGTGTTTAGTTCATAAGGGGCTGTCTGGCTAGGTGTGAATTTATAAAGCTTTCAGCTAACTCACAAACCTAAATGAAAAGTTCAGGATTCAGGCACATCATGTGCATTTGGGACATTGAATCTATAAACTAATTATTATGGTAGACACATCCATCAAAGCAATCTTTTCTATTTGTGAGACTTATCACACAGAGAATAAACTTACTCTGGGAAGTAATCTAAATGTAATCAACACAAGTTATTAATCTAAATTAAGAGTAATCATCATTTTATTGAACTGCTTATGAACACTGTGAGAGCACACCACACAAGGGGGAGGGTCTCTACGGTATGTGAAAGGAATTTGCAGCATTTGGTAGCATATGGCAGAGAGGTCAAAGATATAAATATTGTATGATGCCCTGTTGGCTGCATAAGCTATTGCAGGCTTTCCTTTCCCTCGCCTGCATATAGAGCGTGTTGGAAATTTTCTGACGGAATGCTTTTCTCAGAAAATTTGTGGAAACATTCCATGGGACTAGGTCTATTACAATTAAACCTTTGATGGAAACCAGGTTCCAGGAAACCAGGAAACGGAGCAGGGCATGGACGGTCTGGCCAAGTGGTCAGAGCTGGAGTCAGAGGCAGAGTCAGGAACCGAACAGGGTTGGAGGGGACTGGAGCAGAGCAGGCGCAAGGCTGGGAACAAGACAGGCACAGGAGAGATCACAGCCCCTGGCCTTAAGAGCAGGTCTGGTGATGCCCAAACCTTCAATCTCTCTGGTCACGCAATCACAGACATGAAGGTCGCTATCTTAAAACAAAAAAACTTCAAATCCAGACTCCAGCGAGAAACTGCTGAATTGGAATTCATTTGCAAATTGGATACTATTAATTTAGGCTTAAATAGAGACTGGGAGTGGCTAAGTCATTATGCAAGGTAGCCTGTTTCCTCTTGTTTTTTCCTACCCCCCCCCCCCCAGATGTTCTGGTTTAACTTGGATTTAAACTTGGAGAGTGGTCAGTTTAGATGAGCTATTACCAGCAGGAGAGTGAGTTTGTGTGTGTATGGGGGTGGGAGGGATGTGAGAAAACCTGGATTTATGCAGGAAATAGCCCGACTTGATTATGTAAAGAGTTGTCACTTTGGATGGGCTAGCACCAGCAGGAGAGTGAATTTGTGTGGGGGGGTGGAGGGTGAGAAAACCTGGATTTGTGCTGGAAATGGCCCACCTGATGATCACTTTAGATAAGCTATTACCAGCAGGACAGTGGGGTGGGAGGAGGTATTGTTTCATATTCTCTGTGTGTATATAAAGTCTGCTGCAGTTTCCACGGTATACATCTGATGAAGTGAGCTGTAGCTCACGAAAGCTCATGCTCAAATAAATTGGTTAGTCTCTAAGGTGCCACAAGTACTCCTTTTCTTTTTGCAAACCACCTGAGTGACTGAAAGGCAATCAGGGTGTTCAGCTGCAGGACAGCAACCTGGCCCCAGGCTCAGCTGCGGGCCCCGATTCCTGACACCAGGCACTTGACAGAAACTCACCTTGTTTCCTGTCAGCTTGCCTGCCCGCCCACCTGCCTTCCCCAAGCTCTCCTACTCCTCAGCAGCCCAGGCTCCAGGCAGATTGCCAGCTAGGCTGCCATGGAGGCAGGCAGGGCTTCCCGGCTCCTGGGTTCTGCACCAGCCTGACTCCAGCAGGCAGCCAGGGTCCCCCAAGGAGCTGGGCAAAGGGGAGCCCCCGGAGCATGCCGAAAAATTCCATGGAGGGTCTCCTGACACAGAACGTTCCAGTCTCTCTGACCAATTTGTCCCAATTCAGGATGAACATTTTCAAAAACTCTGAAGCTTTTCACAAGAGGGAGATTGCTTTCCAGCCAGCCCTACAGGCACACACTTCATGACCTGGACAGGAGAGGCGGAAGCACCCTAAAAAGGGTGGTGGTGGTGAGGGGGGCAGAGGTGCATGAACCATCTTCTCCCCAATGCCACCTCTTCTCTCCAAGGCCCTGCCCCCAGCTCACTCCTCTCTACGCCCTCCCCCTGTCATTTGTCCTTACAGCCAGTAAAATGTGGGAGGGCCATGGCCCCCGACCCACCCCTGTTTTGCTGCTCCTGGATCTGGAACTTCACAAGCCTCATGGATTCTTTAGAGGCCTAGCCTTTTGCTCACAGCAAGCATGAGTTAATAGATAGGCCCGTATGTGAATTACATATGATTTGGCCATTTGGGGCTCGGTGACATTTTTGTTACACGTTGTCTGAAGGTTTATGTTTATGTGATCTAGCTCCAAATAGCCACTGGGATCAGGGTCTTCTTGATGAAACGTGTTTGTGCGTCAGCTAAGGTTATTTCCAGTCAATGAAATGGTCAAGGATGATGCAGGAGGCAGATGGAAAAGCAATTCTGGGGTGATATTTGAATGGCAAAGTGAAAGGCACATTACACATAGAAAATGTGTAGTGGAGAAAGCGTGGCAGGGAACACTGACCGCATTGGGCTTGGATGGAACAGGGTGCAGAGGAAAAGCTTCTCATATCTACATCAGCACCAATGAAACCCAATCCAGCCCACTTCAGCAGGGCCTGCATAAACCCCACTGCCCTAATTACAACTAGACAGACACACTTCAGGTGGTTTCTTTTGCACACTTTTTAACATCTTAGAATGAGGATCACATACAGTTTGTGTGTTCCTCTGTAAGAAACATCATTCTTGAGTCTGTGCTACCAAAAAATAAAGGTTCTACGGAAAAACACTCTGGAAACAATGGACATAAAGATCAGCCGCCATATTTAAAGTTAACGGAGATTCTCTGGGTTACGCTGATGTCCTAGAGGAGAATTTGTTCTCCCATAAGGTTTTAAGCAAATGTATTGCAAGGCATAGTGTACAGCAGTCGTGCCATTTGTGTGGGTGCCACAGTAATACCAAAGCAACCCCCCCCAGCCACATCTCACAAATCATAAAAACAATAATCCCCACCCTGTATCGCTTAGCAACAAATTGTTACTATGCATCACCAGTTAAAACTGTAGATATAAATAATGGTGCAGAGGCACTTACCACCATCCTGGTGTGAGAAGCTCTGTAAAGACACAAATATGGGGATCAGTTAAGCCTTCATGTGATGTGAAGCCTCCAAGTTTTTCCTCTAGAATTATCTTGTGTTTGCTGTCTGCCTCTTTGAGGCTTATAAAGTGGGAGAGAACTACTGAGCTCTAAGGCTATATGTCTACACACTAATATCAGCAGTGGCTAGGGAATGCATAACTACACGCTGCAGTGAAAAGCAGACTGTGCGTAGCAATATGTGAAAGACTCGAGCAAGGGGGAAGCAGTGGGGAAAAGACTCAGCCTTTCCCAGCTGCCTCTCGCCCTGCCAGAGCCTTTCCTCCACCATCGCAGTCTTTCCCTGCAGTGGGGAAGAGCTCCACCCCCGGGACACCACGCTGCTAAAACCAGCAGTGTAAACAAGGAGCTATGGCTTGGGTGAATAGAGAGTTGTGCGGAGTATGTACTCACATATGTACCCACACCCTGCAGGTGTGACTTTCCTCACCTATGCCATGTGTTGCCAGCTACACTGCTATTCACACCAATGGGGGGGGGCACCTGCGTACATAGTCTACACACTGCCAACAGAAGTGTGAAGAGCAATGTACCTTGAGCTGGGCGGTGAGAGGAGAGGGATACTTAGTGTCATTGACATGACAATACCTGTTGGTCAAGCAATGTTCAAGAGTGTGGAATGTGGTCTGGATCCTCAGCTGGAGGATACCACAATGGAGCGAGCCCAATGAAGGGAAGAATACACACCCAGCTGCTATAGGAGAGATTGTCTATGTACAGGTACACTTCTGGACTGGCTGAGGGGGACACTTTTTATTATCTGGCTGCTGTCTCCTTAAGAGTGGCTGCAGGATTCCTGTACTTTCACTCCAGTGAAATGGAGAGCTCCCCACCTCTCCCCGAACTTCAACGGCACATCCTAAAAAAGCCGATGAAGTCCAGCACTCTTTGCAAAGGCAGGTGAGTAGCAAAATAACCCGCCCTAGATAGGTGGGTTTGAAAGCTCTGGAATTTGTTTGATCTTGCTCAGTCCACATCTTATTAGACTCTCCACAGCTATTCTCCCACCGTGCAAAGGCACATAACACTGCAAAATCTGCTTTCAATCAGTATTACACCATGGCTTCACTCTCTTTGAGACTGAATCTTTTTTTGTACCTTTTGAAAGTCCTCAAAGGATTTCTCTGTCTCCTTTAGTTTCTCCAAGATGATTTGCTCTTTGGCAGATATCTGGGATTCTTCACTTTCTAGCGTCTCTATTTCTTGTTCCAGCCTGGAAGACATGGAAAAACCATCCATCATTTATTGCAGTGGCATACTAGATATCTGAAGGCAGCATCAACCTGGGAAGTGAGCTTTGGCTTCCTAGCTGCAAAGGAATTAATCAGGATCTTAAATAGGTCAGGAGACAGTGGGAGAATTTCAAAATCTTGTTCAAAAATGGTTTTTTGGCATAGTAGGAGGTTAGAGGGAAGACAGGGCTTAGAGCATTTGTGGTATAGAAAGGTCTACGTCAAAAAGATGGGAATTTTGGATATGATCGACTTGTCTCAGAACATTTGTCTGTTAATTTAACACCCCCCCCCCGCCTCCTTCTCCATTTTGGAAATCTCAGTGGGGCAGGTATATAAACATGCAATAATACTTGGAGGAATAAATATCTCCAAATCCTTCCACACCATAAAGGACGGAACTGGAAACAGCTGCTGGAGGCTGGCAGGGCACCAGCCCCATTGATATGATTTCCTGAGCTTGTGTGGTGCTTGTTTCCAGCAGACAGGGCCTTCACTTGGGTAGGATTCTCAGTTTAAACTTTCTATCTTTCCTATTGTCTTTGGATGATAATGGGGGCAGAACCCTATCAGCCTGCAGGTAATACATACCTGCCTAGAAAAGCCCTGGAGAGTGATCCTTAGAGATGCTAAATACCCATAATGCTCATTGATTTCATTGGGAGTTGTGGGCACTCAGCACTCTTCAAAGTAGGGCAAGAATGATTTTATATTATAGCTATATAGGGCCAGATCCCCCACTGGTGTAAGTCAGCCTCACTCCATTGACTTCAGTGGTTTACACCAATGAAGGATCTAGTTCACAATTTTTCTGGACATACCCTAACTTACATACAACATTATCACTATTTCTGCACCATCCATAAAAAAATTAATTGCCATATTGAATGTTTGATTTGAGCAAAAGCCGAAGTCTCAAAACGGGGATGTCTGAAGTTCAGAAAGCCCACTGACTTCAGCGAGAACTATGGCTGTTCAGCACCTCTTATGGATGTAGGAGTCTCACATGAGGCACCCAAACATGAAAATTTGGCTTCTATTTCTTTTCTCGCAGGGCTACAAGACAGACATTATGGCTGAGAATGCGTTACATAGGAGAGTCAGCCCGTCACTGACCAGAGCACTCTTTAGAACACTCCTAACTCAACAAATACACTGGAAATGGACATCAGCAGAACCAGAGTACTAGTCACAAGATGGCTAGCTCCTGTCCCGTCTTTTCCCTTGGCAATGCTCAGTTACCCAGGCATGTTTATACCTCAAAGATGAAGATATATGAATTCCCTTTACCTTGTGGCCTGATGAATTTACACTGCGGAGATGGGTGCACACATATTCATTTTTTTGCGAAGTCAGTCGTTTGCAGCATTCAGTATTACAGAGTCTGTAATGATGTTTGCTGCTAGCCAAATGATTTCAGGTGGCCCGGTAGGTAGGGAAAAAGAAAGTGCATCTGACAAAGCCAGAAAATTGCAGTGGGAGAATTAACTCCTTTCCCCTTTTAAACAAACCAGAACTAGTCAATCTATTATCCCACTGAAGTCAATGGAATAAGATGTTACTCAAGTATGAGTAAGGGTATCTAAATCTGGTCCATAATAATAGAGGGTGGTGTTAAATGCATCATTTCCTGGATACCAGCTCAGATTTCTGGAGAAGAGGTTTGTCATGGTTGATTCAAGCCAGAAGAGAAAGTTTGTTTCAACCACAAAAAAAGCTCTCAGCTTTTGCTTTGATTTTCTTTTATGGCTTAGTGGGCTGTTTGCTGTCTCAGTTTTACTCCGTGATGTCTTTCCCTCCCCCTCCTTCCATTCTCTCCCAAAGTCCCTGCTGCTTTCATGCCAGACTGCCTGCCTGCTGCCCCAGTTAAAAGAACAGTCAGGCCGATGCAACAGTAGATCAACCTCTTTCTGCACATATTGCTCTCGGCTTTCTTTAACCCCTTCTTGATTCTCTTAAGAAGCAGTAAGAGCCACAAGGGGGAAGAAAGAAACTAGGGGAAGCTATCAGGGTAGATCAGGGAGATGAAGGGACATGGATTTTTAGTCTGACGCTAAATAAGTATGCTTGTAACAGCTGCCACAAGTGTAAAATGGCATAACCCCATTAAAGGCAATGGAGATATGCTGATTTGCACCAGCTGAGGATCTAGCCCTAAAACGGGTACTCTGAAGAGCTGGTCCACTCTTGAAAAAAAATCTGTCTGGTCAGCTGAAATGCTGGGCCTCCTGTCCCTGCTCTTCCTCACTATGAACTATCTGAGCAGTGCTGGACGTTCCTGGAATGTCCAGGTAAGATGTACCCCATTTGCTGCCGAACGGAGCAGACGCAGTCAGGGCAGTGACAACGTGTCACGTTCCTTGCAGTACCCAAGACGGTGAGGCACCTCGCTACCACCGGCCCTTAGCGTGAAGAAGTCTAGCCCGTACCTGCCACAGGCAACATGAGCACTTCCCTCCAGGCTTCCACAGGCCTCATTCTCTGACGGGTTAGCGACAGGCTTACTCCAACCCCGAGTCCTCCGAGCATCCCCAATAGTGTCCAGCCCCATCTCCGCTGGGCACTTACAGCATTACCAAACCTGCTGTTCCCAAAGGAACAGTACAGCACAGCTTACTAGTTACACCCAGGAACACAGCTTCTGCGTAACACTCGGCACTTAGGTCGGTTTATAGTGAAAACAAGATGAAGTTTATTTAACGAAGAACAGAGATTCATATGGTTGCAAACGGGTATATGGGAAACAAAGGGTACACATAAAACAAAGTCACAGCACACATTCTAGAGCAGGGGTGGGCAAACTTTTTGGCCTGAGGGTCATATCTGGGTGGGGAAATTGTATGCAGAGCCATGAATGTAGGTCTGGGGCAGGGGGTTGGGGTGTGGGAGGGAGTGTAGGGTGTGTGTGTGGGGGGTGCGGTGTGCAGGAAGGGGCTCATGGCAAGGGGTTGGGGTGCAGGAAGGGTGCAGCAGAGGGCTCAGGGCAGGGGCGCAAGAGGGTGTGGCGTGCAGGAGGGGGCTCAGGGCAGGGGGTTGGGGTGCAGGCTCGAGCGCCTCCGGGGTGGAAGTGGCACGCAGCAGGGCTAAGGCAGGGAGCCTGCCCTGGCCCCGCACCACTCCTGAAAGTGGCCAGTATCTGCAGCAGGGGCTCCTAAGGGTGGGGTGGGGCAGGGAGTGCCGCCACGTGCTGCCCTCGCCTGTGGGTACCACGCCTGAAGCTCCCATTGGCCACGGTTCCCCATTCCCAGCCAATAGGAGCTGGAGGGGGCGGTGCCTGCAGGCGAAGGCAGTGCACAGAGCCCTCTGTCCCCCCTCCCCGAGAGGCTGTAGGAACATGGTGCCGGCCACTTCTGGGAGTGGCACAGGGCCATGGCAGGCAGGGAGTCTGCTTTAGCCCCACTGCGCCAGGCAATCCTGCAGGCTGGATTGAAAGCCCTGACAGGCCCGCAGGCTGTAGTTTGCCTTCCCCTGTTCTAGAGCCTAAACTTAGCTAACAAGGTGCCCTTTTCTCTAATAAGGTACCAGCCACCCCAAAATCCTTCTCACCATGTTTTTCAACCAGGAGAGCTGAGACCCTTCTTTTGTGAGGCCAAGACAGCTCACAGCCTGCCTCCCCTGATGAGGGATAACTGCGGGGGGGGGGGTTCATCTGCACCCCAGATATAGTTCCAAAAGTTCATTGTCTCTACTCCCTAAGAGGATAACCTCTGCTGGATTTGTTTTTCCCTGCAGCGCCCACAACCTATTGATCAGCATTTTGCTCAGGTGGTGAATGGGCATCTATTGTGAACTATACAATACTCACTTTGCATACACAACCAGCCAGAGAGAGAGAAGCATCTCTTCCTGCCTACCTGCCAAGAATATGTGGCTCACTTTTTGGTGACCTGCCTTAACTCCCAGACCTAGAGAACATAATTTTTAGTATATACACACACAGAGAACTCCTCATCTATTTTCCATGCACACGTCCAACAATGAGTATGACCATCAGTGCAACTAGTATGTAGATCCTAGACCCGGGGAACCCTGTAACCCTTGTGCATCCCTGGGCCCTCTGTCAGTTGGTACAAAGAGGTTACTGAATCATGCTATTGAGGGACAACAGCAGCACACAGGTGATCTACCATGTGTGAAGGCCCATGTTAAGTTTCCAGTTTTGTCTGAAATAGTGTTACCTCATTATTTGCGGCATTCTCTATGCTTACTAGAGTGACGTTATGTTACCAAGTTATCTAAGGCAATTAAAAAGATGAAGGGAAATGGGAGAACACGTGTATTTATTTGTAATGTGTGCTTCACTGTATTATGCAGGTGTCGCATACGTTATGAGAAAGCAGTCATTCTGCTACAGAGGACTGCATTCTCTTGCTTAAGCTGCATTTTTAGCTGGTGAAGTATTCTTGAAGAGCCAGTAGCAAAAGGGATAAAGTGTGGGACAAGCCTTGCTTTGCGGTCTGTATTTCTGTGCTAATTCCAAGGCTTTGGAAATGGTGTGCGTGCGCGTGTGTGGTCTGTATTCTTTTTTACTTCATGATACAATGAACACATGCAAACCTGAGTTTAACACTACACACTTACATACCATCTGTGATCTAACTAGAATTACCACAAACTAGAGTACACACACCCCTTTTATACCTCCTGAATAATTTCCTCCTGAATAAATAGGTCTTCACTATCATTTGACACCTGGGAAGGAGACCCTGATAATTTCCTGTTCTTGGCTTCTTTGTAGATTTCAGGCTGGAATTTCAAAGATGACTGCACCTGTAACGCCAGCCAAGTAAGCAACAACACAGCTTGGAATTCTGCAGGGAATACCCGAGTGGGAAAAGGGATAAAGGGATAGGATAAAGGCAGTGTGAAAAACTGACTGGTTAATGTTATTGCCCCTTGGCCTGAGCAGTTTGCCAATATTTGGGGCCTTGCCAGGTTGTTTCCATTAGGAGAAGTCCTATTCCCCTGAACACAGTATGAATCAAACTGGAGGCAGTTTCCTTGTTCAGAAATGTAAGTCAGCTTTTCAAATAAGTACTGTTACCAAGAGAAGCTCTGCCTCCCGGGGCCATTGCTTTTCTTGTTGTCTCCCTGCTATTCGTTTCCTTCCAAACACAGATACAGACTATGCAGCGACACCCAGTCAATGCCCCAGCTCCTGCAACTGCAGTCAGTCTTCAGGAAAACCCCTAGGGCCTCATGGCTTAGCTTCTACTCAGGACTTCCATGATAGTCCAGGCCTTGAAGCATAGAATGTCAGGGTTGGAAGGGACCTCAGGAGTTCATCTAGTCCAACCCCCTGCTCAAAGCAGGACCAGCCCCAATTAGGTCATCCCAGCCAGGGCTTTGTCAAGCCTGACCTTACAAACCTCTAAGGAAGGAGATTCCACCACCTCCCTAGGTAACCCATTCCAGTGCTTCACCACCCTCCTAGTGAAAAAGTTTTTCCTAATATCCAACCTAAGTCTCCCCCACCGCAACTTGAGACCCTTACTCCTTGTTCTGTTATCTGCTACCGCTGAGAATAGTCTAGATCCATCCTCTTTGGAACCCCCTTTCAAGTAGTTGAAAGCAGCTATCTAATCCCCCCCTTGTTCTTCTCTTCTGCAGACTAAATAATCCCAGTTCCCTCAGCCTCTCCTCATAACTCATGTATTTCAGCCCCCTAATTATTTTTGTTGCCCTCCACTGGACTCTTTCCAATTTTTCCACATCCTTCTTGTAGTGTGGGGCCCAAAACTGGACACAGTACTCCATCAATGCCAAATAGAGGGGAATGAGGCCTCACCAATGCCAAATAGAGGGCAATGCTCCTACTTATACAGCCTGAAATGTCGTTAGCCTTCTTGGCAACAAGGGCACACTGTTGACTCATATCCAGCTTCTCATCCACTGTAACCCCTAGGTCCTTTTCTGCAGAACTGTTGCCTAGCCACTTGGTCCCCAGCCTGTAGCAGTGCATGGGATTCTTCCGTCCTAAGTGCAGGACTCTGCACTTGTCCTTGTTGAGCCTCATCAGAGTTCTTTTGGCCCAATCCTCCAATTTGTCTAGGCCCCTCTGTATCCTATCCCTACCCTCCAGCATATCTACCACTCCTTCCAGTTTAGTGTCATCTGCAAACTTGCTGAGGGTGCAATCCACCCCATCCTCCGGATCATTAATGAAGATATTGAACAAAACCGGCCCCAGGACTGACCCTTGGGGCACTCCGCTTGATACCGGCTGCCAACTAGACATAGAGCCATTGATCACTACCCAGTAAGCCCGATGATCCAGCTGGCTTTCTATCCACATGGCTTCTAGGGTTTCAGCTATTTTGCCCCTGCACCCCATATTCTTTGCAGTGATATTAGGATATGATTAGGACTTAATTATGATGTATTTTATGCAAGATAAGTCATGGGAGGGGTCACTGGAAAAGTTATGATTTGCTGAATATGATTATCCTATTTATGTGCATATATCATTTTTGTATCTGACGTTACGAATATTGACTATGTATCTGTATTTTAAATGTAGTTACACCTGGATAATGCCCACTAGACAAGAAGCTTTCAGTCTACATAGTGGGTGGGGAAGGGCCTATTCAGGGCAATGAGCCATTAGGAAAAAACAGTAGGCCTTAGGAGAAGCTTATCCCCCATCTGGTGATCTTTCCTGTGAATGCTCTAAACAGCCTGTAAGTAATGGCTGCTATGAACCTACAAGGACATGTGATCAGACCACATCTCTGGACTCCATCTTGGGATTTCAGTATTTTTGCACAGGCTGGTCTGGGAACCAAGCTTTGGAACAAAGGGTTCCCGCCCTAGGAAAAAGCTATATAAGGCAAGGAGTGACATCATCGGGGGATCTTCACTCCCCACACAAAAAGACTCCTGGAAACACCTGAGAAACAAAGACTGAACTGGAGGAAGTGCTGGACCCAGGCTGAAGGGATTTCTGGGCTGTAAAGTAAGTGCAGCTTGCCCCTTAAGAATTTGCAGCCTCCTTGTATCATCTCTTAGATAGGGTGAGAATCTGCTAATTCATATCCAATTTAGTATATTAAGCTTAGTTGGCATTTTTTGTTTATTTGCTAGGTAATCTGCTTTGATCTGTTTGCTATCACTTAAAATCTATCTTTTGTAGTTAATAAACTGGTTTTGGCCTTATCTAAACCAGTGAGTTGGAGTGAAGTGTATGGGAATCATAGCTCACGAGGCAAAGGCTGTTGCATATTCTTCTCTACCTTGAGGGAGGCTTGCTTGTATGTGCATGCCCGTAGCCATAACAAATGTCCACACCTAGCATGGTCACAAACTGTGCTATAAAATTATGCGATGGCCTAGTTACTGCCCTGGTCTAACATGGTTTGAGAAGAATTGTCTAGGTAACAGTTGGACTGGGAACAACTGTATTAAATTAAGAACTCTATCTCCCCCTGAAAGAGAAGAACTCGAGCCCCATCCCCGAGCAAGGGAAGAGACGAGACCCTTCTACACAGATACCCTGTCTCTTAGGCAGCATTTTCCTGCTTACGAGCCCCTCTTATGTACCTCACATCCCTGGCTGAAGGAGGAAAGACTCCCCAGCTGAGGATCCTCTCTCTCTCACAGGCAGGTATATGAAATAATCCCTTTCCACATAAACTTTGTCTTATCCCCCATGCTCCAGCTACACCCTCTCAGTCTAAGATTCCTCTTCATTTCCCTCCACAAAAATGGATCTCCTCATCTCCATCTCAGCTGGCAGCCCAGGGACCTTCTCCCCCCCCCCCGCCCAATTGGCTCTTTAGCCCCCCTTTGTTCTCCTCAGGGTTAGCCCATTCCCCTATCTTCATTCTTTGGGAGGACGATAGGCCTGCTGCCCCACAATACACAGGTAAAGTCTTGAAGGGCAACAGAACTCAGATCATAATGGACCTTGCTAGCAAACACACTGCTAAGGGAAATCCTGCATGTAGAAAACCATACCTCGTGTGGGTGGGGCTGATGGCTGGAAAGGCACAGCAGGAGGGGAGGTAGCCAGCCAATGCTCCCTACGTGGACATTAGGAGGAGAAAGACTCTCTCAGCTCCTTAGACTCCAAGGAGGTCATGGAGAAGGGGGCAGACTCATCTGAGCTATGTGAACAGAAGGGGAGCCAAGTAAAGAGACAGTCTAGGCGTGGGGGTAGAGGAGAACAGCCAAGGATGGCGGGGAACAGAAAGGGACATCTGCATACACACATATGGGGGGCCTGTCTCCCAGCCACCCAGAGGATGAAGTCTCAGACTGTGGGTCTCCTCCAACCTGAACCATGGGATCACCATCTCTCTGCTGCCCACACCAAAAAGGAGGGGCCCTGCCGCTCTGGCTTTCCCTCTTTCCCCTGCCAGGAGACAGAAATTGTCTAATGAAGGGAGTCTCTTCTCGTCTGTACCCCGTCCCAACCGCAACACATGTACACACCGTGAATGCAGGTCTGAGCAGAATTCAGTGTGGCTGATGTCGGATGGGTCTGCCACATGCTGTTCTGCAGTGAGGATGCACAGATCCATGAGCAGCAGAACTGCTTCAGTTTTAAAATATAGCCTCCTCGAGCCTGGTTAGTTAACTTCAGTAGTGTAAATTGGTCCTAGAGAGACTGATGCCTGGGAAAAGTCTTGCGTATTTTGTTTTGAAGATATCATGGTTTCAGTGCTATAAATAGAGACATTAACAGCAAGAAGATTAAACTTTTAAGAAAGATTGATCAGGTCTCTTTTGTCCATGCCAGCTATGCATAAACCCGAGACAGCTCTGTGGAGCAATCATATCATTTCTGCAAGGAAGGTAGCAATGCAATGGCAATTATGAACTCTTATTTATGTATGTACATACGTACACACCAGAGGAAAAACCACTCAGCAGCAGCAATGAGGAAAGGTCTGCTTGGCCAGAACTTCAAGATTCAAGACACAAGGATCCAGAACATGAGTGGGGAAACAGGAAAGGCTTTATAAGCAAGAAAATAACTTGCAGGGGAAAGGAATGATGAGGGTAAATGTGGAACAGTAGGCTGTGCACTGACATGTCACCTCTACTAACTTAGTTACACATTCATCTCTAGCCACCATCTTGGCCAAACACACCAGGGACCTGTAGAGCTAAAAGAATGAGATGCTAGAGCTTGAGCTAAAGAGGCAGGCTGTCAAGCTGAGAACTGTAACAGACCCAAAACCCATGGGGCAGAGGATGCAGTTCTCACTTACTTCAGTGCTTCTCACAGGGGTGAATTTATCTACCATTAGCTCAGCGACCATCCTTGGTTCTAGCCCCAACTGGGCTTTGGACCACCTCACAGAAGCAGACAATGTGGAGGAGTCTGTTTTATTCTATGCAGGTTCTTGTACCGTTCTGGCAGAGCTAAGCTTCGAATCCTTTTGTCATAACCACAAAACCACCCATCTGCTCTAAGAGAATGTGCTAGTCCCATAGCAGGGGTTAACACCAGAGCCACACAGCTGGAAACCAAGAATCTTAAACTGCTGGACCATTTATCTATGTGCCATGTCTATTAATAGTGCCTTCTCTACAGTGACCTCAGACAGACCAGGAGAGGCACATGGATTTGGGGCAGTCACTTATAAGTAGAACCCCCATTTTTTGGGAATATGAATTAAAACAAAAAACTTACTCCATGCTGGTGACTTCGGCAGCTCCTGTCCCTTGGGCTGGGACGCCAGGCATTGTAAACTGGTGCAAGCAGTTGCAGGGCCACTCAGAGATGGCCGAGCTGCCCCTCCATCATCATGACAGAATGGCAGCATGGCCAAAATGGAGTGAGTAGCGCTGCAACCTGGCACATTGGGTCACATCACCTTTCACTCAGATTTGGCCCAGCTGCCCCTTTGTCATGATGGGGCAGAGGGGCAGCTCGGCCAACCCTAGGTGGCCCTGCAACCCCATGCACCAGGTCACAATACCTGGAGCAGGAAGCCAGGCCCACCCTTGCAGGTCAGGAGCCACAGCTGCAAGGTGAGTGCTGGATGGATTGCTTTGCAATTTCCCTCCCCAGGGGGCTGCAGCTGACCCCCACAGAATCTCCCCTCCCATCCCCTGAGGAGGGACAGAACCTAACCCCTACTCATGGAGAACATGAAATTCCTGAAAATAAAATAGAAAAATTATAAAAATTAAAAAGAATTCCATGGGGCTCTACTTATTAGAACACAGACATGGTTTAGCTCAGTGGTTCTCTAACTTTTGTACTGGTGACCCCTTTCACACAGCAAGCCTCTGAGTGCAACCCCCCTTATAAATGAAAAACATTTTAATATATTTAACACCATTATAAATCCTGGAGGCAAAGCAGGGTTTGGGGTGGAGGCTGACAGCTCGTGACTCCCCATGTAATAACCTCAAGACCCCCTGAGGGCTCCCAACCCCCAGTTTGAGAACCCCTGGTTTAACTTCTACACTAGTTAGTTTCCCCAGCAAACCTTGTCAGTTGTGCCAAAACCATCAGAACCCTTTGTAGAGATCAGTACAGTTCATCAAACAGTCAATAAAAAGGGAGGAAGCTGCTTGATTCCATACTGAGCTTGAATTTATGCGCCAGAGTTGAGCAGTGTAATGCTTCTTAGCTTAGCCTTCAATCCCTCTGCAAAAGTGCCTCCTTTTGAATCTCTCCTCCTTAGGAAACTTGACACTGTGCACCTTATACTTTCCAAAAGGTTGTTGTTTACTGAGCAAAGCTGCTAATCAAGAGCTGCAAACTTAATTAGCACTTGGAGAAGGGAATAAAACCTCCAGGAGAATACGTTATCATCAATCAGTACTTGTAAATTAGATACAGGCACAACACTGGACAAGTAGCTGTGGGAGCATGTTTGTGAGGTTTCCTAAATGCATAGGGAAAGTACCCGTCTCCAATGACCAAGCAAAAGATGGTGTCTGGTCTTTGTTAAATACGAATTTGTAGGGTACGGGAGAAATCTAGATTAAAACCCATTATCATTAATTAGCAATCATGCATGCTTGTAAAGCGTTGGATGAAGAGTGAAGAATATTTGTTTTGAGTCAGTTGGTAAAATGCTTCCTGCTCAGGAAATGGAGGGTTTTGTGGTGAGCTAATGCGAGAGCTTTGACCTGGAATTGCAGAAGTTAGAGATGGATAAAAGCAATATATAATCAAGTCCCTCTCCTTGCCAAGGCAGGAGGATCTGTACGCTAACTTTGTCTAGTGTTTTGTCCAGTCTAAAACCTTAAATTTCCCAGGCCATGGGACTTCCACCATTTCCGAGGGAGACTAGTCCATCATCTGGCAGTGCTTCCTTACACTCAGCCTGAATTGACTCTTTCTTAATGTCATTTCCTTCTCCTAGTTTTATCTCCTTGGCTCACTCTAGACCAGCCTTGTATCGTTCCTTCCTGGTGTTTATTCCCTTCAGATATATGGAGCCTGTTACCAGGTCTCCTCTCTTCAGAGTTCCCCTCACACTGTATGTACATAGGGCTAGATTCTGCCACTTGGGTTCCAGTGGAATAATGCCTGACTTCGGGCTAGAGTGTAGGCAGTGTTTCTTGTAGCCCTGTCGGTCCCAGGATGCTAGAGAGACAAGGCGGGTGAGGTGATATCTTTTACTGGGCCAACTTCGCTGGTGAGAAAGACGTGCTTTCAAGCTTACACAGAGCGAGCTCTTCTTTAGGTCTGGGCTAGATGGTAAGCTTACAGACTGCCCTGAGTCAGGGTGTGTGTGCATAACTGCAGGGACTCAGGAACACAGCAGACAATTAATTGCAACTCATGGTTCCTCCCCTGCTGCCCCTTCCTCTGGGAAGCGTAATTACTTCACCCCTTTTCATGAGACAGTCTGTCCCCCCTCTTGGAGCCCAGCCAGATACTCTGGCCAGTGAGTGAAGGCAGAGTAGGACTCCTCCCACTTTCTGTTCACAGCTGGGACTTTCAGACTTCCCTTGTCATGGCCAGAATATGGGCAGGGCCTTAATCACCCTTATTCCCCTGCACCTCTGAATAAAGGCTATGACAGTCTAGCTCAATCTGGCAGAGCCTGGCTGTCTCATAATCCATACCCTGGAAGCACCTACGTGTAAGGGGACTGTTGCCCCCTTACTAACATTCAGTGGGGGTGTTTTGGTTGGCTAGCTCCCAGTACTAAAAGGGGAAGGGTCCATGGGAAATCAGGACCCTGAGACTGATAGTCCCCAGGAACAATGGGGAGAGGCCAGTGCTCCAGGTCAGCCTTAATGACAGGGAGGGCAGGCTAATCAGGGAGTCAGGAAATCCAGGGAGGTCCCCTTCTCAGTGTGAGCTGGAATTGCTGGGGTCAGACAGAGTGGGGCCGAGCTAAGGAGAAAGCAGGGGCCCGAGCGGAGCTGGGGAGCTGAGCAACCAGATGCAGAGGGACCAGAGAAGCAGCCCAGGGGGCTGGAGGCAGAGCAGCAGCAGCCGCCGTGCTGAGGCAGAGTGGAGGAGCTGGAGCTGGGGCTGGAGCAGTCCGGAGCTGGGTGCGGTGAACAGCTGGGGAGAGTGAGGGGGACCCTGGGCAGCGGGCCCAGCACAGGGAGACGCCTCAGCCAAGATGCTCTGCAGGCCAGGCTTGGAGGGGGATCGTAACCCCGATAGGGCAGGGGCGACGCTGGGAAGAAGGGTCCTACCACTTAGAGCCTGGGAGCGTGTGGCCAGCACCAGAGCAAGTGTCTGACCCGTAGCATCCCTACACCACAGCCAGGGCCTGAGAAGGAGGCCTGGGACAAACCAGGAACAGACTGTGAACTGCCCGGACATTCCAGAGACACTGTTTGTGATGTTCCCTGCCCCAGAGCGGGGTGATGTGTTTCCTTTAACCTTTCCCATTTTTCCTTATTCTTTTTAAAATTAATTGTTGATTAAATAACTTGCATTTGCTTTAACTTGTATGTAACGGTCAGTGGGCCAGAGAAGTGCCCAGGGCAGAGAGACTACCCTGGAGTGGGGACACCCTAGCCCCCGTCCTAGGTGACCACAGCAAGATTGGGGGTCAAGCCCCCCAGGAATCCTGGGCCCAGCCTTGTTGGGGTCACGAGGACTCTGCCAGAAAGGAGAGTGGAAGGGGAGTCCTCGAGGGCAGGGAGGCCTCTGGGTAAAGGAAGTGGGAGTGACGACTCGGATCCTTCCACTAGCCCATTTCACCGGGGCAGTGCAGAAGCCAGGAAAGTTCCCCACAATAGCAGGACCATTCCCCCGCTTACATATGCTTTTCAAAATGGTAATATCTTAATATGGTTTCCCCAGCCCAGCCTGTTATGGAAGATGAACCCTTAGGACTTGCTGTATGACCGTAGCTCCTGTGTGTAGAGATGGGGCTTTCTTTTCCTGTGATTGTCATTGTTTCCCAGTTGTCTCCCTGCCTAGAGAGATAGGGAACCTCTTATGTGTGGGATTTCTTGTATCAAACATCCAAAAATAAAATAAAGTAACTGACTGAACACTGGAATGGGTTACCTAGGGAGGTGGTGGAATCTCCAACCTTAGAGGTTTTTAAGGTCAGGCTTGACAAAGCCCTGGCTGAGGTAATTTAGTTGGGGTTGGTGCTGCTTTGAGCAGGGTTTGGACTAGATGACCTCCTGAGGTCTCTCCCAACTCTAAACTTCTATGATTCTATGACTCTGAATAGCAGCAGATGCAAAATCCTTGCACTGCAACAAACCAAGCATGTAGCAATCTACATCTGTGATAGAGGTGGAACTGCTCTGTAATAATTAATGAATAACATGTTTTGAATCACCAGGGCTGTTGAGAAACAAACATGAAGGCAAAACAATGCCTCCAGATAACACTCCTCCGCAAACCCACGGGGGCTGTCACAGGACCATAGGAGACCATTGTCCCGGAGGAGACCGGCTCAATCTCCCAGGCCCACCAAACTGGTTTTAGACAAGCAGGGCCCAAGCCTCAGGAACAGAGAGAATAAAGAACTCTGGCTAAATGGGTAAAATGGGACTCTCTCTAAGCAGGGAGACAAGTGTTGGGGAGCTGTTCAACCAGAGTGACACCCACTGGGGTGCCTGAAGAAGCTAGACCTGCTTGGCTCTGTTACAGGATGGTAGGGCTTTAGACAGAGATGCATGCAGAAAGTTTATTGCTTTAAAATACTTTTTCTCCAGGTGAAGAAGGAGCGATTATGTGACCCTGGGGGTAAGTTTGTTGTCTGGTGTGTGTGTGGGTGTGCTTGCTGCTTGACTGAAATATACCGTGTGGTCTGTTTGTTTGGGGAACCATGTGCTGACTGTGTGTGTGTTGAGCAAGGGAGTTTAGAGGAGGGAATGTGAGTAGGGGCTGGATACATTTAACATTCCTTAAACTTTTTTAAATGTAAAGCCAAAAAATACCCCCTGATCAAAACAACAACAAAGGCAAAAGCTGCAGGAGTAAAAAGAGAATTCAGGCAGAAGTCAGCAACAGAGTGGGGGCTCCCCAGTTTATTGCACCCAATGCAGCATGTATGATTACCTGCCCTACGGGCAGGTGGCATATGTGTGCATTCAGCGAAAGGAGCTCCTGGCCCTCAGAGACTGTTTACGGGCTTTGTAGACACCAGAGTGGCCGAACTGAAGGACCTAAGGGAGACATCTCTATCTATCTATAAATAAAAGAATTTGAAGAACAACTAGCCAAAGACTCAAAAACAGCCCCCCCAAAAAATTTAAGTACATCAGAAGCAGGAAGCCTGATAAACAACCAGTGGGGCCACTGGATGATCAAGATGCTAAAGGAGCACTCAAGGACAATAAGGCCATTGCAGAGAAACTAAATGAATTCTTTGGCTCGGTCTTCACAGTTGAGGATGTGAGGGAGACTCCCAAACCTGAGCCATTCTTTTTAGGTGATAAATCTGAGGAACTGTCCCAGATTGAGATGTCATTAGAGGAGGTTTTGGAACAAATCAATAAACTAAACAGTAATAAGTCACCAGGACCAGATGATATTCACCTAAGAGTTCTGAAGGAACTCAAATGTGAAATTGCAGAACTACTAACTGTAGTCTGTAATCTATCGTTTAAATTAGCTTCTGTACCAAATGACTGGAGGATAGCTAATGTGACACCAATTTTTAAAAAGCGCTCCAGAGGTGATCCCTCTGGCAATTACAGCCCAGTTAAGCTTGACTTCAGTATGGGCGAACTGGTTGAAACTATAGTAAAGAACAAAATTGTCAGACACGTAGATGAACATAACTTGTTGGGGAAGAGTCAACATGGTTTTTGTAAACGGAAATCATACTTTACCGATCACTAGAATTCTTTGAGGGGGTCAACAAACATGTGGACAAGGGGGATCCAGTGGATACAGTGTATTTAAATTTTCAGAAAGCCTTTGACAAGGTCCCTCACCAAAGGCTCTTAAGCAAAATAAGCTGTCATGGGATAAGAGGGAAGGTCCTCTCATGGATTGGTCCTCGTCATGTTTAAAAGATAGGAAACAAAGGGTAGGAATAAATGGTCAGTTTTCAGAATGGAGAGAGGTAAATAGTGGTGTTCCCCAGGGGTCTGTACTGGGACCATTCCTATTCAACATACTCATAAATGATCTACTAAAAGGGGTAAACAGTGAGGTGGCAAAATTTGCAGATGATACAAAACTACCCAAGATAGTTAAATCCCAGGCAGACTGCGAAGAGCTACAAAAGGATCTCTCAAAACTGGGTGACTGAGCAACAAAATGGCAGATGAAATTCAATGTTGATAAATGCAAAGTAATGCACATTGGAAAACATAATCCCACTATACATATAAAATGATGGGGTCTAAATTTGCTGTTTCCACTCAAGAAAGAGATCTCGGAGTCATTGTGGATAGTTCTCTGAAAACATCCACTCAATGTGCAACGGCAGTCAACGAAACGACCAGAATGTTGGGAATCATTAAGAAAGGGATAGATAATACGACAGAAAATACCATATTGCCTCTACATAAATATATGGTACACCCACGCCTTGAATACTGCGTGCAGATGTGGTCGCCCCATCTCAAAAAAGATATATTGGAATTGGAAAAGGTTCAGAAAAGGGCTACAAAAATTATTAGGGATATGGAACAGCTTCCATATGAGAAGAGATTAATAAAACTGAGACTTTTCAGCTTGGAAAAGAGATGACTAAGGGAGGATATGACTGAGGTCTATAAAATCATGACTCGTATGGAGAAAGTAAATAAGGAAATGTTATTTACTCCTTCTCATAATACATGAACTGGGGGTCACCAAATGAAATTAATAGGCATCAGGTTTAAAACAAACAAAAGGAAAAAGAAAAGGAGTTCTTGTGGCACCTTAGAGACTAACCAATTTATTCTCTAAGGTGCCACAAGAACTCCTTTTCTTTTTGCGAATACAGACTAACACGGCTGTTACTCTGAAACAAAAGGAAGTATTTCTTCACACGACACACAGTCAACCTGTGGAACTCTTTGCCAGAGGATGTTGTGAAGGCCAAGACTATAACATAGTTCAAAAAAGAACTAGATAAGTTCATGGAGGCATAGGTCCATCAATGGCTATTAGCCAGAATGGGCAGGGATGATATCCCTAGCCTCTATTAGCCAGAAGCTGAGAAGGGTGACAGGGAATGGATCACTTGACGATTACCTGTTCTGTTCATTCCCTCTGGGGCACCTGGCATTGGCTACTGTCGGAAGACAGGATACTGGGCTAGAGGGACCTTTGGTCTGACTCAGTATGGCCGTTCTTATGTTATGCTTTGTTCCTACTCTTAAGATTAACCAGTACTTTGGTTTAAGCAAGCTGTCTGGTCACTCTGTTCACCACTGGTCATAGGTTCCCAAAGGGAAGAACTGTAGGTGCCAAACCCAGTTGGATCTATTGGGTGAGCACAGTTGATACATAGGGTACTGTACCACAGGGCCTGGACTAAGAGAGGAAGTATCCTGTGATTTCACCTCAGGAGTGGTGAAGGCATGAGACCTGACACTAGAGAGGGGACAGATGTGGGGCTAGCACTGTAACTGTGAAAAGAGCACATTCCTGCTATGCACTTGAAAAGTCATTTAGGTTTATTGGCAGATGCAAGTAGTTCTACTCTACACTGAACGGTGTTATTTATAAATTGGGATAGATGCCGATATAAAGAGAGAGCAATCCAGGGATGACCTCTCAGAGCTCATCCTGCAGTAATGGTACATTACTGGCTACCACAGTGTTACCCAGTGTTGGAGCATTATACACAATGAAAAAAATCGGTTATGTGGCAGTGGTTGTCTCTTCCATCCAAAAAACTGCCACTGTGGCTCCATTTAACCACTTCCAGGCCCGATTTTCCATGCAGTTCAAATATATACGGACACAATGAAGATATGAGTCCAAATTCACACCTGGAAACAGTGGGCTAGCCTCTATTGGCCTCCGTGGAGCTTAGCCTACTGAGCTCATGGTGATTTGGCCTTGGGATTATGAAGGTGTCGTAAGGAAGTATTCAGAAAAAGTATAATTAACTTCCTGAAATAGAAAGGTTAAGAAATAGTGTAGAAGCTAAAAACCTCTTGCTGAGAAGAGTGAAATATTTGTACCACGTAGCTAACCGCTTTCAGTGTTGTAGGCAGTGTTGCTGTAGCTGTGTTGGTCCCAGGATATGATGGGTGGGTGAGGTAATATCTTTTATAGGGCCAACTTCTGTCGGTGAGAGAGAAGCTTTTGAGCTTCAGTCTGTGTAAGCTCAAAAGCTTGGATCTGTCACCAGCAGAAGTTGGCCCAATAAGAGATATTACCTCACCCATCTTGTCTCTCGAACAGCTTTTAAAACACTTTGATGGTAATGAGAGTTACAGTGGGGATAAAGGAGTTGGGCCTGTATGTCCCATCAACACTTATTATCACTAGTAGTATTTCCATAGCTCTAGAGGCCCAGCTGAGTTCAAGGTCCCACGGTGCTTGGCGTTGGACATACACATACTGAGAGACAAAGTCTGCCCTGAAGAGCTCACAGTCTAAGTAGGCAAGACAGCGGGTGGCAAAAGCATTTAAACCCCCATTTTACAGATGGGAAGTGAGGCTCAGAAAGATCAATTGAATTGTTCAAGGTCCCCACAGGGAGAATGGGGCAGAGTCTGAAACTGAACCCAGGTCTCTCTCGTCCTACCCCAGTGCGTTAACACCACCACATTGCTAAACAACTATGATGGGCCTGGCGACATAAGCCCAGGAAGTGAACCTGCACAGGAGGGCTTTTCGACAGATGTTTATTCTCCGTCCTTATGGAAAATTACAGCTTCCTTCAGATGGGGCTACAATAGAAAAGTAATGAACTTCTGGAAGCCCCAGGCCCAAACACTACAGACCCGAGCTACCTCCAGCACAAAGCCAAATAGATAGACATGCATCCTTACAAGCTTCCATTTGCCCTAAGCCACTGACCTCCCTAACCCCAGAGGGTAGCGGGGGGAGGATGGGGGGGTGGAGGGTATAGTAAAGCTGCACTAGGAATAGAGTGTCACTCTAGTCCTACTGCAGCTTTCCTATACCTTCCCCCTGCCCTCTGGGGGAATCAGGTACCTGCTGCCAATTAGACTTGTCACCATTTGCCCAAGGAACTGCTCTTTTCTTAAGTCTTAATTGTTGGATAGCTGGAAGCAGCTGCAGGGCTTCTGGATACCTGGTGGCAGGTATTTAACCCTTCGTTTGCTGGACACTCTAGAAGGTTCACCCCGTCATACACCACAGAAAGATAATTGAATGGTTTGACAGCCGAGAAGCCAGCTAAACACTGGAGTTGATTTAGTGCAAGTGAAAGGTGCTGGTTTGATAGCCCTAGAGACTGAAGTCTTCTTTACCCCTACAACAGTTACAGCAGGGAAAGTGGCAGGGCACGTGTAATGACGCATCCGAGATGGGTTGTTGGCAGTGGGGATCACACCTGGGACCTCTGGCTCATCAACCTCCAGTTATGACCTGAAGGGGGACAGAGCAGCCCTCCAGAGTGCTGAACCCTCGCACAGACTGCCTGATTTTCCTAGTGGGGAGAGGATAGGACAGCATCCAGAGCTCTATTTCTCTTTGGTATCTTCTGCTGAGCAGCAAGCTAGATGTAAAATCCCAACTCTGGGGAGCCGTGCAAATGATTCATCCTCTGTGTAACGGAGAATGTGTCAAAAGAATCCTTCAGTTCCAACCCCTGGATACTAAAGGCATTGCCCCTCTCCACCGAGTTGCTGTGCGTGTTGGGCTTTGCTCCTTTGGTGTGGCACTGGCTTGTAGCAGGGGCTGATTTAGGCAAGACAAGAGAAGACGGACAACTCCCTTCCTGCCAGCGTGAAATAATGGCCTGCTCTCACTGAGGGGCAGGGGGTAGGTTGGGTGGCAAACAATGCCCCTGCACAATGGAAAGGGAGATGACTCGGCCACCACCTGCTCCTGCCTCTGGCTCTTTTCATTTGGCAGAGGAAGGTTTGTCTGCCCCCTCTCTGCTCCATTCTTGGGAGCTGGCTGGAGACTGCCATCAATGAGAGTCTTGCACTGCAAGCACTTCAGAGAGCAGCAGTCTTGTCAGTTTCCATCGCCTTCTAGCTCACAACAGTAGAGCAGGCCGGCAGAGAGCAAGTGCAGGGGGACAACACAAGGTGCAAGGAGACAACACAAGGTGCATGTCATGTGCCATAGGCCATAACTAAGCCAGGGTGTTGGCAGTGGTGACAGCTCAGCTAAACAGCTGGGATTTTAACAACAACTACTGACAATGTTCCTCAACAGAGGATCTTCACACTATCGGAGGAGCTAATAGGGAACTCTATCTATAGGATATTTTAAGACAATCATAGTTATTTCTTTGGTTGTGCAGGGTGGGATATGGGAGTTAAAAGTCTGGGGTACTCAACCTTGATCATGCCACTGTCACTTTGAGGGAGCGGCCAGGGCTACTTTACATATCATCACTCTCTAAATTTGTTTTCCTGAGCCTCCTTTGCTTTCTTTTTCAAATCTGACACTTCCATTCCCTGCAGTGTCAGTCAGGCCTACAGCTCCTGCCCCCAAACTATATCTCCTCTCAGGTCACAAATGGCCCAAGATTCCCCCTCCTGCTCAACTTAGGTTCATAGTGGATGTTAAGCTCCCCCTCTTCTGTTAAGAAAAGACACACAACTAGGGAAACGAACAGGCAAATACATTCCTAATAAAGTCATGCCTCTTTTGTCTCTGCTTCCATTTCTTTTCCGTTCATGTGTGCTCTCATTCCACTTTCCTCTTCAAACCATTTTCTTTATTCTTCCACTGACTTTTTGGTGGATCCCAATTCCTTTGCAGCCATTCCATTTCTCAGCTCCCCCTGTTTTCTTGTACATGTGCTTCCTTTCCTGGCTACCCCAAACCTCCCAGCCTCTCATGCCTTCTCTGACTTCCCCCATCCCTGTTAGTTCCTCCGTATCTCATTCATATTTCAGCAATACTTCTTCCCAGGCCCCACCCCAAAGAGCTGGTTCATTTCAGTCTCAAGGATGTAAATATTTTGGATGTAAATTCTTCCTCTAATGTACCTATTATTAACATTTACATTGCCTGAACAGCCACTCAAACATAATGTACCCGTAGTCAAGTCAATGGTTTTTTTGTTACACTGCTGTGCCAATGGTTTAAATGGCCTTTACACAAACTCCGGATATCTACTTGTAAATAAACAGACTGTTCTCTTATGACGGAGAAATAGAGTTTTAAAAAAACCAAACAACCCAACCAGTTCCTTCTAATTTTCTGGGTGTGTCAGTAAGGCTGCAAAAGTTCTTGTCTTATCTACAGGAGGCACTTACAAAATTTCTTCATGGGGAATGCTTCTGGTATTGTTTTTATGAAAGACCCAATTTCAGTGGAACCATTGTATGTGTTTAAAATCTCTCTTGGCACTTACTGATGTAGTAGGAAATCATGTCTGGTTAAATGAGGGTACCCAAAATAATACATATTACCAGTGTCCGCACAAGTCAATGGAAGTCTTACCACTGACCTCAACAGGCTTTAAGGTTGGACCTTCTGTGACCAAGGAAAATGAATGAGACAACATGAGATGTATGCAGTGTAGCTACAGCCATCTTGGTCCCAAGATATTAGAGAGACAAGGAAGGTGAGGTAATATCTTTTACTGGATCAACTTCTGTTTCAAGAGCTTGTTTCTCTCACCAACAGAAGTTGGTCCAATAAAGATATGACCTCGCCCACCCTGTCTCTGTAAGTTAACATGAGAGAGAATCTATATAAACCCAAGCCAGTATATATACAGGTATCAATAGATTATAATTAAGGCTATGTTTTAGTCAAGGGTATTTTTAGTAAAAGTCATGGGCGGGTCACGGGCAGTAAGTAAAAATTCACGGCCTGTGACCTGTCAATGACTTTTACTAAAAATACCAGCCCTGACTAAAACTTGGGTGGGGGGGCCGTGGGTGCTCTGGGAGCAGGGGGAGTGGCCAGGGGGTGCCGTGGGTGCTGGGAGAGAGGGGAGACCTGGGACCCCTGCTGGTACTGGGGGAGAGAGGGGACTGGGCCATGGACCTCTGGTACTGGGGGAGAGGGGAGGTCAGGCCATGGTGTTGGTATCGGGGGAGAGGGGGACTGTGGGCACAGTGAGCAGCCCTGGACCCCTGCTGGTGCTGCAGGGGAGGGGGCGTTGGCGGGACTGGCAGGGGTTTCCTACCCGGCTCCGCGTCCCTGCAGCTCGTAGGCGATGAAAGCAGGGGCCAGGTCAGGGTCTGCTGCTCCCATCATAAGCGCTGGCTGCCGCAGCTCTTGTTGGCTGGGAACCACAGCCAATGGGAGCTGCAGGGGTGGGAGCTGCGGAGGCGGGCAGCGTGCGGCATGGAGATCCCCCCTCCGCCGCCTAGGAGCTGCAGGGGGGCTATGCCAGTGGGAGCTGGGGAGCCCCCCATCCTGAGGTAAGCACCGCCCCCACACACCACCTGCCCCTAGCCCTGAGCCCCCTGCTACACACCCAAACTACTGCTGAGGGCCCAGTATCAGCCCCTGAATCAGCACCAGCTGCTACAAAAGTCACGGAGGTCATGGAATCCGACACTTCCATGACCTCTGTGACAGACTCGCAGCCTTAATTATAATCAAAATACGATATATTAATTGGTAAATTGATTATGGATGAATTAACCAGGACCGTGCTGGGTACAGTACTACCATGCAGTATTCGGGTGTGAGCCGCACCGCTGAAGCCAATGGGGAGCCTTTCCCTCAGACCCTGCGCCAAAGGGCTGACATCTAAAGGGAGCCTCTGTCTGGAAAGGAGATTTGAAGGGGAACAGGGGCCTGGCTTTGTGTGTTCATTTGGGGAGGGTGTGCCGAGACTACGGGGCAGTGTGGAAGATGATGGGAAGGTGCTTGTGGGAGAACCAGATGAACGTGAGATGGCCGCTGCCATCGCTGGCAGAGACGAGGAGGTGGGTCACGATGCAGTACAATAAAACAATGGGTAAATAGAGGGAGGCTGAATTGTGAAGGGCCTCAAGGGATGGACCAGAATTTTGTGACTGATGCCGTGTTAGTCGCAGGAGCTACTGAAGGGACTCAAATAAGGAGGTGACTTGTTCAAAGCAACAGGCCAAGATGAGACTGTAGCAGCAGCCTTTTGAATGGGGTGAGGTGGCTGTCAGGAGGTCTGGGGAGGAGGGGGTTGCTTTAGTCAGGGCAGGAGATGATAAGGACCTGGGTCAGAGCTGTAGCTGTCTGGACAGAGAAAAAGCTGGATCTTACAGTTCTTATGGAGGCTGGTGTCTCAAGATCCGGATACCACCTGGATGCTCAAGTCTAGAGAGAGAGGTGAAGTTGAAGGTGACAAGGAACTTTGACTGTGAAGATGGGGATGTTATGAACGGTGACAAAGAGAAGGGAGACAGGGAAGATTTGTGGGTGAAGATAAGGAGCTCAGCTTTAGAGCCGTATTGAGTTTACGCTGCTGACAGGACTTCCATAAGGAGACGTCCGAGACAAGACTGGATGGAGAGAGGCATGTCAGGAGCAGAGGGGCAAGTTTGTGAGTCATCAGCATAGAGACAGTAGCTGAAGATAAAAGCACCTAGTGATAAGGTTTACAGGGCGGGCCAAGGACTGAACTCTCTCGCAGGAGGAGCGGGTCCTTAGAAGCAGGAAAATAGTGTTGTCTAGTGGTGAGTTCAGGAAACTTGTCTTGTACATGTAGAGCTGATTAAATGGCATTATTAGTATCAGTCACTATGGTGAGGATACCCACACCTATCATATAGTACCACATCTCCTCATTACAGCAGCATTTTCTTCCTTGTGCTCTCACCCTCCTTACCCAAGACTGCAGATCAGCCATCTCTTTATTAATATCTGTTCCTACATACATGCTACAGTCACGGAGAAAACTCATCTCACTAATTTAATGCTCATTTAAATGTAAAGAAACGGTATTTAAACCTACAGACATATGCACAAACGCACAGTGGACACGTATATACGTCTGCAGAGGAGACCATCTTCGCTCATGGACATAGGAAGTTGGCTGCGGCAAAACGGACAAATAAGCACAACTGGAAACACACACGTTCATCCCAAAAGTGATCTGCAAAAATCCCCTGATTCCAACATAGTGGGGAGGTGAAGATAAAAGTCAATATAATTCTCAAGCAGTTCTACATTTACATAATAATCAAATTTGCCACAGTAAATTAAAGTATTCTAGATTAGATCCTCTGATATTTCCCCATGCAATTTAGATGAAGCCCTTTCCTTTGGTTGTGGCTTCAGTTACCAGCAAGCTATGAAGTTGGAATCTAGCACTTTGAAAACATATATGATACATATACCCCAAATGAGGTTTCCCTCTGCAAATGCAGACAAGCCTTTCCTATTAAATCATGGCCTTTTATTCAAATTGCTATCATATAATAAATGTATCAGACTTTTTCACCATGGACTTCCTGTACATACAACTCAGGAAATTATTTCCACTTGTTTTAACTCCCTTGGAGTGAAATCCTGGTCCTACTGAAATCAGTGGGTGTTTTCCCACTAATTTCAATGGGACAAGGGTTTCGCCCACGGTGTGTTCCTTATTTGAGATGTTTTTATGCTGGAGTTAAAAGGCAGATTCTCCCCTGCAACATCTTGGGGAGAAATACAAATGATGTATCCTAGAAGAACAGCATATTATTCCCATTACCACTCAAAAGAGAGGCAATCTGCATCTGTGGTGCATTAGAAAAGCAGTGTTGTCTAGTAGACTAAGCATGGGGAATAGGTGCCAGGCAGTATGTCTACACTGCATTGTAAACCCAGGTCTGTGGGACCTGGGCTTGTGGACTCTGTGGGTATGTCTACACTGCAGTAAAACACCAGCAGCTGGCCCATGTCAGCTGACTTGGGCTGCGGGGCTATAAAATTGCAGTGTAGACATTCAGGCTAGAGGTCATGCCTGGGGTCTGAGACCCTCCCCTCTTGCAGGGTCCCAGAGTCTGGGCTTGAGCCCAGATGTCTACACTGCAATTTTATACCCCACAGCTCAAGTCCCAGGAGCCTGAGTCAGCTGACCTGGGCTCTAGAGGACTTGGTGCTGTGGGTTTTTTATCACAGCGTGGACGTACCCTGTGTTTCCAAGTCTGAGTTTGAGCGTCAGCACTGGGCTTACGGTTGCTGGACCTGGTTCTCACAGCCACACTAATGCATCCATACTGCTCTATGCAGACCTTCTGACTTGGGTCTGTGGCTTGAGCTGTGTCCACATTGCAAAATGACAGGGCTTGGACCTAAGTTTCAGCAGCACTCTGGCTCTGATCCCCTCCCCACATCAGGGTCTTAGGAGTTGGGTCTTTAGAGCTTGCTGATCTGTATATGTGTAGATGGAAGGGAGCTTGGGCTCAAACATGAGTCAGAGCCCGGGCTTAGCGTGCAGTGTGGACATACCCAGGAAGGCCTGTGTTCTAAGCCCAGCTCCACTACTGATTTCCGGTGTGACCTTAGGCATGTCACTTAACCTATCTACCCCAGTTTCCCCATCTTTAAAGTGGGGGATAATTGAGTATAGTGAATTTTGCCTGTTCATGAATATTGCAAACACAAAATGTGATTTTTCTCAGATCTATTCACTATTCAGAATTATTCATGACAGATAATTATTTACCTAGATATTCAAAAGCGATTTGTTATAAATATGACATTCAAGCTATTTTGACTGGGCACTGGTCACATGTGATGTTTCTGTTTCCTGATTGGGTGAACATAACTCTTAGAACCAGGTTTCTAGTACAAATATTTGCAGTCATGATTTCAATATGCACTCCTATGTTTTGTGAATATTCTGGAACAGTTACTTAAAATTTACTGTTTCAGGGAACAGTCCACCAGTAAGCCCATTTGCTAGATTGTTTGCAGAAAGTGATGCACAATGCCTGTGATCTGACCTGGAATATTCTAATTTACTGGGTGAATACAGTCAAAAATAATTTATGTGTTTTTTTTTAAATTTGAACCAGTTCAGCTATTTTGACTCCTTCTCTGTATCCTTACAGGCGTGTGTTTGTAATGCTCTGTTCTAAATAATGGCAAGACTGGCTTCATACCAGGGAACTGTGCAATTTACAGCCTTTTTACCAACCTTCTTTGTCTTTGGTGTGGCACTATGCTATTAAAATCCTGGGACCTTAGGTGGAGGCTTTCCAAAGGGTCTCAGGGTGCCCAAATCCTAGTGAAAGTCATTGTAGATTGGGTGCCTAACTCTCTTAGGCCCCCTTGAAAATCTCACCCACCCTTAGACATCCGTTTGGACTACTCCCATACATACACATAGCCTGCTCAGCTTGCCAAGGCAAAGATCAAAAGTCAGGGACGTAAGCGAAACGGCCGGGCAGGAATCGCAACATGATGTGGGATTTGTTTCTTTACTATAAACATGTTATATGACTTCATCTTCATGATTAGGTATTTCAGATTTAATTAATTTACTAGAATCAGTGGGTTGCAGCACCCAGGTTGGATGAAGGACAGTACTGGTGATGTAAAGTGAGGAACGTCTCTCAGGATGAAGGTCTCCCTCTTGCACTCCCTATCCCCCATCATTCAGTCTAGGGCACGGCTACACTTGCGAGTTTACAGTGGTACTGCTGCACTCTCTAGGCCTGCAAACAGCAGTAGCTTCATCAGTAGGAGCTCTCCCGCCAACACCTTCACTTATGTCAGTGTAACTTATGCTGTTCGGGGGGGGTCATTCACCCCCCTGAGTGACATAAATTATTCCGACATAAGCTATAGTGTAGACATAAGAGACCACCCAAGTTCAGTCCTGATCATACCAATGGTAGCATCCTGCTTCTACTTTACCATACTGATCTTCCTTAAGGCTTTTGATTTTTGTAACAAGCTTTCCATATTGCAGCCTAGTGTGTGGCGAATTTAATGGAGAGATATTTCATCCTGGTGGGATAATTTCAAGGTTATTCTAAGTGTTCCTGCCCAGGCAAATCAAGCCGATCAGGAAGCTCCTAGAACCGTGGTGCTGTGCTCAGTTCATTGTTTCCACTCTTAGGCATTTCCTGCCATTGTTCTTGTTAATTTCTCTCAAGTTTTTTGGGGAGGCCTCTGGTATTCACAGACAGATGCACACAGAACTTTTTGTTTTCCTTTTTATGTGGCCTCCCCTTAGATTTCCCCAGCTGCCCTCGAGTTCTGGGAAGATGGCTTGGCAGTGATAAATGGATGGGAGAAGCCAGTGAGGCAGAATGGCTTCTTCCCTTTTCTGTGCTCAGACAAGCGAGGATGAAATCATGCTGTCAAAAGCTGAATGAATTTGCCTGTTTGTCAGAAGAAGCTGTTTAAGATCTTCATAGAAGCTGGTGGGTGGGTCAGTGATAACGTTACCAGATAGCAACTGTGAAAAAACGGGACGGGGTGGGGGTTAATAGGCGCCAATGTAAGAAAAAGTCCCCAAAAACGGGACTGTCCCTTTAAAAATGGGAAGGATGGTCACCCTAGTCAGTGACAAGGGGCTACTACCTCAGAGCTGAAGAATTTTAAGAGGATTCCTGGGGGTGATGTACTGTTTTCTAGAAACTGACACATGTGGTTTGATCCCTTTCATTCCATACCGAATTTTCCCTTGTCCCAGTTAGATGAGTCCTTGTAGTTGTATGTATTATGGCTGGAGCATGGCATATGCAGCTATGAGGGTTAGTCAGGGACAGTATTAGCCCCTTGTTTTAGCTTCCTTTGGGATGCAAAATTATTTCTTGTTTTCCCTGAAGCGACCTCTGAATTTTTCCTGTCTCTAGGTGGGAAGAGTGAGTGTATCCCCCGCAAGGGTGTTGTAATGTAGTGGGTAACTGAGGATTGAGAGTCAGGACTCCTGGGTTCTAATTCCCAAATCTGCCATTGAGTAACCATGTAAGCATGTAGAATCCTTTTCCGCAGGTGGGTATTGTAGTTGTAAGAATGCTTGACAGAGATCTTGTAGGTGTTTGTCTCTGTCTGAGGGGTTGGAGCAAAGGCGGTTGTATCGCAGATATGGGCATGTCAGAAAGCATTTGTGCCTCAGTTAGCCACTGCAGCTACTGTACCTTAGAGAAACTGTGAGAGCTAATTTATACTTCTTAAGCACTCAGATCTCCAAATGAGAAGATACTACAAGTATGAAAGTATTAGATCACTTCTGAGCCCTCCTGGTCCAGGCCAGCCAAACAGAGGAAGCTATGCAGCTTTAGGCCTGAAGAAATGAAGGAGAGAAACAGCACTGAGACTGCTCAGAGGTGAAATTTCCAGCCCTTTGCTCCAACAGTATCTAAATCTGAGTCGTAACCGTTTGATCACATATGGTGTTTGAACCCCCACAAAAAGAAGAGCAAGTTTAATAATGTGACAACATCCTTTTCTTTCACAATAGATAACGGCAGAAATCCTCCTGATTCCTCATGGAAAATTGGAACAAGACAGGATTTAATTCTGGGAAGCTAAAAAGTTTCACATTCATTTAGGGCTGAATGTTTGTACCAAGAGTCAGCTGACAGCTTCCTGTCCAAGTGCGCCTCAGCCGGGTGAAATTCTTGACCTCTGGATTTTCAAAGTGCTGTAGAAGTTCCAAGTGAGAATGAAGCAGACATCTGGTCTGATTCACATCAGGGGGTAAAAATTAGTCAGGCCAGCACCTGCAATCCAAGGGTGTAGCATGGGCTAGGAAAAAGCTTTTCCTTTTATTGAAGTCCTTTAAAAGTACATTCTGGGCTCTGGTTTGTTAGGTGGGTCACTTCCAGATACAAGGGAAAGCTGAGGGATGGCAAAGAGCTACGTTAGTATTTATAAACATTTATGTTACAGGATGGGTGATCCATATTTTCTAATAAACCACTGGTTTTCTTTCTGCACCAGACTCAGTGGTCAGAAAGGAATCCAAAGTCTGGGTATTACTCATGCTCAGTTTAGTTATGCTACATGCAGATTGTCTCACAGAGAGGTTTCTAAACTGTTCTGTGGCCAGCAGAGGTCTGTAGAGCACTTGCTGTGATCCACAGAGAGCTGGCTCTTCCTCACTGGTTCCAGCTGATAAACTGGCAGTAATAGGAGCTAAAGTACATCAAATACCTTCCTCCGATTACTTATCCATGGGAACAACTGCTGCGCTTTCAAGAGAGATACTGTGTAACTGTGGATGTGAGGGTAGGTGGTCCATGTGACCGTGTTTGTCCAGGAGAAGATCTCGCTACAAGGATGTGATCAATGCTGTGAAAAAGCTTGGCAATGCCTGCTTCACCTATAGAATCACTGCACATTTAGTGCGAAGAGAAATAAGTTTAGACTAGAATTGTGCAGGACTTTCCTAATAAAACCCCAAAGCAGGTGTTTTGCTTGGTTTTGAGTTAACGATTTTACCCCATGTAACTTCTCTGCCACTTGGGGTTGTGCTGTGAACATTTTGCACAGCTGTAGCAGGCTAACCGACAGCTGAGAACGGATGTGACTCGGGATTTCTACAATAGAGTTGATGGGTGAGATGACTCTACTTTAAGACTCTGATTCAGGAAGTAACTTAAGCACATGCCTAATTTTAAGCATGTGTGTAGCTCCATTGGTTTGACTGGGACAACTCACATGCTTAAATGTAAGCAGATGCCAAAGTATCTTCCTGAATCAGGGCCTAAAAGAACAGTCAGATAAATCTACAGACGGAAGTAGGGCAGGGTGAGGGGAAGGGCAGACACCTAGCCCTTTGGAAAATGTAGACTAAAAATAAGACTTTTAAAAATAAACCTTATATTTGCAGCAGTAAGAGTATGGGGGAGTAAAAGAAGCAACAAGCAGGGCTATATCATTCCAGCAGGTTGTCAAGACAACCAGCCACAGGGCAGGAGGGTTAGTCATTAAGCACCAGATGGACACAACCAACTCCCTAAAAGTTTTCTCCCTCATTTGAAACTGGACTTGTTTGTGGTTGAGTTTTCCCTGGCACCATTTGTGGTGCCCTGACACCACTGGATTTACTTTTAGAATATCTCCTGTAGTCCACACATCTGTTCTATTCAACACAACAACCCACGTGGCCTTCAGGCAATAACACTTGGTCACTCCCTGCAATGAAATTTGCCTTGCTGGCAACATGAAGTGCCCACAAGCTCCATCTTTTCATTTCCTATCCTCTTTAGGAATTCACTTTTGGTTTGGTCTTGGCACATACATGTCAACTTGTTGTAGTCATTTATAAAGAGGCATTTAGCAGCATCAGTGTGGGATTCCAAACACAGAGAATAACGTCAAGAGAGCCGCACCTGCAGTCTTACAGAGGCTAGCCCTCCGACACCCAAGTGGTATAATGGCCTAACCTGTGAGATGATAAATTGTCACCCAAATAGCAGAGTTTGAGTGTTGGCTCTTAGGATTCAAGGAACGGGCATCAAATCTAGCTGTGCTCCCTGTCAGAATTGTCCAAAGGGCTTTTAGCTATGGTTGGTCACGCACCTATGTCATGCAGGGCTCTGTGCACAGCGATTATGCGACCATAAATCCAAAAAGGGTGCCCTTGTCCTGTCACCTTCCAGCTACCCAGCTTTTCTGTCTGCCATTTTGCCTTCCTTTTCTGAGTCTGTGGTTTTTTGTGCTTGTTGAATGCGTTGCCTGAACGTGGTCCAACACTGATGACCCTGAAAGGACATAGTAGAGAGCAGCAAGAGGGAGCTCCTCTGTGATTTCGGTCACCAGCAAGACTGAAAATGAACTGCCTGCCTCTCCACAACTTCTCTCCAAAATAGCCTAGCTGTTAAGCACGGGCTGGGGGGGAAAGGGAGAGGATGCTGGAAGAGGTTGCTGTCCTGGGTGCCTTTCTCTGAACAGGTAAGTACAGCCTCCAAATATGTGTCAAGAGGTCTAACTACTTAAGAGAAGAAGCATGGTCCAGTGATTAGGACACTAGCTGAGGACTCAGGAGACCAGTTCCTTACTCTGCCATAGACGTCCTGTGTGACCATGGCACATCACTCTTAGTCTCTCCGTGCCTCTGTTCGCCATCTGTAAAATGGGGATAATAGCACTGCCCGACCTCACAGGGGTGTTGTGATGATAACTACATTAAAGGTTGTGAGGCGCTTAGATACGGCAGTGTTGGGGGTTGTATGAACATCATCTGTAGATACGACAATTTCTGGTGGAGCTCTAATCATTTTGTGCCTCCGTGCCCTTGCGTCACGAGAGGGGGTAACACATTTTACATTTCACCTTAAAAAAATCTTCACTTTCTCTTTTGCTTAGGATTGACATTTTCGTAACGCAGTGGATATTATGCTATAAAAGAAACTGTTGTTTAATTTAGAGTTTTGTGCCCTGAAAACAACCAGTTAGAAAGGGGTTATACATACATCAGGGTGTATCTGAAAGAACCCCAAACAATCCCTTGAAATCTACTCAGAATGCAAAGGCTCGGTTGTGCCCTCCATCAGCTCTCATAAGGCAATATCATCATGAAGGTCACCCACTAACTTCCCTTTGTTTCCCATTGTGGTTGCATCCTTTGGACGACCTGTTTAGATAATAGGGAGTGACTGTACTTTGGCAGCATCTGCCTGGTGAGTAAGAAGAGCTCTGGCCCAAGGATGAAGAATGAGGAAAAGATGTGAAGATGCTTTAGTTCAAAAGATGGGGAACGTGAAAGACTAGTGCTGAAGATAAAAGGTGAATTTCTGTGTCAGACGAAGTGGGTATTCACCCATGAAAGCTTATGCTCCAGTACGTCTGTTAGTCTATAAGGTACCACAGGACTCTTTGCTGCTGTCAGGGAAGGATTTTGATGCAGTGTATGAGGACACCTAGTGGACACTAACATTATGACAGCTGCTGACAGGGTGACAGAGTCTCAACCTTAGGCCACCTCACCTGTCCCAACCTCTCCCCATGGACTTCACACACCTGTGACCAGGAGGACAAACAAACATTTTCAAAAACTGCCACTGCTTCCCCACCAGCACCACCACAGGAGAAGAGGGAAAGTGCCATTGGAAAAGAGACTGGATTACAACGGCACAGACAACGTAGGGTTTTGCATATTTAGCGTCTGGTGCGGTGGAAGCTCCGGGGCTGGGGTGGGGAACCATAATGCTGTGTTAGATGTTTTTGTGGTGAACAAACTGGAAAGTACATTTTAACCAAATCCTGCCCTTAGGTAGTAGTGTTAATGATAGCAAGCCACACTCTTGGTAGGTGTTGTATAAAGAGAATGCAAAGCATTCGGAGCTGTCATAACTTGTGACAAACAATGACGCATCAGCTCCCTGGTGTCAGGTGGAGGTTCACGATGATGAAACTGACAAGAAAAGCCAGGATCAGTTCTACACAATTTCCAGAAGTCAGAGAACTGGATTTGATGCTGTTGGGAAGTGCTGGCTTGACAGCTCTGGAAAGCAAAGTCTTAGTTTATTCACAGAGCAGGTACAGCATAGTAAGCCACAATCAAAACATCTCTGCATTCCCCAGCCAACATACCTTAACTCTGACCTGGAGGGACAGCCTGCTTTGGGGTGAAAAAGTAATCCAGTCTCTAGGCCCATTTGTTCTCCACTTCTCCGCTGAGACACGACGGCTGCTTTGGTGAGGGGGACATCTGGTTCCTAGCTCAGTGCACAGCTACTACACATAATGAAACTTCAGCCACTCCTGACTTGAGCCAGATTTGAACTGATCACTGAACCTGTTTCCAGCCATCCAGTCCTTACACAAACTGTCCTTGTTAATAACCCCACAACACAGCTATGGGAATATGGTTTAAGGTCAGCACACAAATGACACTGTCCACTAATAACACTGGTCTTTTTTACTATGAGTAAGAAGAGCTTTCAATAAAAGCTTTCCCCTTGGTTCACCAGATAAATCAGAGGGGAGGGGAGGAAGCAGATATTCAGCTGGTGTAAATCAATGTCATTATATTGAATCAGTGGAGCTACATCCATTTACACCAGCTAAGGATATGGCCCAATGCTGCACAGTTTCAGCAAGGGTAATAGTTTTCTTTGGTTCTCTCCCTAACGTTCATTACCAGAATATTTAACAATTTACAGAAATATGTGCACGTTTAAAGAGAAATTGTGGGTGCAAATTTGAATTTGCCTGGAAACCTCCAATTGAAATCGACTGAAAACTGAATCAAAGTTTCTGGGTCGTTCTGTCTGCTCTTCAGTAAGACCATGATCCTGCAAACACCAAAGCTCTAGTTTAACTTTAGGAACCTCGGCATCAATCTCGGTGAATAAAATTAAGCCTGTTTGTGTTTGCAAGATCAGGGCCTAATCCAGTACTTTATATATGACGGTACCCAAGCTGGTCAATTACTCTTCTTTAATGACAATATCAAATCTGTACAACAATTTCTTTTATTGTACTACTGTTATTATTGTTATGTATTATTATAGTATCACCTTGGGGCTCTAGCAAAGATCAGGGCACTAGTATGCAAGAGGCTGTACACACATACACCCTAAGCCAACTCTGTCCCAAAGAGTTTATAATCTAAGGAGTCAAGACAGACAAAGAGTGGGAAAAACAAAGTATTATTAACCCCATACTGTAGATGGGGAACTGAGTAGAGAGCAAGTAGGAGACTTGCCCAGGGTCAAAGAGGGAATCTGTGGCAGAGTTGGGAACTGAATTCAGAGCTCCTGAGTCCCAGCTCAGGGCCTTAACCACAAAGCTGGCTTCCTTGCAAAATTTGTGGCATTTCTAGTCCCACCTGAACATACTGCACGAAAAAAGCCTCTCTCAAGAGGAGTCTTTCCCTGCAAAAGCTACAAGTGTGTGTGTGTGTGTGTGTGTAGGAAGTGTCTGAACTTCTCAGAACCTCACAAACATTTGGGTTTTTTTAGATCCCATGATCCAGCACAGCAGCTAAGCAGTGTCTCCAAGAATGTCCATGAGTGGCTTCCTTGCAGGTGCCACTGATGGCCTGAAGACAGCCCTGCAGGCAGCCTCTTGACTCAGTTTCTCATTTCCAGGGACTTCCTCAATAATTCACAAACACTTTTGCCCATTCCTACCCTTTCTCAGGCTCTGCTTTATTCAATTAACAACCACTCAGAATAAAGATTTTAAGTCTATGGGTTCTCCCAGGCCTTTCCTTCCTGTTGTCTCACTCCCCAGATTTCAGGTTTCTCTGCTGGAGCTGACTTGCTCCCAGCAGCCTCTGTATTCCATTCTGTTCACCTGGAGAACTCTCCAGAGCTCTCTCTCTGCAGCTTCCTGCTGCTCCTATTGGGGAATCAGCTGATCCCTGTTCAGTGTGCCTCCTTATTAATCAGGGTTGACTGGCCCCACGACTCAGCAATTAAGGGGCAAGCCACCCTCTTACAAAGGGCTTCAGCCTGAATCTTTACAAGATCCTTATTTTGAGTGCTAATTTTTCCTCCCAACTGATTTAGAAATAGCTTTCTAAGCCTTGCTATTAAACATTCCCACCTCAAAGGCATCAGTCCTGCAAAGACTCAGGTGTATGCTTACCTTCAGCACTATGAGTAGCTCAATGGGACCACTCACAGAATATAAAGTTATGCAGGTGTGTAAGTCTTTGCAGGATCGGGGCCTAAAAGAGTAAGAGCATATGAAGATGGCAGAGCCATGCAGTCTGCAAAACTTAGTCTGGCCACCAATATCCCACAAGAAATCAGCTTGAACTTGACCACAATAATAGACACAGAAATCCATGTGTCTCTGCCATCTTCCTTAGAGCAACTCACTAAACAGGAAGATGAAGTTCAAAATTAACTAAGAGCAGCATCTCCATCAGCTCAAACAACAGACATCCCCATCTGCAGCTCTGGGAAAAGAGTCAACTAATTAGACGGTAAAGCTGAAAACATTCAATATCCCAATCAAGATATCGAGTCCCACCTCTGATCAGCCAATGATGCCAGAATCTATCACCCACTTGCTTTCAAATAAGTATCTTTGCACTTTCTTCCATGCTGCCCCCTCACACCTGGAAGGAGCTCTCCATACACATCTGCAAGGCTACCTCATTATCCCCTTAAAACTCTCCTTTGCCATGATGTCTACAAAAAAAAACTTGACAGTGGTTAGGCTGCTGGTGTGCTGTGACCACTGCCTATCATTCAGACCAATACTGTCATACTCGTTCCTTGTACTCCTTCATCCATTGTCTTTTGTCTTATACTTAGATTGTAAACACCTTGGGACAGGGACTGTCTTTTTGTTCTGTGTTTGTACAGCACCTAGCACATTAGGGATGTGGTCCATGATTTGATTGCCTTTTATGCAATACTCAGACAAAGTACAGTCACTTGCAAAAAAACCAGCACACCTGTCCACATTTTTTGAATATTAACATCTAATAGATATGCCTGGTCTGTTAAATATGTGCATGTAAAGATTTCACTCCATTTAATAAAATCCCTAGAAACGACACATTATAAGTGCTGTAATGATGTAGATTCGGTAATATGGTAACACCCTGTTAAATCAAAAGATCTGATGGCTATATTTCTATGTAACGTCTCTTTAAACAAACATTCACTGTAATAATGATTGTTTTGCTTCTGATATTTACAAGGCAAGGATCTGTAAACTTGTTAAAACTTCCTAAATAAAGAAACAAATACTTAAAATAATAATAATAATTCCAGATTTCTCTGAAGAAGTGGAAAACTCAGATCTGATGGACTTTTTTATTCCTGAATGTATCCCAAAACTACCAGATGTCCAGCTCAAAAGGAATATGTTAAACATAGAACCCCACGGGCACCAAGCATGGCTGTAAGAGACAGCCTTCACCTGGGCCTGTACGTATCCACCCGCAAATGCTAAAGATGAGCAATCCCCATTTCACAAGCTTCCATGGAAAGGAGAGCTCGAACTCACATGGGGCAAAGCTAACATTTCTCCAGGATCTTCCTTATCTTTTGCAGCAACACACTGCCTTGAGTCCAGCAGGGAGACTACCCAGATATCAGGTTTCAGATATACTACCTTGCACCCAGAGGCCATGTCCTCCTTTAAAGGAACATAAACTTTTATGCTTGGAAGCCCTGAAGTAGCTGTGATAGTTCAAGAGCACAAAATCTTAACTAAAGACACAATCCTAAGACATTTTTTTCAGTAAAGTTATTGCTGGTGTGTTATTATGACGGCAACAGTATTTATTAAATGAAAGGAATTGTCAATTATTGCATGTTAATTGATAGAGAACATATTCTGTAATAATTGTAGGACTAGTTAATCATTTGGTCATCCTGACTGACAGCAATCTACATTTTCCATGTAGCTTACAGACTGGAAACTGTATGAAATACCATGTGTCATTTGCATGAAGATAGAACCCAATGACTGAATGCCCTTTTTCCTTACGGGTCTGATACTCCCAACCATTGATCCTTATATTGGCTAAGTGTGTGTGTGTGTGTGTGTGTGTGTGTGTAACATTACTCAGCTGGAGTAGCTCATGTAATTAAAGTCACACGTGCTTAAGTTTTTGCAGGATAGGGGCCTATGGGTACTAAATAAAAGAAAACCCAAGTTCCTTCTCTCACTCAAGGGCACATCCTACTTACTGATCAATCATTCACATACCCAGTTTAAAGAGGTTGGAGGACAGATTTTGCAGGGTTTTTTTGAATTTGGAAATAAAAACGTGCTTTCAAAAATATGGACCTTCCTACTAGTGCCTAGACTGTTATACCCACAACCAGAAGGGAAGAAAACAAAAGAAAAGAAAACAGAAAACCCCCCCACAATGCAAAATGTTCGGTTCTACAAAAAGACACAAGAACAACAACATTTTTCACCCGTGGAAACTCCAATGCCCCCCCTAAAAATCCTGCAGATTATTGAAAAAACAAAGAATACAACCTGGAGCAGAGATTTCAACAGTGTAAGTCTGAAATGCAGTCAAGGACCTTCCAAGTGGCAAATGTCCACGGCTGCATGGCTTTAGCAGTGTGTCCCATAAATCTTTCAAGGAGCTTCCACTGCTTAGAATACTTAAAAGGTTCCATCACTCCCCTTAAACAGAAAAAAATGCTTAATTCCTGTTGGAAGCCAGTGTAACCACGCTCCTGAAAAGCAATAACCGTCCAGGAGACTTTGGATCAGTATCAGCCAGTAACATTCATTTATCTGGACAATAAAATACTCAGACAAGTCTTAGCAATCCAGATCTCTCTAGCCCTATCACCGCTAATTCATGCTGACTGACTGACCTGGCTGTATTCCACGGACACCCAGCAATTTTAATATTCCCCAAAACATGTTCATTGTGTTATAAACAGACAAATGTAAGCAACCTTTTTCTTGCACAAGATGCAGAAAAGTCACCCAGTTTGGGGTCTTTAAGATTTTATTTTTGTGGTACTGGAGAAATTTAATCTTGCACATCAGTTTATAACTTCCATTTAATTCTTCTACAATTGTCCATCTACACTCCAGTATTTGCATGCCTTAAAGTCAGGCTTTCACCTTAAAAAGTGGTTCAAGGAGAGATTGTCCTTTGTCACCGTGTCTGTTTGCTCTGCTCACTTAACTGCTTGCAATAACTATCAGAGGTTCTCTGGAGATTCAGGGCATCACAATCCACAATAAGAACCTGAAATTGTTCCTTTGGCAAATGACATCTCACTTCACCTCAGTGACACACAAGCCTCCATTCAATGCCTTCAAAGAGTCTTGGAGGCCTACAGCCCTACATCTAGTAAATATCCCAGATAAGTACGACTGAGCCAGAAGTGATGCCCTTAGGAACCCATCCAGGGAGGCTGTCTAATTGCTGGTAGTCTCTTGGGAAATTCAAATACTGAGGTTACAAATCTCACCCAATCATACCTAAAAATGCTAAATCTGCAACTCCATTTTTATATATGCAAAGCCAGCTCATCAGCTGGTATCAGTCAGAGTCCAAGTTCCTGGAGCTATGTTGCCTGACACTTGCTGAGGAAGAGACCCCTTTATCTCAAGACCTTCCAACATGTTATAACTTACCATTATCTGTGTTGGACATAGTAAACTGGATACAAATTAATGTCCTTTCCTGAGCTTTGTATTTCTGATCAGGCCTTGCACTGCTTGGTATAAAACGGACTAGAGGGAATAAGCATTAATTTCATATGGCATGGAAAGATGCTGAAAATCAGCCAGTTGACGCTCTAGCAACGGGGAACAGAACGCAGCATTAAACTCCCCAGCTGGAAATTCTATCACGGGGCAGCTGTAGTTCAAAATAGGAACTGTTATTTTTCCCATCTACCGCGCATTCCAGGAATCAACCCATGGGATAAAATCTTTGGCACTGACATAAGTGTGCACATCACCAGATCTATGGTGGACATAAAACTTATCCTAAGTCTGCTCACTGTAGCAACAAAGCTTGCACTACTGAAGCAGCGGTGTGAAGCCCTAACCTAGCTGCAAACACCACGCTGGATCACTACCGAGGAAGTTTCTGTAGATTATGTGGCATGTATAAATACTCTGGGACTGTCCTAAATGAATAATCAATTGACTATCACTTTGGATCCTGTTCACCCACGAAAGCTCATGCTCCAGTAGGTCTGTTAGCCTATGAGGTGCCACGGGGCTCTTTGCCGCTTTTACAGATCCAGACTAACACGGCTAGCCCTCTGATACAGAGATACAAGAATTATGTTCCAGTCAGTCAATCAATCTGTTGTGCTGTCCTGAATCAGGGCCTTTAACTGGCTAGCCACAGTGACCCATTCTGAAGGGTTTCTCATCTGCTGGGGGCTAGCAAGAAGATGGATTATTGCAAGGGCTGGAGTGGCTGTGCGGGATAGAGCTGTGAGTATTGTTGCTACTCAGCCTGTTCCCATGCTATGCTGGCTTATAAGTGACCTGTTTGTCCCATGTCTGAAAATAGACATGCAATAGCTCAAGCCTGGCCCCCGCGGTCTTATCAAAGTATCTTGGTGACATAAAATTCCCTCCAGTGGCAGGAAACAGAATCTTCCCAGGGATGCTTCCTGACAGTGAGAAGCAGCTGCCCTCCCACCATCCCCTTTGGGGGTTTGTTACTGCAAAGATTTCATTAGCAGCTGATGACTGAAGTCCCAGCTTTTCGATTACTGTTTGTACTAAAGTAGAGCCTGCCCTCCCCCACCCCCCTCAGTCAGGATCAGGGCCCCGTTATGCTATTAGCAAAATAATGTTGATTAATAAAAAGTGTTCATACCTGGTGGCATTAGAATTATACAGCTGTTTGAAGCAGATTGAGCGCCAGGCTGCAGCTGGTTCTGTGCAGGTGTCTTGGGCAGGCTTGGAGAATACAGCGGGAGGAGCCTTTGCCCTGCACAAGGACTGCTCAACATTGAGCTGCCTCCTGGGGCATGAGCCCCACTGCCTTCACACCTCAGCGGGCCAGAGCTCTGGGACGGGAGGGAGGAAAAAGCACACACTACACCCTTCCAAAGGGTGGGGGAGTGGCCAGTGCAGCATATGGTTACAGGGGACTCCAGGAAAAATTCTGGCTAAAGCAGACAGTGTTCCTCCATTGGTGCCTACAGCACGCCCATCACACAGGCTGGGATATTAACTCCTAAGGGAGTTGGGGAATTTCAATGGGACTTGGGCACCTAACTCTCTTACTCCCATTGAAAATCCCACCCCGCGGCAGCAATCTGGCCTGCAGCGTTTGTGCAAGGTGTCAGACTGAGCGCCCTGAAAGGTTAAGTCCTGTTTATTCACGGAAGTAAGTAGCACTGCAAACTTTGCCCACACTGCACTGCCCTGCTACGCGGAGCGGGAGGGCAGATTCACTCTTCACTGAGAACATAAACAAGGGTGACAGCAAATGTGGGTGGATTTTGCAAATGTGTGTTCTAGGACCATTCAGGTGTTTGCTATACAGACCACAAGCCATTACGGAACATAGGGAGATTCAAATGGCTACACAAGAGGCAGAAGACTCCATGTCCCTTTACCATCCTCTGAGCCATCAGTCATTCTACCCTGCCATGAAGACCACAGTGTGATCAGATTAAAAAGGCGGGCGTGCCAGTCCAGAAGTGTGGTAGAAGTGGCATATTGTCGCCTGGAACAATGCATGGCAAGGACAGGAAAATCCAGCAGGAGCGAGGTCATGCGGGATGGAGGGAGACAATTGAAATAGTTAGAAGTAGCATGGTACAGTGGCTCAAGCATTGGACTGGAGTAAGGAGACCCGGGTTCAATTTCAGCTCTCCCATAGATTTATTGTGTGAGCTCCTGCAAGTCTCTTCACTAATCCGTACTTCTGTTCCCCCTTCTACCTTTTGTCTGTCTTGTCTATAGACTGTATACTCCTTGGGGGAGGGGCTGTGTCACTCTGTGTTTGTACAGCACCTAGCACAATGGGGCCTTGATTTTAGCTGAGGCCTCTAGGTGCGACTGTCAATAATAATTATAATAATACTATGGAAGTCTGTGAGGCAGGGAGGTGAAAGAGAAGCAGCAATCCATCAGTGACAAGATTAGCTCCTAGCACTATTAGACAGGTGAAGAAACCAGTTTATTACATTCCTGAATGACTTGGATATTTAACATTCCATACCAATAGTGGAGACTCTAAAAAGCTCTTACTGATTGCAAATTAAATACCAGAAACTTGAAGATGTGACATGGATAGGTTCAGTAAACAACATCAGGAGAATGTGGTACTCATCATAAGCTTGATATCTACACTGCTTAGCTTCTATTACAGAAAAAAACTATCTGGCCAGTGTTCCCTCTAAATTTTTCCATGTGTGGAATGAACTTTGTTACGTGCACCATATCGAGGTAACGTGCGGATGTGCGCCACCAGTAGAAACCAAAAACGTAGATATAATATATATTTTTAAAAAGTTACCATAGGGATAATTACTCCAGCCAGGACAGGTTAGGCATTTTACAACTCACTACTCAAGGAATTAAATTTAAGCATAAGAGAGAAATAAAAATTGTGAAATGCATAAACCAGTCAAAAAACTAAATAACACACTTTGAAAGAAGTATCAAGAAGTAACAACAACACAAATATGTGTTGGGAGGTGAGTGTGAAAGACGGAGTGTGTGTGTGTGTGTGTGTGTGTGTGTGTGTGTGTGACGGAGACAGAGACGTGCATTGCCCCTTTAAGTACGCTGATGCCACTTTAAGTATGCTGCTCTTTTAAGTAGATCAGCAAGTTCTGACACAGCAGCAGCTGCCAGTAAGCTCCCTCCATCCTAAGCCCTGTCTTGTCCCCTGCCCCCGCTCTCTGGAGATGAGGTACAGGGGAGATGAGAGGGGGACACCCTGACATCAGCACCCCTCTCCCTCCCCCTCATCCCCACTCTGCACAGCAAGCAGGAGGCAGCACACGGCAGTGGGGGGAGGGAGCAGCTCCAAGGCAGAGGGCGGGAGGGACACCTGAACTGCCCAACACTTGATAGCCTGCTGGGCGGCCACCCAGCCACACAGCTTACAGGGAACTTAGGTATCTGCCCAAGTAATTCCTCTTGAAGTTACAGTCTGATTCCCTCCAACATGCAACATCAGGATAGGATGATTTGGGCATACTTTTATATGAGCCAGCTATTTTTTTTGTCTTACAGTTGTAGAAAGGACTTGCCCTACTGGACATAGCAGGTACTGCCCTAGTCAGGTACATGGTAGAAACAGAAAGGGATTGTTTACAATGTAATAGGGGTATGCCATATATTTTGGTTCAGATAGAAATACACTACAAACTCTTTCATCCTCCCTCCTGCACGCCAGACAAGACTTTTTTAGTGCTAAAGAATACTGAGCAATTCGGAATCCGAAGAACAAAGGGAGTTTCCCCTCCTGAAAACTTGCCTTCCAATGTAGTTTTAAAAATCTACACTAGGCCCAAAGCTGATATTGAACAAGGTTTTGAAGAGGGGGAAAAAATCTTCAAAGGAGCAGTGGCGAGAACTGGACAAGAGGCCTTTCGTTCTGACATTTCCTAATTTCTGTTGTGTTTACATCTAGTTTCTATCCCACCTAGGATCTGTGTTTCTCACAGTCAGTCACCAGAACAGGGTTCAGTCAGAACCAGTTTTATTTAACCAAGTGTTTAGGCAAAGTTGGTTTTGTTTGAAGGCTACTGTGGTGACTGCTTGGAAACTATAGCCTCTTTGATGTTTGGGAGCAGACAGATGTAAATGGATGTGATTCCATCTTGCAAAAGTAAATGCAATTGAGAGAGAGAGAGATACACACAGGGAAGTGGGTTCTGGACACTATATGGCCCCAGCCACCAGAGAAGTTCGATACGCAGAGAAAAGAAATAGGATACTGGGACGAAGGGGTCGGGCATAAGGCTTTCTATTAAGTTTAAGCAGCCGTTGTTTTGATGAGGGAATGGTATAGAATAGGTCAAGGGAATGCTTGGTGTGCAGCTGGTATTTGTATCAAAGAACTGGCTCCTCATATCAAAGACAAATATATATATTTTAGCCTCTCTGCACATACAGCCCCCCTCCATAAATAATTATTTTGGCTTGGTCACCTTCTCCTGGGGCAGCAGTACGCCTCCCAGCAGCGACACTGATCTCTCTGTAGTGTGTGTACATCTGCCCACATAGCAGAGATGGTGCAAACCTCAACACAAACGAGTGAAGGGTGATTTGCCTATGACAGGTGCATGAGCCTGAAAGTTATGCAGAACCATATTAGCCCTGCCTGCCCGCCCATGGCTTTATGGCAAACTGTTGGCATTTAATTTATAGCCTGCCAATCCAATTATGCTGTTGATCCACAGCCCCATCTGGCCATGGTTTACTGATTACTTCATCTTAAAAGCTGTCACTGACTCCCTGCATCCAGCTCCACTGTTCCTATCCTGTTTCTTCCCTGGAGCAGGCCAGCAGCTCAGCAGAGATGGCAGGCACAGAGAACGCTGTCAGGGCTCGGCAAATTGGCGAGATCCCTACTAGCCAAAGGCAGAGCCAAAGACATGAGGACTGAGGAGCACCGTCCTCAAGGTCCAGAGGAAATGTCTGCGGTGAAGGTGCTGGGATTTCCATCCTGGGCCCTCTTTGAAGGTGCCACATTTCATAGAAGTTTTTGGCTATGTTGTTTTCAGGGTCCTGACGGGGTGGGGACGCTGGGAACACCGCTCTGGCCCCAGCTCAGCAGGGACCCTAGCTAGGACACATGTTGGAGCGGGGTTTTTTAAATCTACTGCTCGCAGTTCAGCACGAACAGCAGCAGAGGGCACCCGAGGCTCATTTTAGCACCAACCTCTCCACATTTCTCTGTCCTTGGGCCCTGTCTGTTCCATGTTAGCAAGGCAAGGGCTGGGGTGCAGAGGCTAGCTAGAGAAACACATGGAGGGAGCTGGGCTGAGGGCTGCCTACCTTGGTGGGTGGAGGGAAATCAGAACTGGCAGGAGGGGAACAGAACAATCATCCCAGAAGGGAGCGGGGAGCAGACAGGCTAGATGCTCCTGGCTCCCCTTGAGGCCCATAGGGAGAGGACTGCGTAGGGTGAATGAGAGAGGTGTGTGAGAGATGGGTATGTGAGTGGGCATATGTAAAGTGTGACTGGGAGAGTGGGTGGGCTGCAGGGGGTAGCTGGGGGCAGTGGCAACAGAGGTGATGAGGTGCGGTGAAATAGTGACAGAACGGGTGAGGTGTGGGCTGGCAGTGGTGCGAGAGTGGATGGGGCACATGGGGAAGGTGGTGATGGAGTGGTGAGATAAGGGGGATTAGAAGGGTGACTGGGGTAAGTACAGTGTGAGTGGGGTGGTAGTGGGGATGAGGAGAATGGGGTACGTGCGGGGCGGTGGTTGGGATGAGTGGATGAGGAGAATGGGGTACGTGCTGGGAGGTAGTGGGGATGAGTGGATGTGGAAAATGGGGTACGCACAAGGATGAGTGGATGAGGAGAATGGGGTACGCGCAGCGTGATGGTGGTGATGAGCAGATGTGGAGAATGGGGTACATGCAGGGCGGTGGTGGCGATGAGCAGATGAGGAGAATGGGGTATGGGGGGACGGTGGTGGGGATGTGTAACTGACTAGTGTAACTGACTAGAATTTGCTGCTTGGCAAAGCTAGAAGCAGCAGCAGAGGCACTGGAGCTGTGTTCAGGCTCAGGAAAATGACACTATATCACATGTGGAAGTTTATCTTCCCGACCATAAAAGTGTCATTTTTTTTAAAATGAAAGTGTACACTGTGCAGAAATTGTTCAGTGGAAGGACCACTCACTTTACATGAAAAGACGGGGAAAGTGGAATTTTCAAGCCCCTGATTATTAGAAATGCCTCCATATGGTTACACACAAACACTTACTCACCAGTGCAAAGTGCTAGCATGAAAATTAACAAACCTGCACACACTTTGGAGTATTTCTCAGTTTCAGGACCATATGTTTTTCCCCACAGCATATATGAAATACTGATCTTTACTTTTAAACTGCTTTTTTTTGGTGGTGGTGGCACATTGGCACCCCAATATTTACCACTGCTATGCAGTTAGGATACGTTTTGTACAAAGTATGCCTTGTGAGATATCATTCTAAAAGTCTTGATCTGCTAGACAGTCATATCTCATTGGATTGTATGTGGTACTGTCGTATGTGAATTTATGAAGTTTGGCGATGTATGTGTGAGGTTGAAAACACCCACAAGTAGCCTTTCAGGTACAACAGTAAAAAGGCCAAACAACGTTAATGGCTTATTGAGGACATGCACAAGGATTATCCCAGGAACTGTGTACAATAGAAACCTCTCAGAGATAGCACTACAATATGGGAACAGTTTGACCCATGTCACAGCAAAAGAGCTTTCCAGCAAGTGAGAAGAAGATATAAAAAGGGGATGACATCAGGATGGGACCTCACCCTCCTAACTACAACACACCTGGAAACTCCTGAGGGGAAAGGACTGAACTGTGGGAAGTGATGGTCCCAGGCTAGAGGGATTTTTAGTCTGTGTATAAAAACCTGGGAAAACTGAGGCAACTTGTACCTTAAGAATCTGCCAGCCTGTTTATCACTTAGGGTGAGAATTTGCGAATTCATATCCTACCTATCTAGTGTGTTAAGATCAGTTTGCAGTTTTGTTTATTTCTTTACTAAAGTAATCTGCTTTGATCTGTTTGCTATTACTTGTAAGCACCTAAAATCTACCTTTTAAAATTAATAAACTTGTTTTTGTTTTGTCTAAAACCAGTATGTGGAAATCATAACTGGGGCAAAAAGCTGTTGCATATCTCCCTCCACATTGAGGGAGGGGGTGAATTTCATGAGCTTACGCTGTACAGTTCCCTGTGTAGCACAAGACAGTACAATTTTGGGTTTACCGTTCAAAGGGGAGGGTGCACTTGAGTAACTGGACAGTTCCTTAACTGAGCCTTCCCATGCAGAGCTGATCTCAGTATCTGTGTGAAGCTTCAGCTGGGTGTGTCCCAACCTGTATGTGTGCTGGAAGGGGCTTGAGAGCCTGTCACAATGTAAAGGGAGCCCAGGCTGGTGGGTCAGGTGGGCACAGTGGTACCCCAGTTCCAAGTGGCACCCTGGGGGGAACCTGTCACATCCACCTTTAAAGAAACAGAAGTATTTAGCATCTGGATAAGGTCCAAGATGCATGTACACATATCAAAATAATCATTCAGTATGTCATACACTGCTCTGGAAAATAGGCCTTTGTACATAGAACAGCATGAACAGCATGGAGTTACTCCAGATTTGCACTGGTGCAAGTGAGATTAGCATCTAACCCTTCATGTCAGGGGTTTTCCAGAGCCATAACACCTTTCATTAGGAAGAGCTGTCAACCAAAAAACAAAAGGATTAAACATTTTTATATGTTCTTAGGTTTGGTACGTTGTTTTTATCATCCCTCATATCTTTAGGAGGAGACTGCAAAATTACAGGATTCTCAGGTTACTGACAGCAATAGAGGAATGTTATTTCATGGCATCACAGCTCCATTAAGTGGGTTGGTTTACAGCTTCTGGAGCAGTAAAGGCTGCAGACTTCACACTGGTATCTGCCTTATAAAGAGATTAGATCATTGCTGATATTGTACTTTCCCAGTACCAAACTACTGAACCATCCAGTCCCCCTAAATGTAAAGGTGTTTGAATTTATCAGGAAAAATGATCCAAAGCAATGAGGCAGTGGTCAGAAAATTCTTGCATGAGAGAAAGTCGAAACAATAAGGTGTGTGAGAAATCCTGGATCTCCCTTGCCTTGGGATGAAAGAGGGGTGATTGTGCTCATTAATTAGTCCCTTTGCTCAACTGGCTTTTATTGAATTGTGTGCGCTCATCGGAGTCTGAGTCTCCAGTGCCTTAGACGCTGAACAGTCACTGACACCTACAAAAGCAGGTGTAAAATGTTCTAGCACATCAGTATTCTCTGCACATGCATAACAGTGGTTGCAGTTAGTAGCTGCTTTGCAGAGGTGCAAATGATTATGCAGGGTACAAGAACTGAATCTGGCTCAGAAAGTGGTGTTGTTGCGTGTGGGTTTTTAGATAAACTTGACATGACTTAAAAGGGTAACCAGAAAAGAATGTACAACGTAAGTTCTCGTCAGATAACTGTGATCTGAGCTTCCTCTTTTAAAAATGCTTTGAAATGTGTAAAAGAGTTTACAGATCAACACAAAAAATGTGTAGTTTGATTCTCAGCTGGCGTAAATTAGCCCTAGCGCCATTGGGTTTAATTTTGGTCTTGGCTATGCTCAGTTATTTGTACCAATGTCTGGGGAGCAAAATTGGGCCTCGAACTACTTTTCGTGAGTGGAGATTTCCCTGCTTGTTGTTAGAAAGTAAAGCAGGCTGTGGAATATATGGACTCTTTCTAAATTACTATATTAAGTTTTCTTGGAGTTACTCCAGATTTGCACTGGTGTGAGTGAGGTTAGAATCTAGCCAAGAGAAACGATTAGGCTCCAATTCTGCAAGAAACTCTTCATGGACCAACCACTGTGCCAAGGCAAAGCCCAAATCCAGGAGTCCCTGCCCATAAAGTCACCAGTGACTCACACAATCAGGCCCTTTGTGTGTGTGTTTTTTTAAAATTTGGTACATAACCAAGTAAATGGTTCCCCTACCAGAAAAACACCGTGCCACAGGATGCCCTTGTCTCTTGTTAGTGTTGCATCATACCCCATAATGAGAGAAGAAACTGAGTTTCAAAGAGAAGGAAAATGTTTTTTTCCTTTGAAATATCATTTTAGAGTGAAATTAGTGCCTGCGACATGCAGTCCAACAGCCATAATACACAACAGTATTTAAGTCCAAAGCAGACAGCGGAGAGTTACAAAGGGATCTCACAAAAGTGGGTAACTGGGCAACAAAATGGCAGAAGAAATTCAGTGTTGATAAATGCAAAGTAATGCACATTGGAAAACATCACTCTAATTATACCCTGACAAAGTTCCGTCTCTGCCTTGGTGGGTCCTGCGCTTACTGGCGGATTTTCTCGCTTCAGAGGTTCACAGCAGCCCTCAGTTTAGCCACTTTCGTGGCTCAACTCTGCCGTTCACTCAGTTAGCCTCATCACTGGCCAGCATGGGGAAAAGGAAGAAGAACAATCCCCGCAGTCTCTGCTGATCCACCTAGTGGATCGGGGAACAGGCCAGAGACCTTCCCCCTGGTGGAACCCACAGTCCAGTTCAACTCCTCCTGTATCAAGTAGGGAGATGGAGGGAACCCGGGCCCACCCTCTAATCCGGGTTTCAGCCCAGGGCCCTGTGGATTGCAACTGTCTACAGTGGCTCCTGTAACAGCTGCATGGCAGCTACAACTCCCTGGGCTACTTCCCCATGGCCTCCTCCCAACACCTTCTTTATTCTCACTACAGGACCTTCTTCCTGATGTCTGATAATGCTTGTACTTCTCAGTCCTCCAGTAGTACGTCCTCTCACTAACAGCTTCTTGCGCCTCTTGCTCCCAGCTCCTAACATACACACCCACAAACTGAAGTGAGCTCCTTTTTAAACCCAGGTGCCCTGATTAGCCACCCTTAATTGATTCTAGCAGCTTCTTGATTGCCTGCAGGTGTTCTAATCAGCCTGTCTGCCTTAATTGTTTCCAGAAAGTTCCTGATTGTTCTGGAACCTTTCCTGTTACCTTACCCAGGGAAAAGGGACCTACTTAACCTGGGGCTAATATATCTGCCTTCTATCACTCTCGTGTAGCCCTCTGGCCCGACCCTGTCACAATACATATAAAATGATGGGGATCTAAATTGGCTGTTACCCCTCAAGAAAGAGATCTTGAGCCACTGTGGATAATTCTGTGAAAACATCTGCTCAATGTGCAGCGGCAGTCAAGAAAGCTAACAATGTTATGAACCATTAGGAAAGGATAGATAGTCAGACAGAAACTATCATAATGCCACTACATGAATCCATGGTATGCCCACACCTTGAATACTGCTTGCACTTCTGGTTGCCCATCTCAAAAAAGATAGATTAGAAATGGAAAAGGTGCAGAGAAGGGCAACAAAAATGATTAAGATTATGGTCCAGCTTCCACGTGAGGAGAGATTAAAAAGACTGGGACTGTTCAGCTTGGAACAGAGATGACTAAGGGGGGACATGACAAAGGTCTACAAAATCATTTAATGGTGTGAAGAAAAGGAATAAGGAAGTGTTATTTATCCCTTTATATCTCACAAGAACCAGCGGGTCACCCAATGAAATTAATAGGCCGCAGATTTAAAACAAACAAAAGGAAGTACTGCTACACACAACGCAAAGTCAACCTGTGTAACTCATTGCCAGGGGATTTTGTGAAGGCCAAAATTATTACTGGATTCATAAAAAGAATTAGATAAGCTCATGGGGGATAGGTCTGCCAATGACTATTAGCAACCGCATACGCTGGGTGTCCCTAGGCCTCTGGCTGCCAGATGCTGGGACTGGCTGAGACAGGATGAATCACTTCATGATTGCCCTGTTCTGGTCATTCCCTTTGAAGTATCTGGCATTGGCCACTGTCAGAAGACAGGATACTGGGCTAGATGGACCATTGGTCTGACCCAGTGTGTGACTGTTCATATGTTCTTAACAGTCACCACTGAGGAGAAGAGGATGATTTCATTCTGGGACCACTTGAAGAGTAAGGTGCTTCTTGTCATGCGTAAGGGTGGCAGAATCTGGCCCTTCTGTTGAATCTGATGTAGCACTTTTCATCTGTGGGTCCTAAAGCATTTTACAAAGGTGGACAAATATTATCCCTATTTTAGAGGGAAAAAAATGAGGCCCAGAGCATTCTCAGGGAGGATCTTTACCTCTGTAACACAATTCCTTCCTGCGTCTGCCAGGGCATTGATTTGACAACATTCAGGTGACTGCAAAGCCTGTCTTTTCATGGAATCCTAGAATATCAGGGTTGGAAGGGACCTCAGGAGGTCATCTAGTCCAACCCCTGGCTCGAAGCAGGGCCAATCCCCAATTTTTTGCCACAGATCCCTAAATGGCCCCCTCAAGGATTGAACTCACAACCCTGAGTTTAGCAGGCCAATGCTCAAACCACTGAGCTATCCCTGCCCCTGCCCCCGCTGCTTCTGGTGGAGGAGAGTTGAATGGATGAGCAGTTGTGGTGGACGACTGAATACTGGCCGAAGGGGCATTTCCAATGGTTTTTAGGTTTTATACATTGGCCCAATGCATGTGGAAGTGGTATCACTATTTTGCACATGCTCCTATAGCTTTGGGGCGAGGGGGAAGGGAGTGCATTTTATAAAACAGACAGACCAGCTGTCTGATAGCAATGACTTGCAGCAACACTGATCTGGGGTGGGCTGTGTACTGCTTATTTTAACTGATGTTATTATTTTAATTATACGGTGCTTCAGCAGCTGGAGGAATGAATCTACTATCAGGCCCTGCCTTAGAGTGTAAGCTGATTTCTGCAGGTATCAGGGGGAAATCTCCTTCGCCACCCCATCTTCAAATTCAGCATTGCACAATTGGCTCAGCACATTACAGTACTTCCTCTGGCTAGGACCAGGGTCCTGACGCTATGGCACTGAACAAGCGTTCCATTCTGAATTGGAGCTGCACGTGGTCCAGAAGACAGAGCACTGAACTGGGCCTTCGGAAACCTGGGCTCATTTCCCAGCTCTGCTGCTAAGTCATCTCACCTCTCTGTGCCGCTTGTTTCCTCTCAGCCTGCACCTGATCCCCTGACCCTGATGGGAGTCTTTCCATTGACTGCTTTGGGTGGAGTTCCTCCTGTCTGTTTAGATTGTAAACTCTTGTTTCTTAGTAGGTGTCTGTACAATGCTACTGTAACATAAATAATACTGTGGTCAGACAGTGCCAATACCAAATAATAAGCAGCATTAGAGTCAGAGAGAGGAGTTATTTAACTTAAGTGCCAACGTGGACACAAGAACAAATGGCTATAAACTGTCCATCAACAAGTTTAGTCTTTAAATTAGGCGAAGGTTTCTAACCATCAAAGGAGTGAAGTGCTGGAACAGCCTTTCAAGAGGAGCACTGAGGACAAAAGTCTAAGTGGCTTCAAGACTGAACTTGATAAGTTTATGGCAGGGATGGTATGATAAAACTGCCTACAACGGCATGTAGCCGATCTGCGATTGCTGACAGCAAATATCTCCAATAACCAGTGAAGGGACACTAGAAGGGGAGGGCTCTGAGTTACTACAGAGAATTCTTTCCCAGGTCTCTGGCTGGTGGGTCTCGCCCACATGCTCAGAGTCTAACTGATCACCATATTTAGGGTTGGGAAGGAATCCCCCCCCCCCAGTCAGATAGGCAAAAAAACCCCCAGGGTCTCTGCCATTCTCTGCAGCATGGGGCACGGGTCACTTGGTGGTTTACACTAGTGTAAATGGTGGATTCTCTGTAACTTGAAGTCTTTAAGTCATGATTTGAGGATGTCAGTAACTCAGCCAGAGGTTAGGAGCTATTACAGGAGTGGGTGGGTGAGGTTCTATGATCTGCAATGTGCAGGTCAGACTAGATGATCATGATGGTCCCCTCTGACCTTAAAGTCTATGAGTCTATTTGATGGTCAGAGGAAGAGGATTTTTCATTAATTTAAAGTGTTTTCATTAAACTACTTTTAGAAAATGTTGAAGTTTTCAGGGTTTCTGCCCCTGTGAGCAGAGGCAGGGCATCTTTACATGAAACTGAACTCTGAACAAAGGACATTTCCTGATAACCTGGTAGGGAAAACATGGGCCATTCATTATGATATGTGAAAGGGTTTAGTGTGATTGGGTTTTCCCATTTGCCATGCTGCTCCCACATTGAGTGCAAAGACAAAAGCATTATGGTGTTTTCTTATCTCTAGGGGGACGGCCCTGGCAATCATTTCCTAGAAGATGAGACTATAATGGAGTGTTGGCTGCTGCTACCAGGAAAGAATTTAATGCTACCAGGGTCTTAAACCTGGGTTGTAAACTGCTGTGATTTTTCTGCCTACAATCAGTTGCATTTGCACAAAGAGAAAAAAACGTGGTAAATATTTTTACAATCCCCAAATAACTAGAGCCCTGATCCTGTAACGAACTATGTGTTGACAGGATCTTGCACTTATGTGGAAGTCAATGGGACACAGGAATTTGCCTGTGTATATAAACTTGCAGCATGGAGGCCTAAAACACCTTTATTTGCAGAACTATTGGCAGAGTTGGGGTTAAGCACTGCAGAGCCTTCATTAGTCCCACTCTTGGAAGTTAATAAAGTGATTGTGCCAACACACAGAGCGAGGGCTGAAAGTGTCATCGAAAAAAACAGTACACATTTTAATACCAAAATATTTGACGGGCACCCCATTGATGACAGAGATGGGGAGTGGCTGGTGAGTCCATTTGTGCCACGACCCACTGGCTTCCCTAACACTCTAGCAGGGAGATGTGGGGTGATGCTGTACCATACCTGGTCTGCCATTCATTGATCCTGCTTAATTTGCCTGCATTGATGTGCGGGAAAAGGAAAAAGATGAGTGGGACATGGACTGAGAGACCTGCATCAGGCACTTGGACGCACTGGCTGTTCCCACTCAGCTCCACCCTGATATTAGGGACCACCAACCATCCTGACTTTGTTTTAAAGTGGCTTTTCAGCTTTTAGGACAGCTCCTTGCTCACAACCTCAAGCCTCAAGAGCACCAAGGACTTTTTGAGGTTCCTCACTGTTTGGAGTTTCAACTCACTGCTGATCCACACACACACAAATTTGGAGTCATTGAGCATAATAAAGCAGAGTTGGGGACCAAAAAGTTCCTGGTCAGAGCAACAGCCTGTATCTGTCTCAGTCTGGCATGTGGCAATGGGCCCAAACAACAAAATTTAGCTCCTGTTCTCCGATACGCCAGATCTGATATGCCCCAAACTTCTAGAGTATTCCAATTCAGGGCTTTGGGTGGAACCACTGAAAAAGTTCCCCTCTGCAAACTAGAGTGGAAGTTTGTAATGTATCTGTAGTAGTTCCGACATTTATGTGAAATGTACATACAGCATATATTTCATGCTGCAACCTTTTCCAAAACTGGAAGGCTATTTTACTGGCCCTAGGTTGAGGACTTCTTTTTTGTTCACAGCTCTTAGCTGAAAATCCCCTGGCAGCAAAGCTGGAATCTGAGTGTAACAGATACGAGCTGCCATTCCCAGAGCTAGGAATGGTGTCAACTTGATCCACTGCTAAACGTCCAGGACTATGAGTGTGAGAGCGGGAGCTGGAGTAACTCGTGAACAGTAAGCTTGACTGTCCCCATAGCATCTGATCAATGACTGACTTCCATGCAATCCGCTTGGAATGGCATTTAGAGGGGTAAACTGGTTCTCTGGCTTCCTGTCCTGGACACTGTCAGCTAAATGAAGCTTACAAGCACAACTCCGTTGGCTGCATGTTATTTCTTTGCTGCAGTTGCCCCCTGAAACATGCATCTAAGTTTAGGACTGACGTTTCATTGCAGGTGTGCCAGCTTATAAATAAATGCTTATGTACACTCATAGGAATGGGACTACTCACATCACAATGTCCTGAAGAAAAGGAGTACTTGTGGCACCTTAGAGACTAACCAATTTATTTGAGCATGAGCTTTCGTGAGCTACAGCTCACTTCATCGGATGCATACCGTGGAAACTGCAGCAGACTTTACATATACACAGAGAATATGAAACAATGCCTCCTCCCACCCCACTGTCCTGCTGGTAATAGCTTATCTAAAGTGATCATCAGGTGGGCCATTTCCAGCACAAATCCAGGTTTATTTGCTTCAGGTTGCGGGGCTGTCTGTAGGCAAGGACTGGCCTGTCTCAGACAGCCCCGCAACCTGAAGCAAATACTCACCAACAACCACATACCACACAACAGAACCACTAACCCAGGAACTTATCCTTGCAACAAAGCCCGTTGCCAATTGTGCCCACATATCTATTCAGGGGACACCATCACAGGGCCTAATAACATCAGCCACACTATCAGAGGCTCGTTCACCTGCACATCCACCAATGTGATATATGCCATCATGTGCCAGCAATGCCCCTCTGCCATGTACATTGGTCAAACTGGACAGTCTCTACGTAAAAGAATAAATGGACACAAATCAGATGTCAAGAATTATAACATTCATAAACCAGTCAGAGAACACTTCAATCTCTCTGGTCACGCAATCACAGACATGAAGGTCGCTATCTTAAAACAAAAAAACTTCAAATCCAGACTCCAGCGAGAAACTGCTGAATTGGAATTCATTTGCAAATTGGATACTATTAATTTAGGCTTGAATAGAGACTGGGAGTGGCTAAGTCATTATGCAAGGTAGCCTGTTTCCTCTTGTTTTTTCCTACCCCCCCCCCCAGATGTTCTGGTTTAACTTGGATTTAAACTTGGAGAGTGGTCAGTTTGGATGAGCTATTACCAGCAGGAGAGTGAGTTTGTGTGTGTATGGGGGTGGGGGGGACGTGAGAAAACCTGGATTTGTGCAGGAAATAGCCCGACTTGATTATGTAAAGAGTTGTCACTTTGGATGGGCTAGCACCAGCAGGAGAGTGAATTTGTGTGGGGGGGTGGAGGGTGAGAAAACCTGGATTTGTGCTGGAAATGGCCCACCTGATGATCACTTTAGATAAGCTATTACCAGCAGGACAGTGGGGTGGGAGGAGGTATTGTTTCATATTCTCTGTGTATATATAAAGTCTGCTGCAGTTTCCACGGTATGCATCCGATGAAGTGAGCTGTAGCTCACGAAAGCTCATGCTCAAATAAATTGGTTAGTCTCTAAGGTGCCACAAGTCCTCCTTTTCTTTTTGCGAATACAGACTAACACGGCTGTTACTCTGAAATGTCCTGAAGCACATTCCTCTCCCCTTAGTTTTTCCTGGGGATTTTATTAACATCTGATTTCTTTCTATATCCTTTGGAAAGTAAGAGGTTTAGCTTTATCTGAGAACCTTGAAACAGATCAGCTTCTTAAGGCTATAGTTATAACTGGATCTCTGTCTGAGGAATCTTAGAAATACATATCACTGGGTGCCAGAACTTCACTCTGACTCTCCAATGCAATGTAGGCTGTTGCATAAAATTCTCTATGGTAGACTGCAGTTTATACTCTCCTCCAACTTTAAAGAGATAGAGGATGTATTGTACCTTGCACTGGGATTAATGATTATCCGACTGAAACCAAACTAAACAAATGATTTAGTCCACGATGGCACAGGCAGACCAGATCTAGGGCTTCAAGTCTTAATTTAAAGTAGGAGCGAGGTCAGGACCTTGGGAGAGGGGGCGGAGCAGGGGCAGGAAGAGGCAGATCAAGGGTGGGGCTTTGGAGAAGGGGCGGAGTGGGGGCAGGGCCTTGGGGCACAGCACGGGTTGAGCACCCCTGAGAAAAGGAAAAGTCGGTGCCTGAACTCATAGCCATCCATTTCTTCTTACGCTGTTTCATCACTGCCACAAAACTACGATGTCATGTTATTGCCAATATTAGTGTGGATATTTATTATTTAGCTCCAACTAAGGGTTTGTCTACTCAGTCCCACAACGCGGACTCCGGGGGAGTCAACTGCAGCCGGCACTAACTTGTTGCGCTGTGACAGCCCTGTTGTACTGTAATGGTGGGGCTGTGTAGACAAGCCCTAAGATCAGGGCCCCACTGGGCTAGACCCTCTGTAGACACAAAGAGACAGCTCCTGCCTCAAAGACTTTGGCATCTAAATAGACAAGGTAGAAAAGGGTGGGAGAAGGAGACACGACATACAAATAGAAGATTGGGAGCAGAGGCGCAGGCAGATCAAGAGGCTTGCCCAAGATTACACAGGACGTTTGTGGCAGAGCTAGGAACTTAACCCAGTAATACTTTCCAGACCTCAAGCTGTCATCACTGATAAACTCCTCTGGAGCAGAAGCAATTCCCAAAGGACAAGCTGAGCCTTTTACATTGCAGAGATGGGTCCAGAGTGTTTTCAATTAACTGGTTCCTGTGTCCAAGGCCAGCTCTACACGAGGAACTTTTGCTGGTATAACAACATCAGTTAGGGGTGTGATCTTTTTACATTTTTATACTGCAGATATACTAACAAAAAAGTCCCTTTGCTGGCCTGGCTTATTTTGCTCTGGGAACTGGTCTAATCTATACTAGCAAAAGCACTTTTTTTTTGGTGTCGCGGTTCCTTGTGGGAGTTATAGTTCGGATGCCTCATGCTCCCATTCTCCTCAATGGGCCATACTCCCTGGCTGGACTACATTACCCATGATGCATAAGGTCCCCATTGTGGCTGAACTGCCACAGGGCATCATGGGAGTCCACATAGGTCTGAAAATGTAATTATAAACAGGGAATCATGGACGAGGTGCATTTGTAGTGAGGTCCCACAGGGATCGGTTCTTGGCTCTTTGCTACTTAACATTTTTATCAATGACTTGAAAGAAGATGTAAAATCATCACTGACAGTTTGCAAAAGACAAAAATTGGGGATACATAATGCAGAGCACAGGTCACTGATACAGTGTGATCTGGGTTGCTTGGTAAGCTAAGCACAAGCTAACAATATGCTTTTTAATATGGCTAAATGTAAATATATTTATCTAGGAACAAAGAACATAGGCCATACTTACAGGATGGGGGACTGTATCCTGGGAAGCAGTGACTTTGAAAAAGATTTGTGGTGGATAATCAGCTGAACATGAGCTCCTAGTGTGATGCTGTGACCAAAAGGGATAATGCGATCCTTAGATGCATAAACAGGGGAATCTGTAGTATGAACACAGAGGTTATTTTACCTCTATATTTGGCACTGGTGCAACCATGGCTGGAATACCGTGCCCAGTTCTGGCGTCCACAATTCAAGAACAATGTTGACAAATTGGAGAGTATTCAGAGGAGAGTCACGAGAACAATTCCAAGATTAGAAAACATGCTTTATAGTGATAGAACAAGAAGCTCAATCTATTTAGTTTAACAAAGAGAAGATTAAGGGGCAACTTGGTTACAGTCTATAAATACCCACATGGGGAACAAATATTTAATAATGGGCTCTTCAATCGAGCAGAAAAAAGGTATAACGTGATCCAATGGCTAGAAGTTGAAGCTAGACAAATTCAAACTGGAAATAAGGTGTGAATTTTTAGCAGGGAGGGTAATCGACCACTTGAACAAGTTACCAAGGGTTGTGGTGGATTCTCCATCAATGGCAATTTTAAAATCAAGATGAGATGTTTTTCTAAAAGATCTGCCCCTCGGAATTATCGTGGGGAAGGTCTATGGCCTGTGTTATACAGGGGATCAGCTTAAATGTGGCCACAGCAACATGAGTGGCAGGCAGGGCTAGTCGTCTTAGTACATCCCTAGGGTCTCAGACGGGACTGTATTTGGTGCGGCTAGCCAATCCTTCTGCTTGCACTGCCATGGCTACACTCTGCTTTTAGTTTGCTAGCTTCATTGGCACTACTGCGGGTATGTCTGCCCGAGCTGGAAAGTACACCTCCAGACCCAGTGTGGACACACCCTAAAAGAGACAGAGATCAGCATGAGCTGAACCAGCTTTTAAATGCTGCTTTTGGAAGACTTTAGCTTAGTCCATGCCACTGCCATGTCAAGTCCTAAAACCTCTTTTATCTGACCCCAGGTGGTAGGATGTTATCCCGAGCCTGGATAAGAGCAGCCATTGTGCAGAGGAAGATGGTTACCAAGGCAAAAGGAATTAATATGGCTTCAGGTCAAAGGAAAGGAAACAAGCACTCCAAACACGCAAAGCGATGAAGAGCCTCAGGGTATATGGCCTAGTTCTATGCCATTTGTAAATGCACCCCAGAACAATCATCTGCTTCTAATGTTTAGAGGGGTGAGTGAGTGAGTGAGTGAGTGAGTGTGTGTGAGAGAGAGACACTGTTCTCAGACCCAGTTTGAGCAGTCTCTTTGATAGTGTGTTTCCTGCCATATTAAAAAAATCATTCTCTGGGTCAGCATTCAACTAAAAAGATGGAGGGAGCTTTTCAGATGCGAGGACTGGCCTGCAGCTTGTTACACTGAGGCTCACCTGTAAGGATAGTTGGCAAACCAATAAACACAAACTAGGACAAATGTAGCAATGAAAGGAGAGGAGTTGGGGTCAAATCCTGTTTGCCATGGGGCGGCAGGGTTGGGAGGGGTGGACTTAACTGAGATATTATAAAGTGAATATCTATCAACCCCTCCCATTTATGATGTACCACAGTTTAAAACTTTAGGAAGTCAGAGTCAGCGTAGCTAGATTTAATAAGGGGCTAGAAGATTTTCGGTAGTTATACACACTAGGACAGGGGTCATTCAGTGTCATGTTTCAAGGCCTAATATTAGCCCAAGTATGAGGCAGGAATGTTGTCACCTCATGTACAGCATAACATTACTAGCCAGATGCTTTATAGCTTTATATTTACTCTGAGGCATCAGGGCAAGCACAACACAGAGGTAGGAGACGTGATGGATAAGGCTGTGAGTTGGTCACGGAGTCCGTGACCTCCGTGACTTCTGCAGAAGCTGGTGCATCTGGCTCCGGGGCTGCCTGAGCAGCTCAGGCTGCGCCTGGGCCAGTCTCATCAGCCACTCCTGGGACAGTCTTGGCCACCGCCCACCCGCAACAGCAGCAGGAGGAGTTTCGGTGTGGGAGGGGGCTCAGGGCTGCGGTTTGGGAAGGGGTGATGGCTGTGGATGGCGCTTATTTTGGGGGGGCTTCCCGGAAGTGGCAACATGTCCCTTCCTCATCTCCTAGCTCCACGCATCAATCAATTTTACTAGTGTAAAATATGGCAGCCTGCTTGTTAAGTGAAGTTTCATGGCACCTGTGCTCTGGCATCTGCACAGGCTGCCTTTGGGCTCGGGGACGGTGCTCAAGGTGTTCGTTCTGATCTTAAATGGCCCTTCTGCTTGAGGGAGCTGCTCACTTCTGCTCTGAGCAGCCTCTCTTTCTCACTGACTGTTGGACTGGGTGATAACACCACAGAGTACAAGCCTCCTTCAGCGTTCCCAGTTTGAGACATACAGAGAATACATCTGAATCCTGGCACGAGGAAGAGACCAAGGGAACAAACGACAGAACGAGAGAAGACTGGCAGTTCAGACGCCAGCAGGAGAGCACATGACGTGGGGAAAAGGAGCAGGAAACACTGACAAGAATTAGCTTAGAGTTCACAAAAAGAAAAGGAGTACTTGTGGCACCTTAGAGACTAACCAATTTATTTGAGCATGAGCTTTCGTGAGCTACAGTAGCTCACGAAAGCTCATGCTCAAATAAATTGGTTAGTCTCTAAGGTGCCACAAGTACTCCTTTTCTTTTTGCGAATACAGACTAACACGGCTGTTCCTCTGAAACCTTAGAGTTCACGTCTGCTGGGAGCTCCAAGGAGGCAGGAGAAAAGGCTTCAACATAGCCTCAGGCTGGGGCCATAGATGTGGGAGGAACTTGGCTTACAACGTTCCCCAAACCTATGTGTATTTATTTTTGTTAATAAGCTTTTCTCGTTTGCATCTTCAGCAAGGGTTCTCTCTTAGTGAGCCCATCCCAGTCACTAGGACTCCAACAGTGCCCGATTTGAATATGCAGCAATAAAGGCTAAGTTAACTCTGATGTAAGGTGGATACAATTCTGCCGGCTTCAACAGGGATTCATTTCCTTCCATCTGGTCTGGAGCTGGCCCTCTCCAAATTGTGAGCTCCAGCTGTTAGCTAGACACCAGTCAGTCACAGCCAAGTGGCAGACAACCTCCCATACTCCGTGCATCTCTTGCTACCCGAGACCTGCACGGCACCTCATCCGTGATTCAGATCGGGTCAGCTCTATCAGATATGCTGAAGGGAAGCCTTTCTTTTGGTCAGCCTGGTAGGCACAGTGCTCAACTCTTCTCAGCGGGAAATCCCTCCGACTTGCAACACACCTATCACGAGCATCCGCCGTAGGTATTAAAGCCGCTTGTTTTATAATCTCTCAAACAAACATGCTAGCAAAAGAGTCACCAGCAAAAATGTACACCAGTCAGCGGGAACAACTCATTACCTTTGTTCCAAAGCACAGGCCTGAACCCTAGAGTTAAGGAAGATCTCCATTAGCTATATTAGTCTAGGATTCGGCTTTTCTTTTGTGAGGCAAGTCATTAGAGGACAAGAAAAGTCACAATTTAAAACCAATCCTGCTTAGCGTGCACGTGCCCACATGCCCACTCACACAACTTCATAACCTCAAAGGGCTTTTACAGACTTTAGGCAATGAATGCACGTGACACTTGAGTAGCTCTGAAATTCTCCAGTAAAGGGCAGTGGACATACCCATTAGCCACTGCATTTCAGTTTTTCCACTCCAAGAGCGGTCACAGTACCACATTTCTGTTCCAAGAGTCTCTCCCCTTTTCCTTTGTACGTGGTGCTTTGAGGACCTCTTCAGAAGCAACGCATTTTATGTGCGGCTCACATACACCCCAATCCATGTCCAAATGCAGTGTGTAAAGTGTCTCTCCCCTTTGGAGATGATGGGCCAGATTCTCAGCCAGCATGAATGGGTGTAGCTCCATTAACTTCAATAGAGACACACCAATTTACATCAGCTGAGGATTTAGCCGAGTGATTTTTCCCCCGCAGGAGCACAGTGTTATAAAAGTAGGTCAGGGTGTCAAACAAGTCTCTGGGAAAAGCATTCATCCTCCCAAGGAGTTCATGGAAGTCCCATTGGTTCTATGGCGAGCCTGTGAAAGCTCGGTACAATCAGGGAAGTTACTAGCCATGTTAACCGGCATCAGCCATCGAGTGATGAAATATGTTGTCACGGAGGTTATTACATGTAAGCATCTTGTATAATGGTTTCATGGCAAAGAAAAATCCTTCACCCTTTGTAGTTAATGTAGGTCTCTGGGACACTCTATAACATAATCTCATAAAATAAAATAAGTTTGGAAGCCTTTCAAATACTGGGAAGGAACAGCAGGCTGTGGGTGGGCTGCCATACTCTGCGAAGGCTGGCTGTTAGTACCCAGATGTTGAATGCCAATTTTCCATTTACTGCTGTAAAATAACAGACTGTCATGTGGTAAAAATAACCACGACAGGCAGACAGAGCATTCCAATGTTTGCTTCACCTACAGCACTTAGGCAAGAATGTGTCTGCGAAAGTTCATTAGGCATTTATCTCGCTGCTAGACCAAAGGGTACATTTCATGTTTGTGATTTGGAGAGAGGAGGGGGTAAAATATTATTTACCGCCCAAAGTCTAATGCAACTGTATAACCCAGGGGATATCAGTCAGGTGACACTGGCAAAGAATCACAGAAAGAGTTACTTTCTTCCAACCCTGAAGAAGAAACCCTATAAGAAAAAGGAAAACAGAATTATTCCAAATGCTTCTCTTCCTCACTCTCAGCTGCTCTGTAGCATTCCTGCCTAGAGCATTCCCCATCTCACTTCTGCCTGGCATTCTGCCACAGATTTAAAGAAACAGTCCACACAGTCTTGCAATCACATTTGCTGAATCTAATAGTTAAAGAATGCTTTTCAACCAAGTTCCATCTGACTTCTGTTTAGCCTCAATCATGCTCCCATTGAAGTCAAAGGCAAGAGTCTAATGGGACTTCAAAGCAAGATCAAACCCACTATATTTGCTAAAAATTTCAGGTAGTGATTGGTGCAAGTGTTTAGAAGAAAATATCTCCTCTCCCCTCAAAATGAATCTTTACCCAAGTCTAGAACCAAATCACCATCCAGTACTAGCATATCTGACATATCTGACACTGCAGTCAGATTGTTCATGGGAAGAAGTTTTCTTCTGGCCCAGTGTAAAAAGCAGATTTCCAGGCACTTATGACCCTACAGAGCTGCTCAAGTCAGTTTGACAAAACAGACAGAACACCCTCCTATGCCCCCAGACTCTCTCCTCTCAAAAAGCATACAACGCCAAACTCCAGTCACTTTGAATTAGGCTTAGTCAGTCTTATTCGGTCGGCTAGGTCAGAACCAAATCCCTGGATACAAAGATCCCTCAACTCTGTGTCTCTACCCATCTCGCCTTTCCTTTCTTGGTTAATTACGCTTCTAATGCTCCTATGATTCCTCACTCTCTAAGCAAATTAAAATAATCTCACTCTGCCTGTGATTTTTACTGCAAGGCTCTTATTCTGCTCGTATTTTGCCATAGTCTTTCTTTCCCTGGTTTGTCTTTTATGTATGTTTTGTACTTCTGTGTGCCCTTTGTTGGTGATTATCCACATAATTACACAACGGTATTTAGTTATTTGTAATCGCTTCTATATTATGGACTGTTGTACTTTACTGCTGGTTTTTTATGATGTCTGTGAGTCAAACTGACTTTCTGGATGTGCCTGGAATTGTGAATACAGAAATGCAGACTAAGGTAGGCCAAGATCCTGCAAACACTTGCACAGGAGTGATCCTATTGAAGTCAGTTGGATTAAGCACATGGGTAAAGTTACTCACATGAGTAAGGGTTTGCAGGATATAGGCCATACTTTATGATTTCCTGTCTCTTGCATTTCATGAAAATCTAATAAAGAACCGGAAAAAAGAAAAAGTGAAACATTGTTTGCCTTGAGTTTTTTCAACAAAGGATTAGATTCTGATACCCTTACGTCCCATGGGTGGGCCTTACTGTATATGTGGTCCTAATGATTTCAATGGGTCCACTTGTGGAGTAAGTTGCTATTCAATGTGAGTGAAGTTGTCAGTAAATTCCAACTCGTAATAACAGACACATAACTCCCACAGTATTCATGTCAGCAAGTTAAAGAAGTATGGGCTGGATGGATGCACTACAAGGTGGGTAGATTGTCGGGCTCAACGGGTAGTGATCAATGGCTCCATGTCTAGTTGGCAGCCGGTATCTAGTGGAGTGCCCCAAGGGTTGGTCCTGGGGCCGGTTTTGTTCAATATCTTCATTAATGATCTGGAGGATGGTGTGGATTGCACCCTCAGCAAGTTTGCGGATGACACTAAACTGGGAGGAGTGGTAGATATGCTGGAGGGTAGGGATAGGATACAGAGGGACCTAGATAAATTAGAGGATTGGGCCAAAAGAAATCTGATGAGGTTCAACAAGGAGAAGTGCAGAGTCCTGCACTTAGGACGGAAGAATCCCATGCACCGCTACAGACTAGGGAACGCATGGCTAGGCAGCAGTTCTGCAGAGAAGGACCTAGGGGTGACAGTGGATGAGAAGCTGGATATGAGTCAACAGTGTGCCCTTGTTGCCAAGAAGGCCAATGGCATTTTGGGGTGTATAAGTAGGGGCATTGACAGCAGATCAAGGGACGTGATCGTTCCCATCTATTCGACATTGGTGAGGCCTCATCTGGAGTACTGTGTCCAGTTTTGGGCCCCACACTACAAGAAGGATGTGGAGAAATTGGAAAGAGTCCAGCGAAGGGCAACAAAAATGATCAGGGGACTGGAACACATGAGTTATGAGGAGAGGCTGAGGGAACTGGGATTGTTTAGTCTACGGAAGAGAAGAATGAGGGGGGATTTGATCGTTGCTTTTAACTACCTGAAAGGTGGATCCAAAGAGGATGGATCTAGACTATTCTCAGTGATAGCAGATGACAGGACAAGGAGTAGTGGTCTCAAGTTGCAATGGGGGAGGTTTAGGTTGGATATTAGAAAAAACTTTTTCACTTGGAGGGTGGTGAAACACTGGAATGCGTTACCTAGGGAGGTGGTGGAATCCCCTTCCTTAGAAGTTTTTAAGGTCAGGCTTGACAAAGCCCTGGCTGGGATGATTTAGTTGGGATTGGTCCTGCTCTGGGCAGGGGGTTGGACTAGATGGCCTCCAGAGGTCCCTTCCAACTCTGTTATTCTATGATTCTATGACATTTGGTCTGTGTTAAATTATGGCTGTGAAACATGGACATTCAAATAATTGACAATAAAGAGGCTACTAGTCTTCAAATTATGAAGTTATAGAAGAATTCTGAAAACATGATCGATAGCTTATGTAACCAACAAAAAGTACTGGAACTCAACAAATGCTGGTCAGAGATCTCATGAGGAGAAACATTCGATTTGCAGGACACATTTTTAGAGGTTCACAGGCAATGCATGTTTATGGAAGGGAAAGCTGATGGCAGAAGAACACGAGGCAGAAAAAAAAAGACCTTGGATGGACGATGTGGATCAAAAGGACTATTCATCCACAAAGAGATGAGCAGGGAATTGTACAGAATGGGCTACTATGGTTGCAAACCTCCAGTAATGGAGATGCCACATTAGAAGAAAAAGAAAGATGTTAGACTCTGAGCCATAGGCTGCAAGTGGGCTCATGCAATTACCATGATAGTATTAGTGCCTTCTTCTACCATGGAGCTCCATGCATACAGGCTGAGTTTGCTTCTGATACAAAGAGAGGGACAGTCCTCCCCAATGATCTCTCACCAGACCCCTTCTCACTTTCCTCAGCTGTCTCCCGTCCCCAAATGCCTTGTTCCCCTTCCCATGTAAAAGGATAGGATTCCCAGATTTTAGTCCTAATCTTCCAGCCAATTTAAAGTAAAAGTGTCAGATTAAAAACCATGATTTTTAGAAATGTTTCCTTACCGGTGTTGCTAACAACACCGTGCTGTGAATTCACACAAAGGGAATGGCACTGTCTTAGTGAGAGAGATTTAGGGTGGGATTTTCAGTAGCACTGAGTGCTGGCCTAAGTCTGCTCCAATCGAGCAGACTGGGTTCTAGGCCCCAGATCTTACAGATAAATCTAGATAAATAAATCTTACAGATAATCTAAATCTACCCTAACACTGCCCGAGGGTAGAGATATATGCCACCGCCTGACAACACAGGAAAACAGGCCCATGTGGGACTGTAGGCCGTCTGTATTAACTTCAACCTGGTATGCAGCTGTATCCATTTTGGCATTGTATTCGTAGTGCTTGCCAAAGCTCTGGTGTTTATTTCTGACCTGGAAAGGCACAGTGAAATCTCATACAACATAGTGGCGCTTATTTTAAGCGAGCAATAAGTCGTCGTAGTAGTAGTAAGAGAGTGACCCTTATGAACACATTAACTTGAGTGAAAGAAGCTGAATCCTCAGTAAACAACAGGCAGGTTCTGCTGTAAAGGTGGGGATGAGCGGGTGCTTCTTGTTTGTTAAAGTTGGCACCTGAGGCTAACTGCCAGTAGATGACAATAAGCCAGTTGCCCTGTTCTTTGCCCTGAACTTTACATATTCTCCAGCAGGACGCTGCTCCCCCTCACCCCCGGCCAAGCATGTGTGTTACAGGATTCCTTTCACAGATGCCTCAATACTGCAGCTGTTTAGCACTCACCCATATGAGACAGCCTGAATCTCTGATGCAGAACCAAGGTCCCTGGCACGCTGGACACATGGTGCAATGGTAGTCTCACCCCTCTGGCTTGTTGTACAATCAGACAATAGTTTTCCTCTGCTCTTGGGTATCTGGTTCAGCCAAATTCCTGTCTGTCTAGTTAAGGGGTTTGGGCCAGCTCCATCCCTAATGGACAGGTTCTCTCTTTAGTAGCATACTTCCAAGGGAGAGAGGGCAGGGGCCTTTGGCCCTGATTCAGCAAGGTACTTAAGCATGGGCTTACCTGTAAGCATATAGGTAGTCCCACTAAAGCCATGTGGCTAAGTATCTTGCTTCAGCGTATTACCGTGCAATTCTTCCCCATCACTCTCAACTCTCTAATGTGTTCTGGCTACTGGGACATATCCTGGGATAAAGCCCACCATCTCAAGGCTCTCCCCTGGCTGGGTGGTGACACCAAACGGAAATAATCATTTTAGCCTGTTTGCGGTTCTTTCTGCTTCCCTCCTCCAGCTCACATTCCTGCTGTCTCCCCCTTTCTCCACCACTCATAAGAACATCTATACTAGGTCAGACCAATGGTCTTTCTAGCCCAGTATCCGCTGATGGTGGCCAGTGCCAGAGCTTCGGGGGAAGTTTACAGAACAGGGCAGTTGGTGCGATCCACCCCTGTCTTCTGGCAGTCAGAGGTTTAGAGTCACCCCGAGCATGGGGCAGCCGCCCTGACTATCTTAGCTAATAGCCACTGATGGACCTATCTTCCATGAACTTCCCCCTTACACGTGCCTCAGTGGGATCTGTTGGGAGGGATCTAGTTGTCAAAGGAACCTGTACTATATATTAAGAATTTAGGTCTTCAGAGAGGTCTTGATCCTTGTTATCCCTTCACCCTAGTGGCCAGGTGTCACTGTGGCAGAGGAGGGAACTGGTGCACACAGAGGCTAAATGACTTACCCATGGGCACACTGTAAGGCTTGTGTCAGAGCAAGGAACTGAAACCAGGTCTCCCAACTCCTAGTGCTCTCGCCACTGGACCATCCTTCCTCTCCTTCAGGATCAAGACCACTCTGGAGACCTGAACTGCAAATGCATGAAGGTTGTGGGCCAAAATTCAGCCCTATCTTATGCTGGTGTAAATCTAGAGCTCCTGCACCTACTTCAGTGACTCAGGATTTACACCGGCATAACTGACCATTTGCTCTTGTTGGTTTTAGAATACATCATTTGAAACAAAAAAAAAAAGCAAACAGGTGTAATGAGAAATTGATAAAAAAAAAAGGTAGGGGCCAAATTCTGCAGCTGAAGGCACACGTACAATTCCTTGGGCGAGATTCTCTATTGCCCTGCATCTTGTATAGTCAATTACACCAGTGCAAAGCAGAATGGTGAGCAGTGTGTACACACTTTTTGCACTCACTCTGCACTGATGTAATGACTACAGGAGGTGCAAGGCAATGGAGAATCTGGCCCAGGTGTTTAAGGGAAACCATGTATGTACAACAAAGGGCAGAATTTAGCCCTGTGAAAGCAAAGGAAAACGGCACCTACCTGTGGATGTTGTCTTCAAGCCTTTTCACTTTGAGCTCATCCTCTTCTGACTGCCTCCTTCTGGCTTCTTCTTCTTCTGCTGAGCCAGCGGGAATACCCTGCAGCAGCCATTTTTCTCGAAGTGCTTTTGACTGCAAGGAAAAAAAGAGAAGGGTCGAAAGGAGGAAAAAACTGTATTCCCTGAGTGGGAGGAGAAGCCAGATCTGCTTTTAAATATTTGATAGCCCTCACTGAATCACTAATTAGCACTTTAAATATTATACACATCATACACACTAGCTAATCCTTGAGGGGTTTATCCAGATGTCAGGTCAGCCAGAAGTCAGAGTGTCAGTTTTACAGTAAAAAGAAAAGGAGTACTTGTGGCACCTTAGAGACTAACCAATTTATTTGAGCATGAGCTTTCGTGAGCTACAGCTCACTTCATCAGATGTTTACCGTGGAAACTGCAGCAGACTTTATATACACACAGAGAATATGAAACAATACCTCCTCCCACCCCACTGTCCTGCTGGTAATAGCTTATCTAAAGTGATCAACAGGTGGGCCATTTCCAGCACAAATCCAGGTTTTCTCACCCTCCACCCCCCCACACAAATTCACTCTCCTGCTGGTGCTAGCCCATCCAAAGTGACAACTCTTTACATAGTCAAGTCGGGCTATTTCCTGCATAGATCCAGGTTTTCTCACATCCCCCCCACCCCCATACACACACACACTCACTCTCCTGCTGGTAATAGCTCATCTAAACTGACCACTCTCCAAGTTTAAATCCAAGTTAAACCAGAACATCTGGGGGGGGGGGTAGGAAAAAACAAGAGGAAACAGGCTACCTTGCATAATGACTTAGCCACTCCCAGTCTCTATTTAAGCCTAAATTAATTTTACAGTATATACCATATCTGCCACTGATTTGTTAATCTGAAGTTATTTTTAATTGCTAATGAAAACTGAATTTCCAACCACTCAGACTAACCACTCCTAGAAGAAGTGAAATCCCAGCCCGGATATAGGCCATCTTATGAGCTATAATGCAAGGGCTCGGCGGGATAGCCACAAACAATACTTCTAGAATCAAAAGCAGAGAGCGATGCTCCGACAAAAAGCAGTGGGATCGAAACATAACATGCTTTAGAAAAGTTAAGATGATTAAGGCCATAGATGTTCACTGTGATTTTTTAAAATATATTTACCAAAAACAGTGCCTATGGAAATGCTCACAACCTCCTAGCCAGACCAAGGCAAAGAAAAAAAAATCTTACATCAGTATACACTAGTTGAACACCAGCTGGGTAACAGACATCACCCCGGGACTGTGGTAACAAGGGGCAGTAGCACACACTCAATAAGATGGTACATTGGATTCTCACCATATTTTCCACATATTTTCCCCTCAGCCTACCAGCATTAGTACAGTCTCATCTGGAGTGAGCTCCTACCCGGTAGCTGTCATCCAATGAGACACAGTGGTGAAGATCTACTGGGGATAAGATACACTTAGAGGGTCAGTACGCCTAAAGCACACCAGCCCATGCCTTCTGGGGGGAGGGACAGCTCAGTGGTTTGAGCTTTGGCCTGCTAAATGCAGGGTTGTGAGTTCAATCCTTGAGGGGGCCATTTGGGATCTGGGGCAAAAATTGGGGATTGGTCCAGCTTTGAGCAGGGGGTTGGATTAGATGACCTCCTGAGGTCCCTTCCAACCATGGTATTCTATGATTCTATGATTCTCACTAACCCCTCCCTCCTGATATACATGTTGTATAAGAGGGTAGACAAGATGGAATGCTAGACAACAACACCTTTAGGAATGAAGGCTACTTGTCCAATGCCAGCCTCTGGGAAAGAAAATGGAACAAGGAGGAAATGGAGCTGCCATGTTTACTGTTGCTACAGTCAGCAGGTGAGTCAACAAGACATCAAGATCAGTGGTCTCAGAGACGGCGTACAGATCTCACTTCATCAGCATGGTCACTCAGGATAGGGTTTTCAAAAGCACCTAAGTGATTTAGGAGCACACATAGAATCACAGAATATCAGGGTTGGAAGGGACCCCAGAAGGTCATCTAGTCCAACCCCCTGCTCGAAGCAGGACCAATTCCCAGTTAAATCATCCCAGCCAGGGCTTTGTCAAGCCTGACCTTAAAAACCTCTAAGGAAGGAGATTCTACCACCTCCCTAGGTAACGCATTCCAGTGTTTCACCACCCTCATAGTGAAAAAGTTTTTCCTAATATCCAATCTAAACCTCCCCCACTGCAACTTGAGACCATTACTCCTCGTTCTGTCATCTGCTACCATTGAGAACAGTCTAGAGCCATCCTCTTTGGAACCCCCTTTCAGGTAGTTGAAAGCAGCTATCAAATCCCCCCTCATTCTTCTCTTCTGCAGGCTAAACAATCCCACCTCCCTCAGCCTCTCCTCATAACTCATGTGTTCCAGACCCCTCATCATTTTTGTTGCCCTTCGCTGGACTCTCTCCAATTTATCCACATCCTTCTTGTAGTGTGGGGCCCAAAACTGGACACAGTACTCCAGATGAGGCCTCACCAATGTCGAATAGAGTGGAACGATCACGTCCCTCGATCTGCTCGTTATGCCCATACTTATACATCCCAAAATGCCATTGGCCTTCTTGGCAACAAGGGCACACTGCTGACTCATATCCAGCTTCTCATCCACTGTCACCCCTAGGTCCTTTTCCGCAGAACTGTTGCCTAGCCATTCGGTCCCTAGTCTGTAGCGGTGCATTGGATTCTTCCATCCTAAGTGCAGGACCCTGCACTTATCCTTATTGAACCTCATCAGATTTCTTTTGGCCCAATCCTCCAATTTGTCTAGGTCCTTCTGTATCCTATCCCTCCCCTCCAGCGTATCTACCACTCCTCCCAGTTTAGTATCATCCCAGTGACTATCAAAGGAACTTGTGCTCCGAAGCCACTTCAGTGTTTTTTCACGGCGCACTCCCCGTTAGTACCCGGCCTGAGCCGGGGAAGCTAATGATCCAGCCAGCAGACCAAATTCAGTGCAGAATCCTGGTCAAGTGACACCCGTGGCATGTTGCACATATACTAAGAAGAAGTGCTTTTAAAAATCCCACCCTTAATCTTCATCCATTGCCAATGGGAGATCATTTACCAAACCCACCAGTGCAGTTCCTATTCCATACCCAGGTCTGTACCCAAACTGACAAGGACCAAAAAGATCTGAGGCATCTCACTTCTCAGAGTCATCTAGCAGCCTTAGACTCATAGACTTATAGACTTTAAGGCCAGAAGGGACCACCATGATCATCTAGTCTGAACTTCCTGTACAACACAAGCTACAGAATCTCACCCACCCACTCCTGTAATAGGCCCAGAACATCTGGCTGAGTTATGGAAAGCCTCAAATCTTCATATAAATACTTCAAGTTACAGAGAATCCACCATTTACTCTAACTCAAGCCAGCAAGTGACCGGTGCCCCACTTTGAAGAGGAAGGCGAAACCCCCCAAGGTCTATGCCAATCTGATCTTGGAGAATATTCCTTACCGTCCCCAAATATGGTGATGTAGGCAAGACCCACCAGCCAGACACCTGGAAAGAATTCTCTGTAGAAACTCAGATCTCTCCTCATCTATTGTCCCATCTCCAGCCATTGGAGATATTTGCTAAAGTCACAGATGGGCCATATGTCATTGTAGGCAGTCTCATCACATCATCCTCTCTGTAAACTTATCGAGTTCAGTCTTGAAACACATGGTTTTTTGCCCTCACTTGGAAGGCTGTTCCACAACTTCATTCGTCTGACGGTTAGAAACCTTCATCTAATTTCAAGCCTAAACTAGTTGATGGCCAGTTTATATCCCTTTGTTATTGTGCCCACCTTCTCTGCTTCAGACAGATTAGATACAAGACGATAGTTAGACAGATTGACTGTATCAAGTGATGGTTTCTTTAGCAAAGGCTACACAAGAGCCTGGCCACCTGCACTGCCTGAGGGCCAAACTGCCCTAACCCGCAATGAGCTGCACTTACTCCGCAGATTGCGCAGCAGAAGTCAATGAGATGATTTGAGTGGGAAAGTACTACTCAGCATGCGTAAAGGTATCATACTGCAGCCCGAAGGGCTGTGTTCACAATCTCCACCAGAAATGAACCCAGATTTTTCCAGTGCCATTCACTAGCTAGGAGGATAGGAGTCCAAAGGGCAGGCTGCAGAATGAAGCATCCCTGGCTCATTTTGTGAGCCTCACTGGCCTGAACCCACCCAGAAGAGACTTAGTGTTTGTCCACTCCAAGTCCCACCCTGCATCTGATTTTATCCACAATGTAACCAGCAATTTCCTCACAAGGGCAGAGGTTTGTATCAGTCACCCAGTGAAAGCAGCTTGGATCGCTCAGCTGTCTACCCCTTGAAATCACCTGAACAAATGGAGGAGGTGAAGAATCTCTCTTGCCCCTGCACAGCCACAGCATAAACATTCAAAACCCCTTAATTTTGTAATTGGTCAACTTCCACTGCGGGCATTCCAGCTCTCTTGCTTCATTTGTACTGGTCATCTCTGACCACAGATAACCTGTGTGGGTGAAGTCAGACAAGATGGTGATTATTAATGACCAAAGATTATTTCTGCATCCTGCCAAATACTCCAATGTGGTTTGCCAGAGAAACATATTCTATGACTTTTGGAAAAACTTCACGACCCAGGCCTAATTTCAGATCTGAGCCCATTCACCTGGTCTAGAAAGTGACCAGGTCTGTGAGTTTATCCCCTCCGCAGTCTACAAAGTGAAGCTGTTAAAGGAAATTGACCGTTCAAATAGGTGTAAATTCAAAGGCTGCCCCAAACCTGTGGCATCAGGCTTTTTAATGAAGTGCTGAGGTCTCTAGATGTTATAGAACCAGATTTGTGCAAACGCAGTATAAAAATAAACAAACATCTTTTTGGCAGTAAAGAGAAAGATCATTAATTTTGTTTGTGGACAGACAGACAGACACACACACTTGCACACACAACCTGTGCATAAGCTATTTGATATCACTGGGTGATCTATTTCATATCAGAGGAGCAGATTTTCATGTGATAGCATGCACAGAAGTAATGTAAAATGAAAAGGCAAATGAGACTTTATGAACAACCCCAACTCCCATTAGCTGCATTGGGCTGTGGATCAGGCCCCTTACATCTTAAAAAATAACCTCTCCCATTCACAGAACAGAGGATTTCCAATACTGTAGATGGGGTGTCAGCTACAACTGAATGTCATGAGTTTTGCTATTGACTTGAATTGTTCTCCAGGCCACTAATCTACCTTCTAGTTGTGCCTTCCTCCAACAATGATCAATACTTTATGCTTCAGAAGAAAGCAAAATCATTGGCTCAGTTGTGCCATGTTATACATTGAGTGTGAGTGTTTGGGGGTTATTTTTTCCTAAACCTGGTGGTAAATCATTCTGGTCCTGATTTAGCAAAGCATTTAAGGACACGAGGTACAGGCTTAACTGCTTTACTAAATTGCCCTCAGGTATGAGATTGTATTAAATACGCCTAACTAGCTATTAATAGACATATAATTATCTAGTCCTTAAAAAAAAAATCCAGCTTCCAATGAGCAATGAGTTCCACAGGTTGGCTGTGCTTGAGACAATTAGCATGTCTTTGCATTAGTTCTCGGTGTACTGTCTTTTAATTTCATTCCTCTTACAAGCTGTGGGGAGAACTAGGGCTCGAACCAAGACGGGACTCCCGACTGCTGTGCTCTAAGTGACGGGCCATTGTGCTGTGACACTCTGTTCCGCTTGTCACGTTATTTAAAACCAGCGTCATCTTTTACAGCAATGCATAATTCTTAAAACCAGGCACAGGTGCACACAGATTAATTATAATGGAATGATCGAGTGGTTCTTAACCAGGGGTACATACATCCATGGGGGGTACGCAGAGGTCTTCCAGGGGGCACTCAACTTATTTAGAGCAGTGTTACTCAACCTGGGGGTTGCAGCCCCTGGGAGGGGGGTCACGGGATGGGTTTAGGGGGATTGCAAGTGCAGGGCCGGCATTAGGGGGTGGCAAGCAGGTCAACTGCCCAGGGCCCCACACCACAGGACCCCCATGAAGCTCAGTTACATGCTTTAGCCCTGCCGCCTGGGGCTCAGGCTTCAGACAAGGCTCACAAGTGAAAAACAGGCTCAAGTATCAGACTGACCTGTAAGTACAATATTTATATTCCAATTGATTTATTTTGTAATTATATGGTAAAAATGAGAAATAAGCAATTTCTCAGTAATAGCGTGCTGTGACACTCATGTATTTTTATGTTTGATTTTGTAAGCACGTAGTTGTTAAGTGAGGTGAAACTTGGGCTATGCAAGACAAAGCAGACTCCTGAAAGGGGTACAGTAGTCTGGGAAAGGTTGAGAACCAGCATGGTAGAGGTAGGGTTGCCAGTTTTGGTTGGATGTATCCCTGGAGGTTTCATCACATCAACCCTCGGTAGAAGAATGACTGCTTCGGCGTTAGGGAGGAGCTTACATACTTTAAAAGAGGTGAGATTTTTGACAGGGTTTGGTTCATCTTGTTTCCAGAGCCTGGGGCCAAACCCTGGGGCCCACCCCAGGGCTAAATGCAGATTATAGCTGCGAGTCAATGGCGTGGAGGGAGAGGCATCAACAGGGAAGACTCACGGTGGAGGACGCAGTACTCCCTGTACACTCGTCTCCACGGTTCTCTTTTGGTGCAGGCTGCAGGCTGGATTTCTCTCCTGTGGGGCTGACCAGGGCAGGTCTGTCCACTAGTCAGAAACTGTGCATGAAGGAAGCATCTTCCCCATGCTCTGTGGCTCACAACCCAGCTGCGTCAGCACTCCAGATAGTTGTGGCTGAGATTCTGGCTCTCAGTCCGGGACTCCTTTTGTGGGCTTTGCTCCGTTCCTCCAGTGTTCGTCAATGTGATACATTAAACCTGTCCTGGATACAGTGCAGTAGAATAAAGACTGTCCGTTTTCTAAGACATTTCCCAAGAGATCTAGTTAGCCTATTAGCGAATGGCAACAAGGACTGCTATTTAGTAGAGGCTGTAATAGCCCAAACTCTGCATAATAGGGATGTGTTGCTACAGGGCAGGCAGTTAAAAGGTGCTTAATCAAATGCTGAATAGCCATAAAAGTTCAAGATCCCCTCCATTAATAGAGAAGTGGCCAGTCACAGATTACGGCCCTGACTCAGCAAAGGATATGATTAAAGTTAAGCATGTTCTTAAATCCCACGGAGATTTACGCATGTGCTTTGCTGAATCAGGGCCTAAAAGAAGCAGTAAAGTGAAAAGGTGAGATTATTTGGATTCAACATAATATTTAATTTTAAGCCTCTTTTAATTAAAAATTAACCAGGACAGCTGCTAGCGGAGAGAGTAGGTATTTGGATGTTTCTATTGATAGGACTCTATTGTAATATGATTCTCTACAGCAGTTTGGTTTTTGACACATTTGATGAAAGCCCAGTAATTTAAAAATCTCTGTAATCAATTTGCTATTTTATGTTAATCCTTTAAAAATACTTCTTGCTTTGCTATTAAAAAAAGGCAGGGAGGAGAAATGGTAGTATCCCCCATTCTCTTGCCTTTTCTTTCCTCATTCTAGTTTTCATAGCAAAGTAAAACAAAATGTATTTTTAAAAGTAATAATCGGTGAGATTTTCAAAAGCTCCTTAGTGATTTAGGAGCACAAGTCCTGAAGTTAACAGTCCTTGTGCATCTATGTCACATATGTGCTTTTGAAAATTCTAGCCAATAATGTTAGAGAAATATCAGTGGATCACTGAGAACTTTAGCATGACAGGTTTGCCCAAGCTCATTACCCAGCTGAGCCTGTTGTCATTATTCAAAGTATAATCAGTTTTCGGTTCGTACAGCATTACTAATGATAATCTTCAACCAAAACTGTCACAGACAATAACTGCCTTTGTTGGTGGTGTTTTGCAGATTCTTCCTGAAGAATTGCATCAGCTGTTCATAGAGCTTCCTTGGCTGGTATTTCAGTTTTCTGTTCAACCCAGGGAGTAATGCTGGCCATGTTAATGTCTCACTTGGTTGAATCAGAGCCAGAAACAGTAGTACAAACTATGGACATGCAAAAGTAGTAAACCAGGTTCACAATGATTACATGTGCCGAGAAATGAAGTGGGGCCTACAGGTCATGGGCTAACACCTGGATGGTGCTGATCACTCTGACCCCATTCCAGTAAAGCATGTAAAACTGTGCTTAACTTTAAGCATGTGAGTAGTCTCACTGACAATGTTAAACATGGGCGTAAGCGATTTGCTCAGCACTTTGCAGTCTGGAATGAGCTCCCAATGGGGACCACAATGTTCTTCAGTCCAGATTATGGCTGTCCTCATTTTTAATACAGGAGTCTGGACCACTGCAGGATGGAATATGTAGCCTCCATGGGCCACAACTCTATTTTAAAAGACAGAGATGGGCTGAAATCAAAACTCCAAATACGAAGACTCCTACAGTTGGGAGACGTTGAGATCCAGCACCTAACTTTGAGAAACAGGCCACACTCTAAAGATAATAGGCAGCTACAACCTAGTCCATTTAAAGTCAAATAGATATGGATCCAAAGTTCCTAATGCAGCCCTGAATAGAGCACAATTTGGTCCCTGCTGAAGTAAAGCACTTACTTAATAATTGCTCCGGATTTACTGTCAGCTGAATCCCACTGGTTTTTCCACGTGCACTTACTGAATCTCTATGCTGAAGCTTGAAGAGGAAAAAGTCAATCCCTTCAGGGTAACGATGTATTTTAAGCCACTCATGATATTTTAATGGCATGTTTCTTCTGTTTATGTGACATGCTTAAGCTACAACTCACATTGATTCGCTCCCTCCCCCAAACTAAAGCTGCCTCTTGGAAACTGTAAATGGAACGAATGTGGAACTTGTAATTGGAAACTGTAACTGTGACTTCGTTAGGACACATTTAGGGACAGGAATGTCATGACGTGTTAGAAATCCTCCTGCCTTGGTGAGACCGTCACCACATTTTGTTTCAAGGGCGAGAGGTGGGGGCTGAGATGCAGTTGGATTGTAATACTGGGATTTCATTTCACATAGAGAAGAAAAAGGATACAGATTCAAGGGAACTAGCTACAGTTACTTAATATCACATGGGGAATCCAGAATAGGGTGCTCTGGGAAGTGAAAAAATGGAAACATTTTTCAAAATATGGGTAACCTGCCATGTTTGAGAATATCTGAAAGTATATTATTTATATACATGCACACATCATGCATCCGATGAAGTGAGCTGTAGCTCACGTAAGCTTATGCTCAAATAAATTTGTTAGTCTCTAAGTTGTTTTATGTTAGTATAGCTTATTTCTGTACAGGAAGGGAGTAAGCTACCCTGGTATACGTCACCTTTATACGGATATAACTACACCCACACTATGGGTTGTACCGATATCATTATCTTTTAATAAAAATAGTATAACTGAAATAGTTACACCAGTACAAAAATAATTGTGTATAGACTAGGCCCTCTTGTTGACTCTAGTGCACTGCCTTACTCAGGATTAGATCATTCAATGGAAATCAAATCATGCCAGTGGAAATACTCCCATTGGCTTTAATGGGAGGAAAATCAGGTCCTCAGCGTTCCAGTTTAGTACAGTTCTCCTTAGTGAGTGGATTTTACCATGCACACATGCACAATTCAGTCCTCTTACACATGCTTTGGTAGAATAAAGGGAAATAAATTCAATCTTCTTTATAATGTACAAGGAAGGGGAACAACTTACATTGGGTGCTAACAGGCAGATGGGAGAGAGGATGGAAATCGGTATTACAAAGAATCAAACCCCAACAGATACTGTGTCTGCAATAAACACAGAGCCATGGGGCAAGGCCTAATTTAATCATGTTTATTGTAGTCTCAAGGTTTGGCATGTAGGACACTAATTCCTTCAGGGGTTTCAAGTTGTTTATTATTTGTCCTATAAAGGAGCCATTGTGCGACCCCATGAATGCACATACTGTAATTAAAGCCACTTTGAAAATAATATACCTTTGCTTACAATGCTCTGTTTGATTTTAATGCTATATTAAATGTTCATTTAATTAATGTTATTTATTTTGACAGCATTTTCAAGTGCTGTTATACCCTTGAAAGCGACCCTGTAAAAATGTCACAGTTGGGTTCCATGTGCATTGCATTTCAGTGATCTCATCTCAAATTTGTTGAACTAGGACCTGATTCTGCAGCTATTACTCAAGCAGAGTAGTACATAGTCACATATGCAGTCCCAGTCGAGCCAATGGCACAGCTTCAGGGCCAGATTTTTACATCTTTACTCTTTAAGATAAAATGTCGGTTTTCGTCTTTATTTTAAATTTGGTTAGTGCTACAACATTTTAATTCTGTTTCTTCAATCTGGTTTTGATTTTTGAAAATAAGTTAGAAACACCCTCTTGCTAAGGTCAGCTATATTTGATGCTCACCATTCCTCTGGCTGCCAAAGATATTTCCAAGGAAACTGATAGTCTCAGGAGATCAAATAAAGGTCAAAAGGTGACCCCAGAAAGCCTCCTCCACTAAAATGTTATGTTTGCTCTTGAGAAAAAAGTAATGAAAATGGATCAATACATACCATCGATGTTCTTTCAAAATACAACTAATGGGACATATGCATCCCCGGTGCAACTCTACTGAAGTCAAGGGCATGACAACAGGGTTCGCTTTAGCCTGGAATATTTCTCAGTGACGAACAGCATTTGAGACCTGAAACTCGTTGGATATACTACTATCAATATTATGCCAGACTCGAAAACTCTGATAAGAGTTGTTTTACACTGCAAAACAACCATTTCATCCTATACAAACATCAAACTTAAAGGGATGGTATCAAGGCTTTCACCCCTGAAGTTTACTTAAATTAATAAAAAGTTCCATGTCACATATAATTTAACATATCAATCATCCCTTCTACTCAGCTGAGGGCCATAACACAACAAACAAAAAAGGTCTTCTCTGCTCTTCTCAACAATAAATCCAGAGTCTCTCTCTTCAGAATCATGGGTGCGCTCCGTGGGAATATGGTCTCACATTGTGTTATCCATCTGCCCTGCCGCTCCAGTCTCATGAGCGGGCAGAATACAGAGATGTAGAAGAAATCCCATTTCCAGCTGAACACAGGATTCTTGAATATTTCAGGCTCCTGCGCGCCCGAGGACAGAGTAGACAGGCACACAGGAAAGAAAACTGCACTGTGTGAACAGGTACACCTCCAGTCCAACAACCAGTTGGTGCACCATTTTAGGCCTGTCAGCTTTAATCTCTACAAACATTTCCTGAAAGGGTGAACAGTTTTGTTTCATTGTGGATCCCTTTAAACACACATCTACTGACTGTATGTCTCTCTGGGTTAAGTTAACTTTTAGGGTAATATTTTAAATAAATGAAGCCTTAGGACTGCATGCACATTTATGTTTGTGTCCACTTTCACATCACCCCACACAAAGAGGGCACTGGTATATTCCAAACACCCATCTGAGCATGCAGTTATGCTAACTGCACCTAATTTGAGTGTCTACTGCTGCTCCTGGAGCTCTGAGCTCATTTTCAAAGCTGGGCATACACTGCCAGTCTGGTTTTCCAGAAGCATGAGCTCAAATGAAAAAAAAAAAAAACAAAACAGTTTGCTTTAGCCATTCTCATGGGCCTTTTAGGTTCAATGCTCAAGGCCCTGGGGTTTACTCACACGAATGTCTGCAGAAAGCAAATGTTCCGCAAATGAACTCAAGTACCTGTTTTGCAGGGGTATATTTTTTATGGGACAGGGACAGTGCTGGAGACAGTGTCCCCAAACTCCATTTATAATCCTGACACAAAGGCAATTAAACAAACCTTATTTAATGAAGGATATGTCTGCAACTGTCCCAACTATGGCCAGGCACACAGATGAGATGGGACACTGCTTGACACAGCATGGGAAGAGGATTCCCAAATCTCTTTGCCAGTGCCCTGCCACAAAGACAACTAAGTCAGAAAAGGATCTGACCTCAAAAAATTGTAACTGTTCTCTCTCTCACACACACAGTTAATATGATGAGAAAAAATTAGCTTTAGACTCTATATCCAACCAATAAATATTTGTGATCTAGTTTTTCTCAGAATGCTGCTTCTGGGAAGTCCCATGTAGACCAGAGAGGACAAGACTTTGCATTTAACAAAAAACAAAACAAAACGCCAATCATGGAGTAGCAAAACTGAAACCTCATGCAACACTTTGACAGTATAGCCCTTCCACTGAATAAAGTGAATGCAATTGTATCAGGACACCAGTATAATATGATGTATTAAGGATAATCAGGACCATTCAGATTTGCCCTTTGTATTTCAGAAATCACCACCAAACATAAATATTCTGGAACTGCTGATGGCCAAGAAAAAACAGAACCCAGCTCTGTTCTTGGCGGCTACGTGGGCTTTACAGCACCGACAGCCATAGCATTTGTGTCAGTCAGCTAGGCAGATGAGACTCAGAAGACACATTGGGAGTATCAGAACCTGCTTGTGCATGTGAGCAGAACAAGCATCTGCTTAGGGGGGCAAAACTTAGGTGGCAGCAAAAAAAACTCACCTATCACAAAAATAAAATAAATCTGGAATTCCTCCCATCTCCTTCCCACGCAGCACCAGCGGGTGCTCTGAATCACATGTTTTACATTTCTCTCCCACTAGCCCTGCCCCAGCTGATGCCGTTTACACAGTAGCCAGCCATCCCTGTGCTGAGCAGCTAACTGGTTCTCAGCTCCAGCAGAGTGCTGATCAGTGCTAATACTGGCATTGCAGGGCTATTAACTCCTCCCCCAGCCTCCCAGGGGGAGAGGATGGATGGTTTCTCTGGATGCAGCGTGAGTAGGTGCTTTGGTGATAGATACCATTAAACATTCCTTGATAAATCTGCACATGCAAAGAGGATTTGTGGACATACACTGGATGCAGCAAGCCAACTGTATCTGTGCAAGCAGATACACAGGTTGCTTTTGAACATTTGGTCCTTGACACTATTTTACTTGTTTCGCGAGTGAACAGGCTAGCCTGGCTGTGCTCCAGAAATCACCTGGTGTGGCTCAGACTTCAGAGTTATTTTACCATCTGCTGTTTTCATGTGAAATTTGAGTGTTTGAGGAGACTTGTAAAAGAGGAGCTGGGTGGTCATTTGCAAAGGGAGCAGAACTCGAACTTCCTCTAACAAATAGTTCATGTGGACTGGCATAACATGAATGACCCACTCCAGTACAGTCAGGCACTGAGTTTCGCGATGCTAGTGTGATCTGGGACACAATTATTTGTGTCACACAAAATCTCTGCTGCAGTATATTAACTACCATATAACATGCTTATTCTCTTCTAAAGCGAGCATTAAATCAGCCTTGTCCTGATTAGGAAATGAAGTTGTGTTTGAAAACACATTAGTTCACATGATTTTAATCACAACTGTGCATCTAGTGTAGACTGTTTAACACCTTGACAACATATTACAGTCAAACCTGCCTTAGGGACCATCTTGGAAGAGAGACCACCTGTCACAAGCGACTACTTGCAGAGGCCACGGAACACCACCGCTCTCTGGTGTGCAAAGAAAGACCACCTCTTACAAGCGACCACTTTTGCTAACTCCCATGAGTGGTCACTCTTGGCAGGTTTTACTGTAGCTAGTGGAAGGCATAGTCAACCTTAGACTCCCACTTACAATCAGTACAAACCAGCTGACACATGTTTAAAGCTGTGTAAATAGAGTTAATCAAAGATTTTCAAATTATTGATTAACTTTTTAAAAATGTTTTTCAACCAATGTACAGAGTGGTTGAATTTTTTTAAAACGAAGATGACAAAGTTATGGCAAAAAATGTTTTACTTTTTCCAACCAGCTGTAGAGTTAAACAGTGCCTATACTAAGTGCAAAATTGTGATTAAAATTACATTAGCTAACATGCTTTCAAATACGACCTAATTCCAAAATTTTAGGCTTGGTCTACACACAGATTTTGTACCAGTTTAGCTATTCCAGTTAGAGCTATTCCAGTTAGAGCTAGTCCAGCTAGTCCGGTTTAAAAACCGGAATAGTTATACTAGTCCAACCATTAGTTTGGAAGCAGTTATACTGGTGTAATGGTGCCTTTTACAGGTATCCCATATTTCCCTTCCTGTATGGGAATCAGCTATACCAGTATAAACACATTTCTATCAGTGTAATCCACAGTAGAGGGGTTGTGCTGCTGAAACTATACCGGTATTGTTAAGGTGGTGCAACTTTTGCATACGGGCAAGAGGCCTTAGTGTCTATTTTGGAAGCAGGGAGAGTGTTTGGGGAAAACAGATGTGCACGAAGCGGCCAGTATTTGTGATGTTGGTGCAGGTCTCATGTGCAAAAATAACTGTTTGAACATTACAAGCATCATCTGCTGTTGTTGCAAGTAACACCTAGAATTACTATAACTGAAAGAGATTAGAGAAAAGTCTCCCTTTTTCTTGTCTTGTTTGTTATTAGTTGGTGCATTTGACAGCCCTTCAATTAACTAGTCAGTCAATCACTTATCCCTGTTTTGCCTTCTACGCAGCAAGAGGGGAGAAAGAAATAATTTAAGTAACCGGGAAACGTAACTATAAATATTACAAAAATTGGCAGGGAGACTAAGGAGTAAGAACAGAATCTTAAATTATTTGTCATTTTCTTAATATTGACTAGAGTCTGACTACTGAACAGATAACAGAAAGGGCCCTTTCTTATCCCAGCTCAATTTAGTAGACCTATAGGTTCAAATCAGCCTTAACAACCATACCTACACACAACCTGATTTGCATATACGCCCAGTAACCACATCTGAGAAGTCTGGTGGTTGGCTATCTATGTGATCTACACATTCAACTGCAGTTTGCACACACAAATCTGAGGTTTTGCTCATGCAAACACATGGGTGAAACAATTGTAGCTGTCTTTCTAGTGGCTGGGTTGGGGCCACTTTGAAAATGTGTCAGTTACTTTGCAGTCTCACAGTACATTTCCCATGGACAGCTCATTCATTCGGGTGACTGCCAGTGTAAATATTTTTGCATCACAGCTAAATTGCTCATGTCTCATAGTTAAATATCATGTTGCTTTCTAAAATATGTAAACTGAGTGGACAATTATGATTTCCATGCAAAGAGGAGAAGAACCCCAGCCTCTTCAATCTAGTTGACTTATTTTAGATTACGAAAAACCAGAAAGGAAGAGCTAATATAAAATCTCCATGAGACAAGCAGAGTTTGTATCTCGCTCATTGAGATCATTCATCCAACCCAAAGGCCTGCTCTAACTAGGGCATTACTTAACTATTATGTGGACTACATGTAATGGAATCATAGCTACACCACAGCGAGAGGTTTTTTAACATTTACATCAGCACTTAACACTGCAGATTTTAAGTAAATCTGGCTGAAAAATGTGACCTGACAGCTCTGTATAAATTTTTTAAAGTTAAAAAAAAAGTTTGAATGAAATAAAAATTGTTGTACTGAAATCTAATTTTCAGACAGGTTTTCAGTGTCTAATTTTCAGCTTGTCTCATGGGGATGGGGCAAAGTTGGCCTACACTGTCATGCTGATGTTTAGCAAGATGATGACAACATGTCAATCCCACTTATTCAGAGATTTAATTTTTTTAAAATGGTGGTTAAGTCATTTCAGAAGAACTAATTATGGGCAAACCCTGAAAGTTTGGATTCAATCAGGATGAGCACAGAAAAGTTCAAATGCTAGATCTTTAGCTGGTTTAAGTTGACAGAGATCCACTGAATTCCATTAAGCAATGCTGATTTACACCAGCTGATGATCTGGCTCCTGTCAGATGTTTATCCAAATCTTAGCTGAAGTAGCCGAAGCGGAGACGGTCTTGACCCCAAATCCCAGAGGTAAATGCCACTGTTTTTTGTAATTCCAGATCTGGAACAGTCCTATCTCTAGCCTCACCCTCTTTACTTAGCACAATTGGAATGAAAACTTTACTGCAGCCTCCCTCACAAATTATTTGCCTTTCTGCTTCCACTGTGAGCCAAAAGTTTGTTTATTTTTTTAACCCAAATACTCATTCCATAGTCACTTCTGGAAAGAAAATGAGCCAAGGTTTCACAGGCAGGGAAAGGTCTTATTCTTTTTCTGGACCAGTTCACCATCCCTTATACAAAACTGCATGAGCTTTTAGGAGAGTCAATAGTCTCCACTATACAAGGACAATTTCTGGGAAGAAGTATAGAATGTTCAAGCTTCTGGATGCCCCGATTTATCACGCTCCCACTCCCGCTGCAGCCCAAGGGTTAATGTCTGTAATTCTCTTGTGAATAATTATACTCACTGTTTAAAAAAAGCTAAATCTGGGTCACATGGACTCTTTCTAAAGCAAATATCAGGTCAGTGGGAGAGGGAGATCATGCCTAGGGGATGCTGAGTTCCCCTCAAGGATCTTTGGAAATATGCAAGACTCCTGCAACTGGTTTGGCACAATCCCTTTAAAAAGAAAAGTGCCAGAATAGCGGAGATAATGCTCGAATATAGATAGCACTCAAGTTTTTTAAGTGACAGTTTTGCCTGTGTTTTGAGAAGGACTTTGAGGCTTGTCTACACAGGCAAATTGACCAGCATAGCTATCCCAGAGTAACTATACCATGATAGCTATTCCAGAATATCTCCCTTGTGTGGACACTATTTCAAAATAAAAGTGGTTTTATTCTAGAATCATTACTCTGCTTTGGAAGTAGATTAATTATTCTGGAATAAAAGTGATTTTACTCCAGAATAGAATGTCCACATAGGGGAGTTTTACTGGAATAGCTAAATTATACCAGAATAGCTATAGCAGAATAGTTATGCCAGTCAATTTCCTTGCGTAGGCAAGATCTGATAGTCTGTCAGAGAATGTATGAGGTCAGGTACTAAGGGCTTGTCTACACAGGGGAAACTGATCAACATAGTTAGTCTGGAATAGCTATTCTGGTATAATTTAGCTCTTAGAATGCCCCCTGGCAGATATTCTATTCCAGCATAAAAGTGATATTATTCAAGAATACAGTCATTTCTGTTTCAGAATACTGTCCACACAGGGTGTTATTCTGGCATCGCTACAGCAAAATAGTTATTGTGGTCAATTTCCCTTGTGACAAAGCTCTGTCCTTGTCTCCGTAGGTTCCGTGTTTCCTGGTGGATTTCGCTAGTCTCAGAGGCTCACTGTGACCCTCCACATAACCCTTCTCTCTCTAGAGACAAGGGTCACAGTCTACTGAGCCATTTTCATCATAAGCCTGTGAGGGAGGTGAGGAGAAGCTATCCTCCCTTGCACAGTCTCTGTTGTCTCCCAGTCTCAGTGATTAATCGGTGGGGGGGAGGGGGCGGGGGAGGAGGAAAGGAGGGAGCCCGGGCCCGCCCTCTACTCCAGCACAGGGACCCTAATAATATCAGCTATGGTAGCTGACCTTTTAGAAACATGACACGTACAATTCCCTGGGCTACTTCTCCACAGCAGCCCCCACTTCCTCAATGTCTACTTCACCCTTACCTCAGGGCCTCCTTCCTTGTGCCTGGTATGGTGCATACTGCTCAGTCTCTCCAACAGCACAACTTCCTCCCACAGCTCCTGACATCCACATGCACCTGACTAACTGGGAGGCTTTTAACTAGTTTCAGCCTGTCCCTGATTGGCTTCAGGTGTCCCAATCAACCTAGCGTTCTCCCTGCCTTCTGGAAAGTTCTTAATTGGCCCCAGGTGTCTTAATTGACCTGGAGCAGCTGCAATTTAACTTATCCTGGTACCAGGGATTTGTTTAGCCTGGAGCTAATATATCCATCTCCCACTACTTTTCTATAGCCATCTGGCCTTGCCCCATCACACCCTGTGTAGACAAATCCTAAGATTTCACACCTCCAGGGCAGTTTTGAAACACTGGGCCAGATTCTAAACTGATTTAAATTAGCAGAACTCCACTGACATCAAGGGTGTGGAGGGCCCCCCGGTACAGTGCTAGTATAACTGCTGCATGTCACCTCCTGCAGGAGCTTGCAGCATAGGTGGCAGGTGGCCAGGTCTAGACGGGGCTCAGCCCTCTCCCCCCAATCTCTCTCTGCCTCAGCAGCTTAGCTAGGGGTGGGCCACTGCCCGACAAATTAGCACCAGGTATAGTGCTTAAAGTGAGGCTATAGTGTGGGGATTTTGCAATCTGGTGCATGGAGTTCTCCTGCTCCCAATCTCAGCCTCTACTCTGCACCCCCTTGGACACAGGCTCTGCCACATGGGGCAGAACCCAGGACTGGGAGCAGGAGTCCATGTGCCAGGTCACAACACTACTCAAATTTGGCCCAGCTGCCCCTCCATGATGTCAGTGGGGAAGGGACTCCGCCGTTACGCCCACTACCCGCAGCTCTGGTTATTGCCTCCCCACTAACAGAGCTGAGCTCTGACTTGCCAATGGCTGGAGGGGTGAGGGCTGGCCACAATCCAATGGGCTGTGGGAGCTGGGAGCCAATGGGAAGGCAGAAAGCAGGACCACATGGCATGGAGCTGAGCCCCGTCCTGCATGAGTGACGGAGAGGGAGCTGGGTCAATGAGTGACATTGTGACCTGGTTCACGGGCTCCCAGTCCCGGGTTCTGCTCCCTTCCCCATTGATACAGGCTCTGACGCCATCCCACCCAACTCTGGTTACTCCCTCCCCACTGGCAGAGGTGAGCCCTGTCCCCACCCCCAAACTGGAAGCCGGCCAGAACCTCAGTGGCTCTCAGCTCCCAAACAAACAATCGGCCAATGGGAAGGCGGTAACTAGAGGTGAGTGTCATGGACTGGAGCTGGCACCTGTGTTGATGGGGACGCGGAGCCAAGCACGGTGGTCTGAGGCAGTAGCAGCTTTACTAATGACCTGTCTTAATCTTTACTCTAAGCCCTGTGCCTGGTGCTCAGATTTGGGTGGGCCTGGGTGCTGACTGGGAGGGCTGTGGCCCACTCAGGCCCACCCATGGCTGCATCCCTGCTTAGCCCCTCTGAATATTTTCACAGCTGCCTATGTCTCTCAGCATACAGGGCATGCTAGGGGCACAAGGAAGCATCACCACCTAGCTTGGCTAGTCTTGAGGAGTGATGTGGGGGAGGCAATGAGAGGCAAAATACAGCCGGGAACTGTTGCAGCCACACTTTGGGTTGATCTCACATGTTGGTTTCAATGGCACACTGCTGATATACACTAGCTGAGGATCTGGCTAGGGTTGCCAGGTGTCTGGTTTTCAACCGGAACGCCCGGTTGAAAAAAGACCGTGGCAGCTCCGGTCAGCACTGCTGACCGGGCCATTAAAAGTCTGGTCGGCGGTGCAGCGGGGCTCCCTGCCTGCCGTGACTCCACATGGCTCCTGGAAGCAGTAGCATGTCCCCCGTCTGACTTCTACATGTAGAAGCAGCCAGGGGGCTCTGCACGCTGCCCCGCCCCAAGCCCCAGCTCTGCAGCTCCCATTGGCCGGGAACTGCAGCCAATGGGAGCTGTGGGGGCAGTGCCTGCGGATGGGGAAGCGTGCAGAGCCACCTGGCCGTGCCTCCACGTAGGAGCTGGAGTGGGGACATACTGCTGCTTCTAGGAGATGCCTGAGGTAAGTGCCGCCTGGAGCCTGCACCCCTGATCTCCTCCCATGCTCCAACCCCCTGCCCCAGCCCTAATACCCCTCTCTACACCCCAAACCCCTCATCCCCAACCCCACCCCAGAGTCTGCACCCCCAGCAAGAGCCCTCACACCCCCCTGCCCCAGCCCGGAGCCCCCTCCTGTACCCCAAATCCCTCATCCCTGGACCCACACCAGAGCCTACACACCCAGCCAGAGCCCTCACCCCCCTGCACCCAAACCCCCTGCCCCAGCCCGGAGTCCTCTCCCATACTCCGAACCCCTCATCCCTGGCCCCACCCCAGAGCTCTTACCCCCAGCTCGCAGCTCCCTCCCACACCCCGAACTCCTCATTTCTGGCCCCACCCCGGATCCCACATCCCCAGCTCATAGCCTGTACCCCCTCCCACACCCCAACCCCCGCCTCAGCCCAGAGCCTCCTCCCATACTCTGAACCCCTTGGCTCCACCTCCCAGCCAGGAGCCCCCTCCTGCACCCCAAACTTCTCATCCCTGTCCCCACCCCAGAGCCCACATCCCCAGCCGGAGCCCTCACCCCTTCTCGCATCCCAAACCACTGACTCAACCTGGAACCCCCTCCACACTCTGAACTCCCCATTTCTGGCCCCACCCCAGAACCCACACCCCCAGCCGGAGCCCTCACCCCCTCCCACACCTCAACCCCCTGAGCCAGCCCGGTGAAAATGAGCAAGCAAGTGAGGGTGGGGAGAGCGAGCAACAGAGGGAAAGGGAGATGGATTGAATGGGGGATGGGCCCTCAGAGGAGGGGCGGGGCAGAGAGCAGGGCAAGGGTGTTTGGTTTTGTCCTAGTACAAAGTTGGCAACCCAATATCTGGCCAATAGCATCCAACTTGCATCCATAATTGTACTCAGTATCTGAGATCTAGAAAGCCGGTGGTGTTAATGGAATTCCCTAAATCTGCATCAGGTTACAAAAAAACTTTCTCTGATCTGCCCAAATAAAGAAACGCACCTCTTGATGCTTCTAAACCAGCATACACGCCTTGCACCTGCTACTATTCCCATTTCAGTTAATAGGCGCAAGATCTGGTCTTCAGTTTACTTCCATGATCTGAACAGATGGATAAATGACTTGAATTATGTGGTGTCTTTCCCCCCACAATAGGCATTGTCACATCGGGAATGAAGTTCTTTCTTCCTGACAAGTCAAGAAACCGGAACCTCAAACAGCTATCTGGTATGGGGAATCCAGCAGTGCAGTACCTAGGAAAGGTGATCTGTAAAAATACTCTCCATTTTAAATACCTCTGGTCCTTGACTGTACCATGCATGAGTGCTGCTGTAATCAGACAGTGCTTTTGAAAGCTCAATAGAGCCAACATAGTAAGAGCTTATATTAGTTATATATTCCGGAATTTAACATGTTCATGTTGAACTGGTGGGTACAAAAATCACCTTAGACCATTCAAAGGGCAGATAAAAAGCTCGTGGCTGTTCTATTAATATGCAGATTATACTAGAGCCTGATTGAAGAATAAAATATAATTCAGAAAAACCTCTTTCAATAGGTTAACCTAGCAATGAATCGTGATTGATTCGTGCCCTTTCTGCTCGTTGTCTCACTTCATGCCAGCCAGGAAATAGAGAAGCAGGCTACATGCTTCAGGTGAGTGTGTATAGCTCAGCAGGCGGAGGGCAAGGCGGACTAATGCTGGCTGCACTTCCTTTCCTCCTCCTGAAGTTGATCAAGCAAAAATCCCTACATCATCCCTAATTGACGAGAGAGGGTCCAATTCTGTGCCGATTCCCACCGATGGCCACGTGGGCACTCAGGGTGCAAAAAGAACAGAGTTTGGCCCACAGGTGCCCTCATCATTCACAAATTTACTTCCCTTCCTTTCAAACCTGCGCAGGCATCACTTGATAACTATTCTAGAGCACTCCACCAGGTTGTGCACGACTGTGTCAGCCACCGCACATATAGACAATAAATGGACATTCCCCACACCCAAGAGATTACAATCTAAAGTAACTCAGACTATAATGTTGTATAGTTGTATGCTGTTTTGGAGAGTACATTGTAATTACACTCATATATAGAACCATAGAAATGTAGGGCTGGAAGGGACCTTGAGAGGTCATCAAGTCCAGGCCCCTGCACTGAGGCAGGACCAAGTAAACCCAGTCCTAGACCATCCCTAATAGGTATTTGTCTAACTTCTTCTTAAAAACCTTCAGTGATGGAGATTCCACGGCCTTCCTTGGAAGCCTATTCCAGAGCTTAATTATCCTGATATTAAGAAAATCTTTCTAAATATCTAAATCCCCCAGGCCTCAGATTAAGCCAATTACTTCTTGTCCCACCTTCAGTGGCCATGGAGAACAATTGATCCCCATCCTCTATATATTCTTTATATAAAATCATGTACAGTACATTGCACACTCTGTACTAATATTTTACTACAAGGCCAAATTCTGAGTTACACTTCTACAACTCCATACAGAGGATGGTCCAGGGGCTAGGGCACTAGCCTGGGGACCAACGTTCAATTCCCTGCTCTGCCAAAGACATCCCGCGTTATCCCGGGCAAATCACTTAATCTCTCTGTGCCTCACTTCCCCCTGTGTAACTAAACAGGATTTGGCTCATTATATGTATGAAAAATGACTTCACTCTATTTATATTGCAGTGCAGACCATAGGTGCTTAGCTTTGGAACAGCGGGCGAGTGGTCAAGCTAACGAGAGTATGGAATCATTGACAAACAGTTTTAGTGGCTTTTTTTTTTTTGCTGAATTAAGGTTTAATTTAAAGAATTTAATTTTCTAGCCTAAGTCGGAATTCCTAATTATTCATTTACAAAAGTTAGCTTCATATTTCCAAACTCTTGCCTAGATAAGCTGATGTTTGTGGTGGTTTGACAGCTGTTTTTATATGGGGGGAATAAGCTGAGGACGGCGTCGTGATCATGTAACAACACTGAAAATTTCTTTTTAGCTAAAGAAGCTTCAGCTCAATCCATGTGGTAACATAACCTATACATAATAAAACAACACCTAATCTATCCAAATAAAAGCTATAATTACGTAGTTTAAGTGTTCACGCACTGTAAGTTATTAAAAAAATACATATTAACCCCAAAAGGGCCATAATATTGATAGCCTTCAGGTTCAAGAATTGTGTGATAAATTCATGTATTGCAACAACTAATGGAAGTATAGCGAAGGCATTTTTCATTCAGTTCAATATTACAGTGTTGGTTACTATAAACTTATTGGCAGTCACCAAATTACATTATTGTAAGTGGTTTTATAAATTCCGTTTAGCTGACTATAGCGGCAGTTAGATCTTGGAAGAAATGCTCTACTAGTTGTAAAACAGATCCTATTAGAAGTTGTGGATATCATCCATAAATAGAAGACTCATTCTACTAAAGACTGACCAAAATAACTTCTTCTTAGATGCAGCTGCTGCCTACAGGATATACCCACACAAACAAACAAAACCATAACCTGGTGTCAAAACATTCAATAGTTAATGAATAAGGTTAACAAAGTCAGATTTGTTTTGATCGTCTTTTTGAACTCAAACTCTAGTTTAAGGGTCTCGTAAAGCTTCAAATCCCACCAGGTTTAGCCACTCCTACTTATGATATTATATTAAGCATGCATCTGGTGAATTGTGAAGCATGAAGTTGAAGGTATAATGAGACATCCTGCAGTATGCAACAGAGGAAGGATTGTCCTGCGGCGAAGGGGTAAGCTTGAGGGTGATATTTTGTGCTGTGCATCTAAAAGGAGCAGCACAGAGCTTGCTGCCCAGGGGAGGGGACTTTAAGCCACCTTTATGCATTCCCAATCCTGAGCTGCTTTGGGGCCTGAAGAGGCACCCCAGTGTGACTTATAGAATCACAGGACTGGAAGGCACCTCGCGAGGTAATAGAGTCCAGTCCTCTGCGTTCATGGCAGGACTAAGAATTATCTAGACCATTCCTGACAGGTGTTTGTTTAAGCTGCTCTTAAAAATCTCCAGTGATGGAGATTCCACATTATGGCCATCTCCTTCGGTGCCTCTCTCCCAGCCAGAGCTGCGACTTTTAAAGCCCCTTTTTACTCCACTCTGGCTGTCACTGTTACCTGGTGTAAAGGGGCCAGAGCAGAGGATCTCACTCTAGGAGTCTGGAGATCCATCAGTTGTCTCCTGCTCTGCACAGACATTCTATGGACAAGTCATAGGCTATATTTGTGCCTCAGTTTCCTCATCTACAAAACAGGGATAATATTTAGCTAATAGTGAGAAGAGTTTGTAAAATACATAGTGAAAGGCACCATGCTGGCATGCACTTACTAATTCTAACCCTTGTGAGACTGCATAATATACTGCCTCAAATCATAGTCAGCTCTCACATCCGGGCCCTCAGCCTGAGCAGTGTATAGAACAAGGGAAAAAGTGAATGAACTGAGCATATTGTGAGGCATTTAGCCAAGGACTAATTGCTCTCAACCACCTGAGAACTGCAAGGAATGCTTGTGGAGAGTTACCACTTTTATACATTTTTTTCAGTGTGATTAATTGTATGCGTTTATCCAGATACCTGTAGTATTCCAAGCCTGATTAGGTAATCAAACATATCATTTTATACAGGATATTTAATAAAATATTTTAACAATATCTCACAAAAATGAACCAAACAAGTACCATTATGATGGAGGCTAAAATTCCGGGATAAACATCCCAGCTTTTGGGCTTACAGGATCAACCCAGCTATTACAGTCGTAGGGGTAACCCAGATATCATAGTCGAAGGCTTTTTCACAGCAAAGCTTGCTAATTTTAACAAAGTCTTTTTGCTCTGCACTGATCCCGAGGCACTTCTGAAGGTTTGCTTAAAGCAGCCTGCAGTACTTTTGCGGCATGGACAAACATCCTCTATAGAATGGGTAGAAGCCCATTTCATTTATGACTAAACCAAATGCCTGTCTGGAGCCTCTGAAACTGAGAAGCTACCGTACTTACCTACCCACGTGCCACAGTTTGGGGACTAGATCCGTAGCTGGTATAAGCTAGCCTAGCTCCGTGGATTCCAATGGAGTCACACTAATCTCCACCAAGTGAAGGTCTGGCTCTGGGCGTTTAAACGAGGATAGGATGGTACCATGGCATTGAATCTTGAAGACTAAGAGACAATTAGATTTTTCCCCCTTCCAATCCTTGATGTGGGTCAGGCAGGCCTGATAACATTTTGGTTGGCTGCCTGCAGTTCTATATAATTGACCACCACACTAAATGAAGGGGACACTCAAGAGTCTCCTGGCTTTCCCTGCTCCCACCGAAGCCAGCAAAAGTGCGGTATCACCCCACCAACAGGATCCACGATCCAGGATGAACCTCTGCTGCCAAAGCAGCATTTTATCTGGCTGTGCTTTGCTTCAGGAGCAACCAAGTCCTGATTTGTCCAGAGAGCGTAAAAAAAGCAGTCACCAGAAATCCTCCGGTGTTCATCCAGAGTCAAAACATCCAGAAAACAGGCTAATTAAGTGCACTCGGATCCTCCCTACCCTCTAGGGTTTTCCTACACGGGAATAAGATCTGACTTGACCTACCCCTAAAGTATTGGTTTTTAGAGTCCCATGGCTTCTTCGCAATCCTTCTAGAAAGGGCCTAGCAGTGGTAAGAACCGTCTGTGGAATATCAGGCATAGAGGTATGTGGCATAGAACCAGAAGAGCTGGTTCTCCATCATCTCCTGCAAGAGGCCCCAGTTTAGAAGGCATGCTGGGGCCAGGAGTGGATGTGGTTGTGGTATTCCTACATCTCACCTAGGGTGACCAGATGTCCTGATTTTATAGGGACAGTCCCGATTTTTGGGTCTTTTTCTTATATAGGCTCCTATTACCTCCCACCCCCTGTCCCGATTTTTCATACTTGCTGTCTAGTCACCCTAATCTCACCTATTGTTTGCAGAACAATGACCATAGAGACTGTTTCAATCAGATCACAAGTTAGGACAGCCCACAGGGCAGCTGTAACCTATGCTGCTTGCTGCACCAGTACTATATAAGGGAATCATATTGTTCTCTCCCTTGGTCCTTGTGCCGGGCTCAGCACTGTGCAGGGATGGATCGGGTCCACAGTCTTAACACATGTACATTTCCTCACTACCAAATGCAAAGATATTTCATGTAAACATATATTGCCTTAATTCTGATCTCCCTGACTTTCCTTTGACTGTTACAGTTATTAGTCTTGCTCTATCAATGAGTCAAATAATAAAGGGAATAACATATTGTGACAAAGTTCCTGCTCTACCTTGGTGGGTCTTGCGCTTATTGGCGGGTTTGCTCGCCTTGGAGATTCACGGCAGCCCTCAGCTTGGCCGTTTTTCTGAATTCACAGTCCAGGTCGACGACTCCTGTGTCTGACCAGGAGTTGGGAGGTTTGGGGGGAACCCGGGCCTGCCCTCTACTCCGGATCCAGCCCAGGGCCCTGTGGAATGCAGCTGTCTAGAGTGCCTCTTGGAACAGCTGTGCGACAGCTACAGTTCCCTGGGCTACTTCCCCATGGCCTCCTCCCAACACCTTCTTTATCCTCACTATAGGACCTTCCTCCTGGTGTCTGATAATGCTTGTACTCCTCAGTCCTCCAACAGTCCACGTTCTCACTCTCAGCTCCTAGTGCCTCTTGCTCCCAGCTCCTCACACGCACACCACAAACTGAAGTGAGCTCCTTTTTAAAACCCGGGTGCCCTGATTAGCCTCCCTTAATTGATTCTAGCAGCTTCTTGATTGGCTGCAGGTGTTCTAATCAGCCTGTCTGTCTTAATTGTCTCCAGAAGGTTCCTGATTGTTCTGGAACCTTCCCTGTTACCTTACCCAGGGAAAAGGGCCCTACTTAGCCTGGGACTTATATATCTGCCTTCTATTACTCTCCTGTAGCCATCCTGCCCAACCCGGTCACAACATGTAATTAGCCCAGGCATCATTTGGGGAATATGTGCAATGGTCCAGATCTTCAGCTGGTATAAATCAGCATGGCATCACTGATGTCAATATAGCAACACCACTTTACATCGGCGGAGTATCTGAACCAATAACACTACTTTATACAGTGTTACTTCCTCTAAGGATGATGATATTCTTATACCTAACTACATACACATAACAAAAAGACAGCGGAAAAAAATGAGGTTATCTGAAACCAGCTTTTCAAAAACACTAATTGATAGGATTTCATGGGAAGCCTGAATTGGTTTGCTTGGAATCAGTTAAGATGGCAAAGAAGATACCCAGCTTGCAATAAGAAAGCAACAGAGATGCATGTTATCTTCCCAGCCAGAGTGTGATCCTGCATACCCTGTCGCGTCGTGGTAGCCAGAAGTAATTCTCTCTCTGGGATCTAATGGCAGCCTGAACAAAATGGCAGATCATGTTGCCCCATAGGAATGCAATCATGTTATCTTCTGATAATGCAGGAGATAACATGTGTCACCACTAGGTTTGTGGTGACAGTGATGGAGCATTCTGACAGGCTGCAATCAATTACTTGGACTTAAATTCATTATGTCTAAAACCCACAGCACAGTTTACAGAAAATTATGATGGAGACTTAGAGATATATGAAAAGAATCCTGTCTGTAGCACAACTTGAAGTCTGCTCTTTGAGCATGTGCGTGTACAGAATGTATTACACACACACTGTACTCCATATATTGTGTGTGTGTGTATTACACTCCCTCGTATATATCATGCATGTGTTTTACATATAATGCACAAACACAGTATAGTCTAGTCATTTTAAAATAAACCTGAGCATGCTTGATGGAAGGACAGATCAAAAGTCTAATCCCGCCTGTTTTATTCAGATGACTAATCCCATTGAATTCCACAGGATCCCTTGGCTGAGTTAGTCCAGCAAGATTTGGCCCCAAATACAGAGTTTTCTTTCCTTCATTGGATACAAAAGCATCTGTGTGTGTGTGTGTCTTTCCCCCCCTTTCTTATGTGTATACAAGTATAAAGGCAATCTATTCTACTTGCAGCAAAAATAAAAATTATTGGGCTGATTTTCAACTGGGCTGCAGCTCTCATGGGCTTCAGTGGGAACTGCGATTGCTCAGTGCATTGGGAAAAAAACAGGCCATATTTTAATATATATAGTATATGTAAAAATTAGATCCACACCCCTTCTGCAGAGATGTTCGTATAAGATTTACAATGCTGTTTTAGCATTTATAAAGCATTTTTACCGTTTATAAAGCCTATGTCTGCTTTATAATTTCACATGGCAATTAAACCTTTACACACACACACACGCGTGCACACACAAAGACTCAAAAGCTAATGCTTCAATGCTAGAGTGACCGACACTATAAATATCTAAGCCAGCTATGCAGGCAGCAAGAGTGCTTTTAATCCATGCAGTGCACACCCATATCTGGCATCGTATCGTGTTGTATGAATAAATAACAGCATTTAATACGAATACACATGCACACCCTTCTGTGTCTCTGCTACCTGCGCCATTTCAGTAACAATGTCCGGTGTCGGAGAAAGACACAGGATGAGGAACAGGCAGGACATGATTAGCTGAAAGAGAGGGAGGCTCCGGCAGTGAAAGCTGCTGCATGTCGGAGCAGGTTCTTCCCAGCTGCCAGGCGTGTGATCTGCATGTCTAATAATGAACAGATTTAGTCAATCCATCACTTCTGGCATCAGTCCCTTACCTTGAAATGCTGTAGTTGAAGTATCTGGTCCTCAAGCTGTTGTCTCTTGCCTTCTATTTCTGTCTGCCTTTTCCTTTTTGCCTTGGGAAAATAAAGAGAGAGCACGTCAGAGCGATGGGTGCCTTAAGGACTGCGGATTCTTAAAAGAGAATTTAAGCAGCCAAGCACATCTGTACAGATGTCACCAATGCCATCCGCACAGACATTTCACCTGCTTCTCTGGCTGTGGGTATGCAGACAGCAGCATCCTGGCAACATGTCAGCTAAGGACCTGTTCACCGAGCAGGAGAAATTCTCCTCACTAACATTCAGCCATGGGAACAGCAAGTGAGTACACAGTCCTGGAGGGGGGAGAAACCCAGGCATACTAGCTAACAATGGAATTAGAGGGACACAGATACCCGTGTGTGTATTTACCTATATTCTACAAGGTCAACATTAACGCTTGCTTGGTGCAAAGAATGACAATAACACTGTAAAGAAAGCGTGTGCTTGCATAACTGATAAAAGAGGGAGAATACTAAGATTACAGACTACATCCTTCTCCCATTGGAGTCCGCGATAAGACTCCACCTGAGTTCAATGGGAACAACTTCTCTTCAAAGCACTATATTAACCCACCAGCCGGCTTCAATGCTGAGGCATTTAAAACACAAATGAAAAATATGTACTTTAAGCACTAATTGGCACCCTTCTTGGCAATCTTAGCAGAGAAAGCCTAGGACTGAGTTGACTGAACCACCTTCTCTCCCTTAAAAGGGTTCCATGACAGCAGAATTAGTCCAAACGTGAGGGGCTGTGAGTGCTTTTCAAAATCAAAAAACCCAGACCCTGGTGCTTTAGCAGGTCTATAGATACAACATCCACTTCAGCAGGCAGTGGATCCTTCCTTCCCCCTACAGCAAGGGACTACCGGCCTCCTCTTCTCAATCCCTTGCTGTTGCGAGGCAGCCACTGATAGCCTCTTCCAGCTTTCCCTCACACCATCAACTGAAGCAGGCTCTTGGCCCTTTCTTCTGCCCCTCCTTCCACCTGGGTTGCTTCAGAGCAGTCCCCTCTTCGCAAATACATTGGGCAATGGGGAAATTGAGAGGAGATGGATGCAGAAAGACACAAATGCCCACACATTTTTACTGGGTCTGGTTTTCACATCCCTCCACCTGTGAAGCCCTATGTTTTTAGTTACCATAAGCCCAACTTCGCAAACGTTAAAGAAAGCCACTAAAAACTTCGAAAAGTGACCTCAAGTAGTTTTCATATACCAAAAAAAGTCACAACTTTGTATCTTGGGGCTTTGCAATGATGGACACCAGTTCTGGGTGTCCCACTGAGATCCTGGGAATTCTCCTCTTTCCAGTGGTTCACACCTCTCATTTCTAGCCGTGCAGATATGTAGACAAAAGATGCCACTCGCCTGGGACTGAATCTTGCCCATCCTGGACCTTCAACAGGGGTAATTTTGAGGAAAATGTCCATGTTTATAGGGTGGAGGAGAAAACATTTTTGTAACAGGTTGATTAAAAAAAAAGAAAGCTGCTTGGAACCACTCAGGGGTTTCAGATGTTAAAACAAACCCTGAGAGAGCTGGATTAATGAATAGAGGGCAGATAAGGTGGTCAAACAATTATGAACACTATATAAGTGACTTTGTAATTTGTTACATAGTTATCTCCTCTACATATTTAGTGAATTGTATTCCTACACACACACACAAACTTAAGTATATTAGGGCCGGTCAAAATTTTTCTAATTTTTTTTTAATGAAAAACTAGGTTTTTACTAAAATTTCTTGAAAAGTGCCTACTTTCTGCAGAAAATTTGATTTTTTAATCAAAAACAAACACCCATCGAAATACTTCATTTTATTGCTGTGGTGCTTCATAAGAATTGTAGTTCATTTTCCTTCCATCCCCATTCTCCTCTATGATCTGGGCACCCCAGCTAGACTGTATCTCTCAAGATGTACCATGGCCTGGGATTCCCATGATGCAAGTGTCTCCCTTCACAATGGAAAGTAAGGTGCATCATGGGAGATATAGTCCAATCAGGGAGTCCAGCCTACAATGAGATCTGGAGCATGTGCACCCAAACTAAAACTCCCATGATGTACAGCAGTGGGATATCCAAATTGTAATAGTTACATTTATGGGTGAAATATTTTGGTTTCTGATTTTTCACTGAAAAGTAAAGATTTTCCACAGTAAAAAACCCATTTTCTGAGCAGTTGTAGAGCATATACATACCTGCATTACCTATAACATATGACACAATGAAAGAAAGAGGATCTGATTCCTATGTACACTGGTCTGGCAATGTAAAGGAGCCTTAAAGTGAGTGTAAATATAACTTACACCCACCATATGGCTCCATTATTTTGCCAGCACAATGTAAAAGAGTTTTAGTGTAAACTAAAGGAATAAAGGGAGGTAATTAGGGGAGTGGGAATTTCCAGAAAACTGAGTAGCTGACTGGAGACTTTCCTGACAATGAGATTTGTCAGGCTGTGGGACAGTCTTCCAAGAGAGGTGGTGAAAACCCCACTCTTTGGTACTTTTGAAGCAGTTGCTCAAAGCACTAGAAATAGGGTTGGCCAACTTTCTAATTGCAAAAAACCGAACACCATAGCCCCGCTCCTTCCCTGAGGCCACGCTCACTGTCCTGCCCCTTCCCTGGGCCCTGCCCCCCCGTTACTACATTCCCCCTCCCTCAGTGGATCGCTCTCCCCCACCGTCACTCACTTTCACTGCGCTGGGGCAGAGGGTTGGGGTGCGTGAGGGGGTGAGGGCTCTAACTGGGGGTGCTGGCCCTGGGGTGGGGCCAGAAATGAGGGGTTCAGGGTATGGAAAGGGGCTTTGGGCTGGGACAGGGAGTTGGGATGCTGGAGGGGGTGAGGGCTCCAGCTGGGGATGCAGGCTCTGGGGTGGGGTCAGGGATGAGGGGCTTGGGGTACAGGAGGGGGCTGCAGGCTGGGTCAGAGGGGTTCAGGATGTGGGAGGGGGCTCTGGGCTGGGGCAGGGGTTGGGGTGCAGGAGGGGGTGAGGGCTCCGTCTGGGCGTGCAGGCTCTGGGGATGAAGAGTTCCGGGTGTGGGAGGGGGCTGCAGGTTGAGGCAGGTGGTTTGGGTGTGGGAGGGGGTGAGGATTCTGGGGTGGGGATGAGGGGCTCGGGGTGCAGAAGGGGTCACCAGGCTGGGGGGTGGAGCAGAGGAGTTCAGGGTGTGGGAGGGAGCTCTGGGATGGGGTAGGGGTGCAGGGGGGGTGAGGGCTCCGTCCAGGGGTGCAGGCTCTGGGTGGAGCCAGGGAAGAGGAGTTTAGGGTGCAGGAGGAGGCTTCGGGTTGGGGGGGGCTCAGGGTTGGTGTGCGGGCTTACCTCTGGTGGCTCCCAGTCAGTGGCGCTGCGGGGGAGCTAAGGCAGGCTTCCTGCCTGTCCTAACTCTGCGCTGCACTCTGGAAAGGCCAGCAGGTCTGGCTCCTAAGCGGAGGCATGGTAGGTGGTTCTGCATGCTGCTCTCGTCTGCAGGCACCGCCCCCGCAACTCCCTTTGGCCACAGTTCCTGGCCAATGGGAGTGCGGGGCCGGTGCTCAGGACTGTGGGGGCTGTGCGCAGAGCCCCATAGCCCCCCGCCTAGAAGCCGGACCTGCTGGCCGCTTCTGTGGTGCAGTGTGGAGCCAGGACAGGTAGGGACTAGCCTGCCTTAGCTCCACAGCACTGCCGAGAGGACTTTTAATGGCCCAGTTGGCGGTGCTGACCAGAGCTGCCAGGGTCCCTTTTCGACCGGGTGTTCTGGTCAAAAACTGGACACCTGGTCACCCTAACTAGAAGACATATAATACATACAGAACAATCCCATATTGGCAAAGAGATGGACTAAGTCGTCTTTTCCATTTCTAATTTCTGTGATAATTACATGCCACAAATATGAACTTACATAGTGCAGGCTCCTATATGTACACATTTTAATTTCATGCACCTTAAATGTTGCCCATATAAAATCTGCACTGAGTAATTTTGCAACTACCTGAACTGTGGCATGCAAATACCCATTTGTGTCAGCAAATGGGTGTGCACAGAAAATGTGTGCATGCACTTTTGAGAAGGAAAAAAAAAAGGCCCTTTATATAAAGTGATATCCACTGGAGATTTTTTTTTCTTCTCTTTTTGCATAGAACAGGAAAGTGCATGGCTCAGGGGTTATAAAAAGAACAACATTCTTCATGGCCACTTCTGGCAATTTTGAGCAGTGGGGAAATAACATTGTAGCTTTACAGAGCAAGGGACTCATCAGATCCCATTCGGTCTTAAGTTTTTTTTGCTAAAAGAGCCTGTTTGTCTATTTAAGATAGTAGATTAAAATGATTAGAGCTGCCTCTGTTAATGGCAACAATATTCTAATAATAAGGATAATTCCCCCTGTTCTTGTCAAATGGGTTTTTCCTGTTCTGATTTGACTTGATCTGTGTGGGAGTTTGAATCCTGTTGTTCTGAAGCACCATGGGCTAATCTGAAATACCTACTTCCTAACACTTAATTGACCTATTTTTTTACCCATTGCAAAGAAAGCACTTAATAAAATATATGATATAAATCACCAAGGTATTTTCATTGGCTGGTTGTGTCATGCCTTATAATGGATATGACAAAAACATAATAAAACATAGATTAAAAAATGTCTTTTTTTTTTTGTTAAGAAAGCAAAGCACTTAGAGTATTTCCCCCTCAGGCAACAATAGAGTAGGCACTAAAATACTTGAACTACTTACTAACTAGTGAAAAGAAAAGGAGTACTTGTGGCACCTTAGAGACTAACCAATTTATTTGAGCATGAGCTTTCGTGAGCTACAGCTCACTTCATCTGATGAAGTGAGCTGTAGCTCACGAAAGCTCATGCTCAAATAAATTGGTTAGTCTCTAAGGTGCCACAAGTACTCCTTTTCTTTTTGCGAATACAGACTAACACGGCTGTTCCTCTGAAACCTGTTACTAACTAGTGGGCATCTGTGGAATTAAATCAGATTATTAGTCATGTTTCCACCTGCCCGGTTTGCAGTCAGCCTCAGTGCGTATCTCCTTCACCTGGTCTTTCACTATGGACTATTGGGTGAGGTATCTCAAATTAAAAATATTTTTCTTTTTAAGATTGTATGGCTCAGGGGGATTGGTAATTGGATATAGGAGACTGTCACCTTTCAGTCACTAGTTCAAATCCAGCCCAGATTGCTCACAGTAAATGATAGCTGTTACCATAGCATAACTATTCAGTGGCTCATGTGAAATGAATTTTGTGATATTGATCCAGTTCCTAGTGGTGAGCAGGTTTGCACAACAAAAATCCACCACTATAGTACATTGCCTTGTCATATAATGTACTTCAGTGATATGGTTAATAGTAAAACATTTATAATAAATTTGATCACAAGTGAATGATATTTAACCATTTTCACTGATGTATATTTTATAAATGCAATATTCTGTAGTAGTAATTGTAGTCAGTATGGTGGACCCCAGTTCTAACAAAATGCATAACAGTGAAGTAAAATGAAACTCTCTAATGGCTGGAATACATCAGCAATGCACAGACTGCAACTCTGGTTATAATAAGTTATTCAATCACATGTCCACATACTACAAATGTTACTATAAAGCACCGGACTCACTGCTGTGTTCTGCACCTGCTGCTAGTCACATATAGTGAGCAATATGTTCAGTATAAAGTCTTCTCAGGATTGACCATGTACTGAAGATATTAGGTGAAATCTTGGCTTCACTGAAGTAAGTTCAGCATTCACTTAGATGCTTTCCTGAATTAGAGCCTGTAAGAGAGTGTTCTACATTATGTTTCCTTGAATATAAAATATCTTTTTCAAGTGGGCCTCTTATTTTAACAGACACTAATTTACTAAGGTTCTTGGTAACAAGAAAATAACACACATGTTTTAAACAGGTTTATCCCAGACAATTTTATTTAAATCGGTGTCTAATTTTTATTCTATAACAAGTAAATACTATATTATTATTTCAGACAATAGAGTTCACGCAAATATCTTTTTTGATGGGAGTACAAGTTTAGTTGATAAAGATAAAAATGTAATATACTTAGGCTTCTATAAGGATTTGATTTAGTACCATGTGACATTTTGATTTTAAAAAAACCCAAAACAACATAAAATTAAAACAGCACATATTACATGGATTAAAAATGGGCTAACTGATGAGTCTCAAAATGTAATTGAAAATGGTGAATCATCATCAAGTTGGTGTGTTTCCAGTGGGGTCCTAAAGAGATCAGTGCTTGGCCCTTTGCTCTTTAACATCTGTATCAATGACCTGGAAGAAAACATAAAATCATCACTGATAAAGTTTAGAGATGACACAAAAATTGGGGGAGTGGTAAATAATGAAGAGGACAGGTCATTGATTCAGAGCAATCTTGATTTGTTGGTAAACTGTGTGCAAGCAAAAAAATGTGCTTTAATACAGCTAAATGTAAATGTATACACATATGAAAAAGAATGTAGGCCATACTTACAGGATGGAGAATTCTGTCCTAGAAAATAGTGACAGAAACATTTTAGGGTTGTAGTGGATAATTAGTTGAATGTGAGCACCCAGTGTGATAATGTGGCCAAAATAGCTAATGTGATCCTGGGATGCATAAGTAGGGGAATCTTGAGTAAGGGTAGAGAGGTTATTTTACCCCAATATGTGGTACTGGTGAGACTGCTGCTGGAATACTGTGTCCAGTTCTGGAGTCCACAATTCAAGAAGGATACTGAAAAAGTGGAGAGGGTCCAGAGAAGAGCCAGGAGAAAGATTAAAGGATTAGAAAACCTGCTTTATAGCGATAAACTCAAGGAGCTCAATCTACAGTGGAGTCGCATCTTACGCGGGGATTAGGTTCTAAAGTCAGCGCATAAAGCAAAAATCGTGTCTAGTCAAAATTACCCTTGAAAATCCCAGAAATTGCCCATAAAGTACAGTATACACTCCATCACATTAAGATTGGGATCAGCATCCATAGCGCTACGTATCGGTGAAAATGTAAGCCTTGTGTAAGTGGCCTTGAAACAGTGAATCACGCCTTGGTCGAGCGGTTGGAGGTGGTATTGGGGGGAAGAAAGATGACTTCAACGTCGTTATGTGCAAACCAGAGTGCTGTCGGGTGGCCAGGAGCACTGTCTACAATCAGCAACACTTTAAAGTCCAGTCCTTTCTCTTCGAGGTACCGCTTGACCTCCAGAATGAAACACTTGTGGAACCAATCCAGAAATAATGCTGCCGTCACCCAAGCCTTTTTATTTGATTGCCAGAACACAGGCAGGAGATTTTTGTTCTTGCCTTTTAGGGCACGGGGATTTTCAGCCCTGTAGAGCAAGCCTGGCTTTATTAAATGCCCAGCTGCATTGCCACAAAACAACACAGTCACACGGTCTTTAGCTGCTTTGAAGCCAAGGGCTTGTCTTTCTGATTTCAAAGTGTAAGTGCGGTTGGGCATTTTCTTCCAGAAGAGCCCAGTCTCGTCAGCATTAAAAACTTGTTCCGGAAGGTAGCCCTTTTCTTCTATGATTTTCTTTAATTATTCGGGGCTTTTGCTGCCTCTTCATTGACAGATGCAGCTTCACCAGTAGGCTGCACATTTTTGAGGTTGAAGCGGTTCCTAAAACTGTTAAGCCAACCTTGGCTGGCTTTGAATTCCTTCTCATCAGAAGGCTGTCCCTCTTCGGCGGGAGGTTTGAACAGCGTGTAGAGGCTAAGAGCCTTTTCTCACAACGAGTTGCCATCGATAGGCACATGTTTACGGTTCATGTCTTCCAGCCATAAGTTTAATGCCTTTTCAGTCTTCCCTAAAGTCTTATCACACACCTGACTCATCACCTTAGCAGTTATTGGAGCACTTAATGCCACGGCTTGACGAATTTCTCTCTCTTGAATCTTGATGGCACGGATGCTAGATACGTTGCGGCCATATTTACACGCCACGTTGGAGACCGACATACCATCTCTCAGTAAGTCCAACACAGCCAGTTTTTCCTCCAGCATTGGAACAGATCACTTTAAACACTAGAATCACACTCAGCACGGCGAGATGCTCACACTATGAGAGGCACGCGAAAACTGAGACCGACTAGGGAACAGCAGATTCACATCTCCCATCTCATGCTCACTCTGGGGCATACGCTCATTGAGTGGAATGGTGGGCGGAATCGCCCGCACTATTTACAGGTATCTTGTTATTTTTCTTTTTTTTTGCTGAGCGCGTATAGTTGAATTCGCATGAGTTAAATGCGTATATGATGCGGCTCACCTGTATTTAGTTTAACAAAGAGAAGATTATGGGGTGACTTGATTACAGTCTATAAGTATCTACATGGGGAACAAATATTTAATAATGGGCTCTTTAATCTAACAGAAAAAGGTATAACACGATCTAATGGCTAGAAACTGAAGCTAGACAAATTTAGAGTGGAAATAATGTGTAAATTCTTAATGCTGAGAGTAATTAACCATTGGAACAATTTACCAAGGATCTTGATGGATTCTCCATCACTGATCATTTTTAAACCAAGATTTCATGTTTTTCTAAAAGATCTGCTCTAGGAATTATTTTTGGGAAGTTGAATGGCCTGTGTTATTCAGGAGGTCAGCCTAGATGATCACAATGGTCCCTTCTGGCCTTAGTATCTATGAATTACCTGGCATAAATAACCCCCTCGCACAGTTCCTAATAATGGTATCTTCTCCTTTCTGGATTGGAATGCTCAGAGACGAAAGCATAGCGCATTGCTGGAGGGAAATATGAAGCATTTAGTTGTGTACCTGTACAATGTTTCTGGCAAATAGTGATCACATTGGAGCACACTTCACCAATTACTGGAATTCCCCAATCAGTGGCAGGATTGGCAGCATCTGAATCAAGCAATTTTACTGTAATTGTTTCAAACTGTGATTCTTGGGGACCACAGGCAGCATTCCGGCTGCATGAAAACCAAAAGGACAGACTTTAAGTAAGCAAGCTTGTCCAAAGGTTTTGATGAGATTTGATGAGATCGCATCAAAATCACATCAAAATTATGAAATCCTGTGGCTTTGATGTGAAACTTGGTGGGTTTTGAGGAGTTTTGCTCAGAAACTTTACCCAAAACTCCAAGTGAAACTTGTGTGAACATGCAGTTCCACATGAATTGGAATGGAAGGAAATGTTCCCATAAACTCCAAGCAAAGCAAAACTGCTAGGTTTTGCGCACCGGGGATATTTTCCTACCCCAGCCAACAGAGAAACATGAAGCATGGAAAAAGCAGTCCAAAGTAGTCAGTTACAGACGGCTCTCACCCCAGTATGGCATAGTGCCATCTTGTGGATGCTGTATGTAGCTTTAAGAAGTGCAGAGGTAACAGGAAATAGGCTTGAGAGGGAGATGAAGAAAACACAGACACCCAGTCCAGTTACATTGTGGATATGATAGTTAAACAAAAGTATTTCACTGAAAGCTCAGACTCTCTGTTCTCGGAGAATACAACCCCCAGTGAGAGGTAAATAAATAAGATCTAGGCCTAAACCAAAGCTCTGGATCTAAACAGGTCCTGATTGTTTGGGAACATTCAGATCTAGAATCAGATTCCAGCTTTGGATCCCTATCTCTACCCAAAATAATGAGACAAATGGCAAAGTTAGGGCATTCATTTACTTATTCACATATACAAATCAATTGTTAGAAAAAAGAAGCAGCTTGAATAGCAGGGTCACGCTTGTTGCCTCTGTATTTTGAAATCTGCTTCTTGAGAATGAGATTTAGGCCAAAATGTTCAAACTTGAATGCAAGAAGTCAGGTACCTAAATAAAAATGGCCGGATTGTTCAGAGGTGCTGAGCACCCCTAGCACCCTCTGCTTCAGCAGGGGGTGTAGCTGCTCAGCACCTCTAAATATCAAGGCACTTTTACTTAGGTGCCTAAATGTGGATTGAGATTACTAAATCTAAGCCCTCAAATATGAAAACATTGGCTTTTGTGCCTGCTTATGATCTCAGTGTAACCCCACAGTAAATCCACTGATGTCACTGGAGTCACTTTGGAATTGCCTGGCTATAGAAGAGAGCAGTGTAGGCCACCAGTTTTTAGGCTCAAAGGCATTCAGCTCACCATGTCACATGGTTGGGGTGTACCAACATAGTGCTAGATTGATCAGTTAGACTCAGCCCTGAATAAAGGGACCCCGTCACAATGCCTTCCCTGCCCCCGTCATTATCTCAGGCTGGGGCAGCAAGTTCCAACAACCCCTTGAAAAGTTTTCAGCTTATTTCTCTCCTCACACCGGGCCAGCTCTGCATGACTTCATCTATTTCCTGCCCCCTTCTGCTGCTCCATTCCTGTTTGCTCACAGAGGGAAATATTCAGATTGCAGGGCGTGGGTTCTACACCATTCCTGGAACCCCCAGCCCTGGTAGGTTTTACTAGGCAGAGCTGTGGCTGGTCAGAGCCTCATTCCCCCCCCACCTTTATTCCATGGCCAAGCCGTATAAAACAAAGGTGAAATCTAGACCACAGAACTAAGCCTGTGTATGCTGCTCCCACAGACTTCAGTGGGAAACAGTGAGCCTGAATCCAATGACAAAATGTGGCCCATAATCAGGGAGGTGAAGAAGGTGATAAAATGTTGTGATGAGCAGGTGGGAATCACACCACAGCTAACTGGCAGTACAATGCTCCAAGTATTAGTAAGTCTCCGGGCACAGATTTCCCACTGCTTCAGCACGGCAATATTCTTAAAGAGGAGCAGGTAGAAGGGGGAGGAACTGACTGTCTGTTGTGTTAATGGGAAATAAATGCACAAAAAATGGCACAAGCCAAAGAAAATGACAATGCATGGTATTTTGCTGACAAGCACAGAAAATAATCACAGAGAAATTTGTTCGAACAGCCATGTACGTTTCTTCAGCAAGGCATTATTTTCTCTACCAAGCATAGTCGGTGGCTATTATTCCCTGTATATTTAAGCCAGGCCTATTTTAGGGCAGCAAAAAGGGATTCTGACAGTTCTTTTTTTTGGTTCAGGGGCATTCTGCACTTTGGGAGGAAGAGACCATCTGTGATTGTGCTAATGACTGCAACCTGCCCTTACCACAATCCCAGAGAAACCACCCTTCATGGAAACCAATGCTCTGTTACACGTTAAAACCTCTCGTTTTTTTTTCCCCTCAGCTAGGCACTTTGAAGAACAGAGTCTTCATTGTGGTGACTTCACCAGCTATTTTACAGTGAAATAAAATCTGTAGCGTTTTTTTCTTTTCTTTTGCTCCTACGCTCAGTGCTAGCATTTCACTGAAAAAAAAAATACAGGCAAGCAAGCTTAATATTTTTTTAAAGTGACTGGTTTGCTCATTCTCTACTGTATGTTTCATTCCCACATGGCAGATTTTTATTTTCCTATTGTGTTTCAGAAGGGGGGGGAAACTATAATTCCAAGCAACTACTTCTACTAGTTACAACAATGCAGCCTAGTACTGGATGCTCCTTGTAAATGGTGACTCAAAGTGTCTCCTGCCATTGTAAACAGAATACAATAGAAATTACAGCACTAAGGCGGTGGGGGAGGGGGGAACTGAAGATGTGCCATTAGCAGGGTAGAATAAACATTCCTTAGTGGCTGGTGGCAAGATGCCTGCTGCTACTTTGGACTAATCAGTGCACCCTTACAAAAGTAAATGCATGTTCCCTGCTGTAAATACAAGAACGTGCATCTCAACACATTGCCAAGTACATCAGACTTGTATCACGATATGCCCTCACATGACTGCACTTGGTGCAAATCTCATTGCTATGGGTAGCCATATAACGCCTGGAGTCGCAAGGTCGGGGTTCGTTCTGGTCTCCTGCTTCTATCAGCGTGTAATCTGAGATACCTCAGAACAAGGTGAAAACAAGTTTCCACCCTGCTCCAAACAGGGCGTATACACGCTACATATAGTCCATCCTTGCCGCTCTCCTGGGGGTTTGAGGTTATTTGTAATTCAATCAACAATGACAAAACAAAAACAGCTTGGGTTTTTCCACCTAGCCTTGCTCTTCTTAGAGTTTTCCTGCAGCTTTCCACCTCTGTCCTAGACCCCAGCTCACTGCCTGGAGAGACACTCCAGCCATACGTACCCCAGTACTTTGGTTGGCTCCTGAGGTACTTAATCTTTATACGGTGTTGCAGCACCTGATCTTACTCATCACCCTAAGCACTGAATTCCTATGCAGGGTCCTAGAAACTACCACCCTGTTCCACCCTTATAAACCACTTACCTCCAGATACGTTTAGAGAACAAAATCCAAATTTGGATCTGGATTTCAAACAGCTGAATGTTCAGGGCGATTGGGATCTGGGTCCAGCCCCAGTCCCAACCAAAGAGGACATTGTGGCTACTCCATCTGTGGTGGCCTTGGGGTAGGAGGGAACAATGCAGGGAGCCCCTATCCCTAAACTACCTGCAGGAAACAGCTACAGTAAAGATATGCAAAAAGAAAAGGAGTTCTTGTGGCACCTTAGAGACTAACCAATTTATTTGAGCATGAGCTTTCGTGAGCTACAGCTCACTTCATCAGATGAAAGCTCATGCTCAAATAAATTGGTTAGTCTCTAAGGTGCCACAAGAACTCCTTTTCTTTTTGCGAATACAGACTAACACGGCTGTTCCTCTGAAACCAGTAAAGATATGGATGCCTATTCTTCCTGGGTCAAGCTGTATTATTACTGTTATTTATTAGAATTACATTTAATGCCTAGAGGCCCCACCAGAGAAAAGACCCCATTGTGCTAGGTGCTGTACAAACACAGTGAGAGACAGTCTCAGCCCTGAACAGCTTATGTTCCAAACAGACAATGAGTGAGAGACAAGCCGGTATAATTCCACCGGTGAGGTGGGTCTGTAGAGCACAAGAGTGGAGCACCAATGGATGTGCCTGGGCAGTGTGGGGGAACAGTCATAGGAGTTTACACTACATCTGTGGGACAGGAGTAGCAACCAACTTGTACGTAACCCACCTAAATGAGAGGTGTTACTTTCATTGGCCCTATCCCCACTCCTTTCCACAGTCCACAGCTATTTCCTTGAGCGATGGGAGGTAAAGGAGAGAATGGAGACAACAGAGAATGGAGACAACTGCTGAAGGGTCCCATCCCCCTCTTGCTGAATTAGCACATTGGCTTGGAGGGACGGAGCTCCCTTTTGGAGCCATACCAGCCAGCCAGCCAGCCAGCTGATGTACACAGGACATGCCTGAGTATGTTGCCCTTGGGCATGGAGTATACTCATTCTGTAGGGACAGACTCCAGCTAGGGAGTGACTAGGGATGTCTGGGAAACTCCAGACAGCCTGAAAACCATAAAAGAATGGTGTGTCTGATTTACAGAACAGGTTCCTATTAAGAGGCAATACTGATTCATCCAGAGACAGTAGTATCCTGAGGGCAAAGCAGAGCAGTACCTTTAGGCCAGAAATATATGTGTGCATTTATTGTGTTCCTGAATCCTGATTCTCCAGCAGGGAGCACAGAGCACAGTGCCAGAACGTAAGAACAGCCATACTGAGTCAGACCAAAAGGCCCATCTAGCCCAGTATCCTGTCTTCCGACAGTGGCCAATGCCAGGTGCCCCAGAGGGAATGAACAGAACAGGTAATCATCAAGTGATCCATCCCCTATTCTCAGCCTCTGGCAAACAGAGGCTAGGGTCACCATCCCTGTCCATCCTGGATAATAGCCACTGATGGACATATCATCCATGAACTTATCTAGTTCTTTTTTGAACTCTGTTATCGTCTTGGCCTTCACAACATCCTCTGGCAAGACATTCCACAGGTTGACTGTGTGTTGTGTGAAAAAAATACTTCCTTTTGTTTGTTTTAAACCTGCTGCCTATTCATTGCATTTGGTGACCCCTAGTTCTTGTGTTATGAGAAGGAATAAATAACACTTCCTTATTTACTTTCTTCACACCATTCATGATTTTATAGACCTCTATCATATCCCCCCCTTAGTTGTCTCTTTTCCAAGCTGAAAAGTCCCAGTCTTATTAATCTCTTCTCACACGGAAGTCTTTCCATACCGCTAATAATTTTTGTTGCTCTTTTCTGAATCTTTTCCAATTCCAATATATCTTTTTTGAGATGGGGTGACCACATCTGCACGCAGTATTTAAGGTGTGGGTGTACCATATATTTATGTAGAGGCAATATGGTATTTTCTGTCTTATTATTTATCCCTTTCTTAATGATTCCCAACATTCTATTAGCTTTTTTGACTGCCTCTGCACACTGAGTGGATGTTTTCAGAGAACAATCCACAATGACTCCAAGATCTCTTTCTTGAGTGGAAACAGCAAATTTAGACCCCATAATTTTATATGTATAGTTGGGATTATGTTTTAATGTGTATTACTTTGCATTTATCAACATTGAATTTCATCTGCCATTTTGTTGCCCAGTCACCCAGTTTTGAGAGAGCCTTTTGTAGCTCTTCGCAGTCTGCTTGGGACTTAACTATCTTGAGTAGTTTTGTATCATCTGCAAATTTTGCCACCTCACTATTTACCCCTTTTCCCGTAGAATCATAGAAAATTAGGGTTGGAAGAGACCTCAGGAGGTCATCTAGTCCAACCCCCTGCTCAAAGCAGGACCATCCATAACTAAATCACCCCAGCCAGGGCTTTGTCAAACCAGGCCTTAAAAACCTTTAAGGATGGAGATTCCACCACCTCCCTAGGTAACCCATTCCAGTGCTTCACCACCCTCCTAGTGAAATTGTTTTTCCTAATATCCAACCAAGACCTCACCCATTGCAACTTGAGATCATTGCTCCTTCTTCTGTCATCTGCCACCACTGAGAACAGCCCAGCTCCATCTTCTTTGGAATCCCCTTCAGGTAGTTGAAGACTGCTATCAAATCCCCCCTCATTCTTCTCTTCTGCAGACTAAATAAGCCCAGTTCCCTCAGCCTCTCCTCATAAGTCATGTGCCCCAACCCCCTAATGATTTTCGTTGCCCTCCGCTAGACTCTCTCCAATTTGACCACATACTTTCTTTGGTGGGGGGGGGGGCAAATCTGGATGCAATACTCCAATTGTGGCCTCACCAGTGCCGAATAGAGGGGAATAATCACTTCCCTGTAATCCCCTTTCAGAACTGCCACTTAGCCAGTCAGTCCCCAGCTTGTAGCAGTGCATGGGATTCTTCCATCCTAAGTGCAGGACTCTGCACTTCCAGATCATTTATGAACATGTTGAATAGGACTGGGCCCAGTACAGACCCCTTGGGGAGAGCACTATTTACCTCTCCACATTCTGAAAACTGACTATTTATTCCTACCCTTTGTTTCCTATCTTTTAACCAGTTACCAGCCCATGAAAGAACTTAGAATCATAGAATCATAGAATATCAGGGTTGGAAGGGACCCCTGAAGGTCATCTAGTCCAACCCCCTGCTCGAAGCAGGACCAATTCCCAGTTAAATCATCCCAGCCAGGGCTTTGTCAAGCCTGACCTTAAAAACCTCTAAGGAAGGAGATTCTACCACCTCCCTAGGTAACGCATTCCAGTGTTTCACCACCCTCTTAGTGAAAAAGTTTTTCCTAATATCCAATCTAAACCTCCCCCACTGCAACTTGAGACCATTGCTCCTTGTTCTGTCATCTGCTACCATTGAGAACAGTCTAGAGCCATCCTCTTTGGAACCCCCTTTCAGGTAGTTGAAAGCAGCTATCAAATCCCCCCTCATTCTTCTCTTCTGCAGGCTAAACAATCCCAGCTCCCTCAGCCTCTCCTCATAAGTCATGTGTTCCAGACCCCTAATCATTTTTGTTGCCCTTCACTGGACTCTCTCCAATTTATCCACATCCTTCTTGTAGTGTGGGGCCCAAAACTGGACACAGTACTCCAGATGAGGCCTCACCAATGTTGAATAGAGGGGAACGATCACGTCCCTCGATCTGCTCGCTATGCCCCTACTTATACATCCCAAAATGCCATTGGCCTTCTTGGCAACAAGGGCACACTGCTGACTCATATCCAGCTTCTCGTCCACTGTCACCCCTAGGTCCTTTTCCGCAGAACTGCTGCCTAGCCATTCGGTCCCTAGCCTGTAGCGGTGCATTGGATTCTTCCATCCTAAGTGCAGGACCCTGCACTTATCCTTATTGAACCTCATCAGATTTCTTTTGGCCCAATCCTCCAATTTGTCTAGGTCCTTCTGTATCCTATCCCTCCCCTCCAGCGTATCTACCACTCCTCCCAGTTTAGTATCATCCGCAAATTTGCTGAGACTGCAATCCACACCATCCTCCAGATCATTTATGAAGATATTGAACAAAACCGGCCTCAGGACCGACCCTTGGGGCACTCCACTTGATACCGGCTGCCAACTAGACATGGAGCCATTGATCACTACCCGTTGAGCCCGACAATCTAGCCAGCTTTCTACCCACCTTATAGTGCATTCATCCAGCCCATACTTCCTTAACTTGCTGACAAGAATACTGTGGGAGACCATGTCAAAAGCTTTGCTAAAGTCAAGAAACAATACATCCACTGCTTTCCCTTCATCCACAGAACCAGTAATCTCATCATAAAAGGCGATTAGATTAGTCAGGCATGACCTTCCCTTGGTGAATCCATGCTGGCTGTTCCTGATCACTTTCCTCTCATGCAAGTGCTTCAGGATTGATTCTTTGAGGACCTGCTCCATGATTTTTCCAGGGACTGAGGTGAGGCTGACTGGCCTGTAGTTCCCTGGATCCTCCTTCTTCCCTTTTTTAAAGATTGGCACTACATTAGCCTTTTTCCAGTCATCCGGGACTTCCCCCGTTCGCCACGAGTTTTCAAAGACAATGGCCAATGGCTCTGCAATCACAGCCGCCAATTCCTTCAGCACTCTCGGATGCAACTCGTCCGGCCCCATGGACTTGTGCACGTCCAGCTTTTCTAAATAGTCCCTAACCACCTCTATCTCCACAGAGGGCTGGCCATCTCTTCCCCATTTTGTGATGCCCAGCGCAGCAGTCTGGGAGCGGACCTTGTTAGTGAAGACAGAGGCAAAAAAAGCATTGAGTACATTAGCTTTTTCCACATCCTCTGTCACTAGGTTGCCTCCCTCATTCAGTAAGGGGCCCACACTTTCCTTGGCTTTCTTCTTGTTGCCAACATACCTGAAGAAACCCTTCTTGTTACTCTTGACATCTCTTGCTAGCTGCAGCTCCAGGTGCGATTTGGCCCTCCTGATATCATTCCTACATGCCCGAGCAATGCCCGAGTAAGAACTTCCTTCTTATCCCATGACAGCTTACTTTGCGTAAGAGCCTTTGGTGAGAGACCTTGTCAAAGTTTTCTGAAAATCTAAGTACACTACATCCACTGGATCTCCCTTGTCCACATGCTTGTTGACCCCCTAAGAGAATTCTAGTAGATTGGTGAGGCATGATTTCCCTTTACAAAAGCCATGCTGACTCTTCCCCAACAAATTATGTTCATCTATGTGTCTGACAATTTTGCTCTTTATAGTTTCAACCAGTTGGCCCAGTACTGAAGTCAGGATTAGCAGCCTGTAATTGCCGTGATCACCTCTGGAATCCTTTTTTAAAAACTGGCGTCACATTAGCTGTCCTCCAATCATTTGGTACAGAAGCTGATTAAAATGATAGGTTACAAACTACAGTTAGTAGTTCTGCAATTTCACATTTGAATTTCTTCTGAACTCTTGGGTGATACCATCTGGTCCTGGTGACTTACTGCTGTTTAGTTTATCAGTTTGTTCCAAAACCTCCTCTAATGACACCTCAATCTGTGACAGTTCCTCAGATTTGTCACTTAAAGAGAATGGCTCAGGTTTGGGAATCTCCCTCATATCCCCAGCCATGAAGACCTATGCAAAGAATTCATTTAGTTTCACTGCAATGGCCTTATCATCCTTGAGTGCTCCTTTATCACCTCAATCATCCAGTGGTTCCACTGGTTGTTTAGCAGGCTTCCTGCTTCTGATACACTTAATTTTTTTTTGTTATTACTTTTTGCGTCTTTGGGGAACTGTTCTTCAAGTTCTTTTTTGGCCTTCCTAATTATATTTTTACATTTCATGCTCCTTTCTATTTTCCTCACGAGGATTTAACTTCCACTTTTTAAACAATGCCTTTTTGTCTCTCGCTGCTTCTTTTACTTTGTTGTTTAGCCAAGGTGGTACTTTTTTTGTTCTCTTACTATGTTTTTTAATTTGGGGTATACATTTAAGTTGAGCCTCTATTATGGTGTCTTTAAAAAGTTTCCATGCAGCTTGCAGGGATTTCACTTTTGGCACCGCACCTTTTAATCTCTGTTTAACTAACTTCCTCATTTTTGTGTAGTCCCCCTTTCTGAAATTAAATGCTACAGAGTTGGGCCACCACGATATTTTCCCCACCACAGGGATGTTAAATTTAATTATATTATGGTCACTATTACCAAGCGGTCCAGCTATATTCACCTCTTGGTAAATCAAGAATTGCCTCTCCTCTTGTGGTTTCCAGGACTAGCTGCTCCAAGAAGCTGTCATTTAAGGTGTCAAGAATCTTTATTTCTGCATCCCCTCCTGAGGTGACATGTGTGATGGGTTCGGTCACAGAGACCCCTTTGGGACTGTCACCTGATGTGCTGAAATTACCTCTGAACCCATTTTCCCTGCCAGCTTGGGACTCCAGAACCCTGCCTTCTTGAGCCAGACATGCTAGCCTGCTGCAATACAGACCCAGGATCTGGGCCACACCCCTAAAAGCTGCAGACTTTAACTAAAAATTGCTCAGCAGGTTTCCTAGCTCCAGCAACCAGACACCCAATTCCCAATGGGATCCAAACCCCAAATAAATTCATTTTACTCTGTATAAAGCTTATACAGGGTAAACTCATAAATTGTCCACTCTCTATAACACTGATAGAGAGATATGCATAGCTGTTTGCTTCCCCAGGTATTAATCACTTACTCTGGGTTAAATAATAAACAAAAATGATTTTATTAAGTATAAAAAGTAGGATTTAAGTGGTTTCAAGTAATAACAGACAGAACAAAGTAAGTCACCAAGCAAAATAAAGCAAAACACGCAAGTCTAAGCCTAATACACTAAGAAACTGACTATGGGTAAAATCTCACCCTCAGAGATGTTCCAATCCAGAGTCTTCTTTCACAGACTAGACTCCTTCCTAGTATGGACCCAATCCTTTCCTCTGGTACAGTCCTTGTTAGTTCCAGCAGACATCTTAGGTGGAAAGCAGGGGTGTTCTCATTACGGGCAGCCCCCTTTGTTTTGTTCCATCCCCTTTTTTAGCTTTGGCACAAGGCGGGAAACTTTTGTCTCTCTGGGTCCCCACCCCTCCTTCTAAATGGAAAAGTACCAGATTTAAGGATTCCAGTATCAGGTGACATGATCACATGTCCTGTGAGATCCCAGCCTCCATTCTTCCTGGTCTGGCCCACACATACACAGGAAGGTTTGTAAGTAAACAGAGCCATTTACAACCAATTTTCCTAGTCAATGGGAGCTGCTTGGTATTGTTCTGACTCTTTCACTGCCTCCATTTCTTTGTCCTTTACCGCCATTTTTCTCCTGTGAGCAGCTTTTAGGGCTTTTTCAGCTTCTTTCACTGTCTCCAGTTTGGCTAACTCCAATTTGTGAAGTGCCTTGGTGTCTGTCATCTTTACCTCTCTCTTTTTAACTAACTTTACACCCGAGGTTAGAAATAAAAACAAAAAAAACTTGGCTTGTAAAATTTTGCTGTGCTGTAATAGGATACCTATATTCTCTGACAGTGATTGCCAGCCTTCCGAAAAATCCCCCCCAAAAACCAAACAACAACAATAAAAAAAATAAAAAAGAAAACCCAAACCCCTTAACACCTTTGTCTCCAGGCAAATAGGCAGAAAACCCCTCTAGTTACTTTTAGATAAAAAACAAACAAAAAACTTCAGATCTGTGAAGACTTGTGAATTTCCCTGCAGGAGGTTAACTACTCTGCCTTTAGGTAGAGAAAACTGCAATTCACAAAAGATAATTCCCTTTTGTCTCTGCTCTGGTCCCAAAGCAAAGCAAAAAAACCTTCCAACTATTTCCAGTTGGAGACCTGCTTTCTAGCAGCCCAAAGGATTTTAAAATTTTCCTTTTAAAATCTGTTTTTCTGGTTCAAAAAATCTCAAATTGATCTCAAAATGATTTCAAGTTAATCCCACCGCTCTGCCACCATGTCAAGGTTCCTTCCCCACTCTGAATTCCAGGGTACAGATGTGGGGACCTGCATGAAAACCTCCTTAGCTTACTTTTACCAGCTTAGGTTAAAACTTCCCCAAGGTACAAACTATTTTACCCTTGGACTTCCACTGCCACCACCAAATGTTTATCTGGGTTTATTTATTAGGAAAGCGTTGTTTGGAAACGTCTTTCCCCCCAAAATCCTCCCAACCCTTGCACCCCACTTCCTGGGGAAGGTTTGGTAAAAATCCTCACCAATTTGCGTAGGTGACCACAGACCCAAACCCTTGGATCTTAAGAACAATGAAAAAGCATTCAGTTTCTGAAAAGGATTTTAATAGAAGTAAAAAGTAAAAAAGAATCACCTGTGTAAAATCAGGATGGTAAATACCTTACAGTGTAATTAGATTCAAAACATAGAGAATCCCTCTAGGCAAAACCTTAAATTACAAAAAGACACACAGACGGGAATATCCATTCTATTCAGCACAGCTTAATTTCTCAGCCATTTAAAGAAATCATAATCTAACACATATCTAGCTAGATTACTTACTAAGTTCTAAGATTCCATTCCTGTTCTGTCCCCAGCAAAAGAATCACACAGACACAGACCCTTTGTTTTTCTCTCCCCCCAGCTTTTGAAAGTATCTTGTCTCCTCATTGGTCATTTTGGTCAGGTGCCAGCGATGTTATCCTAGCTTCTTAACCCTTTACAGGTGAGAGGATTTTTCCTCTGGCCAGGAGGGATTTTAAAGGAGTTTCCCCTTCCCTTTATATTTATGATAGTCCCATTGGGGCCTTATATTCCTGTAATAAAGTGATTACAATCCCTGTGCATGTATTGGCAGTGCCTGCAATCTCACCTTGTAGAAAAAAAATAAAGATGATTTAGCATTATAAAAGTTTGTCATTGATTACCCTCATTCCACCAAGTTTCTATGATGCCTATTATATCAATATCCTCACTAAATATGAGGCACTCTAGTTCACCCATCTTATTATTTAGACTTCTAGCATTTGGATAAAGTACTTCAAAAACTGGTCATTTTTTAGCTGTCTGCCATTACATGATATAATTGAATGTGACTTTTTTTCATTTGACTGTTTCTCATCAGATCCTACCTGTATTTTATCATGTTCCATCCTCTTCTCTTTACTAGGACATAGAGAATCTCCATTAATAGAGCCTCCCCTAAGGGATGCCTCTGTCCGAACCATGTGCTCCTCCGCACCTGTCGGCTTTCCCCCAGCCCTCAGTCAAAAAACTGCTTTATGACCTTTTTGATTTTAAGTGCCAGCAATCTGGTTCCAGATCAGCTGATTGCATACAGACATACTCCAGGAACTATGTTTAAGGATTTAAAGGAATTAGACCTAGCTGAGAGACTTCCATTCTTTTTAATGGAACTTCCTTTAACAGAACTTTATGGCTCCACAACCACTAGAATTGCTCCACCCACTGGAACCTGATAGATTTAGTGGTTACATCACTCCAGTGCAAGACAGCAAGTCACTCTCTGTGTAGGAGAAATGCATGGATACAAACTAACTGTTTGCATGTTGAGCTTGTACAATTTAGTCACATATTTTGGACTGGCAGGCTACTGAAGGTGCCGCCTATGCACGTGCATCATCTGTTATGACTTGCTTAAATAAATTAATGTGTGTGTGCGCGCATTTTAAAATAAGTATCCCACTAGATGTTATGTTAAGACCTACAGTAGTACTGGCCAGTATAGCAGACTGTCCAGTGACTTGAACTCTTACACAGTCGACAAGTGCAGCTGAGTGAACCATATCAGTTGCCCAGCCCCCAATATGCTACACATGCTCCCCACAGATGCCCTGTAGTTCTTATAACTCCACCTTGCCTCCCCAGGGACAGTGTCTCTAGATGCTGGAACTCAGGCAAGTACACCTGGTCCTTACCCCACAGCCCAGCTGAAGGGTTATAACTGAGATTGAACAGTGCCAAGCTGCCTATGAGTGGGAAAGTTGCTCCTGGACTGCTGGAACAGCTTCCAGACTGAAATACGAGATATGATCTGATTGCCCTTAGCTTGTGTAATTACAGGCCCTTGGTCACAGAGTCTCAACAACATGGTACACCTGAAGAATGACCACTTAATTAAAATCACTGCCCACCTTAAGCAAAATAAAAGGATGGCGCTGCTCCCAGAACAACAGCTCCTATTGGAAAGTGATGAATATGGGAAGGCATTTCCTTCTGAAAAGTTGCGTAACTACCACTTTTGAAAAGCAACATAATTAACAAAGGTTTCACTGAAAAGCTTGGGCAAGATTCTTAGGGTGGATTCTTGGCCTCCCTGAAATAACTCAAAAGACTCCTATTGACTGGGACCAGGATTTCACCCTCAGTATCCTGATTTATGGAACCCTGATGCATAACTGGGGTTGAATGAAATGGTTAGGATAAAACAAAACCCAAACCTGAGTCTCTGCCCAAACCACAAACCAAACTAAGCCCTTAGTAAATGGAAAAATTCAGATGACTTTAAGGGCTCGTCTCTATGGTGAGCTACTGCACGGCAAGCCAGGGTATGAATCTACAGCACATCAGCTTGCCATGCAGACACTGTTACAGCGCAGTGAAAGTGCTGAAGTGTGGGTCGACACACTGCTGTAGACAAGCCCTGATGTACAGGTTTTTTTCTGTTTTTGGTGGGCCCTGAATATGCATTGTGACAGGATCGGGCCGGATGGCTACAGGAGAGTAATAGAAGGCAGCTATATTAGCCCCAGGTTAAGTAGGTCCCTTTTCCCTGGGTAAGGTAACAGGGAAGGTTCCAGAACAATCAGGAACCTTCCGGAGACAATTAAGACAGACAGGCTGATTAGAACACCTGCAGCCAATCAAGAAGCTGCTAGAATCAATTAAGGGAGGCTAATCAGGGCACCTGGGTTTAAAAAGGAGCTCACTTCAGTTTGTGGTGCATGTGTGGAGCAACTCCCCTTACTCTTCTCAATCTGGTGGAGCACAGGAGTAAACGGGAGAGCGATCTGCGGTCGATTTAGTGGGTCTTCATTAGGCCGGCTAAATCTATCACCGATGCATTGATTGCCAAGCGTCAATCCCCGGTAAATTTAGACAAGCCCTCAGCTGATCAAGGCTGTGCTCTGTTCAGAATATCAGCTGAAATTGTCATGCCCAGCGAATTTGGTTTGGCAAAAATGGGCCCACGGAGGATCTAGAGGAATGACTTCGTAACAGTGCTTTATGTGGCCATGCAAAAAGATCAAGGTTTGATTTCCAAGCACGTGTTTTCACTCTTGTCATATTTAGTGAGCATTCAAAAGTAGGATGGTTGGAGAACATACACATCCCTTTTATTGACTGCATGAGCGAGGAGCTCCGCCTTCTTAACACACCTAGATCACACTGGGCATGTTAATTGGCTACACATATCTATTAGCATAGCTACTATCATATTAAGAGCTCATCTCATTAACATAGTCCCACCTAACAAGTGGCATGACACTGTTCTCTTTTTGACTTCCTGGGCAGGCAGGAAGCTTGGAGCACCGTGGGGAGAGCATGCCCAGCTCCCATATGAGCAAGTGGTTCATCAGCTAACTATGGAGTGGCACTGAAGACTCTGAAGGGAATCCTCTCTAATCCTACCAAGCATCATGCTAGCTATGTTAGACCTTCAAGATTTTAGGTTGGGAAACCTCCAATGTGGAGGGAGAATTCTGCCTGGGGGAAATAAAAGCAAAGGTACGATTTGCTTGTTTGCTGAGTTTCTAAGTGTATTTGCATCAGACATTTCAAAAGCTAATCAGGGCTGAGAGCCAGGATATCCAAAGTCCTAGTCCTGGCTTTCATACTGATTCCTTCTGTGGTCTTAGGCAAGTCTGGCTTGCGTTTTTCCCTGTGTGTGAAGTGAGGATGATGTTGACCTCACTGGAATAGAGAGTTAGGCAGTGTCCATAAAGTGCTTTGCAAATACAAACTACCCAATACAGCTGCTAAGTTTTGTTATTACACGGGGAAATCCCGTGTGCTCAATCTGTGTCAGCATTTGAAAGTCTCACATGCCATAAGCAGGCTGCCACATCCCAAAGCTAAGGGGAAGTCCCCTGCGAAAAATCTTTGATGTGGAGCTGAGCGGCTCTGCAGTAGTGAGCTAATCCAAGCAGGCTGTAAGCATTAAAACACAAAACCTGCTTTTATAGTGTGCCCTGGATAAATAGCCACCTGGTACCGTATTTTCATTATGTAAATGTCTTTTTTTTTCTGCACAGTTTCTTTGCTTGTGTAACATTAATTCATGTACCATTTCATTCATAACAGGCCTGGTCCAAACCCCAAGATAGTGAGTGGGAAGTCTCCCATAGACTCCTTCTGACTTCAACAGGCTTTGGATCAGAGCCTTATACCAGAACCAATCCCATTAGTAAGTGGGGACATATCAAGTGTGGGGTTCTGTACCATACTGACGATTGGGCCACTGGGAATGCTGTACTGCCCCCAGGAGTAAAATGCATCTCTCTCTCTCGTGCACACACACATTCCACAATTCACCATCACTTGAATAAGGGTGCAGTAAATAACATGCCTAGCTCATATTCAATGTTTTAGGGTTTTATGATTATACATCCTAATCTTCCATTAGGAGGGGACAAGAGCCCCCACCCAGCTCAAAATACCATAATCCACTCTGGTCTTACCGCTAGGGCTATGCAACTGGATTTAACACACTAGACCAAATTTCTAATGCTGCTCCTTCCCCTCCATTTCTTCCAGCAGTAAAGGGTATGTCTACACTGCAGTAAAATACCCATGGCTCACCTGCGCCAGCTGACTAAGGCTCACGGGGTACGGGCTGCAAGGCTATAAAACTGCAGAACAGACAACTGGGCTTGGGCTGGAGCCAAGGCTCTGGGACCCTTCCCCCTCGCAGGTGAGAGAGCCTGGGCTCCAGCTCAATCGTCTACGCTGCTTCCTGAGTCCTGCAAGCCTGAGTCAGGTGACATGGGCCAGCCCCAGATGTTTGATTGCAGTGTAGACATACCCAAAGAAACAGGAAAATGCACGAGAGGGAGCCACTGCCTAAACTTTCAAAAATGACTAGTGATTTGGAGTGTGCTGATTGTAGGCATAGCTAAACAGAGGCACCTTAAAGGACCCTGATTTTCAGAGGACAGGTGCTCAGCCCTATGATAATTAGGGCCTTTCACATTGCCTCAAGCTGGGCACCTAAATTGTCATTAGCCACTTTTGAAAATGTTGGTCCACACCAACACCCATACATAAAATCCTGAAACAAAAGATGGAGGGCACAGAAAATAAAGGACTAAGCCACTTCAGCCTAAGCTGCTATTTCTTTTGATTAGAGATGGGTCCAAACAAAAGTCCAGTGTCTACACCAAGCTGAGATCTCAATTTAGCAGGCTGGACCCATTTTGCTTTTGATCAGGCACTTGAGAAAAAACAGAAGAGACGCTACGTAGCCCAAACCATAGCAGCTTCTAATACATTGTATTATTCCCTTGCTTTGATTTTATTGTCTTAATCTACACTGATACCATGTAGGAGCTAGCCAGTTCCACTCTGATGGCATTAGACACTACTTTTCTAATTTAAAAATGGCTGAACAAGCCAACCCATACAATGCTGGCTATATGCACCCTTATAGCTCATTAGATCTCCTAAATTAAGGCTGGTGACTGTTGAGATAAGAGAAACCCCACAAAATGTACCCAAGCTAGCATCTCAATTAGCATAGTTATAAAGGGGTGGTAGTGGAATGAGGTGAAAATGCTACATATATTGTTTATGCCTACTGTATCCCTGCATTCTAGTTTAAGGCCATTCTCAGTAACTAAAATTACACCCCAGTCAAGACGCTATTTTGCTGCATGTACGTAACCGATTGAATAATCCACCACTGATTCCACTTTCATTGTCCAATATATTTAATTACATCCCACCACCTTTAAATATATTACCAGTATTAATTATTATTTATATTATAGCCATGCCCAAAGACCCCAGTCCAGATGGAGGCCCCCTTGTGCTGGGTGCTGTATGTACACAGAGGAAAAGACAATCTCTGCATTGGAGAGTTTAGCATACAAGGGCTGGTCTACACTACAGAACTAGAGTGTGTTTGAATGCGGTCGTGGAGAATTGAGTTACCCGACACGTTACTGATGATGACTGGGAGGTTAGTGTAGACAAAGGATAAATCATGTCCGGCATCAGGTCAGTTAATCATAATTAAACCTTGAGGATCATTTCTCCTGGTTTACACCACTTACAAAGTTATGGTCATCATCATGCTACCTAACTCCATTCTCACAACTCTGTTCGCATCTGGTAACATTTTGTAGCGAAGACATGCCCTGAGAGACTCAAGAAACGACAAAGAAGGTACCCAGTTAGTGAACTTGGGAGACACTGGCAGAGTTTTGTCAGCTATGTCACTCACTTTAATGCTTATGATTCTGTCCCACTCTAGCGGCAGGCCCACACAAAGGTTTATGAACCTGCTGTTGACTTTGCCCTAACAGAGCTGGGTCTCGCAAGCTCAGGTAGTAGAGGCTCATGCTTTTAGAATCAGAGATCCTGGGTTTGAGCCCTGCTGCCGAAAAGCAACTCAGAGGCATTGTGTTACAGTTACACAGGTTTTTTTTAACATTTGGAGTAGAGATGGGGTGAGGGGAAATGGCAGGAATGGAAGAGTTGGGAAGAGCAAGAGTGTAGAAAAACGGGGAAGGATCACAGTCACAGCTCCTGACCTGCGCAGCCATAGTCAGCTGGAAGAGTAATGTAAGTGTCATTAGAAGATGACTTTTTTATTGGTAAATAATGCTATCTTTGCTTAGATCCACCAAATTACATTTCTTCTCCTCACATTTTCCAGAAATTTGTAAGCATTGCACTCAAATTATTAAAGCCTTCCATATACACCTAATTAAAATTTGATGCCCGTGTCATTTCCTAACGTGTAATATCGTTATGCAGCAGGAATAGCAAACAATTACAGGCTCAGCAATGAAACTGCATTCCCTTAAAGTGGCTCAGCCATCACATATGCATAAAAGAATTCTGGGAAAATTACCTGGGCTTTTGTGAACTATTTTCAGCCTTTCTGCTATCACAGGCAACACAGCAGTTAATACCCAAGCAACAATACCTTCCAGAAGAGATGTGGGAAGTAGATTTTTTTGGACAGGTATTAAGGAACAACCCTAGAGACCTGGCATTTAATTTCTGGCTTTGCCACTGACTTGCTGTTTGACGTTAGCAAATCACATCATCTCTGTGCCTGTTTCCTCTCCCACTCTTTTCTTTATTTAGAGTGGAAGATCATCAAGGCAGTGACTGTCCCTCTCTGTAGCCTGATGGGGCTATAATTTTGGTTGTGGGCTCTAGGCATCACTGTAATACAGATAGTGACTAATACTGCTACTACTATTAAAATGACCAAAAATGGGAGCTGCAGTGTGCTCAGCATCCTAGGTCACTCGTTTAGGCACCTAACTATGGATTTAGGAGCCTAACTTTAGGCATCCATTTTTGATAATCTTAGCCCAAGGCCCCAATTGTACAAATACCTAAGCATATATGTAACTTGAAGTCATCAGCTCTACTCACATGCTTAAGTCTTTGCAGGACCAAAATCCTCGTCATTAGAGTATTTTAAAGCCATGTTGTACCATTAGACCCGCTTAAATTAAGCTGCCTTTGCTCCAGTGCCCGTGGATTGTAATGGAGATCTCAATCCCTTGTGCTATGACAAGTACTGCACGGAACCTCTTTTAAACATCTTTAATGGAACAGATCACACTTCAGTCTGAATATTACGCTCTGAGCTCAGATAAAGCACACAAGGCCACAGGTGTTCTGATTTTTCTCTATCATCAGTTCTATGAAGCTGAAGATAACAGGATGTAAAGAATGTGTGTAAGAAATAATTATCTGGTTCTTGTTCCAAATTGCTATGTAATAATGGGGTGTGTTTGACCAGTTGATGTGTTTCATCCCAGGGTGCCCATCAGTGGTGGACAAAATGGTTACTTATCTACAGAGGGTGAAATCAGTCAGACTCAGGCACACTTTAGTTGGAGACTGACTTAGTCTAGACATACTTAAACACACGGTTAATCAGCATCACGTGATGCTTAAGTGTAGCTCTGCATGTTTGGAGCTTCAGATGACCCTGCTCCAAAGCATGGTCCAATTAAAAGCAATTTTTTCTTTCCAAAATTCTACTTAAGCAAGGTTTATGTCAGGGCCAAAACTGTAATCACCTAGTTCTGTAGTGTACAGGAACTGAGCAGAATCCCTTTACATAGCTTGGGGGCCCATTAGTGGGCTTTCCTGCCTTCTAATGCAGAAGCTACCAGAACCTAACCGAGGAGCAATGTATATATATATAAGTAGGCCATGTATGTTGGTATGTAGTTAGTAAACACAGGTATTTAGGAGCCAGTTGTGTCTGGGAGAGCAAAAGACATGACAAACTCACACTTTTTTGAAGAGAAGGGGCTGACAAGAGTAGGCAGGTGGAAGGAGAAACCAAAACCCATGTCCCACAAACAAGGAAGCCCTGCAAAGCTAAGGCTTTAAATGGGTTATGAGGTGATCCTGAAAGAGGACTGGAATTTACTCCCTGCAGAGAGGAGAGGAATGTAGCCCAGGGAAAACACCAGATATCTTGTGTGAATCCCTGTCCTCTTGTCATAAGAAAGGGCTGGGAGCCCCACCTACGTGGAGAACTTAGGAGCTTCAGTAAGTGCAACACCAGGGGACAAATGATCTTTAGTAGTGGAGTTTGGCAAATCAGACCCGTGCTCTAGTAATGTTTGTAAGGTGTTTGGGGATCCACCTGGATGAAAGGTGCTAAAGCATTTAGCGAATGTAAGATCATTAAACAAATCCCACTCACTCATTTGCTAACATTTTTCAAAGGGCTGGTTCTTTTTCATCTCACACTGACAGATACAGTGCCACAAAGAATCACAGAAATATAGGGCGGGAAGGGACCTTGAGAGGTCATCTAGTCCAGCCCCCCAGGCTGAGGCAGGTTGTGCAGTGCTTTGATTTCCAAATACGTTAGCTCTCAAAATACTTAGCAGCGTTATAAGTGGGGTGGCAGTTCTCTTTACAGACAGAGAATAATTACTTAGATTGTAAGCTTTTGTTCGTTGTTTGTACAGCGCCCAGCACAGGGAGACCTTGATCCATGACTGGGGATCCTACGTGCTACCACAATACAAATTAATAATAATAATGAGCTTTAACTATAAAGCTTTATAAGTGCCAAACCCAAAGCTGAAGAACTCTTTGAATTTTCTTTACCAAATTCTGGGTGTGAGCTTAGGGATGAAGAGAAAAGTATGCAGCTGACCAGATACTTTCACACTGGATTGAAGCCTTCTGAGTTCTAGGCTTCTTGAGTTGACTTCTCACTGAGACGGTGCCCAGCTTGTCAAAAACAAAAAAAATTCTTAGCTTTCCCAAAGGCTAATGCTGAAATAATTCAAATGTGTCAAATAGCCTCTTCAAATTGCTACATTTCATTAGGTGAATGATGTGTCAGTACATCCCTTGAGAAGGCCAAAAGGACAAATATACTGTACTACTGGTTAAAAGCTAAGCATTTTCAACATCCCTCCTGATTGACATGAATGAAGCCAAGAGAGTCTGTAACCAGGAAGGAAAAAGATTGCTAAAGACAGTCATTCAGGAAGGCAGGAGGATTTAGTGCTCTGCTGATCTCTGTTTGGTATTTACAGCCTCTTTTATGTGTTGCTTTTCTTGCTGGTACACAATTCTATCACCCTTTTACATTACTGGTTGGAAAATCATTCCCAGAGAGTAGTTATCGGTGATTCAGAGTCATGCTGGAAGGGCATAATGAGTGGGGTCCTGCAGGGATTGGTTCTGGGTCCGGTTCTGTTCAATATCTTCATCAATGATTTAGATAATGGTATAGAAAGTACACTTATAAAGTTTGAGGATGATACCCAGATGGGAGGGGTTGCAAATGCTTTGGAGGATAGGATTAAAATTCAAAATGATCTGGACAAACTGGAGAAATGGTCTGAAGTAAAAGGATGAAATTCAATGAGGACAAATCAAAGTGCTCCACTTAGGAAGGAACAATCAGTTGCACACATACAAAATGGGAAATGACTGCCTAGGAAGGAGTACTGCAGAAAGGGATCTGGGGATCGTAGTGGATCACAAGCTAAATATGAGTCAACCTCTGCCTACCCTCAGGGGAAAACCACTGATCTAGAAGGTGTTATGTAAAATATCACCAGAACGCTATCACGCTAATAACATACTGATCATTAATATTATTGTGTGGTGTATGTACAGAGGACAAATTCAAAATTACAAGCATATAGGAAATTGCATTATCAAAGTGTGTCTGCCATGCAGGGCTTAAATTACCCCACCCTAGACAAAGGAATTTGGTTCTGACACCTGCAGGGTTTTTCCAAGATACACTAAGAGACAATGGGAATGCAATTTGTACAGAAGTCAGACAGAACTATCAAGCCAGAATAGGGAGGATATAACCACTAAGCACTTTGGACCATGTGAAAGTTCCTAGACAGAGCAGTGGGTCAGCTGTCTTGCTGGAAGGTAGATTGGAAAGGAACCTACCTCGAACAAAGGCTGGAGCTTATTTTGTTAGGTCTTTGCCCCTAGAATGCATTTTTCATTTGTATTTGCTTGTAACCATTTCTAACACTATCCTTTAAACTTGAACTTACTTAAAATCCCATATCTTTTTGTTAATTAACTTGTTTTATTTTTAATTTAAAGCAGCCCAGTGCTGTGTTTGATTTACAGTGAACATTAACCCCACTTAATATGGCAAGCTGCTGGATACTGTATCTTTAAAGGAACAAATAAACCTTCATACCTCTCTGAATGGTTCAGGAGAGAGCCAGATATCACAAAGCACATGGTTTTGGGAAAATTTGGGACTGGGAGTGTCTTGAGATTACTCCTGCATAAGGCACCTGGGTGATAGAAACTAGTGGGGCAGTTGTGTTGTGGCAGGCAACTGCTGGGATTAGAGCACTGAGCCAGGGCTGCCCAGCACACAGACACTCAGGATACTACATGCTTGTCTGCTGGCTGTCAGCATCCTGGCTGTGAGCCACAGCCGCAGGACAGTTAAGACACCCAGGCTAACAGGGCAGGTGGTGACAGCTCCTACTGGTCTAGATTGCACCCCAGTATGTGACATCCATGTCTAACAACCACTCATGCAAAAAGCACCACAGGATCTTTAAGAACCATACAAGGTCATACAAAGATGGCACCTCCAAATGCATAATGGCCACAAAGTCACCTGCTGCTGAATCACCAACATCAGTTCCTCCAGCAGCACTTGTTTTCCTTAGTGATCTCCCAGTCAAGCAGCAAGCAGGCCTGACTCTGATTTGTTTATGAGATCAGACAAGAGCACAGTCCAAGGTGAGATCACTGCACATCATGTTACTCTGGCATATACACAATCAAATCTAAGGCTTCTCTTTCCCCCTCCACACACTTTCATTAAATAGGAGAAGAAGTGAAGAACTGAGTTCCTGCATGCAACTGAACATAGCACTGCAAAATGATCTCGTCCTGTTGTCACTCAGGGGTGTGACTGAATGCACCCTGTATTCACACTCTACACGTACAAAGATTATTACAATGGCAAACTATGCTTATGAGGTATCATTTGAAAACTAATAACTCGCTGTTCAGTAATATCATGGTGAAATGTATGTTGCAACATTAGATGTTAAGTTATGAACATAAGCTGAAATTATGGTGGAAATGTGTTTACCAGACAAGTCTGGAGGTGGGGGGAAGGTAAACTCAAAGATGAAAGATAAGCTGACAAATCACCAGTCCAGTGGCCAGTCTTTGGCAGTGAAGTGGGACAGGAGCAGATCGATTTGCAATTTAACGAACAACAACATGGAACCTCTTTCACCACGAGACTCCAGGCCTCCATCCTCATTGCTGAAAGGAACTTTATCTAGGGATAGTCCTCAGGAAAATGCATTTCAGAAGGTGACTGGATTATAAAAGTGAGGGGCAAAACACCCCACATTCTCTCTTTCTTTCTCTCCTCCCTGCCCCCTTTCACCCGAGAAGACAAAGGAACCAGCCTTTGGACTTTGTGAGAGATCCTGACTTGAAAATTTGATCAGCAATGTTGCTGGGAACCTGTGGTAAGGATTCTACCTTGAACCAAGTCTAGATTGTTGAGTCATAGCTATTAAGACACCTCTATTTCTTTGTTTTTCTTGTAACCGCTTCTAACTAATACCTTGTGCTTGTACTCACTTAAAACATACCTCTTTGTAGTTAAACTTGTTTTATTTTTTAATCAAATTTAAGCCAGGGTGGTCTTTAAACTGAATTGTTTGGTAAGGCCAATTAAAGTAGCAAACTGTTGTACATTGACCCTGTACAGGGACACCAGATCTCTCATATCTGAACTGTCCGGGAGAGGGCTGGGCAGTTTTTGAGGAAAATCTGTGATGGGGAGTTTGTTGGGGTCACCCTGAAAGTAGTAACAGGCTGCTGGAAGCCAGAGTGTGGCTGGTGTGTAGTTGACAGGCTACTGGGGTGGCTGGACCCAGGACTACAGTTATACCCAAACACTCAGGGTGTGACTGACATGGCTGTTTGTGAGGTGCCCAGGTTGGGAGCTACAGCAGCAAGGCATTGTAAGGCACCCAAGATTGCTGGGCAGATGGTGCCACATTACCTCACTCGGCTGGATTGTGGAAAGCATTTCCCACCCATGTGTCTTTACTCTCCTGTTTGTCCAGCTAGGCATAAAACACCAAAAAACATCCCCCCTCCTTTCATCCAGTCATTGATAATGAAAAACAAACCCAGAGGTTCAAATTTCATTGACAGACATCCTGTGGGACTGCATATGTTCTAGATTTTAGACTATTTATTTTAATGATCTCTAAGGACAGCACGTACAGGGTTATAAAGGCTTTGTGTTTACTTGTGTAACCTTTTTGCCAGGTACCGGTGACAGCAATAAAGGCTGTGTTCAAAATACCAAAGGGTCCCTTTTTGGAGAACAACAACAATATGGCTTAAGCTCCCACCCAGAGTCTTACTTGTATTTCTGCTCTGTAAAGAAACTAAAATAAAATAAACCTCTTCCTGGTCACCCTTGTCAGACAGTTGTGTCCCACGATTTTGACTATTTTAGAACAGAGAATTTTTCATTGAAACAAAACAAAACACAAACAGCAGCATATGGTACAGTCATAGATATCTTCAAATAAAGGTTAAGTAAACCACCGTAACTTGCAGGTAATTTATTCAACTTCCACCCTCACCTGTTGCCCTCACCATGGAAGGAGTCAGTCTCCGGGTATCTCATCCAGGATGGCTCCCCTCTACAGGTCCTGGCTACTCCTGTCACAGCTGTCCATGGGACCACTATGCTTTGTGCATGTAGGTAGGTAGGTAGGAAGTAGCAGGGGGGTGGGGAAAGAACAGACAAAGCCTTGGAGCTCCCAGGTGGGGAACTGGGAAGCAGAGCGTGATTCTCAGAGTCATGATCTGTTTCCCAGATCATGACTCTGAGAATGAAGTGGCCCTTGCTCAGTACTTGTGGCAAAGCCACAATTTTGCCTTCAAGGAGTACAGTAGATGCATAAATCAGTGAAGTAGAATTTCTCCCCAGTCCCTTCACCACATCATTATATGATACGGTTTAGGAGACCACGCAGTTCATTCGGAAGGCTTCAGAGCTGAAGCACACTGAGTTTGCACCGGAAATGGTTCCTAAGGTCTGCTTAGCACCTCTGTTATTTTTAGCATTCTTCTGGGAATTGGAAGTATGTTTATAAATATGCTGTCTTCTATGCAGAGTCAGGAATAATGAGTCAGCCTATTCATATTGATGTCACAACAGGAAGTCATCCTAAGCAAGCAGGAGGCCAAAGGGTCCTGCAGTGACTGTTTTCTGTTTGTTCCCAGGATGAATTCAGTTTGTGAGAGGCAATCAAAGGAGCAGGGCAAACACGCTGTCTGCTCTTTCATCCCAATGCCATGGGTTGTGTTTCAGAGCTGGGCCCTGCCAAAAGATCATTGTTCTGTAATTAGCTGCCCCAAGACGTAGGTGGACACCAGCAAACCCTGAGATTGAGCCCAAACACCTCCTGAAACCACTGCCTGCGCTGCAATCAGTGGCCTCAGAGATGGACTCCAAATTATCTAGTCAAAAATACAGTCACCATTCTGCCGAGCAAAATAGAATCTGATTTTTTACAATGTCCCAATTGCTCCAGTACCTCAGCTTGCTTTACAAAACAACAAGCTACAGTACATGCTCAGTAATCACTCGCAGATAGCTTTTCCCATTAGCACCTGTTTTACTGACAGGGAGGTTTGGCCAGGTGTAACCATACAGCACCCTGTCCTCACCATGTTGCAATATCAACCCACAACCTGATGTGGGATGTGAACCTATGATCTAGTCTCACGGATGCAGAAATCCTACCAGATAAACCAGCTCCTTTCTATAGGGCCATAGTTACTTCTTGGTTTTATATTCTTGAAATACTTTGAGTGACCTGACTGAAAGTGAGCTAAGCAAAGCAAGTGGGACAACCAAGCTGCCACCCAGAATTAGAGATGGGACTGAACCAAAAACCCAGATCTGAACTTCTGAAATCTTGGCCCTAGATCAAAATTTTGCAGGGGCCCCCATTTTTCTGATAGAATGAATCAACACCAAGAATGGCACAATCCTGAATTTAAGAGTGTTCACAATTTGGATCTGGACCAGATTTTTGCAGCTTGAACCAATCTCCACATTGGCTGCAAATGCAAAACTTACTAGGCCACCGGATGTCATTATCACCCAAACTATTACTGTCAAACTGGCATTCCTTAGATGCAAAACCCCTGACTCTTAAGAGAGCATTCAAAACAACAGTGTCATGTAATCCTGCCTCTTTGTTGCTATCAAAATCAGTCCCAGAGGTCAAAGGAAAAATGTCTTGAAACATTACACAATGTTACATTACTTTTTACCATTCATGTATTTGAAATTCATTTAACAAATGAATAAATGTGATGGACCAATTCTGCGGTCAGGTATGTAGGTGCAGATCTAGCATTGGATTACTGGAGTTGTAACTCACCGAAAGCCAAACTGTGTTAAAAAAACACTGCAGTAATGGTCCCAATGGTTCTCCTGCAATGGTTTGTGCACCAAAGCCAGGGGTTATTCTGGAGACAAAGTTCCCACTGGAATCCGTGGGAATTTTGCCAAAGTAAGGGCTTGATTAGACTGGGTCCCATGATAGGTGATAGCAAGTACTATGCCTAGTGCTACTATAAATAGTCCCACTGGACTCAGTGGAGCAGCTCACAGCTATTATGCTCATTCGTCAGCATTTGCAGAATCAGGCCCTAAACATGTATTGCATCGTCTTGTCTTTTTAGAAAAATGCTTTTCATCTGGCTGAGTTTTATCCGTGTCGCAAGTATATAATGAAGACACGGATTTTGTTTCTGTTTTGTAGGTTTTCATTTATGTTCCAACATCAGATGCTACTTGGAGATCCTATAACCAGGACTTGTCTCTATAATGAGCTTCATGCGGTTCCTAAATAGCTGATAGAAACTCCCTCTGAATGGTGTCTTATTGTGCATCTCCTCTGGAGTAGCATGCGACCTCTCTGCAATATGTCGGTGGACTGCGGCCTCCACCCAATACTTAAACTCTAAAATAATCCATTCTTTCAAATGAAATTACAGACTGGTTTGTAAACCTGTGGCTCTTTTGTACATACCAGCATGACTAATTCTCTACTTCACTTCATATCACAAACAGGAAAAGCTGCCTTGAATTTAATATCCTCAAGATCGATGTTAAGTCTGTGTGAATGGCAGGCTTCAAAGCATGAACCTGTCTTTCAACAACCAGTTTTCCTGTAAAGAGCCAAAATCTAGGGGGGGAAAAAGGAGGGGGTAAATAACATTTGAGACAGACAAAGGGGCCCTGTTCCTCTGTGTAAATGAAACACAGCTGGTTTACAGCTGTGCTATGTTCCTCTATATGTCAAAGCACCGGACGGAATGAAAATAAATGCTTTCAGCACCACGGTTCCGATGCTACGGAATTCCGAATAGCCCTGTGCTCCGATGTCTAGGGAACAAAGGATGTCGCCTCAACACCTCAGGATTTCCGAGGCACAGATGCAGACAGGCAAAGGAAAGTATTTAGGTTTCCTTTTCTCTTTCAGGTCAAGGAGAAAGCATAGGTAACACAGTGAGGGACAAACTTTTAAAGGGCCGGAGGTTCAGACGAGCATCCAGAATGGGAACAATTATCCAAAGCCTGATTTATTCAACTCTCTTTGGTTTGGAAACAGGGCTGAAGATGTCATGAAAATACGTTCTGACTTAGGGCCTGATCCAAAGCACATTGAAGTCATTGGAAAGACCCCCATTGACTTCAGCGGGCTTTAGATCAGGCCCATAATCTCCTGCAATCCATTTAAACTCAACATGGCAAGGCCCAGGCTCCTCCTCCTATTCCTCCTCCATGGAAGAGGATTCCAAGATCCTTCTGAGCCCTTCTTCACTCTCTTTCTTTACCCCTTAGACATTCAGGCTGGTGCCAAATCCTGCAGCTGCTTCTTTTCCAGCACGCACAAAATCCATCTCTGCTGCCAAAAGCCTTGTCAGGTCATCTCCCATCTTAACTGCTGGAACCTCTTTCTCTCTGGCCTTCTCAGCCCGTCAACCGTGTCCTCCTCCAGTCCATCCAACATGCAGCCATCAAACCCATTTCTCACCTGCTTCTAGTGCAACCCACACACCTCCTGGGTGCATTGCTCTGTCCCATCTAGTGGCAGTGAGACCACTTAGAGAGAGAATTCATGAGACTGCTCTACAGCCTTAGCTAACAGTCAGTTGGCTTTTAGCTCATGCAGTAGAGGCTCATGCACTAAGCTCCAGAGGCCCCAGGTTCGATCCTGCCTGACGACGACCGGGCTCTGTCGGTGTTACACTAGAACCCCATCATCTCTGCTCTACTAGCTCTGCATCCCCTTCTTTATCAGTGTCAAGGCTCTGCAGAGTTCTCACTCTAGCTACATCTTCATTCACCAGCTGTTTCCCTCTTTGGACCCCAGAGCTTGACAGTTCAGTCCCCCTCCACATCCCCTTTGTTCTCTTCTCCTTTGAGCCCCGTCTCTGAACATTTGCCCACCCTCTCTGCTTTCCCTCCATTGCCCTCCCTCATCCAGTCTGCAATGCAGACTCCTCCTTCTCCAAACCCACCTTTGCCCACTAACCTAATATCCTACCTTAAAAAAAAAGTTATGTCCCTGGCCCTGTGTCTTAGGGTGACCAGATGTCCCGATTTTATAGGGACAGTCACAATTTTGGGGTCTTTTTCTTATATAGGCTCCTATTACCCCCCATCCCCTGTCCCGATTTTTCACACTTGCTGTTTGGTCACCCTACTGTGTCTGCATGTTGCCTGCTTCAGTAATGAGCTTTTCCGTGAGCGGGGACATACCTTCGGGTATGTCTGTAAAGCACCTAGCAGACTTTGGGACATAAAGCTTTTCCAGGCATGGACTGTCTTATTGGTCGGTTGATTGTATAGCACTGAGGACAGTGAGACCCTGGTCTACAACTGGAGCTCGTAGGCACTTCTGCAATAACAATGGTAAGTAGTATTAAATAATTGTGGAATTTATAATTGAATTAATCATTAATTCCATCAGCTAGGCAAATTCAGAAAGGGCAGCTGCTGAAACCCATACATGCAATTCTGTTTCCCCAGCTAGGGATATGTCGTGAACCACTCTGAGTAGGGATGTCAACAGCTCCTTTGCTGTGTTCCTGGCAGGAGACTTAAAGCTGGGCAAAAAGTCAATAGAGCTAACTTCCCTCTTCCAAAAATTTATGCAAGATCTTTCAAAGTTCTGCTGTTAGAGGAATCTCTTACTAACAGTGTGGGCTGTAAGGAGCAACCTTTGCCCCAGATTAAGTGATACCTTAAAATTCAGCTGGGCAGGTATCTTCTCTGCTATGTGGGATATGACTATGCACACTGGAGAGATGGGCCTAAGCCAAAATCCTGGAGCTGAACATCCCTAAGCTTGGATAAGTTCAGATTTGGATCAGGATTTTGAAAATTGTGTCTCTTTCTGATACACCTGCATTGTCCCTTTTAAGCTCACTAGGGAAATATTTTGTTTCCTCCATTTGATGGGAGAGAATTGTTTTTATTTAGTTAATTTAGGCATATAGTTTAAAAACCTGGAGGCTCATGCCATTTTCTTCTACTCCCTATTCCTTCACCTTTTTCTACAGTTAGCTCTGTGTGTACAGCGCACCATGTCCTCTGATTTTTATGGGAGGGATATACAGAATCTTGCAGCAAAATGGGAACTGGGGACATGAAATCATATAAAAGCCTCCAGTTTTATTACAAAAATTAACAATGCTCCCCAAATGAAAATATACACCAAATTCCCATTCATCTAGGTTCAATGCAGCTGAGGAACACAGTTCCTCTGGGGCTTATGTCCTGTGCATGAGGGGAACTTTGTGGCCAGTAGGGTTAGCAAGAGGGGTGTATTACTCTATTAGGATTGAAGAAGGTAATAGGAGTGCCATATAAAGGAGATAGCTGTATAACGTAGTTATTATAAAATGCATAATCTACTGTCACATAAGAATGCGTGTCATTGTTCATAAATAGTTCCAGTAAAACTGGTTTTGTTGCTATGCATTGCAGACGGCTTCCGGAATAGAGCTCCTAATAAAAAACCGTCAAGCTATCACAGTAAGAGGGTCATATTTTTTTATAATCTCTGTCCAATTCCATCCCATTCTTTGGTTCAGCCTCCAGTCCAAACTTCCAGCTGCAAACAAACAAGTCTTTTGCACTCTATGTCCCACAATGCACCAGACCTTAAAAAGATATGGTAAACCACATACACAATCCACCTAGTTCTTAAATCCATACACCACTGTCCTCATCTATAATTTGTAAAAGATAGATTTAGTCTTTTGGGAAGTCTATGATTCTGTTAGGAGCCTAAGTCTCACAGAGACACAATGGAACTTAGGTTTCTAAGTACCTCAGTCATTTTTGGAGATGGGACTTAGGAACCTCCATCTGACACAGGCATCTGGCACTGGCCACTGTTAGAGACAAGATACTGGGCTAGATGGACCATTGGTCTGACCCAATCTGGGTCTTATGTTATAACCTAAGTCTCTCCGGATAGTTAGAAAAATTTGACCTGGTTACTATGTTTCTTCACTATTTCCATTTACCTCAGCCAGTAAATGGTCCTAATACATGTATTTATAAACACCTCCTCCTCCCCCCAATTCTGCAATTCCCTCATCTGCAATTTCAAACCATTACCCTTTGGTCTAACTATGAAAATCTGGGTGTGGTGTTCTATCCCATCTAATGGCACCGAGACCACTTAGAAAGAGATTAATGAGTCTACTCTATAGCCTTAGCTAAGGGCCACATGGCTTTTGGCTCATGCATTTAGTTCTAGAGGTCCCAGGTTCTATCCCATCTGCTGATGACCAGGGTCTGTTGGCATTACACTTATGTTGTGGGTGTGTTTCTCTATGCTATTTTTTATCTAACAATTTAGCTAAATTTGGTCCATGCACAGTGAATATGATTTGTAACTATTTAAGAAATAACTCTGCTTGAGTTTTCTGCATAGTGGTCTGTGATGTGGACCTATATAACAAAGGAATGCTGCTGGTTCTACTTATTTCAATCTAATGCCCCTTTGAGTGTCTGCACAGAGACTTGTGCTAACCCATTTCATGCTGGATAATAAAAAGCAGATGAGCTAATGTGTTCTGCTGAATTTCTCTTGTGGAGAATCTGAAATTCCTCAGAGGCAAACTGATAGCCATAATCTGGAATGATTTCTAAAGGAAAACATATATTCCACAGTGTCTCCATAGTCCTCACAGCAGAAGTATGTGTCATATTTTCAGTACCATTTCTAGCTACCTGGAATGAACATCAACTGCCACTAAGTACATTTGCTTATTCTACTCCCATGGAGGGCAACAAGCAGTCTGTGGTATGTTTCAGTGAATACTGCAGTTTTCAGAATGACTAACTTCTCCTATAGCTTGGTCTCAGCAAGTTAACGTCTAGCCAAACTTTTATCTTCACCCTGATGCTCATCCAGGTGAGATTTTCAAAGCACATAAGTGACTTTGAAGTGTTTAAAAATCCAACCATAATTCATCCAGCCTGTACGATTTTTGGTATCGCTATCCTTCTATTCCACAGTAAACAATCATTCTCTACTAACAACTCCATTTTAATGAAATACAGAAATGAAGATCAAATCTCTCTTCTACCATATGATCTGGCCCAACAAAAAAAGTATACTCCTGGTTGCACCCGTAGTTTCAGAGGCAACCAAAACACCTCATCATCATTAACCTGATGCACTGATCACCATATTGCTGTGTAGCTAAGATTAAAGACCACGGATGTATTCTGTCTGCCAGAAGAAAAATACTTTTCTTTGGATCCAACATCTTTACCTCAGGATTTATGACCAGTGCTCAAGGTAAGTTTCAATCCAAATAAAAACAAATTAATTCAAAAATAATCTCTCTCTCTCAAGTTGAATGGAATTTCTTTTAGTCACTGTTAACGATCTTGAAGTCCCATAGAAACATGGACTTTCTATTGTCCATCTTTATCTATGTACAAATATATACGTAGTTCTTACCCACTACCCAAGAAGCACTAGATGCTACTAACAGGGTAATAAAATGCACCAAACCATTAGAAGTACTCAGCGTTGCTTCTTTAAGTCTTTTTATCCCCTTCTTTTATGGCCATGCTTGTTGTACGGTTTCCTGTAATAGTTTAGACGCTGGGCTTCTTACGGTAGACAATTTTTGACTGAACTCTTCCAAAGTAGGTTAACGTAGCTAAAAATGATCTCATCTCTGAAACACTGTTGGGTAAAGACACATTCTCAATAACTTTTGTCTTTTTTTTGAAGGGGTGCATCTTCTCTGGATTGACACTATTCATTGGGTGTTTAAAGAATTTAAACACAGCTGCAATAACTCCTGTGCCTGCTTGTTCCCAGACTTAGACTCAGCCCAGCTCCAGCCTTGCTTCAGTCCCAGTAACCTAGCTCTGACCCTCAGCTCTGATTCCTGACTTGACTCTGGCTCTGACATCTAGCCTCTGACTCTAGCTCTGACCCTGGGTTCCTATTCCTGGCTATGGACTCCTTCTCTATCCTGTAGGCCTGCCTCCTGTTCTATCTACTAGGCATGGCTTCCCACATGCTGCTGTCAGACATCATCCTGGTCTCAAATAAATGTTGGCTTTAGATCTGAAGCATGAGGTTTAACATCCCTTCCAAAATTTGTCATTAATTATGGTAACTTTGGCTAATCTTGATACCCATATAAATGTCCTGTCCCTTTTCGAATCTTGTTAGGTTCTTGGTCTCAATGACTTGCTCTGGCAAAGAGTTACACAGTTTAACCCCACACTGTGTAAATAAAGTATCTTTTCTTTAGGTGCGTTCACTTTAAGAAATTGTTAAACAGGTGGCATTTGAGCCAGGGTTTGATGTGCTTGAGAAAAGGAAAGTTCTGTAAATGTCACCTCGTTGCCAGTTTAGCAAATAAATCTTGTGGTTTTGGAGTTGGCACTGATCCATGTCAAGTTAGGGGTACCTGGAGATTTTGTTGTCACTACTAGAGATGGTGGAAAAAACTTTGACTGAACCATTTTCCATTGGAAAATGCAGATCCACCAAAATCGAGACACATGACGAGACTAACAATTTCACAGAAATCTATTTTGGAGAAAAAATGAAATAAGTTCCAAGAAGACATTTTCTGAACAAAACATTTCATTTTCTGTTTAGAAACAACTTTTCAGTTTACATTTTAATTTTTTTTGTATATTATGGTATAATATGAAAATGTAAAAGGTCAAAGTCAAATTGAAACATCATCATGAGTATGTCAAAACAAAATATTTTGATTGATCCAAAACAATTTTTTCCTCAGAGTTTTCTTCGAAGGAAAATTTCAAAGTTTTCAGGTTTTGTTTCAATTTGAAGGGAACCCAAATTTCAAAATATGGAAAATCCTTTGGGAAATGGGATTTTCCATCCTTCACACAGCTCTAGGCATCACAAATCATCACCCTCCCTTCAGTTTTCAGGACACACACAACCAGTAGAACCCTTTCACTAAAATGTATAGGTGAAATTAATCTCTGCAAGTCTTCCAATTGCTTTTCCATAGATTCTCATAAAGCGACATTAAATTTTTTCCATACATGGTCTTCTTTCTTTCTTTCTTTCTTTTCTTTCCAGAAACATCTTCCTTTGCTACCATTTTATTGATCACTTTGCTGTTTCAAGGTCCCCATTAAAGAATATTCCCCCTTGTCACGTGATTTTCATGTGATGTCTCCCAAAATCTCGTCAGCCCATCAAGCCTTTTAATTTAACTGAATCGGTATACAAAGGAACAAAATAGTCATGGCAGCACAGTGAGAAGGTGCTTTGTTTGGAAGCTACATCCAGTCCTGCTTCATTCTTGGGCCAGTCTCCAATACCAATTCCAGCTGCACCTGCTGCCAATTGAAAGTCTTTTGAACGCTGTAACCCAGAGTGTTCCATTCCTTAAAGGTGCCGTAGCCACACCGTCACTGTAAGGATACGGCCTTTTCCTGTAGCCATATTGTAAGGCCTAAGGCCTTTGTCTGCAGCCATATTAGGAGACCAGCAGCTATGAGCTAAGAAGCAGAAAGTCACATCCTCACATTCCATCTAAATTATATTAAAAAAATGTAATATCGGGCTGTTAAGAAGGTGATGCTGTCCTAATAGCACCCACCTGCATCAGATAAAGAAACAGATCTTAAGATGGTTAAAGAAAACTTAGTTTGATAGCATTCTGTCTGGCAAGAAACCACTTATTAATAGTTATGATCGTGAAATCCTTATTTCTTTATTGTTTTGTCTTTATGGTCCCCACTTCTCTATTGTTTGTATGAGCTCTGTCTGGTTCTTTGATGGTTCCTGTCTGTTACATAATTTATTTTGCTAGGTGTAAATTAATTAAGGTGGTGGGGTATAATTAATTAAAGGATTGTTTTACGATATGTTAGGATTGGTTAGAAAATTGTTTAGAAATATTTTATTAAAACAATTGGTGAAGGTACAGCTAAGCAAGACTCAAGTTTCACTATATAAACTGGGGTCCAAAAGGAAGTTCTTGGAAACCAACTCCAGGACACAGCCCCAAGATCAGAGCTGCCAGACCTCAACACTCTGCCAATGACACCATGCAGAAACTGGGGTCCCCCAGATGACCTGATCCTGACTGGCCATCAAGAAAAGTTCCTCTGCCTTATTTGGACTGGGCGTGGTGAGCAGTGTATGCTTAGCATATGCATTTTTTTTGGTAATTCTTAATAAATAGAGGTTAAATAGGATATTACTGCGCAAGGCTATTTCACTGGTAAAAGACCCCATAAACCTGCAAAAGATTAAGCCCTGAGTCCACAGGGAATGGTGTTTACCTGGAGCCCATGGAGGAGTACAGCCCAGAGCCCATGGAGGAGTACAGTTAGGTGCCTTTTGCCTGGAGCCCTAGCAACTGGGAAAGGGTGAGGGTGCCTAAATCAACCAGGCACCTTGAGCCCTAGGAACTAGGTAGAGGTGGGATGTCCTAGAGTGTGCAGGCAACAGATTTTAAGATAAAGTTGGGTACCTTAGAGTGTGTGTAATAGAGAATTTTGTGCAAGTAACAGTCACCCACAGTTCTTAATGTCCTATATCACAATCCCTGTAGATTCACCGTGTGTCATTTGGAAAATCGCTTTGATCCTTGCAAGAATATTATCAATACTGCTACTAAATAAAAACTGCTGTTAAGTAATTACAAAAGATTTTAGGTGTCACTAGATTTCAGACAAAGTCAGTTTGCATTGGGAATGTTCTCTCATTTGTGACAAAGTTCCTCCTCTGCCTTGGTGGGTCCTACGCTTATTGGAGGATTTGCTCGCCTCAGAGATTCATGGCTGCCCTCAGTTTGGCCACTTTTGCTAGTGGCTCAAACCTGCCGTTCACTCAGCTAACCTCATCACTGACCAGCATGGGGAAAGGGAGGAGAACAATCCCCACAGTCCCTGCTGACCCACATAGTGGGTTGGGGGATAGGCCAGGGACCTTCCCCTCTGGTCGGACCCACAGTCCAGGTCACCTCCTCTTGTCTCAGATAGGGAGTTGAGGGGGATGGGGGGAACCCGGGCCCGCCCTCTACTCTGGGTTCCAGCCCAGGGCCCTGTGGATTGCAACTGTCTACGGTGTCTCTTGTAACAGCTGTGTGACAGCTACAACTCCCTGGGCTACTTCCCCATGGCCTCCTCCCAACACCTTCTTTACCCTCACCACAGGATCTTCCTTCTGAAGCCTGATCACGCTTGTACTCCTCAGTCCTCCAGCAGCACACCTTCTCACTCCCTGCTCCTTGCACACCCACCCCTAACTGATGAAAGGTCCTTTTTAAACCAGGTGTCCTGATTCGTCTGCCTGCCATAATTGATTCCAGTATGTTCTTAATTGGCTCCAGGTGTCTTAATTAGCTTGCCTGTCTTAACTGGTTCTAGCAGGTTCTTGATTGCTCTAGGGCAGCCCCTGCTCTGGTCACTCAGGGAACAGAAAACTGTTCATCCAGTGGCCAGTATATCTGCCTTCTACCAGACTCCTGTACCCCACTGGTCTGGGTCTGTCACACGTTATATTTGTCAAAACATGGTATTTTTCATAGAATGAGCCCATTTTGGCTATAAGCCAATGGCCAAGTTGAATGCGCAAGCAATGGGTTGCTAAAGGCTTGTTAAGTTGCCACTTGAGGATTCTGAGGGCTCATCTTCATTACTGTGCTAAATCAGTGCCAACTGTGAGTCTGGTGAAGGCGTGCTAAATCGACGGGAGAGTGCTCTCTTGCCAAAGTAATTACTTCACCTCAGTGAGAGAATCATAGAAGATTAGGAAGAGACCTCAGGAGGTCATCTCGTCCAACTCCCTGCTCAAAGCAAGACCAACCCCAACTAAATTACCTCAGCCCGGGCTTTGTCAAGCCAGGCCTTAAAAACATCTAAGGATGGGATTCCACCACCTCCCTAGGTAACTCATTCCAGTGCTTCACCACCCTCCTCGTAAAATAGTTTTTCCTAATATCCAACCTAGACCTCCCCGACTACAACTTGAGACCATTACTCCTTGTTCTGTCATCTGCCACCACCCAGAACAGCCTACTTCCCTCCTCTTTGGAAACCCCCTTCAGGTAGTTGAAGGCTGCTTTCAAATTTCCCCTCACTCTTCTTTTCTGCAAACTAAATGTGCCCAGTTCTCTCAGCCTCTCCTCATATAGAAGTCTGAGGAGTCTGATGATAAGAATGCTGTGTGTGCTGCACAGAACTGCCAAAGGCCGTCCAAGGATAAGGTAGACTGAGTGTAGTGTGATGGTGGCTGCGACGAGTGGTTTCATCAAGTTTGTGTTGGCATCTCTCCAAAAATGGCAGAGAATGAGGATTACATCTGTATGAACTGTGCAAAGAAACCAATGAAGGGCCCAAGTAGCCCAGCTCATGCACCACTTCCCCACTTCTTACTGAGCAACAAGCTACCAATGGAAGATCTCAAGGAGACAAGTCAGCAGCTACTCAGTCTCTCTGGGACTTGGGGAAAATGGACCACCAAGAGCCTACTGAAAGAGGGTGTTTGAAGCCAATGTACAGCCCTGCAGCAGAGAGGGTCCCTTATTGCTGGCTTCCTCTGGACAACTGGGATTTCAGAGGCACAGTGGGTTCCAACCCATCAATGCAGACACCACCTCTGTAGGAGTTCCAGCCAATATTTTAAACGGAAGTGTTTCTAGCTGAGTGTGGGTGCTGCCTTCAGAGACTGAGCAGACATGAGGCTGTTAGATTAGACACTTGGGTGTGTTAGAAGTGCATCTATGAAAAGGGAAGTGAGGGAGAGATGGAAGCTATGGCAGCGAGAGAGAATCTCCCGCCGACAGAGTGCGAAGTAGACACCGCTTTAAGTAGATGTCAGTTACATCGCTCAGAGGAGTCTGTTTTTTACACCCATGAGCGATGTAACTTACAACAACTTAAGTGGTAGTGTAGACAAGGCTGATAGTTAGGCACACAATTGCCCAATTTCCATTTGACATACAGAAGAAATTGACATTGCATTATAAGGGCCACAGTGTTACCAACTTTTGCTTCTTTATTGCAAGTCTCACAATATTGTGTTTTTCTTAAAACCTCAGTTTATATGATTATACGAGAATCTCAGCATTGCTATGAATGTTACTAGTCCTCATGGTCACAGAAAAATAACTTGAAAATGTGATCCCAGTGTACCATAAACACTCAAAAATCAAAAGGCAAATAAAAAGAACCCAAAGTATATTTTTAAAAATCATGATTTTTAAAGCCCAATCTCAAGATTTTAAAATGTTTGGGGTTGGCAATGATGAGCTCTTCCCTAGGCCAGCATCCAGCAGCATGGAGCATGGTGATGTGAACATCTTTCCTGTACTGTACTATGGATACTTTATCATGCATTTATCCCTGTAGGGGCAGTCCCAGCTGCCAGCTTTGGAATGAACCAAATAATCAAAGCTAGGTTACTTCAACTGGATTTCAATTTACTTTCTAAATCAATCGACTTTGCAGCCACCTCAAGCTAATCTAAGTAACACTTGGTCATTAGCAAATGAAGCATTCCTATTAAATTATATCATAGCTAATAATGAGCTTATCAGTCTAGGGCTGCCAAACACCTGCCTTGGTGTAAATGACAATTTCAGTATTCTCAAATAGACATCCCTCTCCTCGCCGGTTATTCATTCCTCCCATCCCCCTCTTATTTATCAGCTTATTTTCTAAAGGTGGAGAAGGTAAATAATTCTTGCCAAGGGATCCTATCCCGTCTCACTCTCCACAATTGTGGGCTGCTTTAAGTAGTATTTATGGCCATAAGTGAGAGTTTGCCAAGACATCCCCAGTGGAATAATTTATTCTTAAATGTGATGTGAAACAGGATTTAGCTGGTAATAGATGCTGTAGATGGTTTTCATCTAAAGCCCATCTCGGCATTGACCACCCAAGAATGAAATGGTCCCATGGGATGGGGTTCTAATGGAAGAAAGGTTATTGGCCTGTAAGTACATTAAGAATACATCTTGTTTACCTTCCCGTAGCAGGGCACGCTCCGCTCCTGCTCTTTCTAGCACCACAGAAACTGCTTCGACGCCACCGGTTTGGAATCCGCAATGTGCAATTTATTTCATATCCCTCTGTCGGCATGCTGAGAGTTCCACGCAGCAACACTATTTACAGTACCTTTCCCCAGGGCCCGAGAGTAGAAGAGGTCTTCCTTCCTTGAGATCTCTCTAAATCTGGGCTCAGCCAACACTGCTCCCTTCCCCCTTGCACTTCCTTTCTGGGCTTTATCAGCCCTTAGCTGATGAGTTAATTAATTAATTAGCTGATGCCTACCAGCCTGATTAGATAAAACTTTCTACTCCTCAACCAGACCTCCCTGGGGGAACCAATTAGTGCCAGAGTGATCAGAGTGCTGGCTTATCTGCTAGTAAAGCCGGGGAAGAACTAGCTTCAAGTGTTACAAGGTGGTGCTTGAATTGAGACCTTGAATGACAAGCATTTGCACTGGGACAAGTTGGAATGGTTTTACAAGTATTGTCATCTCTGAATTTCTATGTGCAGATATTTAAACACCACAATCCCAATTGTTATAATGGTCTCTCTGCTGCACCTTTCCGTTTCTAAGGAGGCGGCTTGTCTCCTGGGAAAGTTGTCATTTTTTGAGGCAGAGTTGCTGAAGCATGTTACAGACTTACCATGGAGATTAGGTTCAATGAAGTCTGCCCCATAAATAAAGTGCTCAACAACCACAACTCAGGCCACATTTTCAATAGCCTAGCTCCCATTTAAGCACCTAAATAAAAGGTCCGATTTTCAAAAGAGCTCAGCACGAAGGGTGCCAATCTCTTCTGAAAATCTGTCCGATAACATGCATTTCATACTGAAGTTTTGCACTGCAGGCTAAGGGAGGACAGAAAAGCCATGTGCTGAACAAAGTGATATTAGCCACATCTGCTGCAATTCTTATCAGTTTGGTCCTACTTGTGTAATGAGCATAGTTCTGAGCATAGTGAGAATATAGCACATAAAAACAAGTCTTTTAAAGTGAATAACTAGCGTCCAGAAGTCCAAGCCACAGGAGCATGAACCTCATGTCCGCCTCAAAGCCAGCCAGAATACAGGAAAAGAGACGCTAACAGAGCAGAGAATCTTAACCACAGAATCCAAAATTGTTTGACAGTAGCATTCAACAGCTGAAAATGGACCAGTGGGCTCAAAATTCAGCTCTGAATTACATCCTGGGTAACCTCATTAAAGAGGGAAAAGATATTGAAATATTTTTTTAATACATAGAGACCACAGCAGGAAGCAGAGTAAAGTGGTTAGGTTGCCAGCACACAACCCACTCTGCTGAGCAAGAATATTAGCCATCAGCCTCTTAGGAATTACATCCAACTTCCCACTAACAGAAGGAGCTATGGGCAAAAATCATATTTTTACTGTTATTTCTCTTTTCTGATGCATCTTTAATTCATATTGTTGGGATAAATTCAGTCCTGAATTATACTCTGTGCAGCTCCAGATTGAGTGGCACTCTGGTCTTTGGAAAAGGGAGAGATACCAGCAAAAATATGAATCTTTGCCCCTGCTGGCTCACAATGCTTGGACTGAGGATGCATCTCTGTAGAGCAAGTGGCTGGCTGACATTCTTGACGACTGGCCACAAAGGAACAGACTTTCTGCCTTCCAAGAGGCATGCTGGGAAACTGGCACTAATCCCCTCCCCCCTCCTGCTTTCCACAGGGAGTCCTGTTCCTTTTAAAAAGTTCTCTCGAAGTCTCCTACCTTCTGTCCAAAATCAGGGCTTGAAATGGAAGGGGAAAATTAGCCATTCCAGTTATATGATTTTCAAGAATACGGTCACATGAAAGAAGTTACACGCCCTGTAATTTGATTTCAAAGGTGGGCTGGGGCAATTTTGTACTTTGGTTTCAAGCATTGTTGTGCATGCATCCCTTTACGACACCCCCTGCACAAGGGCATTTCCTCCTGAATGCTGTTACTGATCAGGGGATTATTGCGGGAGGAACCCAGGAAGTGAGCTAGAATGAGGGGAGAGAAATCCAATATAATCATGGCTCTGGGATCCGCAAAAAGGAATTTTCAAGCTCGTTTATTTCCTAGCCTGACCTTGCCAGATTGGAAACCGGACAAGCATGTCACTTCACATCTTAGTCCGAGAGAACTATAAAATAAATAAATAAATGTCATAACATTAATATGGACAATGCCAAGCTAAATATTCCATAAACTGGGTGTCAACTCCCAAGTGCCATTTAAACACACACACACTCTTTGTGAGGAGAATAATGGAATACATCTACATCCTGCAAAATAGAACAGGATAGCAGTAACAACGTTCTGATGAAAATCAACACAGGCGGGAGCTCATCCAATTCCATTCCACTGCTTCCAATGGCTATGGATTTGAATCAGCATGCAGGCATCCCGCACTTATCCAAGCTGTAAACCCTTCTCAAAGATCTCTTTCGGAGCAAGTTTTATTGACAGAGTCGCTCGTATGGACATAAGCATGCATGCAGTACAGAAGTACAAAGACACACGTTAATGAATTGATTACACAGGCTGTACTCTTCAAACAGAATAGCTGGAGCACGACTGAAACACAGCACTCTGGGTGAGCCAGCAATTGGTTCATTATCCCGTCTGTTTTGCTCCAAGCTCAAACAATGAAAACATTTTGAAAGTGCTACAGAAAACAAGCCCTTGTTGAGATGGCTCAAGCATTTGTTGAAGAGCTCTAACTGAGAGAGGGTTTGGTTATTTTAGGGGCAAGAAAACAAAATGCAGATTAGCAAGGCTCTACATAATGGTGTGTGTGTGTGTGCGTGTGTGTGGGGGGGCATTTTAGTGCTTCTTGATGCAGGATTGGTGCACTTGGCAAAAGTACAGTGGGCAGATACCATACAGTCATCGAGGGGAGAGAGAACAAAGGCTAAAAACAAAGTGGTAGTGTGGTCCAGTGGGCAGGGTGCTGGGTGGCAGTCATTCTAAGCTTGGCTCAACCGCTGTGTGTCCTTGGGCAAACTGCTTCACCGTTCTGTGGACGTTTCACATGTCACCCTCTTCTCCATTGAGATGGGGACTGTCACTCACTATGTGAGTTCACACAGTGCCCGGATCTCAGCTGCACTATTCTAAACAATGAACAATAGAGATATACTACAGAACCTCTCCTATTGCCAAACCAGAAAAAAAAAAAACACCATGAAATTATTCACCATGTGCTTCACGGGCCTTCCTTTTCCTTGCTCTGAGGGCTGAGCCTCCGCACTACTGGAGGCAGAATAATAGAGTTCACAGTAGCATTTATATAGCACTTTACATCTGCAAAGCACTGTGCAAACATTAACTAACCAGTCTTCACTTACCACAGCACGCTTGTTTGGGAGTAAACCTATCCCCATTTTACAGATGGGGAGACAGACACAACATTTAAGTGACTTGACTAAGGCCCCAGAATGATTTTTTGATAGTGCCGGTGTAGCAGTTGTGTGTTCATCCCTTCTGCTCCTTTGCTTTGTCCAACAGGTCACATCACCCTCTCATAGTGACTTGACCAACTGATGCTCTGATCTCCGATGGCAAATCCAACCTTCTGATTATTTAACAAGTGTGTTTCATTAGTCAGGAGGAGGAGGAGGAGGAAACCAAACAGAACGTTATTGATTAGTTTTTAATACAAAGACCTTTCCCTTCTAAGCACGTTGCTGAGATCAGTGATTTGAAGGACACATCGGTGCAATTTGCCCCTCATTACTACGTGCGGCTTGTAGTTTACAATGCAGCTTGCAAAATTAGAGGGTTATCAACCTCAGAAAAGAGCTTGATTTCTTGCCTATAAAATGATCTGACCTTCTCTCAGCTACAGTACTTCAGTGAATGCTTGAGCTGCCACAACAGGGATTTAGTTTCTCTAATAGTTTGCAAAGCTAATGGGGTTCTGCAAGGGTGCAGAAGCCCATGCTAGTGGATCTGGATGCAGGACCAGGGCCAAGGAGAGCAGGAGGAGGTAATTCTTGCTGCCCATTGGCAGTATCTGGAGTACCAGCAGAGGAGGTCATTTGAGAAAAGGGACAGCTGAACCTGGGGGAGTTCAAAGGTTTATGCAATGAGAAATCTGTTTTGAGGGTTTACAAAGCTTGTTAGACTTTGTAAACCTTTTCCTCCTAACCTTTCAGCTCCGCTTGTCAACAAGGGTGAAGCTGCTTCTTTAAAAATGTGAGTTTCTGGCTAAACAGAAGCCTGTGTTGCTAACGGGGGTGGAAGACCCAGCTCGCTCTTCACTTTTTTCCTTCTCACTTCAAAATAGCTAAGCTCCAGATCTGTAGATGTTCTAAGCATTCAGAACTGCAACTGAAGTCAATGGGAGCTGTGCCTTGAACGGATCAAGTGCTGTGTAAAGCTCAGTGCTCTGAAAACCCTGGGCCCTAGGGATCTCACGTTGGACACCCAAAATTAGTGGACACTTCTGACAATTTTGGCCTCAGGTGCTCTGTGCTTCAGTTTCCCAGGTATAAAATGGGAATAATACCCCCTCATCTCACTGGAATGTACGTGAAGATAAATTCACTGATGTTTGTGAAGCACTCGGATCCTATGGTGAAAGAACCATAGAAACACTCAGGAGGAAATTAATAATTTTGTGTTCAGGGGATGGTTTGGATGATGTGGACTAGATGACCTCCTGAGGTCGCTTCCAACCCTAATCTTCTATGATTTTAAGATGTGCATTTAACAAGACAAGGGGCACACACTGAATGAGGGGGATAAAATGAAATATTGATAATTACCCATTCGCCCTTTCTTAAAGATGTGCTACAGTCAAACAGAAATAACGAGCCTGATTCAGACTTTACTGGCTGAGGCCTGTGTTATGGAAGATGTCAGACTCTATGATCTTAATAGCTATGAAAAAAGCCTTTTTGTAGAGCTTGTAAATTGAGCAGATTTACTTTGGAAACCACTGAAAGACAATAAACCTGGAACCCCATGATGTCCTTTTTACAGTTTCTTTTCAGAGAATAAATGCCCTTTAAAAGATTAAACCATTTCCTGACTACCCAAAATTATTTTCTTTTGAAGGGAATTGAACTACTTTTTAAATAAATACAAAAACTGATTGCGATCCTAGATCATGCACCAAATACATGCACTGTCTAGCCTTAAAATTATGAACAAATACAAGTACACTGAAACGAGATTCAATCTCTCAGCTTTTTTATTTGTTGTTGCAAGAATTAGTGGCAATGCAAATACCAAAGGAATTTCAAAGAGGAATTAATTCAGGGGAATCCTATGACCTGTGTTATACAAAAGGGAGGACTAAATGATCCCAGAGGTCACTTCTGGTGTTATAATCTATGAATCTAAGATCTAGTCAGGAAGGCAGCTCCCCGCTCTCCTTTAGGTATTTGTGATAACATTAACTTTCCCAGGAGAAATACAGAGCCCTGAACTCAAGTCTTGGCAGGTCAAACTCTTTCAGGTTACTTTCAAACTGTGTTTATACATTAAAATGGCTTTGACCACAAATCTCATGGCCTTTAGAACAAAGGCATTTCTTTGATGTAGCTTTCATATAGCTGAAACTAAGACCAGCAAGAAAGAAGACAGAAGGAAGAAGATGAGGAGAGGGGAAGGCAGGAAGGGAGAGAGAAAAAAAGAAGAGAAAAGTAGAAAAGAGAGATAAGAATGAATATATATTAACTACATATCCATGACTATCTCAAGAAAAGATAGAGAGGAAAATTAGAACACTTTCCTATTGTGATTTGAATGATCATCTCTTGGGAAACACTCAGATACTGAAGTAATGGGTGTCATTATGAAAACCTGGATGAACACACATGCATGTATTCTGTTTGTTCTGTACTCATGAATACTCAGTCTCTCACAGGCATACTTTTCAACCCATGTCATGCTATCTGAAATTATAGTCCTTTTTAAGCAGGAGGTACTTCCTAAGGAAAAAAACTGCAACAGACAGGCTTCCACCCAACTTGAATTCCAGCTTTGTTGCTCATGTTTACTAGACTTTATGCGCTGTCTGGAATTCTATACAGTGCACAGACATCTGGTGGCTGAATAATATAACTGCAAGTAAACATACCATTATACTGTTTATGATGGAAGATCTTAAACAGCTTTTTAAATATATAGTTTTAAAAAGAATTTCACTTTGCATGACTGGCTTGTGAAACGCTAACACGTAGGCCTGAGACAGCAGGTCAATAGTAAAGGCCACATCTAATCACTTTCCAAAATGTGATGTGCTTGGCATGAAGGCATGGAATGAGAAAAGGATCTTACTGTATTCCACACAGCAGCAAGGACTCAGCCGCTGCACTTTAACACATGTTGAAATGTCTCTTATATTTACGAACTGAGACACAGTCACAAAACCCCTCCGATTTTTTTTATAGCAATCAAATCTTTCCTAGCGCCTAGTGTTGGTTAATGTCTTATCAGAACCTGCTGCCCACCCCACCAAATATACTCAATTCCTACTCCAACCTAAAATGTACAATAAGGACCTTTGTGATGGGATGCACACACCTCACACTGGGCCAGAAGGGGTTAAAGGACAGTACTGGGCCCAGGGAGCCCCACCCTTCCAGTCCTGTGGAGCATGCGCCAACTGGAGAGAGGGCTAAAAAGGGAGCAACCCAGCTCAGAAGGGGAGAGGAGGACAGACCTACCCTGAAGGCTCCTGACAAGGGTGCCGGAGAAGCCTCCTGTGGGAATAGGACTGTATGCTGAGCCTGGTTAGGGCTGATGGTCTGGTTGTCTTTTCTTTTCTTTTCACCTTCTATTGGATGGGAAGATGAGGGAGAAGGGCAGGTGGAAGGAACTGACCCAGGGAGGGTATCTCAGAGGGCACCTTTGGGGGCCAAATGCTGTTGACCCTCCTAGGGCCCTGGGTCAAAGCAGGGTGGAGTGGGCCCTAGCTGTAGGGTCAACAGCATTTGGCCCCCACTACTGCAGGGGGGACCCAAGCCACCTGCCCACCTCTGAGTAAAAGAGGGCCTGGACTGCGAGACGTATCCACTAGGGGATGGTGCTAAGTGTGCTAACCACTAGGCTACCTAACCCACCGAGGACTCTATTACAGCCTGCAATGGAAAGATTCCCACTGCCTTCAGTGGGCTTTGGAGCAGGTCCTTCATGAATGACTCGGACACGAGCGAGACTGGGCAAAGAGCAAAGCTATTTTATCATCATCATTTATTATCATTCTGCCCGATATTCTGCTGCCAGTATAATTATATGCTCATCAGAAGGGCTCATTCCTACTCGATTTTCAAACTGAACCATTAAGGAAGTTTGCACTGGTTGAGCCTTTGCAGCTTTACACCTCACAGTACCAACAGAGAAACCACACCCTGGAATTCAAGTACTCGTTCAGCCAGGGCAAATGGAGGTTCTTGCTGGTTTTGTCTCCGTTTGCACGGTTTCCAGCTCACAGGTAAAATCCTTCTGTCAAAGAGAAGCTACGGGAAGAGCAACAAGGCACTGATGATGGGTTGAAAGTTTTTCCTAGGAAAATGCTTAAATGTTTCAGTTGTGGTCATCCCCCCCCGCCATGTGCACTAAAGTGGCAAAGGAGGAAAAATGCATAGAAAGTAGCACTGAAGGTGGGGGAAACAAGATTTTCAGTGGACCACATAAGTGAATGAGAACACATGAGAGCGTCTGGGTCCCGAGTGCTGTTCAAAATTTGGCCTTTTCATTCAGCTCTAGGTGGGAGTTGGGCTTCTTTGAAAACGTAGCGTGGGATGTACAACCCATGTTAGCGTGACCCTGAAATAATGGTCTGCATTACTAAAGTTACCTTTAAACTTCTGAAAATGGGTTGCAGAGGCACCCTTTGTCACCAAGCCACCGAGTGATCAAGACCACAAGCCAAAGTCTGGGAGTGACAGCAAAAAATACAAATGTATTTGTATTTAATATTTGATCTATTAAAAGGATGCCCAGAAATCACAGAACATCGACTAACAAAAATAAAACCACCGAGATGTCAACTCATTTAAAAAAGGAATCCATCTAGCCCTTAAGTAAAACTCATCCATTCAAGGTGTCATCCTTAGCTGAAAGCATGAGCAAAATCTGTAAGCCATGCAGCATGCCTTGAGGGTTAACATAATCTGGCCATGTCAGACCAATCCGGGAAAGTGAACAACACAGCCAAAGGCCTCACTCCTTATTTCTCGTCACTAGAAAATTACACTGAGTTAGAAGATGGTCTTCAGGAGTTGGGCTAACTAATATGTTGACAATGGCTTTTCAGTCAGTGCAGATAAGGGAAAGTCATGTTCAGGATTGTGCCAGCTGGCCATATGTAAATCCTTTGGGGGCAATAGCTGGCTCATAGCATGCTAACCATGGCCTATTTGAAATGACGGAAAAGCTGTAGTCAAGACTGTGCAACCCCCAGGCAAACCTGAGTTCTGTTCAGTGTGCCCAGGGGCATGTGCTTTTAGGGAGGATGGGAGCGAACCTGGGGAACATCTTCATTTCTTTTTAATTATAGGTAAGGATGGAGGTGGCACCACTTGGCAAACAAACTGATATGCAGGTGGAGATGCTGGAGGTGTTTACGCTTCGTTCCTGAAAACGATACTGAATCTATTGATATAATAGCACAGTGTCCAGCTTGCATATTTAGACAATAGGGTGGGGTGACAAAGACCCTGTAATGTTACCTGGAGGTATCATTCCCAGGGAAAATACCTGCCATTTGGTGCAATTTGATCCATTCCAAAGGCAATAACTTTGCTCTTTAGAAGTGTTTTTATGGCCCCCGGGGATATATCATCTCAGGCCACGATCATTTAGCAGAAGCAAGAGAAGGAGTGATTCCATCAGAGGCACAGAAGTGACCCCAACTCTACCTTCAGTTTGGTGGCAAAATTTTAACAAAGGGGTCCCAAGTACTCATTGCTGCTGTGCATACTTCCTCTCCCAGTACTGGCCCAATCTTAAGATAAATTTGAGATGAATTGGAATTAATTTGCAAACTGGATACAATTAATTTAGGCTTGAATAGAGACTGGGAGTGGATGGGTCATTACACAAAGTCAAACTATTCCTCAGACGTTCTTGTCAACTGCTGGAAATGGCCACCTTGATTATCACTACAAAAGGTTTTCCCCGCCCCCCCCGCCACACTCCTGCTGGTAATAGCTCACCTTACCTGATCACTCTCCTTACAGTGTGTATGGTCACACCCATTGTTTCATGTTCTCTATGTATATAAATCTCCCCACTGTATTTTCCACTGAATGCATCCAATGAAGTAGCCCACGAAAGCTTACCCTCAAATAAATTGGTTAGTCTCTAAGGTGCCACAAGTCCTCCTTTTCTTTTTGCGAATACAGACTAACACGGCTGCTACTCTGAAACCTGTCAATGGCTATACAGGTAATAAAGGGCTGGATCCAAAACCTAATGAGTCTTTGGATCAGGCCCCATAGACAACACACAGTACAATGGATTCCCTACTCTGATACAGGTTCCTTGGTGCTACTGTAATAATAAATACTAATAACAACTATGTGTATATATTCAAAAACATTTCTCTTTTGAGTATTGTGCAGCAGATAATTTAATTAAGGTAGGTGGTAACTGGATACGTGGACCTTGCAGCGTACGGCACTCGGTTGGTTAATCTGATGATAACTTTTGTAGTACTGTCCACTCCCAAGTAATCTACGCTTTACAATCGCTCTCGCTGCTGTCATAAAGAGACGACAGCTGCGTGGCTTTCTGCAGAAGGCATAAAAGTTGCTAAATTGTTCCTTCTCTAACAATAAATTACATGGCAACCTTGCTTTTAATCTCTCTCCCTGAGTTTAACCTCTTGCCTTTGAACGCATAGTCATTCTTTATATAGACTTCAGTGCTTTATTTTACATAAAGCACTATACACCACTGTGTAGAAAATGAACACATCTGAAGCACTGATAGCTGAGTAATATAGTGTCCCTGATGGGTCTGGAAGCATCTGTATACAAACACCATATACATGGAACTTGGGGACTTTTTAATTTCACACCACCGGCTCCATACTCACCTCCTCTGGCTTAAACCCTCTGCCGATTGGCAGCTGCTCTATTTTTAAACCTTCTAGGTAGGCTCAATTCCACCCACCTAACTGTTCTCCGAGGATCCTGATAAACGAACTTGGCACACAAAGCGCTCAAAATAAAATCATCTGTGTAAACACATCAGAATGCTGGTTACATGCAACACCCTCAGCTTCACAGAGCCCTAAAGGGCAGCAGCTAATAGACTAGACCTGGCTCCCTCCAAAACCAGCCTCCCCGGCCGGATCGATTGTTTGCTTTTTTTGCACTGCAGAGAGTTTGTTTTTATTGGAGGGAGGGAGAACTCCTCACTTGCCTCCAGCACTGAACCCCACTGTAAGTCAGCTAAGTAACAAAAAGCATCTGTGCAAGAAGAACTGTATATTGCCACTGTGGTATTGCCAAAAGGTCATGCTCATTTCACTGCCATGAAACCATGTAGGCTGTGGTTAACCCTTGGAAGACAAATTATTTTAACAACATGGTTTTGTCAAATGCCTTTTCTACACCAGGAAAACTATGATCTGCATCAGTGATAGATCGGGGTCGCAATATTCCTAGATCTCAATTCTGAAAAACAACCCTGTTTGGAACAACACTTAAACATGTGCTTAACTTCCATTGTAGTCAACAGGACTTAAGCTAAGCATGTGCTTAACTGCTATCCTAAACAAGCAGTTTAATTCCTAGCTCTGCCCTGGGTTTAATTCCTAGCTCTGCTATGGGTTTGCTGGGTGACCTTGGGCATGTCACTTCCCTCCCTGTGCCTCAGTTTCCTCCTCTGTAAAATGGTGAAAATGGTGCAGGCCTCCTTTGTAAAGTGCTTTAAGATCTATGGATGAAAAGCACTATACTTACAGGCTTAAGAGGTAAGTATTATTATTATAATTATTTTATTGAGCATGTGGTTAAGTGCTTTTCTGAATTAGAGCTCTAATCCAGATGCACCAAAGCGAAAACGTCTCTGTCTTGATGGTGTCTGCACTTTGCCTGGACTTGGTCAATAAATCTTGCTAATTTGCTCTGATTGCAAATCAGGCTGTGCTCACAAAATCAGCACAAGGTTTGATATGATGGATGGTCTCTGCCACAGACAGAACTAACCCTGGAAGAGGAAGGGCGCTGCAGGTCAGGATTGACAGGGTGCTGTTGCCCCACAGGTTGCCCCAGCCTTGAAATTAATAGGCAGCAGGTTTAAAACAAACAAAAGGAAGTATTTCTTCACACAACACACAGTCAACTGGTGGAACTCCTTGCCAGAGGATGTTGTGAAGGCCAAGACCATAACAGGGTTCAAAAAACAACTAGATAAATTCATGGAGGATAGGTCCATCAATGGCTATTAGCCAGGATGGGCAGAAATGGTGTCCCTAGCCTCGGTTTGCCAGAAGCTGGGAGTGAGCGACCGGAGATTGATCCCTTGATGATTATCTGTTCTGTTCATTCCCTCTGGGGCACCTGGCACTGGCCACTGTTAGAAGACAGGATACTGGGCTAGATGGACATTTGGCCTGACCTAGTAGGGCCATTCTTATGTTCTTGTCTCACTATATTCCTCTGCGTCCATCATGTTTAGCCATTACAACCCTGAAGTAAAGCACAGTACCTCCAGACAGCGAAGGCAGAATTACACCTAGTAGTAGAGATTCTCACCATTTTCCAAAAATTCAAATCTTCATCACTCTCTTTTCACAGAACATTTAGAAAAAAATTCACCAAAATCTTTCACCAGTTTTCACCCACCTTTACCTAAAGTTATTTAAAATGGAGACTGTATTAAACTGAGGGCAAGTTTTGCAGATCCTGGATTGATTTCTATCAAATCCTTTCATGCAAACAATACTAGGGCTGTGATCTTAGGCTAGCGTAGGCCTAAACTGTGTGCTAGTGATGGGTGAAATTTAGATGGTATTGTATGGCTAAATCCTGGAGATTTGGCTCTATCTGGAAACTGGGTTGGAAAATTCCTGTGAGCTGGTTTGTTTCTACTGCTTCCTAGCTTGTATGAAAAATGCGACAGCAGTATTTTCGCGTCGTATGTCCATTTTTGCTGCTGCGTGTGTAAACGTTTTTAAAAGCATAATACAAATTCAAAACCAGCAAAGTTAACCTTACTTTTTCAAACCCCACAACAGTTTTGGGTTGTTGTAGGATTAAGATTTGGGCAAAGGTTACAGGGTTTGTTATTCAATCCAAACATCCTTGGTGCTTCACAGAATCCAGAAACCAGGATGATATATTGTCTTGGTCCTATGGCTGTTTTCTGGGGAAATCTTGCCTGTGAAGCCAGCCAACGGATGCTATGTGTTACATTTCATGGAGATGCGCTCTGAAGGAAGACTCATCATACTTTATGCAAGTGCAGACATAACACTTCCTCTCCTACATTTAATTCCCACCGAGGCGCACTGGCTTGGGCTTAGGCAGAGCATTATTCATTGAGCTATGGTTTGTGATGGCAGTATGGTATACACACACCAAACCCATTCTTGGAATATCTGTAACAGGATATGGGCTCCATGACATGCTTTTAACACCATCATGCATTCCTCATGAGAGAGTACCTCAGAAGGCTGTTATATTCCCAATGGCAATCCAGCTTCACTTCTTTGGACATCAAAAAAATCACACACATCTCACAAAAGGGCCACTCCCGAGACATAAAAAAATACAAATACAGAACATCTTCTGTTCCTAAGGTTGTCCTGGACAAAACAAATTTATGGCTTGAAACCCGGGGTTCTAGAAGGCTAGTTAGGATTAATCGGAGCAGTGAATGCACGTTGAAAACATGACAATGAGAGAAAAGAAGGCCAGAGAAAAATGGGTTAAAATGTGTAGCTGTGAGAGTCAGACTAAACGTCATTGCTACTTTGAGGGAGGGGGTGTGTACTCATAGAATCATAGCAGATTAGGGTTGGAAGAGACCTCAGGAGGTCATCTAGTCCAAGCCCCTGCTCAAAGCAGGACCAACACCAACTAAATCATCCCAGCCAGGGCTTTGTCAAGCTGGGCCTTAAAAACCTCTAAGGATGGAGATTCCACCACCTCCCTACTTTGCAGCCCTGATCCAGGAAAGCACTTAAGCATGTGCTCAACTTTAGGCATGGGTTTAAAACCCTTGGAAGTCACTGGGACTTAAGCACATGCTTAAAATAAAGCATATGCCTAAGTGCTGTCCTGAGTAGAACTTGCTTTCCTAAATCACAGCCTGAGGAACCAGCTTATGATTGATCATGACTAGGCCACATTAATGATTAAGCGAAACTGCCAATTTAGGTCATATGACCTCAACCCCTGGGACTCAAATTTTTATGTATAGCAATGTATTCTAAAATGCCTTGCAAATTTGATAAGAAAAGTGAAAAGAGAATGAACTCAGGCACAAAATCTACTCACCCAGTTTTCAGCAGGATGTAATAGGGGATGATGATGAAAAAAAAAAGTATTTTGCTAGCCCATTAGAAAAGTTACTTTACTTGGATGAACAGAAATTTGCAAAGCTGAAAAATGACACTCTGCAGAAATCTGAATTGTGTGTAGGTATGAAAAGGTTATTCCTAAAAAATCAGATTCAGAATATGAATTCCAGACTAGAAAAAAAATCACTGATTCCACTGGTATTTCACATTTAACTAGAGGGAATCTCTCAAACCAACAGAATCTTCAAAACAGAATTAACTTTTTTTTTTTATAGTGCAGCCACCGCATATCTTTCTACATTTTACATCTCTATACACAATCAATCTGACCTATATTTCTGGAAAACCCCAATAATTTTATGAATGTTATTTTAAAGAGCAATGTATTCTTAACTTTAATTCCACTTTAAGGCTCAGGGTGCCTAAAAGCTACAGGCTAGGCTGGCAAAGCATATACATTCTCATGTGCAGTTCACTCAGGCTACCAGTTCATATAATCCCTTGAACACAAGGGAAGATGTGAGCTCCACCATCATAGTTTGTAGGGTTTGTAATTATCATGAGCATTACTGATGAAACAGTCTCACTGAAGTTACAAGCCCATAGATTTATAGATTTTAAGGGCAGCGGGATCCATTAGGTAACGTAGCCTGATCTCCTGTACAACACAGGGCCTAGAATGTCATCCAGTTACCCCTGCACTGAGCCCAATAACTTGCATATGACTAAAGCATATCTTCAAGGTAACCAGTCTTGATTTGAGGATGTCCAAGATTGATACAGATTGCTCTGTATGACTGTCCTGTCCTCAGTGTTATTAACCATTCCACCAATCTTTGTGTATCCACACATTTTATCAACAGTCTTCGTATATTCACGTCCAGATTATTGATAAAAATATTGAACAGTGTCAGACCTAGTTCTGATCCCAGCACACACACACTAGAAACATCTCATTCGATGGTATGCCCAGTTTTTGAGATTGGTCAAATAGCCAGTTCCTAATCTATTTAACATGTGCTTTACGGATATTGTTTAGTACTAAATCTTTAATCAGAATGTTGTGCAGGACCAAGTCAACTGCCTTACAAAAATCTAAGTGTAATGTATCAATACAGTGAACTTTATCAAACGTGTAATTGCATCAAAAAATATCATGTTGTTTGACAAGACCTATTTCCCATAAAACCAGATTGACTGGTACTAATTATATTCCCATCCTATAAACTCTTTGAGGCCAGTCCCTATATGGGGATCTGCCCTCATGGACTCCTGCTGCAATCCATAGGATTCCACACAAGTACAGGAATTGTGCCAGTGGATCCCACCGCTGGATTGAAGTTCACTGCCTTCTCAAGTAGGTGAGCATGACAAGACAAAACAAAACAAAACCCCTCCCCTCCGCACTGTAATAAAACACACACACACACATACACACACTCACAAATCAAAGGAAGAGTTAAGGTCAGTAATATAAAGCAAAGCTAACACCCTCATCGAAAAATCCTATTGAATAAGGATGAAATAAATAGTGGTCTATAGAAATGCAACGATGTTCTGAATGAAATTACTCTAAAAATCGATCAAATTGAAGAGAAAATGGTAACCTCTCTCTAGTTCTTCTTTCTTTTTTTAAAGTATCCAGTAGAGATCTACAGCAGAAATTTCATCTTCTATTAAATTATAGAAGACGATTAAAAAAGCGAATAGAAAATTTATCATTGCTAAAGACTCAATCTTAACAGCACTTGCAAACAGGAATAATTCCATTTAGTCCAATGGAACTAATGGTATGCCAAATACTACTCACATGTACATATGTGTTTACAGAGTGGGAGCCTTAGATGGAGAGCTCACTGAGAGACTGCATTATAGTTTTACAGCTATTATATATTTTACCTATCCTCAACTAGGAAGTGTTGATGCATATACTGGTGGTCTGTGACCCAATCAGGAAATGCAATTGAGTAAGATGGCCAATATAAGGTGGTCTTTAGCCTAAAGCAGAGGGTGGATGGGGATAGAATTAAGTTTGAAAGTTTCATTGTGAATTTCCTGAGTTTCTAGCATTTAGGGTTTTTCAAACTCTCACAAGATCTTTATTCATAATTCTTATACAAATTAAAACATTCTTAATAGTGACATTTGGATTTTGAGACTGGCCACAAAGTGGTAGGTAGTTTTCAAGTATGCACAATATATCTTTCTATGTATACATATACACTGTATGTGTATATATATATATATATATATATATATATATATATATATATATATATATATAGCATCACTCTGTATCACTCCAGAGCAGTGGACGTGAACCGCGGACACTGGGAACTGTGGGTGGCCGTGCAAATGTAAACAAACTGTCTGGCAGCCCGCCAGCGGATTACCCTGATGGGCAGCGTTCGGCCCATGGGCCGCAAATTGCCCACCACTGCTCCAGAGACTATAGTATCTTGTCCTCCCACATACTAATTCATCCACCTTCCAACTAAGAGCCAGTGAGTCTAATCTGGACACACGGCAAACTCCAATATACCTACTCTAGAGTCCATTACTTTCACCCTTCAATATGTCTGCTCTAGACACATTATAGAGATTCCCCTTTTCCCTGTCCAATGTACATGTACCAGCCAGAGTCCCCAGAGAATCTCATACACTTGAGCAGGGGAGCTACTTCTGCTCCTCTCTTCACAGAAGGCAGAGAGGAGCTGATTGATGGGACACCACTGTGTGTCAGCCTTCTCTCACTTCAGGCAATTTAAAATTTGCAGCTCCCACCACCACCCGCCAACAACTTCGTCAAACCAGACAAGCAGCCCCATGTATATATGCACCCAGTGCATCTCCTCTTCCTTCTCCCATCCACTCTGGGTCCTGCATGCTGCACAGAAACCAGGCATCAGTGATCACCCAATGACCAATTTGAGGTTCCTTCTCAGCAGAGTGTTCAAATCACGCCTTTAATTTATCCTGATTCACTCACAAGACCTCAATATACCTGATATAGGCTGGAAGCATGGTTGCTGGTTCTATCATTAAGCAACTACATTTCACACGACTCACAGGGCATACTTGAATTTCATGTGACAACAGAGGAGCATCTCCAATCGATAGCAGGGACAAGAGGGAAAAAGACAAGGTTGGTGTGGGGATTTACAAAACCACCACCACTCTGGGTCAGACCAATGGTCCATCTAGCCCAGTATCCTGTTTTCCAACAATGGCCTGTGACAGGTGCTTTAGAGGGATTGAACAGAACAAAGCAATTATTGAGTGATCCATCCCAAGTCGTCCACTCCCAGCATCTGGCAGTCAGAGCCTTAGCCATCTTGGCCAACAGTCACTGATTAACCTATCCTCTATCTTTTTTGAACCCAGTGATGCTTTTGGCCTTCACAACATCCCCTGGCAATGAGTTCAACAGGTTGACTGTACGTTGTGAGAGAAGTACTTCTTTTTGTTTGTTTTAAACCTGCTGCCTATTAATTTCATTGGGTGACCCCTGGTTCTTGTGTTATGTGAAGACATAAATGACACTTCCTTATTCAGTTTCTCCACACCATTCACGATTTTATATAGACTTCTATCATATTCCCCCTTAGTCATCTCTTTTCTAAGCTGAACGGTCTCTGTCTTTTTAATCTCTCCTCATAAGGAAGCTGTTCCATAACCGAATCATTTTTGTTGCCATTCTCTGTACCTTTTCCAATTCTAATACATCTTTTTTGAGATTGGGCCACCAGAACTGCACCCAGTATTCATAGTGTGAGCGCACCATGGATTTATATAGTGGTATTATGATATTTACTGTCTTCTTATCTCTCACTTTCCTAATGGTTCATAACATTCTTTTTTTTTTTTTTGACTGCCACTGCACATTGAGCGGATGTTTTCAGAGAACTATTCATAATGACACCAAGATCTCTTTCTTGAATGGTAACAGCCAATTTAGACCCCATCATCTTGTATGTATTATTGGGATTATGTTTACCAATGTGCATTACTTTGCACTTATCAACACTGGTTTTCATTTGCCATTTTGTTGCCCACTCTTCCAGTTTTGCAAGATCCCTTTGTAACTCTTTGCAGTTAGCTTTGGACGTAGCTACCTTGAGTGATTTTGTATTGTCTGCAAACTTTGCCATCTCGCTGTCTATCCCTTTTTTCCAGATCATCTATTAATATGTTGAACAGCACTGATCCCAGTACACATCTTTGGGGGACCCCATTATTTACCTCTCCATTCTGAAAACTGACCATTTATTCCTACTCTTTGTTTCCTGTCTTTTAACCAATTACTGATTTATGAGAGGACCTATCCTCTTATCCCATGACTGCTTACTTTGCTTAAGAGCCTTTGATGTGGGACCTTGTCAAAGGGAAGGTCTACACTGAAAACACTGCTGCAGTGCAACTGTGCCGTAGTGCTTCAGTGATGATTCTACTATGCCGATGGGAGAACTTCTTCTGTCAGCGTAGTTAATTTCCTCAATGAGAGGTGGTAGCTACGTAGATGGGAGAAGCCCTCCCGTTGACATAGTGCTGTCTACACATGGGGTTAGGTCATTTTAACTGTGTTGCTCAGCAGTGTGGATTTTTCACAGCCCTGAGCAATGTAGTTATACCAGCATAAGTTTATTGTGTAGACCTGGCCAAAGGCTTTCTGAAAGTCCAAATACACTATATCAACTAGATGCCCCTTATCCATATTTGCTGAGAACCTCAAAGAATTCTAACAGATTGGTGAGGCATGATTTCCCTCTACAAAAACCATGACTCTTTGCCAACAAACCATGCTCATCTATGTGTCTGATAACTCTGTTGTTTACTACAGTTTCAATCAATTTGCCTTGTACTGAAGTTAGGCTTACCATCCTGTAATTGCAAGGACTGCCTCTGGAGCCTTTAAAAAAAACCAACCAGTGCTGCATTAGCTATCCTCCAGTCATATGATACAGAGGCTGATTTAACCAATATATTACTTACCACACCTAGCAGTTCTGCAGTTTTGTATTTGAGTTCCTTCAGAATGCTTGGGTGAATACCATCTGCCTTGGTGCTTTATTGCTGTTTAATTTATCGATTTGTTCCAAAGCCTTCTCTATCGACACCTCAACTGGGGATAGTTCCTCAGCTTTGTCACCTAAAAAGAATGGCTGAGTGTGGGTATCTCCCTTGTAGCCTCTGCAGTGAAGACTGATAGCAAAGAATTAATTTACCTTCTCTCCAATGGCTTTATCTTCTTTGAGTGCTCCTTTAGTACCTTGATTGTCCAGTGGTCCCACTGATTGTTTTGCAGGCTTCCTGCTTCTGATGTACTTAAAAAGTGTGTTGCTGTTAATGTGTGTGTCTTTTGCTAATTGCTCTTCAATTTTTTTTTTTTGGCCTGCCTAATTATACTTTTACCCTTGACTTGCCAGAGTTTATCTTCCTTTCTATCTTCTTCCATAGGATTTGACTTCCGATTTTTAAAAGATCCATTTTTTGCCTTTAACCACCTCTTTTATTCTGTTTAGCCATGGTAGCATTTTTTGGTCCTCTTACTATATTTTTTTTTTATTTGGGGTATGCATTTATCTTGAGCCTCTCTCATTGTGATCTGAATTGCAATCATTTTTGCCTGGCAGTTTATACATGGAATATATATATAAGCAAATGCATATACATTTATATCATTACACGATGATGACAACCATGTCATAGATTGTGGAACCATGTAATAAATTTCAGAGCTACACGATTAATTTATCCACCATGTGATATATTACTAGCCTCACCTGTTCTCTACCCACTAAATCCACCTCCTCTGGGATGACTAACATTCCAAACTTCTGAGCAGCATAAGGCAGCCATCATTATTTAAAATGCCACAAAAATGTTTCCTTCTTTCATCCAAATTTTACCAGTCCCTCTTCACAAAAAATGCACTAATCCAAGACCAAGGATTAGCGTTATTCAATAAAGTCTGAAATCTGCTGAACTATATAAATCTCCTGTTCTAGCTCATATAAGCAGAAATCCATCCTTTCAACCTCTTGCTTTATAAAGTACCTCCATACCATACATACTGCATACATTTCTGCTTCATTTGTGTTAGAAGACAGCTTGTGTTAAGCAATCGATTTTTGTCAGTCCCTTGAATAGTTGCTTAGATAGGACTCAATGTACATATGTACGTTGTGACAAAGCTCTGTCCTTGTCTCCGTAGGTCCCGTGTTTCCTGGTGGATTTCGCCAGTCTCAGAGGCTCACTGTGACCCTCCACATAACCCTTCTCTCTCTAGAGACAAGGGTCACCGTCTACTGAGCCATTTTCATCATAAGCCAGCAAGGGAGGTGAGGAGAAGTTATCCTTCCTTGCACAGTCTCTGTTGTCTCCCAGTCTTAGTGATTAATCAGGGGGCAAAGTGGGGGGGAGTACGGGCCCACCCTGTACTCCGGGCTCCAGCCCAGGGATCCTAATAGTATCAGCTATGGTAGCTGACCTTTTAGAAACAGGACATCTACAATTCCCTGGGCTACTTCCCCCACAGCAGCCCTCACTTCCTCACACTCCACTTTACCCTTACCTCAGGGCCTCCTTCCTTGTGCCTGGTATGGTGTGTACTACTCAGCCTCTCCAACAGCGCAACTTCCTCCCACACCCACCTGACTAACTGGGAAGCTTTTAACTAGTTTCAGCCAGCCCCTGATTGGCTTCAGGTGTCCCAATCAACCTAGCCTTCTCCCTGCCTTCTGGAAAGTTTTTAATTGGCCCCAGGTGTCTTAACTGACCTGGAGCAGCTGCCATTTCACTTATCCGGGTACCAGGGATTTGTTTAGCCTGGAGCTAATATACCCATCTCCCACTACTTTTCTATAGCCATCTGGCCTTGCCCCATCACAACGTATAAAAATACATGATGGTATAGCGTGGTATAAAGGTTTTATCACGGTCTGTTTGGGAAGACCATGTTACTCACAAGTTGCAAAAATCACACAGAAGTTCTATCAAAGGAGTGCTAAGAAAAGTTTCACATCACTCCAGATCATCCTGTGTTCTCACTATGCCACAAACAGTATTTTACAGAGAAAAACGGTTTCAGAAATGTTGTAGAGAATTAAAAAAAGTTATCTTACCATTATGTGGCCCCTATCCCCATAGTATCTGAGCACCTTACAACCTTTAATGTAGTTCTCCTCACAACAACCTGTGAGGAAGGGCAGTGTTATAATCCCCATATCACAGGTGGGAAACAGAGCAAAGTGACTTGCCCAAGGACTTGTGGCAGAGTAGGGAATTGTACCTGGTCTACCAAGTCCTAGACTAGTGCCTTAACAAATAGACACTCTTTCCTCCCAAAATTGTACTCCTACCCTGCTCACAATGTAGGGTCAGAGCCATAGAAATTTGTTTCTAACTGTGAGAGCTCACAGGTTTAAAACTGCAATTAATTTGATAGATAGGAAACGATCAGGTTTCTGGCAAGAATATTCACAATTCCAAATTTGAAATTTGTGTTCCTTCAATATTCTGCAATAATCACTTCAACGTCACTCTTTCTGTGAATGTTCCACACAGTAAATTTGTTTACGGGATTGTCCATCTAAGCAATCACAAAAGGGGTGTGATCATAGTCCAAGTGAATTTGTTTAGAAACTGTAATGACCGTGCAAGGAATTTTGCTCCCAGCATTCACACAGCTCCAGTAATAATGCACAGTAGTAGGTCTTTGCCCACCTGAAACAAACACTGGAACTTGGTGAAAATATTTTCTCCTGACTTTTCCAGTGAGCTGAACTGAAATCCTCTTTTCTGAGGCACCATCTAAGTTCGGCTGATCCTCCTAATCATATTGGATAGGCCCAGCAAATCAGGAACATAGGAGAAATGCTCTGTGACTTATGCCACGTGACCCATCCTGATGAACCACGCTCACATTCGAAACACACTCTGATTGACATTCTGATAACATTTACAAATATTCAGCTGGAGCAGTAAAGTTCCCCAAAAGCTAATATGGACAACTTGTGGACATGCAGAACCTCTGAACAAACCACTGCGGGCTTGGGGTGCAGTCCGAACACAAAGCAAGACCAAATTTGAATACTTTTGTGGTTCAAGTTGAACTGTGTTCAATCTACTTTGAGTCACTGATCACATTCTTCTTCACCACCAGTGTCTTCAGCTAAAAGCACGCCATAATGTAGTGTATACAGAACATAGGGGTCCAGATCCATCATTGCCTGCCCTTTGTCCAGTCATTTACCGAATTATCAGGTAAAAATGTTACTCCCACTTTGTAGCGAGGATACGACGTGCAGGGCAATGGAAAGAACCTGGCTCAAAGGCTTGGGCTGGTGCCATTCTTAGGCACACCCTTTCTTATGTACAGTACCACCCACTACTGGGAACAGGGAACACTGGTTAGCCCTGAATAACTCAATGATGGCATGAAGCAGCGGTAATACAAAGACAAAGAAGGATTTTTAAGATCCTCATATATAATTGCAATACATTTTGGAGCAATGCAGCGTAAATTCTCCAAGTTTGGCAGCACAAAGCCTCCAGGAAGAATATGTGAGTGGGGAAAGCTGAGAATTAACCCTTTCATGGCCTAAAGGAGCACTATTAATACTTTGATGAAAGGAACTGTTAATGCCTCGACCTGTAGAATACTTTGGCCCACTATTTCTTTTTAAATCAGCTACTTCTCTCTGTTAAAACATTCAACACGTTAACCCATAATATCTTCCCCCTCTCCCTTAAATGGAAACATCTGATCTTTTCCAGGAAACATTTTAGAGGAACAAGTATGTAGTTTATAATATTTCTGGTTATTTTAAATATACACAGGCCTATTAGCAGATTAACGGACCTAAGAAAAACAACTTGGTACGGCAGCAGCAGCCATTCCTCTGTCTACAAAGGAAATGGATAACCCAGCTGTGGCTAAGCTATAGTGAAACACAACATCTGTTGATCATTGGCAACACGCTGGCAGGGGCTCCTAAAATGCAAGCGGGCTCAGTCGGTTTGTGCCTCTTCACTTCAGACCTGAAACATTCAGCCGCCTGCACACACTGCACCATCCGACCCCACAGATTTGCTGAATTAGCATGTCGACCATCCCAACCCCCCCCCAAAACTTACCTAAATGTCATATTGAACACGGGCAAGGTTATGTGGGCTTAGTGGGTGGACAAAGGTCATGGAAATATGGCGCTTTTGATATCATTTATTCGCTTTAATAATAGCGACCTGATGTTTTCCACTGTAAGCACAATTATATTTTTGAAAAAACTGGGGCCAAATCCTCAGCTGCTCTCATTGGCTGTAGCTCCGCTGAAGTCAAATGGCGCTATGCCCATTTGCATCAGCTTAGACTCTAGCTCCCTGTGTGGCTGATTTTAATATCAAGGAGGAAAATAAAAGTTTAGACTAAAATGGGCCACAATTCTGCACTAACTTTGCCCCAGCAGCCCCCATGGGCATAAGTCATTGGAGAATTTCGCTGAAGGCATTTGAAAAAGCTAGTTAAAAATGATTAGCAATCACCTGCCTTCTTGACTTGATTCTGTTGGCTTTTTTAAAAAATAAGAATTATTTTCTTCAGTAAAAGCCTCCCTGCACTTGAGCCCTCTAGTTTAACTTCTTATTCTGCTTAGCTAACGCTCCAACAGCGTGAGAATATTTTTTAAAGCAAACTACTGATGCTCTCTTCCAACCACCTCCCTCCCCATTTATTCCTCCTGTTCTTCCCTTTCATCTGTCTTATAAGCATGCCACCATTCATGGGTTTGGCACACGTCAGGATGAGAGAGCATCCTAACTCTCCTCATTACCAGCGAAATCACATAAAAACAACCTTTAATCAGTTGTTTGATAAGGAGGAAAAGGGAGAACTCTCTGCTGAAAACTTCTCCAAAACCACCCTGTCTAAATGCTGCCCAGCTACTGTGCAGGAATCCTTGGACTTCATCACTCACAGCTCCCTATTCACAGACAAAAGAGCAAGTAAAATGAAACTGACTTACTGCTATGGCTTGCAGCCTTTCCTTGTGCAATTCTGCCTCCGCCATCCTGGAGAAAAGGACACAGAGGGAAAAAAAAATAAAACAAAACAAAGCGCTGCAGTCACCCAGGGAAGCTGAGTTACACCACAGAGTATTTGCAAAGAAAGCTGTGCTCTTTTACAGGAGTCAACCCCTTTTGGAGGCGCTGCAGACTGGCTTACGAGAGGATCATTTTAGAAACTGGACCAGTGCCTGCCTGCCTGTCTCCCAGCTGGACTGCTAACTGCATTTCATTGCTGCTTCTGTGCGCTGTTGCTGTCACACAAGCCATGTATGTGCTCCAAAAGCAGCTGAGCATAGGGATCGCTCGCATGGCTGTAATTTTTTCCCTTGACGTCTCAGCTCATTTGCTCCTCCTATGGAGTGTTGGGTCATGACAGGAGCTCGACATCAATAGTGTGCATAGTAATCAGAACCTGCATGAATGCAGCAGAGACAGCTGTACCACAGCATGCCCTTAAAACAGGGGCTCCAGGGCGAGGGGGACAGAAGGAATTCACCAATCCGGAGCTTTTCAAGAGTGAGCCATGGCAAACCTGAGGTCTAAACGGGTTTGGCTAGAGAAAAGGAGATTGTTTTAGCGACTAGAGAGAAACAATACATAGGTAGACATTCAGAGTATAGCACGAGAGTGTGACTCTGCCATTATAATATGGCATGTTTAAAGAGGGGACTCTTCAGGAGCCTAGCTCAGAGGGTAGGGAATACGATGAAGCCCACATACTGTATATACAGATCACACACACAGAACCACTATCTTAAAGAAAGTTAAGGTTGCAAAGTCAAGCACTCAAAAGTGGGGGCAAAGTATGCAATAATGTCATTAACGACTGTATCATAATGCCGATGCTCCAGGAGACTGAATTAAAATTGTGCAGGCAGCCTTAATTCTCGCGATTCCTAATTTTCGCATACTTGGCTTTGCAACCATTCGACATAGGAAATTACACACGTAATATAAAACTAGGTTTAAAAAAAGAAAAGAAAAGAAAAGAAAATCGGACAAAAAAATGGAAATTCCATTGTGCAGCATCCATACTGCTGCTCCCCCATCCCACGATTCATCAGCAGGCCACAGACCTCTGCCACTTGAGCTAATGGAGTAACTGATAGCATCAGTAAGTTGGCATCCTCTATGTGGACCAGCATCAGAGAGGGATGAGACACATATTTTGCCCCTGAGTTTCACATATATTTGCGGACAGCAGAGGAATTCTGAGACGTAAAAAAAAAAATGAAATAAAAATTCAGCTTGTGGCAAACTTCCCGCATGGAAAATTTCAGCCCAAACAATTAAAATCTTGCAAAGTTAAAAGCAGCTGAAAACAGGTTCTTATAATGGGAAATGTCAGGCAGCCTTAAGCATAGGCCACATTACCAGCTCTGCCTATGGTAGATCTGCTCTTTGAGCAGGGGTGTGATTTCCAGCTCAGATGGACATACACTTGCTACCTCTGATTAAGCTAGTGCACTAAAACTAGAATGTAGCCCTGGCAGCTCGACCAGCAGGAGGGGTTAGTGGCCTCGAGTATGTACCCGTCTGAGACCGTGGGCCCGTACTCAGGGCAGGAAGTTTGCTTGCTAGCCCACTCATGCGGCCACAGCTACAGTCCAATTTTAAGGCACTCGCTCAAAGAAAGCGATCATGAGTAGGTCTTCCCGAGCTGGGAATCAAACCCCCCTGCCCCCAAGCTTGAAATGTAGACATGCACTCCATCACATTTAAGGGCATGTCTGCACATGTGTCTTGGGTATGCATGTCTTTTCTTTTGAGTACTTACAACCTGGAATAACAAAAATAGGCAACAGAGTAGGTGCCTCAATTTTTGGATGACCAGCTAGTTTAATTATTAGAAGTGCTGAGCACCTGCAACACAGTGACAGCTCAGGGTGCTTGAAACCTCTGAAATCACACCTGAGATGTACTCAGACACCTGAGATGGGCCCAAAACGGAGGCAGGCAAATTTGATGGCCACCGCTGAAATTGTGCCTGATCACTGCACGTGAAAAGGTGCACTTCGCTTTTAGAAAAGGTATCAGAGGCGGTGGCATGTACACACTGTGCTTCAAGATTAAATGCTCCTTATTAGAAAGGGTCTAGAACAACACAGTAAACAGAAGCATAACTTTTTGCTTAGCCGTAGCTCTATGAAATATAGCCCTTCAGATGGGAAAATGCACTGAACATGAGATACTCTTGGTAACTTATACCCAACGGGCAAGGTTTTACTGCCCTCTCCCTTAAAACCCAACATTATTTACCTACAGAGGTTACCTTTCAAACAGGTGACAGACACTTGGTGGGGAATCAGTCAGTAATTCCAGTTTAATATGGGACTTGTTCCTGTTCAAACAATCTTAGCTATTAAGCACAACTCGGGATCTTGGAAAATTCAGTAATTTTTTAATTCTTCAAGCCCTTTCAGCATCTTGTTTTTCTCCAGAATCTCATCCTCAGTCATGGCCCCCACATGTTTCTGACATGACTACAGTCTGTTTTGAAATACCCAGTCATGCTGCAGACAGATATACATCTACCTTCCTGCTGATGCGCAGGGAAAGTATGTGGGTAACTCCTGTTAACCTTACTGGGAGTAATGTGATTAAATCTTTTCCACCACCACCGCTGAATCTTGATGGCAGGCTTAGCCCCCAGGGAAGAATTCAGCTGTCAGTTATACCCAGTGAAGCCAATGGAGTTCAGTCAGGTCAGCTCTGTGTGGAATTTGAGAAATCAAATCTTCATCCACATGAAGCCTTGCAATGGGACAGAGTCAAATTAGACTGCAAAAATATACCACAGGAAGCTCTCCTTCCCTTATAACCCCAATTCAGCAAAGAACTTAAGTACATACTTAAGTGCATTAAAATTAATGGTATTTTAGCACAGGCTTACGTGCTTTGATGAGCCAAGGCCTTCTTATCATCAGCAGCATCATCATGGCAAATCCCAAACAGGCATAGCCTTCTTGCAGATCGGGAACCACCTGCACCTATCTCTAGCTACGTCCTTAAGCACATGTTCAATTTTATTTGACTGACTGAGATAGGCAGACATACTGCCCTGAAGTAAGCACCCTGCAAAAATAAATGTTATTGACAAGAAAAAAACAAACAAGTACCAGAGATTTTATTTGTTTTTTTTATATATATGGAAACTTTAAGGTCATTTAATAGCTGGATGAGTCTCTGCACAGTCTCTGCACATTATTATTGAATTAATAATACTCTGGACCTCATTTTAGTAATGGAAGTTCTAATGTGAGTAGGGGCCATCAGTTTACAGGGACTGAGGTATCCTTTTGTTTTACACTATCCCACTATCTGCAGCAGCAACCACATCAAGAATATCACCCTAATCTGCAGTAACATTATTGCTCTGCTTCTGGCAGATTGTGCAAGTCAGAGACTCAGGCGTGAACAGACTCACAAGCTAGAGAACCCCACCTTCTTCGGTCATGAAATGACAATCTTCATTACCGTGATAATATTCCTTCTTGCACCTTTTCACCCACTTCCAATTCTAGATCTCATCACCAACAGCAAAGCATGATAACTGCAGCTCAGTCACTGATCTGTTAAGTACTCTACTTTAGCATTTTTAGCCTCTGTTCCATAAAACCGCATCCCATGTATGTGTGGGGAGAGAGGGCTTGGGGGGGGAAGGGAATAGAAGCGATTGCTGGGGTGATCCGGATCAAAGAGGAATGTGCTGTGGTATTATATATCCAGACAGCAAGCTCCCTCTAAGTTGCAAGAGTGATAGCCAAGAGGTGTGCGCATGTCACAAAATAAGATATGCCCCAGTGCGATTTCTATGGATTCTTGGATGCCCCTGAGTCCAAGTCGGATGATCTCTGCCTGATTAAGTCTTGCAAGAGAACTGGGCCCTAATTAAATTTGCTGATCAGAGTTTATTTAAATAGAGGAGAAGATAAAATTGCTTGCAAACACAAGAGCAGGGAGGACAGGGAGGGGAAGAAGAAAAGACGGAATCAGCAAAGGTATAAGGCAGTGTCGATGTTGGTCAGTTCTTCCGCTGATGTGGTTTTTCAGAGTCTCACACGGAAGCTTTCCACCTTCACATTCCTTCCAGGGCACGGAAATGTATTCAGAGCAAGAGGGGGAGATGTCCTCAACTAAACCAGGTAACACCGACAGCATTTTGATCATGAATATGCGGTCAAGTTTGGGTTGTTCTGCTCCACAGCTGGAACCAGCAGGGGTCCACAAGCATAGGGAACACAACGAAAATAGTAACACTTCAACAGTATTCTCAACAGTGATTGTCACAATGTTCAAAGAAAGATATAGAAATGCCTGAATAATAATACTTAGCTCTTTTAGAATACCTTTACGTTTTAGATCTCAAAGCACTTTGCACAGAAAGATACATATTCTTTTTTTATATCGATTCTTATTGAAAAAAAATCCCAGGTTTTACAAAAAGTATTAGGTTTTTTTCCCAGATTTCTGCCCTACTTTTGTATCATTCAAATATATAAAAATAATTTGTTTTATTAGGAAAATAGAATACATTGCATGAGATGTATGTAGTACTATAATACAGTAGTGTGTATATGCAAAGCTGCCTGTTGAAGCAAGGTTATGTATTAGTCTAGAAGATACACACAATAAACAAACAGGCATGCACGATCTGAAGTGCGTGTGCATCTGAACGTACTGATGAATCTCTTGCCCACCACATTCACATTTCAAGCTGTTAGCAGATAACGGTGTAAAGATCTGACATGCTAAAATGGGAGGAAAACGAAAATCTGCATAAGAATACATTTCAGAACATGAGGAAGTATTCGAAATTTAAAAAAAAACCGTAAACAGGAGAAAAGGATGAAGTTGAGGGTATGCACTGCAAATGGTGTGGCCCAACTATTAAATGTAAATATTTATAGGATAATAGTTCAAAGTCTACAACAGTAAACTGTTTATTCAAACGAAAAGTTGTATTTGGGGATTAGAGATCTATTGTTTTCTTAAACTCTGAGGTGGCGTTGTATTTTGAGTTCTGATTTAGTTCTGCAGCAAACCACACTGAATTCCATTCATCAAAGCATTAATCTACTGAATACTTTCCCCCCTACTCCTTCCATCCACCAAAATAAACCCTGATATTTACCCAGAAAAATTACTAATAGTTTTTCCACCGATTTTCAACTCTTTTTTTGTTGTACTAACAAACACCAATAAATTCTCGGGGAAAAATTAAACAAAATAAAAACCAAACACGAAGGGCCCTACATATCTTTCATTCATTTTTACAGGGCACAGAGAGGTGATGTCATCTCTTCAAGTTCACACAACAGGTTAGTGGCAGTACCAGGAAGGGACAAACCTTAACAGCATATTGATATGAATGGGTTCTGTATATTTGGGTTTTTATACCACTCTTGAAACTGTAGTATCTGATAGAGCTGGGTGAAATTTTTCACTCTTTGGGTTTTTTTTTAAATGAAAAATGACCTTTATTCTAAAATAGCAACTCTTTTGGGGGGAGTGAGGGGGAAGGGTAGGAGTTTCAAAAATAGATCTCTCAAAACTTTGAAAAACATTTTGAAAATTTAGGAAAAAATAGGTAAAAGGGGGGAAAAAAGGAAAAAGTTGGGGGGAAATCATTCATTTTACTGCAAGGGAAAAAGGTGAAGAAAACAAATAAAACTCAAGATGTCTAAAAATCAAAAGTTTTCCAAAAAGATTTTCACAATTTTTTTTAAAACAACAAAAAATGAGTCTATTTCAGAATGAAAATGACTTCATGTTTTTGCAGAACTGTTCTTCCTTTTCTTGACCACCTCTAGGATCTGTTCTCTTATGGGATGACTGATTACCATACTAAAGCACGAAGGATTTGGCCATTGACATCCAAAGAACATTTTGAGCTGTGCCCAGTCTAAACTTTTAATGAAGGAGGCCAATTAAATCATGAAAATTAGGCGCCTTTCCTTTCCGTACAGCTGAGCTGGGTTAGGAAAAGTTCTGCTTTAAATAACCCACTTAAGATGTTTAACAGACAGTTTTCAGAGTAGCAGCCGTGTTAGTCTGTATTCGCAGAAAGAAAAGGAGGACTTGTGGCACCTTAGAGACTAACCAATTTATTTGAGCATAAGCTTTTGTGAGCTACAGCTCACTTCATCGGATAAATTCAGTGGAAAATACAGTGGGGAGATTTATATACACACAGAACATGAAAAAATGGGAGTGGATGGGTCATTACACAAAGTAAAACTATTTACCCATGTTTATTTCCCCCCTTCGACCCCCTACTGCTCCTCAGATGTTCCTGTTAACTGCTGGAAATGGCCCACCTTGATTATCACTACAAAAGGTTTTCTTCCCGTCCCCCACCCCCCTGCTCTCCTGCTGGTAATAGCTCACCTTAAGTGATCACTCTCGTTACAGTGTGTATGGTAACACCCATTCTTTCATGTTCTGCGTGTATATAAATCTCCTCACTGTATTTTCCACAGAATACATCCGATGAAGTGAGCTGTAGCTCACGAAAGCTCATGCTCAAATAAATTGGTTAGTCTCTAAGGTGCCACTAGTCCTCCTTTTCTTTTAACAAACAGTGTCATTCCAGTTGGTGTGTTACACACTGCAGCACCATCCTATGCGTTGAGGGACAATTTCTCCTCTCAGTCAAACCAAAGCAGCACAAACCCATGGACTTCAGTGGGATTGTACCAGTTTGACAGAGCAAACCTTTGCCTGGAGACTACATCAAAATACACACACCAGAGGTCATGACTGATGTTTGCAATCATCATAAATATTTTTGCGGTGACAACTTCTGGGTGGGCTTCTGACAATGGCTGTCAAGGAAACAAAGAAAGCAATGGAAGGGAACTAGGCTTTGCGTCTCTCTTCATTTCAGTTCTGATTGTTTAAAAGAAGATGCTTCTGGCTTTTACAATTACCACATGCCAGCGTGCTGAACAATGTAACACTAAGGCTTTTCTAGCATACCCAGTTCACACTACGGCCTTTTGGGACATTAATTTCATCCAAATTGAAATTCTGAGGTGTGATTAATTTGCTATTTCTCTCTCTTGCCAGACTCTGTTTCTGTATTAAAATAACAAGCTAGAAATGAGAGTTTCCTCTGATCATTTAGAGCTCTGAGCCAGGCTTGCTCATAGCTCACACGCTTTTCAGACTTACTCCAGGACAACCTCCTTCCAACATGGATCCGGGCCCACAATTCTAGTTTGGATCCCATCCCTTCCTCCCAACACACACTATGACGCTCCTTTTATTCCCTGTGGAGATCTCTAACAAGCAGGGGGCAAGTTTGGAAAAAAAAGAAGCTGGGGAAAAGGGAGCTTACTCTAGGTAAGTGATTCTGATTCCTCTCTCTCACCCCACCCCTCAGATAACAGTATCAGCCATGAAACAGTTATGCTGCAACACATTTAAAGCTCCTGATTTTCACAGTTGCTGAGTACCTGCAACTCCCACTGAAGATTGAGCTGCAACACCTCTGAAAATTAGACACCCAAGTGTGGCTTCAGAGTTAGCACCCTATGGAGGTGAATAAGGTACTGGTAGTTGGCATATATCCAAAATCTATTAGTGTCTCCGTCACTCTGCAGATGCAGTCAAGGGAGCACTGCATTAGGTTGCATCCAGAAGGTCAGCACTAACTCCCATGATGTAGCACAGAGCAGGTACCTCCTGGCTATGGCTCTCCTTGCAGCTGGTCTTACCATCCCCTGAACCCATAGTTACCTAACTGCCAGGTGCTCAGATGAAAGGGGTTTCTGCGAGTTGGAGGGAAGAGGGGAATATACTGCTGTACTTTGGCTCTGCTGTCTTCTCACTACAGGCTTTGGGATCAATGGGGTGGGATTCCTCTCCTGGCATCTCCTTTGCACTTCAAGTGGAGAAGATGATATAGCCTTATTATTGGCATAACAGTAACGCTTAGAGGCCCCATCTGAGATCAGGGACCCATTGTGCTAGTGGCTATACAAACCCAAAATCAGAGACACCCTAGCCTGAAAAGCTTCCAGTCTAAGGGTGGGATTTTCAAAGAACTCAGCTTTGTCCTCAGCTTTGCTCTCAGTGGCAGCTTTACTTTAATGAGTATGGAGTTTTGCCAACGCAGAGCACTTCTGAAAATCCTACCCCAAATAGACAAGAGACACAAAGGGCGGGAGAGGAGAAATTACGCATAGAAGGATTAGGTGATATGCCCAATGTTGCACAGCAGGGCAGGGGCAGAGCTGAGCATTGAGCTCACATCTTCTGACTCCCAATCTAGTGCCTCAGCCACAAGACCATCTTTTCTCATTTTAAACAGTATCAGGATAAGAGCGTTTCAGTAACTATAGGGTTTGCCATCACCATAGCTTTTACTATCAATGCCTAGTTGAAGCATAGACAGCATTGTGTGACAAAAGCCAAGGCTCAGGGCTTTGGTGTTGGACCGTCCCAAGATGCCAGGCGTGTGATTACATAAGCCACGTTTTATTAACAAGTTCTACATATTAGGGTCAATGGCATTTGCTTGGTTTTTTTCTTCAGTAATGGAGAGTTCACAGTAGAAAAGCCATTGAACAATAGGAGATCTGCACAGCCCAGGCAAGCAGCAGAAAGGATAGCATGGTGAACCCCAAATTCTTCTCCTGTGCACTTCTGACAGTCTGATTCATACTGTCACCCTGAGAATGACCAATTGTAGGAGCACGCCTTGGCTTCTGAGATGTCCTAAAAGAGTTTGAGACTTGCAGATGGGAGAGAAATGTGCAGACTCAGCATATTCTCTCCTAGTCCTAGTCACAGTGACATAAAATTACTACTACTGCTTAACACTTATGCAATGCTTTCCATTCACAAAGCCTCCCGCACAACTTTATACACAGATGGGGAACGGAGGCACAGGGCGGTTACATGACTTGCCCAAGATTACACAGGAAGTCAGTGGTTAAGCTGAGATCAGATCCTTCTTCAGTCCTTCATTGAAGCGCTAGCATTAGGGAATCTTTCCTACAGCAACTCATTGATCTCTTACACACACACACACAAAACCCCACCACTCACTGTTTGGCTTTCCCCTCCATCTTGGTGTCTGAAGTCAGTTTGGAAGCTCATAGGGGCAGGCCTCCTATCTCCTTATTACCAGGAGGAGGCTGGCATGTTTTTAGGCACTGCAAAATAACTACATTAATTGTTATTTATTATTTGTATTGCAGTAGCACCCAGGAGCCCCAGTCACAGACCAGGACCCCATTTTGCTAGGTGCTGTACAAATGTTCGCAGTCCCATGAGTAGTCCAGTAGATCATACTGTACTTTCTAGACAGTTACCTAATAGCTAGCATCAATCTTAGCACTAACTCCTGTAGCTGTGACTTTGTTTGCAGCCTCCCACCCAACCAGAACTGACAGAGCTGTGGCCTTGAGTGACATGGGTCCCAAAAGGTGGCCGTATAGACTCTTTTGTGCATGACAAACAACCCCATGATCTTTAGGAAGAATCCCAGTAACAAGCTTTCATCCCTAGTGACTGGTTTTTGTTGGTTTAGGAACAAAGGAAAGAGCTAGAAATTTACTTCAAGTTTAAAAAAAAAATTAAACTCAGGTTTTGCAGAGGCTGATGGAATTTACACCCCCTTCCACAGCAGAAGCAGCACTGAACCTACCTGAATGCCTAACAGAAAAGCCTTTTATAACAGTACTAGTTTTCTCTTCTTGTGCCATTTCCAGATACTCTCTTCCTCAGTGTATAATAAATCGCATTGTTTCTCCTATATCTATTAGCATGTTCGGATTTACGAGCGTCTAAATAATTACGTTTTTCAACTGGATCAGCTTAAGTGATTATCTCTTGAAATCCATGAAACTTTTTATTATTAAGATGCTTGTTCGTAGATTGGATTTTATTCAGCAGCTGAAATGGTAGCAGAAGCCGCCGCCTGTGGCCAAACTGGCGAAAGCCAATGAAGAAGTGTAAGAGACCCTGCTTATTGACTCAAGATACATCTACACTGCAATTAAACACCCGCTGCTGGCCCGTGTCAGCAGACTTGGGCTCTTGGGGGTTGGGCTGCAGAGCTATAAAACTATGGTGTAGATGTTCAGGCTTGGATCTGGGCTCTCAGATCTTGTGAATGGGGGGATGGGGTGGGCTTGTCCTAGAGGGGAGCCGAACATCTATATTGCAATTTTATAGCCTCACAGCCCAAGCACCACGATCCTAAGTCAGCTGACATGGGTCAACCATGGGTGCTTAATTGCAGTGTAGACAAACCCATAGGGACACCATTGTGGGCTGGAAAAAAAGGGCACCAGCGTCAGATCCTGGGACCGGGTTCTATTCCTGGCTCTGGCTTTAGCCTAGAACAAGTCACTTCATGTCTCCATGATTCTGTTTCCCCAGCTGTGAAAGAGAGATAATGATACTTACCTCCTTTGCAAAGCACTTTAAGACCTAGAAGTGGCCTTGTTGGTCCAAATCCCACAGCCCTTGGTCAGTTAAAACTCCCATAGAAGGTAAGAGGGACTTTAAGAAGGAATGCAGCGTTCAGCCTTATTTGCAACAGCACATATCCTATCTAAAGCAAACAGAGGGGAAAGAAACCCATTTACTTCAAGAGCTTCCAGTGCTTTCATGTTTTCTGCCAAGATTAAGTAATTGATCTAACTTGAAATGCAACATCAGAGAGAATGCCTTCTTCCTCTACAAAGAACAGCACTGAGAAAGGCTTCTTCAGCTCCCCATACACCTTATAGGCTATAATTTGCAGTCAGCTTTATCAACAATCAAACAGGGACTGATTTTGATCTCACCCCAATGTAAATCAGGAGTAACTCCATCGATGTAAGTGGATTTACATTACAGATTTAAGGCAGATCACAATCAGGCCCACACTGTATGTAGGTGGCTCTTCAGAGTTTTGGAATTATTTCAGGAAAGGAGTCAAATAATCCACCAATCAATAGAGACAACCCTCAAAAAGTTCTGTTTAGCTAAGCTCCCACACTATGGATGTGAAGCGCATTAAGACCTACTGATGAAAAAAGTGCTACGTAAGAGCCAGGTATTATTACTATCCAAATGTCTTTGGTGTTTCACCTAGAAGACCTGGAAATTTCACATGAACAGACTCTCTCATAGTATTTTGGTGTCTCCATTTCTAATCATGGAAGGAAGCTAGGAAGTGAAGAGACCATAAATATGAGAACTAATCAGAAAATAAGTTACTTTTTGGAACTCCAGAGAAAGTTTTGTTTGAGTTTTGAGTCAGTTCTTATTTCATCCAAATTGGTTGGTCCAACCTAGTAGTTATCTGGGGACAAATCTTTCTGAGCTTCAGACAGATGACACATGTCTCCAGAAGTCTGTTCAGATTGACACAATGCAACACACAGCAGTATGTATTAGGCAAGGACATCACACTACATGTACACAAATGAGATCTTCCAAGCACTGCTAAGAGCATTGTTGCTGCTTCACGGCACCGCTTTCAGTGTTTAGCTGGAAGCACATAAGCACATTCTAACGGCCCTTTTATAGGCATGGCATCCCCAAAGGGCTCTTAACCAGAAGAGCTGAGCGATAAGTATGTAACATTTCCTCAAATGCTTTTCAAGAGAAGCATTAGGGATGGGAGAGATAGCTAGTGAGCAAAATCATAAACCAACTTGCTGGAGAAGATTAGAGTTCAAATGATTTCCTATCAGTCTGATTTTAATAGCATTAATTTATTCTCTAATGTTATTAATTATACATTGCAAAGCTAACCAGGGTGTTTTGTATCCTATTCTGTTGCATATCACATACAACCCTCCCGCCCCAAGACAAGGTTGTCATTAACCTGATATCTCTGGTGCCCATCTTAATTATGAACATCCCCTTTCTATCATGCTCTTAGATACACAAATGTCCCTTCTGATAAGAGCTCCCTCAGAGAGGCGGTGCTCATTGATCCTAGAAGGCAGGATTTACTGGGATGAAACCTATGTTGGGAATGAATAAAGTAATGATCACATGAGCTGGGTGAAGAATTTATATGAAATAATGTATTGGATGAATTCTGCCCCTTTTTGTGTTGACAAATTGTGTGTGAACATCATCATTTTCTAAATTTCTAGATGAGGAAGGCTCTTAGTCACTACAATGCATTCTTTCCCAGGTATCTGGCTGATGGGTCTTGCCAACATGCTCAGGGTCTGATCACCATATTTAATTTTCCCCAGGTCAGATTGGCAGAGACTCTAGGGTTTTTTCACCTTCCTCTACAGCATGGGGCCTGGGGTTACTTGCTGGTTCAAACTACAGCAAACGATGGATTTGCTGTAACTTGAAGTCTTTAAATCAAGATTTTATGATTTCAGTAACTCAGCCAGAGGTTACGGGTCTATCATATAATTGGGTGAGTGAAGTTTTGTGGCCTGCAGGAGGTCAGACGAGATGACCATGTCCCGTAAAGTCTATGACTCAATTCAGAATAATTTACCGAATTTCTGCAAATAATACCTGGTCTGTGATTTATTTATGAGCAGCTCATTATGGATATTGGACATTCAACATTCAAGCAGTGATTGGACATGCAGGTTGAGATTTTGAAAGCAGTCTAAGGGACTTAGATGCATATTTTCCATTTAAACTTATAGAAGATTGTGTCTGAAATTCTCTAGTCTGCTTTGAAAATCTAAGCTACAGGTTTTATGGGGCATGTCTACACAGCAAGCAGCAGTCGGCAGCAGCAAGCCCAGATCTACAGACTTGGGCTAGTGCTACACTTGCCTTTTCTTTTCTCTCTCTCTCTCTTTTCCTTCAACCAACCACCAGAAGAATGTGCATCTAGTTGTCTGCATCAGATCTATTTGGGTAATTTAATTTTCTCCATATGTTAGACTGTGTTCCAATAATGTAAAAAAACATGAATAAATGCTTCTCAAGCACTGATAAGATGCTTGCTGTCAGGATTTGACAGAAGAGAAAGTGTTCAATGATGCCAATGCCCAGGCTGTCATCCAGTGTTGTCTTCTAGGTTTGCCAGGACACTAACAGCCCACTTAACCCTGAGATGCATAAATCTACTATACAAACCAGTGATGACAATATCCTACATGGCAAGTGATGGAAGTGTGGTCACCTGAATGTATGAGCTACTTTTTTTTAACAAGACTGCCATCATATTTATCAGTTCCTGCGTTACTAAAATCTTAGTCCCCCATTCTGCAAGCTACACCATATAGGTGCACCCCTAGCCCCATGACGGGCTCCAATGAAGTCCACATGGGAATGGACTCTGCATGGGCGGAGCTCCTTGAAAGATTGGAGCCTGAGATTGTAAAACTGAATGTTAAACACATCTACTTCTCACAACTTGAAAACATTTGGCATTAGGGTTTAAATTATGCACATGGAAGATAGTACATGCATATAATAAAACTTCCAATCTACTCCATGCGCAGTGCAGAAGAATCCATTGCACTAACAACTAATCTAATTCATATTCTTATGTGCCTTCCAAATTAATAGTAGCTCCATTATATATATTTAATTATATAAAGAGAGGAGCACTTAGAAAAAAAAAACAGAGCTAAATAAAACTAGACAATCAGGTCCAGTGGAGGAGGCAACAGGCAGGGACTCAGATGTGGGTCCTAATCACACCTCTATCACTGACCTGCTGTGGGACACCTGGGGCAAGTCATTCCAACTTCTCTGGTTCCCCTCCCACTCTTTGTTTTGTTCATTTAACCTTTAACGCTTCAGGGCTGGACTATCTCTAACTTAGCTGTTGAGGAAGGGTGGTGATTGGTTGAATTACTTCTGATGGTTCAATGACCCTGTTTATGAGTTACCTGAGCCTGTCTGTAGCCTATATAATCATAACAATTAGGTACAACAATTGTTAATAACTTAGCTTGATTACAAGTCAATTTCTTCATACATAATCTAGGCACAAGATTTCACTTGATTTTAATTATATGCAAAGTTTGAGGAGCCATTTTGAAGATCATTTGGGACAAAGGAAAGACTAACAGATACAAAATTTCTCAAAGGGCTTAATTTTTAATTATTTTAATTTATAAAATAATTAACACAATTACTTGTAACTTCTCCAATAATTAACTCTGTACTCAGAGTACGTGCTGTGAGTTTGGGGAGGATATGATGCATTTTTCATACCAAACAAAAAGGCTGAATTGAATCCGTGCTTTAAGTGCAAACTGGAACTCAGCTTTAACCAGGGAGTTGTGGCCAGTGCCTCCTTAATAACTGATTATACCCCTTCCAAATTTCCTGTTTTTCAATCCTTATTACACTAGCTCTGAATACTCTTGTTATCAAAATACTTGTCCAGTCCTTTATTGAATCCTAATACACTCTCAGCCTCTGATATCTTACGGCAGTGAGTTCCACAAGGTAACAGTGCCAAGAATTACTTTTTAACAGCTTTATTTTTTTATTTTGTCTATTACATTCTTTGTAGCAGATCCCAAATATATCTTTTAGAACTTCTGGCTAATCCTTTGGGATGCCTACCTCACACTATGAGAAGGGTGCACCAGCTGTTAAGGTTTGTAATGGAAATAATTCTTGTAATCACTATGCATATGACCTTCACAAATGCCATGGAAAATGACCATCACAGAAACAAACTATGGCTGAAGCTCTCTTGGACTGACTACCTTGTGCTGATGGCAGAGAGAAAAGACAAACAAAAAGACCTTTCTTGTTACTTTCAAGAGAGACAAAGAACATGCTGAGAAAAATGAATGAGTAATGTAAAAATGACAGGAAAAAAAAGAGTTCTGTTTGGAACGGAGGTCCAGTTTCCACTGAAACAATGAAAATAAAATAATGTTGTGGGGAAATCATAACACATTGCTATAGACACATTTTAAAAGAACAGATCAAAAAGATTTTATAGCAAGCCTAAATGGGATTCTTCGCTTTTGACTGTATTACGTGACAAGCAATTTAAACATTCTCCATCACAAGGCAGAAGACAGGGTCATTGCAAGTGATCAGCCACTGTAGGTGAAAACCCCTAGAAAGCCAGCAACCAGAGGTGCTGAAACAATCTGTATAGTGTGGGTGCGGAGAGCCCTAGAACCAAACTGTAAACCTTGTATATGATGGAAACCACTTCAAGCCAGAGGGTGCAGCAACACTCCTAGTTCCAGTACCTATGCCAGCAATCACACAGAGCTCCATCTTTATTAGGTCTTTTAGAAAAGTTAAAGGACTCAAGAAAGTCTGTAAAAGTGAGATGGAAAAAAAATCCATCCATGGGAGAATGTAAATAAAACTTATTAGGTTTGTGACAGAGATGAGACAAAAGGGAATCCCAGTTATGGGAAACTTCAGGTAAGGATCAGAAATTTGTGGGCATCTCTAACCTGGGGGATTTCAGTTAGGAGTAATTCATTGTGGCTTATGACAGTGGCTCATAATAAATAATGTTTCAAGTGACTTTCATCCCAAAGTACATTACAAACCATGGCCTCAATCCTGGAGATGCCTGTGCAGAATTTTACATGAGTAATCCCATGGAAGTCGTACAAAAACCTACATTAAAAAAAAGCTATCAATGTTGCAAAGCCAAGCACTCAAAGGTTAGAAAATGCTAGAATTGAAATTGCCCATACAACCTTAATTCAGTCTCCTTGTGCATACTACACATTATGACACAGTCTTTAAGTACATGATCTCACGTTATTTTTCCACAGGACCCCCGCCTCATTCCCTGCAGAGGATAGACAATGCTTAGGGAATGAGTTGAGTCATGCAGTGAACAAGGCTGTTGTCTGCAGGCCCCCAGCTTCATTCACTGAAGAAGATGGAAAGCGTGTGGTGGAAGGAGGGAAGCAGATGGAGGAATAGAAAAGATGGCCTTTGACACTTGACTGGGACCCAGGAGATTTGGATTCTCTTCCTGACTCTTCCACAGCAGAGGATGAAGAATAATTTTGCCTGCGTCCCGCCTAGATCTTCTCCATGTAGCCACTCTGGAATGCTACACAAGAGTCAGCAGAGCCTGAGAGCATGTACTGTTCAACTGGAACACTGCCTCAAACTTTAAAGAGCTCTGACAATTCTACTGTGCACCTGGACAGGGTCATCCTCCATAGCTTAGAACTCAGCCAAATTTAGCCCGATTTTCTTGGGGGCAGTAAAAATCATCTTTCACCTCTGCTCTCCCCTCCTAACAAATTCCAAACCCTTACTCCAGTCTCCTGAGATATTAGAACCGTGACAATGAGTTACCAAACAAAATGTAACATGTGAAGTGTGGCACAACCTCAACAGATAGCAGTCACTACCATTCCCGCTGTGTATGCTAAGACCCCTGTAATGCCTACACGCAGTGAAATGAATTAAAGGCACAGCAGGGACTTCAATTCAGAATTGTCTTAGTTTTGCTGGGTTCAACTGTTCATGTACTTTGAAGGCACAAGATTACGTGCAGTACTGTTTCGGAACACATTTCTACAGAAGATTTCTGTCTGTCGGTGAGAATCTCGCCTAATGGAAGTTACTGCAATACACAAAAATCGGTCTGTGCATTGAAGCAAAAAGGGAAACGTAATTCCAGCTATGGTGCTTTTCTCTGCCCCCCCCACCCCCCCCAATCGCATTCTTGCACTAGTTATCACGACTGGGACTAAAAGGGTAACAGTTCAAGACAGATAGCACAACCCTGGCCCCAAGAACAGAGTAAATGGTTGCTGTCAATTGTTCCCAGCAGGCTGACACTTGGAGTGGTTGTCATTCCCTTGTGCTGGAGTTAAAAAGCCTTATAAGGTAAGGGCTGGCCAACTGTTAAGCAGTCTCAAGTGTTCTTCAGTGCTGAAAAAAACTCCTGGGAATGCAAAGATTACACCATATTTCACAGCAAGCTCATATAGTCACAAAGCAAATATTGTATTTTTGAACTTCAAAACTCTTCAGGCTATTCTTTTAAAAGTAATATTGAAATGGGTTCCCATGTGCCATTTCATTGTGCTGAGGTGGGAAGATCCGGTCTCAATCACTGTTTTGATATGGGCATGGGCCCTGTTAGCTCATTCCACAGGCAACCTGTCGAGGAGCAAACTGTATGTGGAATTTCCAGTGCATCAGGTCCTGGGTAAGCAGATGTGCTGGCCATATGGAGGGAAAAAGGGCTCCAGCCTTCTAATTTTGAAACATGGCTGAAAATGCATGGTGAAATTGTAGGTACGGGGACATCCACATGGAGAATCAGCCCCTCCATGTTGCTCCCCTGCTTCACCAGCAGCTCAGCTCAACCAGGGCTCAAGATGCCATTTGTGGGAGGACTGCTGTGCAGCAGTACTCTCCCCTACCCAGCCTGAGTCAAGGCAGGAGCCATGGAACAGGATCTAAATGTTGCTTTGAGCTGCACTACCTCTTGATGGGATTTCCAGTGGAAAGCTGGCCAGGAGGATTAGAAACAATAAGCGCCCTCCCACGCTCACGGAGCCTCGGCTGTGCAGTGCCCACAGGGAGGGACTTCTGCACTTAGGGAAGGGGGATAATGCCAGGTGAGTATGTTGGCAGCCATCTTGCTTGACATACTGGGGACCCTCAGAGCTAAACGCTTGAGTCTCTTTAGCCTGTAAAGTCAGGCTTTGTAGCTTGGGGCTGTAACCGACCCACTCCTCTGTGACTCGAGCACAGAGACTTGCAGTGACCAGTTAGTTACATGGACTTTGCTACCTCTTTATGTTTCCTCGTCATTCTGGCTGCTGCTTTCATGAGTCTTCAGCCCTCCATGATGCTCAGCAGATGGCCATGCTACAGTATGTTTGTGGGTGCTCGCTTATAAACCAGTGAGCCATGCCAGACAGGCACAGGCTCTCTTGTAAACCTAACTGTGAGCCAAAGAAAACTGTTGCCCTTCTAAACAGCCGTGCCTCTGGATAGCCATACACTGAGATTCTTTGAAGTGCTTCCCAGTCATTGCTGCTATTTGCTTTCTTTTTCCGAAGCCTATTTAGTATTCCAGACTTTAACCATTTCTTCTTTGTTGTTTTTAAGAGAAATCCTTGCCCATTCATTTTTCAGTTCACATTTGACAGCTCAGTGGCACTATAAAGGAAATGGAGTAAAAGCTAAAGTGCAAACTAATTGGGAAAAGTGCATTTGGCCACGGCTCTAAATTGGATAAAATTGCTCTTGCTGCCAATGCTCTGAGTGGAGGGACTTGACACAGGAAAAACTTTGGTTCTGCACCTTCTGAATCCTCGAAACCCAGCCTCTCTTGTGAAATGTTTGCAAACATTATTTTGCATGACAAATGAGCCTCAGCTGCAAAATCCAAACACAGATTGAACCACTCCAATATTCCAAGGTGCTTAGATCTAGGGTGTTGGTGTTGCCAATTACAGAGACTTGGGGGCGGGGTGGTAGCTGCAGAATTCTGATCAATTATTGGATTATGCTCGAATTTCTAAAGACCGTTTGACTCCAAGGTTTAGTTTTGGGCCTCATTCTATTTTCTATTGTGTTTTTTAAAAAATAAATAAAAAGTCTTAAAATGAACAAAAACCACACAAATCATTGCAATTTTTCATTTCTTCTCCCTAGCAAAAGACCCTTTCAAAAGGCGATCACAGAATCCCTTTGGACACACGTCTCCAGGATTCCCACACCAGATCTTGAATTCAATATTCTTCTCTCACTATATTAATAATCTCCTACTGATGTCAACAGGAAATCTGTTGAAGAGAAGAATATCCAAGTTGAAATCTCCTTTGCAGATCAGAGGAGATAAAGATCTACTCCCTCTACTTTCATTGTGGAAGAATTGATTTGATTACCATGATAGATGGCTGTAGATTTTTGAGGACATACTTTGCTTTCAATGAGGGTAAGTCTCTCTCTCAATGGAAATGACCTCACTTAGGCTACGGATGATGGTAATGGGAGAAAACTATAGTCAGCCATTGTCTTGTCCCCATGCTCAGGTCTAACTGGGCACCATATTTGGGTTTGGGAAGGGTCAGATTGTTAGAGACCTGGGGGGAGAAGGTGTTCACCTTCCTCTGTAGCATGGGTCACTTGCTGGTTTAAACTAGTGTAATTGGTGGATTCTCTGTAACTTGAAGACTTTAAATCATAATTTGAGGACTTCAGTAATTCAGCCAGAGGTTTTGATTATTACAGAAGTGGGTGGGTGAGGTTCTGTAGCTTGCAATGGGTGCAGGAGGTCAGACTAGATGATCATGATGGTCCTTTCTGGCCTCAAAGTCTGAGCATCTGCATGTGAACATCATGAGTTGGGAGCAAGATGTATGGAGGCAAATGTTCTGCTTTAGATTTCATTCTTCTATTGACAATGTGCTATATCACATCAACCATCTTTGGCAGAAGACAGATTTGCCACAAGCTTAATCAGGAACCTCTAGTGGAGAGATGCTTGTTCATCTGTAACTAGCCACACTAAGGTCTTATAAGCCTTCAGCAGTATGTACTAGAAAGCAAACTACATTTGGCTGAGTGGGAGTATCCCTACAAATCTCATCGAATGGTCCTGAAAAATGACGACTAGTATAGTAAGACCTGTCCTGAGAGGCCCAAAATGTCTTGGGTGGAGTTATTTGGACAATTAGATGACCTAATGCTCCTTTGTGGTCTTAAGTCTGTGACTATTTAGCACCAGAGCTGGTTGACATTTTCCAAATTTCAAAATGTTGAATTTCAAAAAAATTGGGACATTTTAAAAAAAGGTTGGCGATTTTCTTTTGACCAGCTCTGTTTATCACTACATACAGCACTATTCCTCAGATTATCTCAGAGGGCTTTGCAAACATTAATTGATGGAATGTGTCAACACCACTGTGAGGGCAGGATGGTGAACATTACTATTCCCATTTTGAGGGTAGAAAAATGGAGTTACACAGAAGTTAAGTGACTTGTTCAAGGTCAGACACTGAGTTAGAGCAGGTATTAGAAACAATGGGTGATCTGGTCCTACTGAAGTTAATGGGAGTTCTGCCCCTGACTGATTTCACCCTAGATGAAATCTCTTGACTTCCATATCTATGCTCAAAGTCACTTTTCAAGAGAAGACAGAGAATAAGCAAACTGTGGTTACACTAAGAAGTTCAGCTGGTATAATACTGCTAACTATTTTCTGCAAATATTCATATTTTTGAACAAAATAATGTTAACCTTTGACACTCTTTTTGGGTAAGGCTTCAGAATGTTCTAACATTGATTTATTGCCAGGAATGTTCATGGAAATGGAATTAATATTGCAGAATATAAATGAAAATCAGTTTTCAAGTCCATAATTTTAAGTATTTATAGTAAAAACAGGTATTTGCTAGGAAATGCCTGCTTTCAGCTAAAGAATAAGGATGACTAAAAAGGCACATAGGAGGATAATCTCTTAAAATACTGTCAGTAAAGGCTAGCAAGCAAAATAATGCACACAGAAAAAGTTAGTGGGGGAAAAGTTAATGCACGTAACATGCAGTCAAATTAGAATGAGGGTCAGGGTTAACACAGCTTCACAGTGAGTGAAGGTTAGAAAGATTAAAGGATAGTAATGGATCCAAATTCTCTAGGAACACAGGAAGAAGTAACAAAAGGTTGAGATATAGTGGATCAAAGCTTGCATACTGCGCCTTAGGTTGGTTTAGGCCAATAATTTAAAGCAGGATTCAGTTTAGTCTGTAAAATACACAGTCTAGTTCACAAAGTTCCTCCAGTCTCCCAAACCAGTCCTTTTGTGGTGTAAAATAAGCTACAGCATGAAATAAGTTGCTGACACTGGCAACTTCTCCATTTCCTACTCTGTGTGTTTTTAACCTCAGAAACCAAATTTTTACCATATTTTGTTACTCTTCAGCATCATTATCTACAGTAGTAATGAGAAAAAAGATGAGGAACACAAATGCTTTCCAGAACTTGTAAGTGGAGAAAGTTGAATGACAAAATAACATTCTCATAAATAATATACAAATGCTAGGGTTCTGGTTCCATTTGACTGAATTTAATCCCTTACTATTCACAAATGCACAATGTTAGTCTAGATGATTCAATGTTGAATGCATATATTTGACCCATGAGTGCTCTTAATATAGATTTGATCATGCCCCTAGGGAACAGGGACAAAACCACATGTCCATAAGACAAAGCCATGTGACTTATCTAGAAGCTTGAATGCTGTGATAAGCTGCCCTGTATAAAGGTCTCATCCTAATTCTTAATTGAACTTAATTTATGAGCCGAAGCATGAGGTTTTATATACCGGCTAACATTTGTTAGTTAGCATTAGCTACTGTAACTCTGGAGATTGTCAAACTGGGCATTCCTTCCTAATCTGGAGCCACCATTACCTTGTTGCCAAAATCCATTCAAACAACTTTGATCAGAGCAATCAGTAGGATTCTAGTTTGAAGCATGCCCAGCGCTAATGGTCACAGAACAGAGACATTTCGATCATTCTAATGTGAGTACATGAAATGGCTTGGTTCCGATCTATACAATTCTGGCAATGTAAAGGGATTTAAGGCGGCTGTAAATAACAATGGTTTACAGTCCCAGCGTCTTAAACTGACTTTTCAACATGTGCTAAAACTGGCTCAAAGTATTGAGGTTTAAACACAAAATATGTAGGCCTGGAGATGTGGGGAGGGAGGGCAATGCAGAATTTCTAATTTCAGCCACCCCTAGCCCAGATTCATCAAGTCTCCTTGGAAATTTGTATAGCCCTCTTTTGGGATCTCTGAAATCAATGGAGTTATGCTGATTTATACCAGTTGAGGATCTGGCCCAGAAGGGGTAAGCACCGGTCACTGTGACTCTACCCGTGTACAGCAGAGTGGTAGTCACTAAAACTCCTACACACTTGTCTCCTTCAGTACTCAGCTGGACCATGCCCTACCTGCCACTGCCCCAGTAAGCCATTTGTCATGAGACATTACAGCAAGCCCCAGCCATGCACTGACCAGCAGCTTGTTATTTCTTTCACAAGCAGTTCTTTCCAGGTGGTCTCACTCTTGCCAGATATGAGGGAAAGTCTTTTTTGTTTTGTTTTTTTAAGTGCTTCTCAGCTGTCAGATAGCAGCCTCTTAATAAGCAGACAAAAGACAATAACATTCTCCCACATCAAGCGTCACTTATTCCTTGGGGCTAACTCCGTTACAGAGTCTCAGGAACTGTGCTCCTGAAAAAGTGAAGCAGCTAGGCCAGAGACCAAATGTAGTGGAATTTCCTGCTACCAGAATACAGAAGTTGTTTTGTTTGTCAGATCCATAACTCACTTATGGCCTTGAGGACTCAAACGAATTTGAGCTCTACAACTCCTTAAAAACAATGTTATACCCTAGAAAATACAGCAGAGACTCAACTTTCTACCTGCTCTCAAAGATCTTCTTTCACTAGTGGTGTCTTCCCTCTATCGGAGCTAATGTTCACTGCTGTTTCAAGGTTCACAAAAGGAAGAATAAGATCCCTAAAAATACACAGTACTTTCCTTATTAATGTCATCTTTAGCTTAACAGGGGTGATTGCTGGAGCCACCTTTATTATTAAATTTGTATTGTGATAGGAGCCCAGACACAAACCAGAACCCAATTGTGTGAGGTGCTGTACGAACACGAAACAAAAAGACAGTCCCTGCCTCAAAGAGATTACAATTTAAGGCAGAGTGCAGGCCAAGAGTACCCCAGGGTGGATTCAAACACAGTCCGAGCATGGCTTGGGTTTAATGACTGCAGCATTCTGCCCACGCTACTCTATGACGTGTAATTATTGAGAAGTCTCATTCAGCCTTACAAATGCCCTGGAGCACTTAGTAATCTGAATGAGTTGTAACAGTGATCAAGGCCTGGTCTATACAAAAGTTTTGCTGTTTAACTGTACCAGTATAACTATACCAGTATAGATGCAGTTATATACAGGCAAAAATTTTTTTGCTGGTATAGATTGTACTGTGTTCAGTGAGTAAATTAAACTGTACCGGCAAAAGTACTTTTTATGACCGATATCACTGCACCTACACTAGAGCTTTTGCCAGTATAGCTATGTCTTAAAAAAGCCATACCCCTAACTACCATAGATATACTGGCAAACCTCTCCAGTATACATCTGCCCAGACTTAACTCTCTTAGAATGCATATTTTATTGAATATTCACAATAATGTCAGTATATGCACAAACTGAGTATTAGTTATACATCCCACCAGAATTCCTTTCAGGCACACTGCAACACCCATTTGTTTGACAAGGTTTTGGGGGAAGGGTGAGGGTATATTCTGGGTATGTTTGGGGGGAGGTCTCAGTGGTTTTACTGGAGTTTATCAGTTTTTCTTGTCTGCTGGCTGAGGTAAATTATTGCCTGTGTTGGATTTTTTAAGGCCGCTGGCTGGTGGAGTTAATTTATAATGCATTAATGCTGTTGGGTGGGTATTGTGAATCAAATTATTGCCTGTGCACTCAGAGCTTTTGTATGGATGGGGGTTTTTTTAAATGTCAAATCTACATTAATATATACGTATAACCTAGCGTGAAAGAACAGAAAGGTATGCTAACAGCATACATTCACACACCCATACAATAGAATTAATACAAGAGCAGAGGAAATCGTTTAAGTAAATTAATTTGAAAAATTGTTCTCTTTTCCCCCAGTTATAGGTGCCCCCCCCCGTGAGACACCTTAACGGGTCTTGATTTTCAGAAAGTGATGAGCACCCACCCTCTGCTGATCAGGTCACTTCAAAGTGTCCAAAAAATGGAGGGACCAAAAAAACCAAAGGCCACTAGAAGTTCTATAGCTAATGCAAAAGATGTAGGGACAATGGATAATGTTGACAGACACCCTTTCCCACAATGCAGGGAGCTGAACATACATTGTTGGTTATGGCAAATGTCATTGGTTTGTGGTATAAAAGCCTGGTCCAAGAATCAAATTTCCCTCCACAGCCAAAGGCAGGAGAACAAGTGTCACATTCTAGGATACTATCTAGACGAGTGAGGGGTTGCGTCCCTGCCTGCCCTGTAACCCTAAGTGCTTCAAAAGGCTCTGTGCTGCTGTGAATCTCTTGTCTGGATGCACCCATATAAATCTGTACGGAGTGTCTGAGGGTTAAGCAGCTCTGACTCAGTAATTCTGACCCCAGCAGCCTGCTTGTTACCCCCCAGTCATGCTCTGGTTACACCTGCAAGATGATCCCAAAACACCCCCAGTCATGAATTTCCCCCAAACCATGTGCTCTGCAATGCCCAGCCCTTTCCTGGATGTTCAGAGAGATACTGAGGTTTGTTTATTCCTTTAAAGATATAATATCGAGCTGTGTGCCACACTAACTGGAGTTAACAATGACTTTAAAACAAACACAGCACTGGGTTTGTTTAGATTAAAGGTAAAACAAGTTTATTAACAAAAGGAGACAGGAGTTTAAGTGAATTCAAGTATAAGGGAGAGAGTTAGAAAAGGTTACAAGCAAACACAAGTGAAAAATGCTTTCTAGAGACTAAAGCCTAAGAAAACAAAACTACAGCCTTTGTCCAAGATAGTTTCCTTACCAACCTGCCTACCAGTAAGATGGTTGACCACCCCTCTCGTCGGGATCTTCCACAAAGACAAAGTGCTTGGATCCTTTGTCTTCTTAGGTGAAAGATAACTTGGGTTCAGTACCCCTCTCTTTTGTAGTCCAATGAAATGGATTCTTCTGAAGGTTGCCCTCCCCCCCAAAAAATAAAGTTAATTCAAGCTGTGAAGAAAGCGACATGGAGTCTCCTGGTGAAGGAAGTTCCATGCTGGTTCCTTCCCTCCCTGGAGTTTGCTAAAAAGCAAATTGATCTGTTTTCTGCAATCTTCTCTCCCTACCATGATGCTGAGAGGTGGTCTCCTTTCTGTACTGTCCTGACAGTCCCGTTCACCTTCTATGTAATTGGCATCCCCTTTGTCATTAAGTATACTGTAGAGATGCCTTCCAGGCGGCTGAACCACATTCCTTTGTCTAGGGTGGAGTAACTTTAGCCCTGCCTGGAAGAAAAATAATTTCTAATATGTTTGTAATTCTGAATTTGTCTTCTGTAAATACACCACTCAATATTAATGATCAGTGTGTTAACTTTTCATTGATACCTGACACCTTTTACATGCAGCTTATGACATTAGTGAGTAGGGATACACTGAACTGCTCGGGCCAGCTGAACCTCAGCTAACAGATACCAGTGATCCCCTTGTCCTCGTGCAGTGGGATGCTGTTAGGGTCACACCTCAGTGGCAACGATAAAGTCACTTTTTCCACATCAAGTGAGTAGGCAGCAATAGGCATAGTAGATTTTTATTTCTTCTATAAAAAAAGAAGAAAATTTAGTACCCTTTTAATACTCTCCACTGAGTATGAACTTTTAACAAAACCAGGTATTAGGTGGGCTTCCAATTTTATAGCAATAACTGACCAACATTTTAAAATCAAGAGTCATTAAAGATGCTTGGAGAAAATAGAAATTAGTCTGTTTCTGTAGTAAAAATCTAGTCTGCTTGGCTTCAATGAAGGTTCCTAAAAGCAGTTTTAATATTGTATCAGGAAGCAGGTTGTAAAACCACAAACAAGAGTCTATCTGGACACCAGTCAGTTAACAGTGTTTTAATTACGTTTGTTCTCATAGGGTATAACAGGTGCATTACATTTTTCACACTTTCCTATCATAACCTGGGATTGCTCAATCCCAATAACAACCTTCAGTATTGAGGAAACATTTTTAATGGTAGAACTTTACAGTTCCTTGTAAAATCATAAAAATAGTTGATCTATTCCATGTGTCGCAGCTAGCAATCAGAGTAGCATGGGTTTGAGCATGAGCCCCTTTCTCAGTCATGACACACAGATTTCTGACTATTCCAGGAAAGCTCTTGTGGACCCATTTACTAACTGAGTCTCAGGACTTGTGTACATGACCTTGGCAAAGTGCACTAGAAGGGTGTGGTTTGGAGATCATTCTACCGTGCTGCACTCTGCTCTGCGTAGACCCTGGTGGCATGTTCTAAATGTACCTAGTTTACTTTGGACTCCATGACCTAGGTTCCTTTTCAAGGGCGCCAGCAAGGCCCTACACAGGGCAGTTAGAGCACAGCATGTTAGTGTGCTTTACCACACCCCTCTGGTGTGTCTTAACACGCTGTATAGACATGCCCTTAGTAATGAAGATGAAGGACTGAGAACGTTATGCATGATTCTGGATGAGGTCTTATCTAGCCATGGCCATGCCAGTCAGCGTGCTCGTACCTGACAGGTGCGGGATGTTGCTAAATGGAGTCAGACATAGATGTGAAGTGTCTCGCTCACCTTCTTCATTATCAGTTCATTTAGAAAAAGATACAAGGCCATAGCAATTCCATTGGACCAGTACAGCCTGATATCTGTCAGCCTTGTGACTTCTAAGCCATCCTAGCTTCAAAGATTGAGCTTATAGAAGTCTTTCATGACTCATGCAGGAGCTCCCCTCAATGTTCGATGGTTCTGGGTGACATCTCCATGCAAATCTTACACCTAGGTACATCATACTCAGCTCCCAAGTTTGGTGCAGCAGCCATGTTTATCTATGAAGGTGGTCTTGCAGCTACATCCACACACATGCTTTGACCTTTCTTCCTTCTCCTTCAACACGTCTTCACTAGAAAGTTAGGCAGACCTTGTGGAGTTGTGTCAGCTAATATGATATTAAACAGGACTTTACAGACAGGGCTCACCATGGTTAACATTGTGACAAATGGTAGCAGTTAAACCCTAGTGAAACCATAGGTTTTGTGGACCTCTAAATCCCTTAGACAACTTTGAAAATTTACTAACTAGGTGATGGTCAACAGTAAATAACCAGTTCTGATCTTTTTTCTGCTTCCCTCTGTGTGTACATACTGAGAACTGTGCTTGTTCATGCATTTCAGAGCTGTTTCATGTGGCATTTTCCTGAGATATCCCATAGATATTTTTGGTACAGTACATCAGGACTTGGATGATCTTTCATTAGTGAGTACTGGGAAAGGCTTGAGGACAAATTAATAGCATAATGTCTCGTAGATATTATGTTTAGTTTCTACTGACTTCAAGTATTTCCTAGCCTTTGATATGCAGCCCACTTTGTGAATTATGTGTTTCTTTCATGTCCTGTCAGTACATTAGGGATGAACTCTTACATTGACATTTGTAATGGAAGGTTTTTCGGCATACCAAGCTAACATGAGCATAAATACAGACACAATTACTCCCAAAATTCCAAGGGGATGGGGTCACTCCCAATTTAGCTTGCTAGTCCCGCTGAAAGAACTGTCAGTGCAACTCAAGCTTTTAAGTCACAGAAGGGTGCTTGTGTCCCTGGAATATTTACTACAAATGCCCCAGTGGCTCATATTTCCCAGAGTGAATAAAATGTTTTCTTCTCTTTTTAAAGAGATCATCTGTTTGCCATAAGCTACTTACAGTGCCCTATATTTTCAAAAACAATCAGTGAATGAGGGCACTCAAAAATAGAAGCACCCATCCTGAAACAGAGCTCCCCACCTAAAGCAGGCTCTTTTAAGATCTCTCATGTTGGGCAACCAAAATCACCAGCTACTTTTGAACATTTAGCCCAGTATATTGAGTATTTGAACACTTGCACTGCAAAATGAGGATAGCACAATTTAAATGAAACTTTAATTCTGCAAGGTTACAATGGATTTTGTGTTCTCAACTCATTTTGACAGCAAGAGTAATTGCTGTGTAGAGAATCAAATTGCCTGTGTAAAAGCTTTAACTCTGTATCCTTGATCAGATTGTTTTAACAAAAACATTTCTTCTCTATAGAGCTTCGCATATTCCTCGAATCCCAAAGCACAATGCCTAATAACGAATTCAATACTCATCACCCAATAGCTACGGTGGCAATCAGAACAACCACTATGTGTTCAGCTATATTATTATTATACCTCAGAGGCAGCCTTGGACACAAGCTATTTTGTTCCTGGAAGGAATGTTGCTCAGAACACCTGGGGTGAAACCCTGGTGCCATTCAAGTCAATGACAAAACTCTCATTGACTTCATAGGGCAGAAATTTAAGAATACCACCTATTTTTTATATAGTGCTTTTTCATCAGTAGATCTCAAAATGTTTCAGGATCTTTCAATGCATTTATCACCACAACACCTCTGTGAGGTAGGGAACTGCTATTATCTGCCCCATCTGTGAAATGGGGCAGTGGGGCACAGATGGTAGGTTTACAATGCACACTAAACTAAGGTTTGACCCCAAGCCTCACTTCCATCCACACACCAGCCATTCTGACTCAGGTCAGCAAACACTCAGGACTTGGGTCCTATGGCACTGCTAGGGGGGTAGGTGAGACCCCCCGAAGCCTTGCTGTGACTCAGGTTCAAGCTCTGTGAGACCCCAGGTCCAGCAATTGTAAGCCCAAGTTTACAATGCAGTGTAGATGCTCAAGCATGGGCTTGGAAACAGAGTCCACAAGACCAGGTTTACAATGCAGCGCAGGTATACCCAGAGAGGCTAAGTGACTATCCACAGTCATACAAGAAGTTCTCGTTTTTGTTGGGTTTTCTTTTTTTGAGGGCAAAGCAGGGAACTGAACCTGGGTCTCCCAAGTCCTAGGATAGGGCCCAGGCCTGGGCCCTGGACCATCCTGCCTCCTTTCACCCCAGAGCTGTCCTGTACCCTTTTCAAAAAAGTGCCATGGCATCTTTCCATTTGAACAGCCACCACAAAAGGGTTTAATTTCATATCATACTTGAAAAAGGCATCTCTAGATGTGTGAGCAAGTGGAACTAGGCGCTGGTGCACCAAAGCACTCAAGCACATGCTTAACTTTAAGCATGTGAGTAGTCCCACTAACATGAATGGATCCCATTAACGTTAAACATGTGTTTAAGTACTCTGCTGCCCTGGCACCTCAGTGCAAGAGTATTTAGTGAAGGACAGAATCTTTCTCCCAGGCTGGCGAGTTTCCCCAAGGAAGGGGTTAGTTGGTGGCTCTGTGACTGCATAGATTCTCCAGCTATGCCCCTTTAAATCCATTAAAGTCAATGGAGTTACACCAGGGAGGAAATTAGCCCACTGCATTTAAATGAACAGCCCCATGACAGTACAGCAGTGTTCTAATCTAAGATTTAATGCACCTTTCAAACGTCTAGCCCATTAAAGATCCTGAGGGAAAACAGAAAATATCACCAGACTGGCTAACACACCCCTTTTGTCCTCAGGAAAAACAGCTTCACAGCTATATGTGGAGAAATGGTAATTCTGTAATATTTCCTATTTGTCCCACATTGACTGGAAATGAAACACAAAGTTTTAACACGGAGGGTAATTAGCCATCGGAACAATTTAGGGCTGGAAGGGACCTCAAGAAGTCATGTAGTCCACCCACATTAAGGCAGGATTGAGTATACCTAGACCATCCTGGGCAAGTATTTGTTTAACCTGTTCTTAAAAACCTTCAGTGAAGAAAATTTGATAGCCTCCCTTGGTAACCTGTTCCAGGGCTTAACCATCCCCTATAGTTGGAAAGTTTTCCCTAATGTCTAGCCCAAATCTCCCTTGCTGCAAACTAAATGGATTACTTCTTGCCCTACCCTCGGTAGACATGGAAATCAATCAATCACAATCATTTTTATAACCACCTTTTGCATATTTAAAGACTTATCTCCCCCCTGAGCAGTCTCTTCTCTAGACTAAACATGCCCAATTCTTTCAACCTTTCCTCATAAGTCATATTTTCTAAACTCTTATTTTTGTTGCTCTCCTCGGGGCTCTCTCTCCAGTTTGTTCACAACTTCCTTAAAGTGTGGTGCCCAAAACTGAACACAGTACTGCAGCTGAAGCCTCACCAGTGCTGAATAGAGTGGAACAATTATCCCCCAAGTCTAACATACAACACTCCTATGAATACATCGCAGAATGACATTTGCCATCTTTGCAACAGCATCATACCACTGACTCATATTTAAGCTGCGATCCACTCTAACCTCCAAATCCTTTTCTGCCATACTGCTGTCTAGTCAGTTATTCCCCATTTTGTATTTGTGCATTTGATTTCTCCTTCCTAAGCACAGTACTTTGCATTTGTCCTTATTTAATTTCACTGAATTGATTTCAGACCAATTCACACAAATAAATGTGCTTGGCCACTCCTATTTTTATCTTCTAGACACTAGGCATTTCAACCCTAGTCAGAACTTGCTTCTTGGCAAACATCTTAGAAGCACAGATACACAGCATATAGTAAAGATAACATAACCAATGATAATCCCGTAGTGATGCTGTCCATATCAGAGTCCTGTGCACATAAAAAGGGGAACAGACAGGATGCATTTAAGAAAACAATTGGGCAACTGAAAACTTTTTTAAAAATAAAAGTTGGTCACAGTTAGCCAAACACTATATAGGTTGTTTCAGTCAAATGAAAAGCAAAAATAATCTGCTAGCTATGTGAAGCTGCATTCAAGCAACCCCCCAGGTATCCATTGTTCGCAGTGTATGTGGTCAGCCACTTGGTCAAGGTTACAGCGGCCTACCAACGGAGAACTATGAATGGGCACTGGATCTACCACACACCGATATTTTATGGAGACACTTTGAATGTGAGATTTTAAAAAAAATAAAATTAAAAAATTAAAAAAAATCAACCAACCAAACAACGCCTTCCCACTCCTAAAATCATGATAGATTCTCCAGCACTGGAAATTTTTAAATCAAGACTAGGACAGTGGTTTTCAACCTGTGTTCTGCAGACCCTTGGAGGTCCACAGACTATTTCTAAGCAGTTGACGAAAGGTTTTCATTACTGTAGAACATTGGTGTTCATCCTGTGTTCCCGTTGGGGGGTCCATAGACAATGTCTAAGATTTCCAAAGGAGTCCATACCTCCATTTGAATTTTTTTAGGGGTCTGCAAATGAAACAAGGTTGAAAACCACTGCTCTAGAAAATATTTTGGGTACGTTCAATGCCTTGTGTTATATCAGAGGGTCAGACTAGATCGCGGTGGGCAAACTTTTTGGCCTGATGGCCGCATCTGGGTATGGAAATTGTATGGCGGGCCATGAATGCCTGGTGGGGGAGGGGGACTCTATGGGGTGTAGCATGGGAGGGGCCCTACAAGGGTGGAACTGCGGACTCCTAGGGGCCCTGCTCACTGTGACACCAAGGCGGCCGTAGCAGGCACCGCCCAGGCGGAGGTACACCAGCCCCTGGACGGTTTTGAGGCTCTCGAGGGTGGGGCTGTAGGAGACCGGGAGGAGACTGGGCATGCTGCCACGTGTGGGGTGGGGGTTGCCACGTAGGAGTTGGGTTCCGATCCCAGAAACAGGGCAGTGAAGTCGTGTCTGCACAGTGTGGCTCTGTGTGCCGGAAGATGGTGCTCATCAAGGGAATTGTGAGTTTGGGGCTGGGGAGCCGGGCAGGCGGAGCAGGGCAAGCCCCTGACCGCATTCCCTGAGGGGAGCTTGAGGGCCAGATAAAAGAGTCTGATGGCCCAGAAGCGGCCCGCGAGACATAGTTTGCCCATCGCTGGACTAGACGATCACAATGGTCACTTCTGGCCTTGGAATCTATGATTGACACACCAGAAGGCTTGCAAGTAGAAGCGTTCACACAGAGGGGCAATTGCTGATGGGAATGGCTTTGGCAGCAGTGTTGTTGTAGCCGCTGATCCCAGGATATTAGAGAGAGAAGGTAGGTGAAGAGGTGAGATAATATCTTTTATTGGACTGTAGCGGACCGCAGACTCACCGGTGTGGTGCCTCCTGCTGGTTGTCCTGGGAATTAGCTCGATTCCAGCGCGGAGCACCCTCTGCTGGCAGGTGGATCACCTGCCTCAGGCCCCCGTGTCCCTGCCGGACCCCGGTGCCCCTTACCCTGGGGTTCTGCCCCAGCAGTACCCCCACTCTCTGGGTTCCCCTCCCAGGGGAACCCCCAACCCTCTAAGCCCACCTCGCCTCAGTGGCTACTGCCAGTCATCATCTAGCACCCTTTCACTGGGGCAGACTGCAGTCTGTAAACCACTCATCATTGGCAAAGGGTTGGACCAGCTGCCTCTGTCTAGCCCCAGGCTGCACTTCTGCAACCTCAGTACCTGCTTTGACCTTTAGCAAGGTCTCAGCCTGGGGATTTGCCAGGCTGGAGCTCCCCACCACTGCTCTACTCCCAGTACTTTGAGCTCCTAGACAGCCAAGTCCTTCTCTCTCCACAGCTAGAGAGAGGCTGTCTGCCTTCTGGCCTTGCAGCCCTTTTATAGGGCCCAGGCTTGTCCTGATTGGCTGCCTCTCAGCCTTTTCTGATTGGCTCTCAGCCCCAGCCCTCTCCAAGGGCTGGCATTTAACCCTTGCTGAGCCAGAGCGGGGTGACTGCCCCGCTACATGGACCCACTTCTGTTGAGATAAGCAGCTCTGTGTAACCTCAAAAACTTGTCTCTCTCACCAACAGAAATTGAACCAATAAAAGATATTACCTCACTCATCTTGTCTCTCTAAAGACATTCCTGGGTCATTTTCCTTTAAGACTCTGCTTGCAGCCAGGTAAAAGCACTGTTGACTGCATTTCTGTGAGCTAACAACATGACTCCCTTAGTCAAAGGGAATCACACACATAATTCTCTCCATTATTTCTCTCCAAATTAATGGCAGCAGTTTAGATATAATCCAGGCAATTTCTACCAGCTCTCAACAACATATATATGTGCCAAGCTATTAGTTCTTATGAACATTTAATTCTTATACCTCAGGCCATATGACCTTGGTCCGAACTTATTAACTATCAAAAGCTATGCAGGGTTCAACCTAGTCATAACCTGGATGGGAGCCATACAGAGAAAATGGTATTCATATTTCATGTAGGCAGCGACACTCTGGAGAGAGCTGAACCAGCATCTTGGATCAGTACAACAGCTTGGGCTTTAACATTGAGGCTATACCTTGTCTCTTTAATTCTAGCCAAAACTCAAGATTCAAATACTGGCAAACTTTGGAGAAATCCAGATCTGAATCTCAACAGAGAGATCGTGTCTATTTCTAGAGTCACATTGAACCAACACTGTGTTAAGAGGAAATAGGTTACTAAAGGGTGCCAACTTTTGGATTAAAAAAAATTCCAAATTGTCAAGGTTCCTCCCCCACTCTGAACTCTAGGGTACAGATGTGGGGACCTGCATGAAAAACCTCCTAAGCTTATCTTTACCAGCTTAGGTCAAAACTTCCCCAAGGTACAAAATATTACACCCGTTATCCTTGGAATGGCCGCTACCACCACCAAACAATTACTGGTTACTGGGGAAGAGCTGTTTGGACGCGTCTGTCCCCCCAAAATACTTCCCAAAACCTTGCACCCCACTTCCTGGACAAGGTTTGGTAAAAAGCCTCACCAATTTGCCTAGGTGACTACAGACCCAGACCCTTGGATCTTAAGAACAATGAACAATCCTCCCAACACTTGCACCCCCCCTTTCCTGGGAAATGTTGGATAAAAAGCCTCACCAATTTGCATAGGTGACCACAGACCCAAACCCTTGGATCTGAGAACAATGAAAAAGCATTCAGTGTTTTACAAGAAGACTTTTAATAAAAATAGCAGTAAATAGAAATAAAGAAATCCCCCCTGTAAAATCAGGATGGTAGATATCTTACAGGGTAATTAGATTCAAAAACATAGAGAACCCCTCTAGGCAAAACCTTAAGTTACAAAAAAGATACACAGACAGAAATAGTTATTCTATTCAGCACAATTCTTTTCTCAGCCATTTAAAGAAATCATAATCTAACACATACCTAGCTAGATTACTTACTAAAAGTTCTAAGACTCCATTCCTGTTCTGTCTCTGGCAAGAGCAGCACACAGACAGACAAACCCTTTGTTTGTCTCCCTCCTCCCAGCTTTTGAAAGTATCTTGTCTCCTCATTGGTCATTTTGGTCAGGTGCCAGCGAGGTTACCTTTAGCTTCTTAACCCTTTACAGGTGAGAGGAGCTTTCCCCTGGCCAGGAGGGATTTCAAAGGGGTTTACCCTTCCCTTTATATTTATGACACGCCCCCCAAATCTCAGCTAGGGTGAAACACTGGCTGGGATTTCTTCCTGGAGCTCTAGGAAAAACAGAGTTAATAAGACACATGCATCTCTAAATATACTACCAAGTACATAAAGACTAACAATATTTTCCACATCTCAAGGACGATTTTAACCAGTTGATTCTGGGAAACTTTCACGGGAGAGTGCATCAGCCACTTTGTTAGAAGCTCCTGAGATGTGTTGGATGTCGAAATCAAAATCTTGGAGAGCTAAACTCCACCGAAGAAGTTTTTTGTTAGTTTCCTTGACGGTGTGAAGCCACTTCAGTGCAACATGGTCGGTTTGCAGGTGGAAACGCCGTCCCCAAACATATGGGCGTAGCTTTTCCAGAGCGTAGACAATGGCGTAACATTCTTTTTCAGTGACTGACCAGTTGCTTTCCCTCTCAGACAGTTTTTTGCTGAGAAACACTACAGGGTGGAATTCTTGATCAGGTCCTTTCTGCATTAAAACTGCTCCCACACCACGCTCAGATGCATCTGTGGTTACTAGGAACGGTTTGTCAAAGTCTGGGGCCCTTAGTACAGGGTCAGACATGAGTGTCGCTTTAAGCTTGTTAAAGGCCTTCTGACACTTTCCGGTCCACTGAACAGCATTTGGCTGTTTCTTTTTGGTTAGGTCTGTCAGTGGGGCAGCGATTTGGCTGTAGTGCGGTACAAATCGTCTGTAATAACCGGCCAAGCCTAAGAAGGATTGAACCTGTTTCTTTGACTTTGGGACAGGCCACTTTTGGATAGCATCCACTTTGGCCTGTAGGGGGCTGATAGTTCCTTGACCCACCTGGTGTCCAAGGTAAGTCACTCTGTTTAGGCCTATTTGACTCTTCTTGGCCTTAACAGTTAGTCCTGCCTCCCTTATGCGCTCAAGGACTTTTTGTAGATGTTCCAGGTGGTCTGCCCAGGAATCCGAAAATATGGCCACATCGTCAAGGTAGGCGACTGCATATTCTCCTAATCCCGCTAGGAGACCATCTACAAGTCTTTGGAAAGTGGCGGGTGCATTTCGCAGCCCGAAAGGGAGTACATTAAATTCATACAGCCCGAGATGTGTGATGAAGGCTGACCTTTCCTTGGCAGATTCGTCTAGCGGTACCTGCCAGTACCCCTTGGTTAAGTCCAAGGTAGAGATGAACTGGGCCCGTCCCAGTTTCTCTAATAGTTCATCTGTGCGTGGCATGGGATAGTTGTCTGGGCGAGTTACAGCATTTAGCTTACGGTAGTCCACGCAAAAACGTATTTCCCCATCTGGTTTGGGAACTAGAACCACTGGAGATGCCCATGCACTTTCAGAGGGGCGGATTACCCCCATCTGTAACATATCCTGGATCTCCCGTTCTATAGCAGTTTTAGCTTGAGGAGACACCCGGTAAGGTTGGACCCTAATTGGGTGAGCATTACCTGTGTCAATGGAGTGGTATGCCCGTTCAGTCAGTCCTGGGGTGGCTGAGAACGTTGGCGCGTAGCTAGTGCACAGCTCCTGGATCTGCTGTCGCTGCATACGCCCAAGGGTCATGGAGAGGTTCACCTCTTCCACACCACCAGCACATTTCCCTTCGTAGTAAACACCTTCAGGCCACTCAGCGTCGTCTCCTCCCTGGGCTGTAAACTGACAAACCTTTAATTCTCTGGAATAAAAGGGCTTTAGAGAATTAATATGGTACACCTTAGGCTTTCGGTTGGAGGTGGGGAATGCTATGAGATAATTAACAGCTCCCAGGCGCTCCTGGACCGTGAATGGCCCTTCCCACGATGCTTCCATTTTATGGGCCTGGAGCGCCTTTAAGACCATGACCTGGTCTCCTACTTTGAAGGAACGCTCTCTGGCATGTTTATCATACCAGGCTTTTTGCTCTTTTTGAGCATCCTGTAAGTTTTCTCTAGCAAGGGCTAAAGAGGTTCGGAGGGTGTTCTGTAGGTTGGTTACAAAGTCCAGAATGTTAGTTCCTGGAGAAGGTGTAAATCCCTCCCATTGCTGCTTCACCAACTGCAATGGCCCCTTAACCTCACGGCCATATACAAGTTCAAATGGGGAAAACCCTAAACTGGGATGTGGTACAGCTCTGTAGGCAAAGAGCAACTGCTGCAACACTAGGTCCCAATCATTGGAGTGCTCATTTACAAATTTACGTATCATGGCCCCCAAAGTTCCATTAAACTTCTCCACCATGCCATTTGTTTGATGGTGGTAAGGAGTGGCAACCAAGTGATTTACCCCATGAGCTTCCCAAAGGTTTTTCATAGTTCCTGCCAGGAAATTAGTCCCTGCATCTGTGAGGATGTCGGAGGGCCAACCTACCCTGGCAAAAATGTCTGCTAGTGCCTGGCACACACTTTTAGCCCTGGTGTTGCTTAGAGCTACTGCTTCTGGCCATCGGGTGGCAAAATCCATGAAAGTCAGTATGTACTGCTTTCCTCTGGGTGTCTTTTTCGGAAAAGGACCCAGAATATCCACAGCTACTCGCTGAAATGGAACTTCAATGATGGGGAGGGGTTGTAGAGGGGCTTTGACCTGGTCTTGGGGTTTTCCCACTCTTTGGCACACCTCACAAGACTGGACATAGGTAGAAACATCCTTGCCCATTCCCTCCCAGTGGAATGACCCCCCCAAACGGTCTTTGGTCCTGTTCACCCCAGCATGGCCACTAGGGTGATCATGGGCTAAGCTCAAGAGCTTGGCCCGGTATTTAGTTGGAACTACCAACTGTCTCTGAGGATGCCAGTCTTCCTGGTGTCCACCAGAAAGAGTTTCCTTGTATAAAAGTCCTCTTTCTATAACAAACCTGGATCGATTAGAAGAGCTGAGAGGCGGTGGGTTGCTCCGTGCCGCCGTCCAAGCTCTCTGGAGGCTTTCATCTGCTTCCTGTTCGGTCTGGAACTGTTCCCTTGATGCTGGAGACATCAGTTCCTCATGGGATTGTGGACCTAGGCTTGGTCCCTCTGGAAGCGATATAGGGGATGGAGCTGTTTCTGTTGACTGTGAACCGCTCTCCGCTGGTGCACTATGTTGGGATTCAGGCTCCGGCTGAGCCTCTTGGGTCGGGTTATCGGCTGCTGCCAGTTCAGGTTCGGTGGGGCCCTCTGGTGTTGAGGTTGCAAGTACTGGATTCAGTGCTGACACGGGGTCTGGTGTTGGTTGTTCGGCTGGTTCCGGTTCTGGGACTGGTTCCGTCTGGGTCTCTGGGACTGGATCCACTACTGCTGTTGCAGACATTGGCCTGGGGTCCGGGTCCATCACCTCTGACTGGGTCCTGATAGAAGTTTCCGGAACAGAGCTAGGCCTCACGGCTTGTTTAGCCTGGCCGCGGGTGACCATTCCCACCCTCTTGGCCTGCTTCACATGACTGGCCAAGTCTTCCCCCAACAGCATGGGGATGGGATAATCATCATAGACTGCAAAAGTCCACATTCCTGACCAGCCCTTGTACTGGACAGGCAACTTGGCTGTAGGCAAATTGAAAGAGTTGGACTTGAAGGGTTGAATCGTCACTTGGATCTCTGGGTTGATTAAATTGGGGTCCACTAAGGAAGCATGGATAGCTGACACTTGTGCTCCGGTGTCCCTCCACGCGGTGACCTTCTTCCCGCCCACACTCACAGTTTCCCTCCGCTCCAAGGGTATCTGGGAGGTATCTGGGCCTGTGGACCTCTGGTGTGATTCCGGTGCAATGAACTGTAATCTGTTGGGGTTCTTGGGGCAGTTGGCCTTTACATGCCCCAGCTCGTTACACTTAAAACATCGTCCAGCTGACGGGTCACTGGGGCGAGGAGGGTTGCTGGAGAACGGGGTGGTGGGACGATAAGGGGTCTGGAGGGTTCTTTGGGAGGGAGGTGGGGCTTTGGGCGGCCCCCGGTAATAGGGTGTGGTCTGGGGTGGTCCCTTCTGGTCTCCGCTCCAACTGCGACCAGTTTTCTTCTTCTCTGCCACCTCCACCCATCTGGCTCCAATCTCTCCTGCCTCAATTACAGTTTTGGGTTTCCCATCTAGGATGTATCTTTCTATTTCCTCAGGAACACCCTCTAAGAATTGTTCCATTTGCATTAGGAAGGGCAAATTTACTGGAGATTCAACACTTGCTCCTGATATCCAGGCATCCCAATGTTTCACAATGTGGTAGGCATGTCGGGTAAATGACATGTCTGGTTTCCACCTTAGGGCTCTGAACCTCCGACGAGACTGCTCGGGTGTTATCCCCATTCTGACTCTCGCCTTGGATTTAAACAGTTCATACTTGTTCATGTGTTCTTTAGGCATTTCAGCTGCCACCTCAGCTAAGGGTCCACTGAGCTGCGGCCTCAGCTCTACCATGTATTGGTCAGTAGAGATGTTGTACCCAAGGCAGGCCCTTTCGAAGTTCTCTAAGAAGGCCTCAGTATCATCACCTGCCTTGTAGGTGGGGAACTTTCTGGGATGGGAAGTGGTACCTGGAGAAGGATTGCTAGGGTTTGTTGGTATATTCTGCTGGGCCTTTATCCTCTCCATCTCCTCCACATGCTTCCTCTCTTTTTCCCTCTCCTCCTCCACATGCTTCCTTGCCTCCATTTCTTGTTCCTTCTTCAGCTGCATGAGTTCTATCTGTCTTTCATGTTCCCTTTGTCTTTCCTCAGCCTGAAATTTGGCTAATTCGAGCTGGAGTCGAGCCGCGGATTTTGCCATTCTAACCTCTCTGTTTTTACTAACTTTACACCCGAGGTTTAGAAATAAACAAACAAAACTTGGCTGTAAAATTTTGCTGTGCTGGAATAGAATACCTATTCTCTGATAGTGATTGTCAGCCTACAGAAAAAGACAATTCCCTTGTCTCTGCTCTGGGCCCAAATTAAAGCAAAAAACCTCCAACTGCTTGGAAACCTGCTTACCCAGCCCAAAGAAAAAGCAAATGGGTAGAACACACACCCCCTATTTACTTTTAGGAAGAAAAGAAAAAAAAAAAACAATGGGTTGGAAGACTGTGAATTTCCCTGCAGGAGTTAAGTACCCTGCCTCCAGGCAAAAAAACCTGCAATTCACAAGATAATCCCCTTTTGTCTCTGCTTGGCCACAAAGCAGAGAGAAACCAAGCTGCTTTCTGGACTTTCTTTCCAAAGAAAAAAAAATTTCCTTTTTAAAATCTGTATTTCTAGTTCAAAAAATCTCAACTGGATCTCAAATGATTTCAGGTTAATCCCACCGCTGCCACCATGTCAAGGTTCCTCCCCCACTCTGAACTCTAGGGTACAGATGTGGGGACCTGCATGAAAAACCTCCTAAGCTTATCTTTACCAGCTTAGGTCAAAACTTCCCCAAGGTACAAAATATTACACCCGTTATCCTTGGAATGGCCGCTACCACCACCAAACAATTACTGGTTACTGGGGAAGAGCTGTTTGGACGCGTCTGTCCCCCCAAAATACTTCCCAAAACCTTGCACCCCACTTCCTGGACAAGGTTTGGTAAAAAGCCTCACCAATTTGCCTAGGTGACTACAGACCCAGACCCTTGGATCTTAAGAACAATGAACAATCCTCCCAACACTTGCACCCCCCCTTTCCTGGGAAATGTTGGATAAAAAGCCTCACCAATTTGCATAGGTGACCACAGACCCAAACCCTTGGATCTGAGAACAATGAAAAAGCATTCAGTGTTTTACAAGAAGACTTTTAATAAAAATAGCAGTAAATAGAAATAAAGAAATCCCCCCTGTAAAATCAGGATGGTAGATATCTTACAGGGTAATTAGATTCAAAAACATAGAGAACCCCTCTAGGCAAAACCTTAAGTTACAAAAAAGATACACAGACAGAAATAGTTATTCTATTCAGCACAATTCTTTTCTCAGCCATTTAAAGAAATCATAATCTAACACATACCTAGCTAGATTACTTACTAAAAGTTCTAAGACTCCATTCCTGTTCTGTCTCTGGCAAGAGCAGCACACAGACAGACAAACCCTTTGTTTGTCTCCCTCCTCCCAGCTTTTGAAAGTATCTTGTCTCCTCATTGGTCATTTTGGTCAGGTGCCAGCGAGGTTACCTTTAGCTTCTTAACCCTTTACAGGTGAGAGGAGCTTTCCCCTGGCCAGGAGGGATTTCAAAGGGGTTTACCCTTCCCTTTATATTTATGACACAAATGATGGCCCAGACCAGTGGTACCTGCAGCCATATGCACGGTGCATACCATTGGTAGGATGCCAGGAGCTCGGGCTGCTGGAAGCAAGGCGAGGCCGGGCAGGGCCCTGGGCAGGAGCCCTGGTGCAGGAGCCAGCCCAACAGCAGCAGCAAGGAGCAGCAGCGCTGGCTGCCTTGCTGCCCACTCAAGTTTGGCCCTGCGGCTCCTCCTGAGTGGCACTGTGACCCTTGTGTGCCAGGTCACAATGCCACTCACTCAAGTTTGACCCTGCTGTTCCTTGTCATGACAGAAGTGCTATGGGACCAAGCCCAAGTGGGTAGTGGGATGGCCAATGCTACCCCCCCTTGCCACTGCCATGGAGCTGGCTCCTACACCAGGGGCCTGCCCAGCCTTTCCCCACTTGCAGAAGCCCATGTCCCCTCTGCTCAGGACTCATGCAGCAACAGCTTCAAGACCCTCTAGCAATATGGGGAGTTGCCGTGAGTGCCCGCACAGGGGAGCCATCCAGGAGAAGGTGGCAGGGAGAGCTAGAGGGTGGACACAACCAGGTTCAGTTGTGCATTATCATATGAAAAAATTCTGAGGGCACCTCTGACCTAGAGCCCTGGCCAAATTCCAGTTTGGAAACCTACCTTCTGGTTTCCCTATCTGAGTTTTGTTTGTCGACGGTATTTATCGTCACTTCTTTTCCTAAACTCTTGTGTCAAGTTGTGGAACGTGATTTGCAGCCACATTCCAGTCCAAGACGGATGAAGACATAATCTGTAAAATGGCTGGGCATTAAAGTTGCTATATGAATGTAAGATGGTATCATTAGCCTGTAATTTATTTATCCTACGTGTGGCCAATGACCAAACAGGACAATATATATCTGAGGGAGAGAGAATCCATTCATATGCCAACCCTTCAAATTCTTCAGAGAGAAAGCTCGGCCTGGTGATGTGTGGTGTACGAACCTATATAAAATCAAATGTTTGCACATTCTCTAGCATAGTGGTCCATGACCGGAGCTGCTAGGCATTACTGCAATACAAATAAATAGTTAATTCATATGGGGTTGGCCATGTCTGTCTTCATGACTGAACAAGGCTGACCACACCAGGGCCCCACCTGAGGCCTCTGGGCTCTATAGTCATACAAATAATAATAATAATAAAAGGGCATTCATGAGCTAGTAACCGTGGGTCAGATTATGAAACCCTCACTCTGTGTGTAGCCCCTCACTCCATGACATGTGTCATTGTCTTCACAGGCTCTGGTTCTTGATCTCCAGCCTCTCAAAATATACGCTTATAATCAAGGCATTTCTATGGGAAGCAATTTTTTTTTTGCTGACTCATCCTAGGCTGCAGGACAAGCAATGCTCAAAGCTGCTGATCTCCGCCTGTAAAGCTTTAACTAACAGATTACAGTAGCGTTCGGCAGATCACTCTCAATGTGCTGCATTGTAGCGCTGCATAAATATGTTCTATTAAAACCACGGAACGCAGATGCTGCTTTTTCTTTTCGGGACTGTACCATTCCCCTTCATAACCTTTACATGCTTGCTGGCTCTAAGAAGAGTCCACCCAGGAAATTTAATATTTTGTCTGTCTTGTATCTAGTAAGCATTTACGGAGATTAAATGGTGCCATTCATGAATGACTTACGCTTCATTTTCTGCTCAGGTATTATGTAATTTTCCTGGCACCTTTTCAGGGTAGATTAGAATACATTGGTATTCACTGAGGCGGGTTACTCAGCTGAGCACACAGACGGACACCCATGCAGTACTGCCGTTATAGAGGTCTGTGAACAATTAAAGAAAACAAGGAGAGGAAAAACAGGAGGGGCCTGAACAGTGCCAATGCACAGAAAATCACACTTGGAAACTGTTCTGAATCCTCAAGAGCAGCTTCCAGCCACGTGCTAACCTACGCAGCCAATTACTTTTGGTAAGAGGTACAAGCTTTCTTTGTTTCTTGCTGATTTGGGTAACCAGGTGGCTTTACACATTAGGCTAAAATAGTTTAGAGCCTGAACCAAAGCCCACAGAAGTCAACGAAAAGACTCCCATTAACTTCACTGGCTCTGTCTCTCAATGCTCCACGTTTCAATCAGTGTGGAGGAGTCAATGTTCTGGGTCTCCCACCCCAAAGAAGGGTGAGATTGCTTGCCTGCTGGCTGGCACAAAGGAAAAACTAGTAATTGAGAGCTTACGGTTCATCGTGGTGTGCTTACAATGTAGTGCTCTAGGCAGGCATCTATGCCTGACACTGCTGGGCGAGCACATTGATCTTACCCAGTGCGAAGAATAATCTAGCCAACATCTATGTTTCTAAAAGAAAAGGAGGACTTGTGGCACCTTAGAGACTAACAAATTTATTTGAGCATAAGCTTTCGTGAGCTACAGCTCACTTCATCGGATGCTTATGCTCAAATAAATTTGTTAATCTCTAAGGTGCCACAAGTACTCAACAAATTTATTTGAGCATAAGCATCCGATGAAGTGAGCTGTAGCTCACGAAAGCTTATGCTCAAATAAATTTGTTAGTCTCTAAGGTGCCACAAGTACTTCTTTTCTTTTAGAAACATAGATGTTGGCTAGATTATTGGTTAGTCTCTAAGGTGCCACAAGTACTCCTTTTCTTTTTGCGAATACACACTAACACGGCTGCTTCTCTGAAATCTATGTTTCAGTTCTTTCATGCTCCTCTTTTCTCAAGGATCAGATAATCCTTTTTCCAAGATAAGTGCCGCCCTAGGCCTTAACCCTGCAACAGCATCTCTGCACTTGTGTGGACTGCACCTAATGATTGTGTGTGCATGTGTGTGTACGCACACGCGTGTGCGTGTATGGGGGCATGTATGCTTGTGCACATCCATGCATGCAGAAGAACAGGAGATCGTGACAGTGAGTTCTCCTCAGGCAACATCAAGAACTGGCAGGTAGAGACATCTGGGATATTTTTCCCTCCATGAGGTCATGCCGATAAACTGTAGCCGATTACCCCAAGAGATGAAAACATTTACAGGTACCAGCGACTGAAGTGGCTTTACAATATTCTACTTGGAATCATCAACTACTTTCTGATGCGTGGCCTATTTGTTGTCACTTGTCATTATTATTATAATGGTGAACCATGTGTAAGTAAATGTTTAGACTGGGTTGGAAAAGGTTTATTACAATCGGGCAAGGCTGGAAACAAGGTGCGATGAATTTTCCAAACAAGGACTCGCGCCTTGGCCTTATTGAATGCTGCTGTCGTGCTGCTATTGTTAAGAGTGAGATGGAAATTTCTTTATAAACGATGGTTTGTATTTTTAACTGTTTCATGTCTTAACAAGCTCAAGGTTCAGCTTGGATTTAAATAGCAGATTAGAACTGTTGGAACATTATTTACATATCAGCTGACCAAAGAATGCATTGTAGACTATGTATTTTCAATTTTCAGACGTCTTTTGTTAGCTAGAGAAAATCAACAGCCTTTTATTTTTTAAAGGGGACCCTGTAGGAGTAACCATGGGGGTGAATGGATAGCAACGCCCTACCATATGAAACCCAAGAACTCCTTAAAGCCAGTTGGCACAGGGGGGTACAGGAACGTACCTATTCTAGCATTAGAGAGATAAGACGAGGGAGGTAATATCTTTTAATGGACCAACTTTTGGTGGTGAGATGCACAAACTTTTGAGCTTCTACGCTTTGTGTAAGTTTCAGAGTAGCAGCCGTGTTAGTCTGTATTCGCTTCAATCCCCAGGCTGAGGCCTGGCTAAAGGCCAAAGCGGGTACTGGGGCTGCAGAAGTGCAGCCTGAGGCTAGACAGAGGCAGCTGGTCCAACCCTTTGCCGATGATGAGTGGTTTACAATCTGCAGTCTGCCCCAGTGAAAGGGTGCTAGATGATGACTGGCAGTAGCCACTGAGGCGAGGGGGCTTAGAGGGTTGGGGGTTCCCCTGGGAGGGGAACCCAGAGAGTGGGGATACTGCTGGGGCAGAACCCCAGGGTAAGGGACACCGGGGTCCGGCACGGGGGCCTGAGGCAGGTGATCCACCTGCTAGCAGAGGAAATGGCTTTGGCAGCAATTGCCCCTCTGTGTGAACGCTTCTACTTGCAAGCCTTCTGGTGTGTCAATCATAGATTCCAAGGCCAGAAGTGACCATTGTGATCATCTAGTCCACGGATGGGCAAACTATGTCTCGCGGGCCGCATCTGGGCCATCAGACTTTTTTATCTGACCCTCAAGCTCCCCCAAGGGAATGGGGTAGGGGGCTTGCCCTGCTCTGCCTGCCCGGCTCCCCAGCCCCCGACTCACAATTCCCTTGATGAGCACCATCTTCCGGCACACAGAGCCACACTGTGCAGACACGACTTCACTGCACTGTTTCTGGGATCGGAACCCCACTCCTACGTGGCAGCCCATAGAGTCCCCCACCAGGCATTCATGGCCCGCCATACAATTTCTAAACCCAGATGCGGCCGTCAGGCCAAAAAGTTTGCCCACCCTGATCTAGTCTGACCCTCTGATATAACACAGGACATTGAACATACCCAAAATATTTTCTAGAGCAGTGGTTTTTAACCTTGTTTCATTTGCAGACCCCTAAAAAAATTTAAATGGAGGTATGGACTCCTTTGGAAATCTTAGACATAGTCTGTGGACCCCCAACGGGAACACAGGATGAACACCAATGTTCTACAGTAATGAAAACCTTTCGTCAACTGCTTAGAAATAGTCTGTGGACCTCCAAGGGTCTGCAGAACACAGGTTGTTATTAGGCCCTGTGATGGTGTCCCCTGAATAGATATGTGGGCACAATTGGCAACGGGCTTTGTTGCAAGGATAAGTTCCTGGGTTAGTGGTTCTGTTGTGTGGTACAAGATCTCTGTCAAGCTTTCTTACAACTACAATACCCACCTGCAGAAGTAAAGAAACAGATTGATAGAGCCAGAAGAGTTCCCAGAAGTTACCTACTACAGGACAGGCCTAACAAAGAAAATAACAGAACGCCACTAGCGGTCACCTTCAGCCCCCAACTAAAACCCCTCCAACGCATTATTAAGGATCTACAACCTATCCTAAAGGATGACCCAACACTCTCACAAGTCTTGGGAGACAGGCCAGTCCTTGCCTACAGACAGCCCCGCAACCTGAAGCAAATACTCACCAACAACCACATACCACACAACAGAACCACTAACCCAGGAACTTATCCTTGCAACAAAGCCCGTTGCCAATTGTGCCCACATATCTATTCCGGGGACACCATCACAGGGCCTAATAACATCAGCCACACTATCAGAGGCTCGTTCACCTGCACATCCACCAATGTGATATATGCCATCATGTGCCAGCAATGCCCCTCTGCCATGTACATTGGTCAAACTGGACAGTCTCTACGTAAAAGAATAAATGGACACAAATCAGATGTCAAGAATTATAACATTCATAAACCAGTCGGAGAACACTTCAATCTCTCTGGTCACGCAATCACAGACATGAAGGTCGCTATCTTAAAACAAAAAAACTTCAAATCCAGACTCCAGCGAGAAACTGCTGAATTGGAATTCATTTGCAAATTGGATACTATTAATTTAGGCTTAAATAGAGACTGGGAGGGGCTAAGTCATTATGCAAGGTAGCCTGTTTCCTCTTGTTTTTTCCTCCCCCCCCCCCCCAGATGTTCTGGTTTAACTTGGATTTAAACTTGGAGAGTGGTCAGTTTAGATGAGCTATTACCAGCAGGAGAGTGAGTTTGTGTGTGTATGGGGGTGGGGGGGGTATGTGAGAAAACCTGGATTTATGCAGGAAATAGCCCGACTTGATTATGTAAAGAGTTGTCACTTTGGATGGGCTAGCACCAGAAGGAGAGTGAATTTGTGTGGGGGGGTGGAGGGTGAGAAAACCTGGATTTGTGCTGGAAATGGCCCACCTGTTGATCACTTTAGATAAGCTATTACCAGCAGGACAGTGGGGTGGGAGGAGGTATTGTTTCATATTTTCTGTGTATATATAAAGTCTGCTGCAGTTTCCACGGTATGCATCTGATGAAGTGAGCTGTAGCTCACGAAAGCTCATGCTCAAATAAATTGGTTAGTCTCTAAGGTGCCACAAGTACTCCTTTTCTTTTTGCGAATACAGACTAACACGGCTGTTCCTCTGAAACCTGTCAGTTTGACCAATGTACATAGCAAGGATAGGTTCCTGGGTTAGTGTTTTTGTTGTGTGGTGTGTGGTTGCTGGTGAGTATTTGCTTCAGGTTGGGGGGCTGTCTGTAAGCAAGGACTGGCCTGTCTCCCAAGATCTGGGAGAGTGATGAGACAAACACCTACAAGATCTCCATCAAGCATTCTTACAACTACAATACCCACCTGCTGAAGTGAAGAAACAGACAGAGCCAGAAGAGTACTCAGAAGTCACCTACTACAGGACAGGCCCAGCGAACAAAATAACAGAACGCCGCTAGCTGTCACCTTCAGCCCCCAACTAAAACCTCTCCAATGCATCATCAAGGATCTACAACCTATCCTGAAGGACGACCCATCACTCTCACAGATCTTTGGAGACAGGTCAGTCCTTGCTTACAGACAGCCCCCCAACCTGAAGCAAATACTCACCAGCAACCACACACCACACAACAGAACCATATAACCCATGAACCTATCCTTGCAACAAAGCCCATTGCCAACTGTGTCCACACATCTATTCAGGGGACACCATCATAGGGCCTAATCACATCTGCCACACTATCAAGGCTCGTTCACCTGTGCATCTACCAATGTGATATATGCCATCATGTGCCAGCAATGCCCCTCTGCCATGCACATTGGTCAAACTGGACAGTCTCTATGTAAAAGAATAATGGACACAAATCAGACGTCAAGAATTATAACATTCAAAAACCCATTGGAGAACACTTCAATCCCTTTGGTCACTTGATTACAGACCTAAAAGTGGCAATTCTTCAACAAAAAAACTTCAAAAACAGATTCCAACGAGAGACTGCTGAATTGGAATTAATTTGCAAACTGGATACTATTAACTTAGGCTTGAATAGAGACTGGGAGTGGATGGGTCATTACACAAAGTAAAACTATTTCCCCTTGTTTATTCCCCACCCCCCACTGTTCCTCAGACTTTCTTGTCAACTGCTAGAAATGGCCCACCTTGATTATCACTACAAAAGGCCCCCCCCCACCCCGCCTTGCTGGTAATAGCTCACCTTAAGTGATCACTCTCGTTACAGTGTGTATGGTAACACCCATTGTTTCATGTTCTCTATGTATATAAATCTCCCCACTGTATTTTCCACTGAATGCATCCGATGAAGTGAGCTGTAGCTCACGAAAGCTTATGCTCAATTAAATTTGTTAGTCTCTAAGATGCCACAAGTCCTCCTTTTCTTTTTACACTTTGTGTAAAACCTGAAGAAGAGCTTTGTGTAAGCTTGAAAGCTTGTCTTGCTCACCAACAGAAAAGCTTTCCATTCCTCTCCATTAGTTTTCAGATGATTCCCTAAAAATCATGATTCAATATAAAGTCAATCATGAGATCCCTTTCCTATTCTTGAAATGCTATAAAGTTGGATTTTGTAAATAAAAATACTGAATTCCCTTGGATATTAATCTTTTATATTAATTTACTTTATTTTCTATAGACTGAGCACAACTTGCTTTGGGGGAGGGGAATAGCTGGTGCTAAAAGGCTGGGGGGGGGCGGGGGAGGTTGCAAACTCCATGTCAGTAGTTGCAGCCTGAACTGTTTTTGAACGTACAGTACACCTAGTTTGCCATATATGGCCATGTGCATATAATGTGCTATTTATGGTAATTCCTCTGCTATTTAATCTATACAACAATTGTTGTGTTTTGAGACATAACTAGTGTTTTTCAAATTTATATACAACATTCAAATGATTCACAATAATTGAGACTAATAGTATTAATATTCTGGGTAGGGCCCTACCAAATTCACAGCCATGAAAAGCGCGTCACAGACCATGAAATCTGGTATTGTGTGTGCTTTTACCTTATACAATACAGATTTCATGGGGGAGACCAGCGTTTCTCAAATTGGGGGTCCTGACCCAAAAGGGAGTTGCAGGGGGGTCACAAGGTTATTTTAGGGGCGTGGTGGTATTGCCACCCTTACTTCTGCGTGGCCTTCAGAGCTGGGTGGCCGGAGAGCGGTGGCTGTTGGCCTGGTGCCCAGCTCTGAAGGCAGCGCCTCGCCAGCAACAGCACAGAAATAAGGGTGGCAACACCAGACCATGCCACCTTTACTTCTGTGCTGTTGCCTTCAGAGCTGGGTGGCTGGAGAGTGGCGGCTGCTGACGGAGGGCCCAGCTCTGCAGGGAGCAGTGCAGAAGTAAAGGAGGAAATACGATACCAGGCCATCCTTACTTCTGCGCAGCTGCTGGCGGCGGCTCCACCTTCAGAGCTGGGCTCCCAGCCAGCAGCCGCCGCGCTCCAGATGCCCAGCTCTGAAGGCAGCACAGCTGCTAGAAACAGTGCAGAAGAAAGAGTAGCAGTATCACAACCCCCCCTACAAGAACCTTGCAACCACCGCGCAACTTCTTTTTGGGTCAGAATCCCGACAAATACAACACCGTCAAATTTCAGATATAAATAGCTGAAATCATGAAATTTGAAATGTTTTAAATCCTATGACCGTGAAATTGACCAAAATGAACTGTGAATTTGGTACAGCCCTAACTATGGGCCAGATCCTCAGATTGCATAAAGTCTCAAAGCTCCAATAAATGTCCATGAAACGACCCAATTTACATTAGCTGAAGATCTGCCTATAAGTATTTTATATTGAAACTGGTCTGCTATATAAGCTTTTAAAAAGGTTATTGGATGATTTAGGTGTGAGTTTATGATCTGGAAGTAAAGGGACACATTTTGCTGCCTAGTTTTTAATCTAACTAATCTCGGGCAAGATTTTGAAAGGCATATAGGAGAGTTAGGTGTGCAAGCTCCAATGAGTTTCACTGGGAATTGAATGTCTAGCTCCCCTTTGTGCCTTGGCAAAACCTCTGCCTCTAATTTCAAAAGCACTTAAGTGATTTAGGAACCTAAGTCCCACTTTAAAAAGTGATTTAGACACTTAGCATCCCAGGGATTGCAAGTCAATGTGATATAGGACACAGATTTTTCAAAGGTATTTGGATGCCTAAAGATGCAGACAGTTGCCTGGTGGGGTTTTCAAAAGCATCTAGGCACCTAACTCCCATGGACTTAAATGGAAGTTAAGCACCTACATGCTTATGGGCATCATTAGGCACCTAAATCCTAAATGCCTGTCATTTTTGAAAATGAAACTTAGCTCCTAAGTCACTTAAGCATTTTGAAAATCTGACCCTACATCTCATGTGTGTCCCTTTTCTGGGATTCTGTATTGAAAGGAAAATAAAAGCTAGAGAAGCGTGTGTACTAATCATGTGTAAACTTAACATGCATTACAGCCCAAGAGACCATAAATTGCAGAGGATGACATTACTTGTTTTTCAACACAGAGCGTTTAACAGTTTAAAAATAAAAAACGTGATGAATGACCATGTTTCAGATCTGACGGTTAGGGACCAGATGGTGGAATTTTTACTCGTGTGCTTGTGAACACTTACACAAGTGAGGAAGGGCTTGATAGCTTAGTCCCAAATCTAAAATGAAGATCAGGGATTTTTTTCCCTAGTGGTTTAGAAATGTAGAAAAACCACACCAAGATTTGGTAAAGTCAGAGAGTAGTGGACCCATTCCCCTAGGCTGAATGGAAGTTGAGTTCAGGACCTTGGAGGTCAGTTACCTGTTTGGAGCAAAACTGGTGATGTGGAATCAGATATTATCTTAGCAATTTGTTTATTTACCAAGTGTACACATATAATGTTTCTTGAACAATGGTGGTAACAAACTGCATAGAGGTGCTGCAGAAACCTCAGGTAGGCATTGCTTCCCTGACCAAAGTAGCAGTTATCTTGTGCCTTTATCTCTCTCCAAGATAGGCCAGTTCCACCACTAGGAGCATTTTGCCGGTGTAGCTTTACTGGTGTACTCTACTGGCAAATTTTGCCAGGATAGCTTATTTCAGCTCCCTAAGCAAAATGAGCTATACTGCAGTTTTGCCTGTACAGCTCTCTGTACATTAGATGCTTTTGCCAGGACGGCTCTGTTGGTCAGGGATCACACCTCATCACACCTGTCACAGACATAACTATGCCAACAGATGTCTGTAGTATAGACCAGACCTAACAAATCTCATACAGATGCTACTTCTTAAATACACTCTATGCCCTCTCACTTTACCTCTGGGAAAGGCATAATCCAAGGCTCCCCTCAGACCACATTGTCTGGACAGGTGGCCTGGCCAATCTCTCTCCTTTTGTGTAACTGCTCTGGAACACAAAGGAAGCCTAGAAAGGTTTAATGGTCCAGACAAAGACGAGCACACTTCAGCTCACACACTACTCTGAACCTCTCTCTGGGTGTGGCTTCTACATGCCATTTTCAGCTCTCGCTAGGGAGGGTTTCATCCTGGGTGCTTATCCATGAATGATCCCTAATGCATTAGCTATAACACCTTTAACCATCAGAACACAGAAGGATGCAAATATGACCTGCTTCAACCTCCAGCATCAAAAATATCCCAGGAAAGACATATTTAATTAAAGAAACCCATGTCATATTCAAGTGCATGGCAAAACAGACATCTTCACAATCCTCATTTGTGGTAGCATCAGGGAAAATTTAAATTATAAATGAAAAGCTGACCTCCAAATCAAAGGAGCTGAAAAATGCATGGTTCAGAATGAGAGACAAGGTCGGTGAGGTAATATCTTTTACTGGACCAACTTCTGCCGGTGAGAGAAACAAGCTTTCAGGAATATGAGAACGGCCATCTAGCCCAGTATCCTGTCTTCTGAAAGTGGCCAGTGCCAGGTGCCCCAGAGGAAATGAACAGAACAGGTAATCATCAAGTAATCCATCCCCTGTTGCCCATTCTCAGCTTCTGGAAAACAGAGGCTAGAGACACCATCCCTGCCCATCCTGGCTAATAGCTAATACATACCCTCCATAAATGTATCTAGTGTTTTTTGTTTGTTTTTGTTTTTTACTCAGAGCTCTTCTTCAGGTCTGGGAAATGAGTTGTTGCCTACACCACAGATCAAGAAATCAGAGAAAACCAAGAACTGACCAAAAGCCGTTGAAAAAACAGGGGTCCTATTGGGTAGAAGGCTGGGGAAAAAACCTGGAGAACTACAGAACATCATGTAACGTTTACGTTCTGGGATCCCCAGTGACACAGGACCTCTGCGCTCCTGACTTTGATTCAGCAAGGCTGAAGCACATGCACAGATACCATTGAGAACTGAAATGAGAGTTATGGAAGAGTTGTTCCATCAACCGAGCATTCCCTAAACCAGGGGTTGGGTCCGTATACCTCCATCTCTCGGGGGTGCGTGTTTTTCACACCCCTGAGAGATGTACCTATGTCAATGTAAGTTCCCAGTGTAGACCAGACCTTAGGCTGGGGATTCATTAAAAACACACATATATTCCCTCTCCTGCCAGAATACAAGGCAGTCAAACTAATTCATCAACTATATTTGACCAATTCCCTACACCTCAGTTTGAATTAGCATAGCACATTGGGAAGGATGTAGTTAACTGGTGGTTGGTTTTTTTTTGGCCGGGATGTCTGAAGATCAGGGAGAGACCTTTAAACAAAAGCAAAGTTTTGAAGATCAGAGAGGCACATGGGGATAATAAAGCCAGTGTATGCAAGCTCTTTACAGAACTGGCTACTGTAAATGTCAATTGAATGTGACAAGAAAGAAAACTGCTTTAGAAAACTCAGATCATGTTCCTATGTCGAGTGGACGACAAGCACTGTAATGTAAACTGTGGTTATTTACTCTGCTACAATTAAGAGACCCTGCAAGTTAGACTCTCTCTTTATCATGAGCTTTAGCTTCAAAACTTCTATATGACAACAAAGGGCAAAACTGAGGTTTGCAAGAGAAATAGCTGCTTAATCAAATCTCAGTCTTTAGGTTCATAGCTTGCTACAAAGAGGAATATTTGTTTCAAATTAGCGTCAGTAGTTACAGTTCCTTCAATAAAAAACAGGGAAAAATAAGGGGCGGGGGGAGAGGGAAGGTTGCTCTCCATTTCCATTTCAAAAGATTCCCTGTGAGTAAGTCAGGAGTTTTCATTTTCCGAACTAAACATGGGACTATCAGAACCATTTCTGCCCATCCGTGGAGAGCTCAGAAGCCTTCTCTCCCATCTGGATTCCATGATGATGGCTGAAAATAGACTTCGCATGAACGATAGTAAGATTAAGAAAAAACAAACACACACACACTGCCTTATGATTTAGTAGTTCCCAGGGTTTATGCAGCAGCTACAAAAACACACTTTAGTATCTCTCTAATTGTCTCAACACTAAGCATAGGCAACAGTTAGTCTGCATTTTCCCAAGGAATAATGCTGGCCTGTAGGATTCGCCTAGAAATCACTCAGGAGTAACATTATTTCATCACTTTATAATCATGTCTCCTAGTGAGGGTAAATTGAGTGCTGTTTGGCTTTTATCTCCCCCCACTCCCCCCCGACATATGGCTGCTGCTGTGAAAATTCTGGAAACAACTTCGGAGATACTGTATCTTGAAAGGTTACGGCCAAGGCTATCAAAATCTTTGCTCTCCAAATGGAAAATGTTTTCCTTCGTGAAATAATTCAGACTCTTCTTCTATCACTTTCATCAGCTTTTTCTGTCCTGGTCTGTTGAGTCTGCACCGCAGCTTGTATAGGGAAGTGCTGCAGTAACTGGGGGGCTTGTCCCTCTCCATCTTAGACTTATTCAGTAGGTGACAAACCCTCTGATACAATCATGCAGCTTCAAGTGCCTCCTGTTTCAAAATGCCGCATTAATAATGAACAGCAGCCTGCCTTGCTCTAGTACGAAAATGGAAAGGAAGGCGAAGTTCAAGATGCCTTGAGAACCTCTCTGCCTTTCCCATATATGGCATTTCCAGTGTACCCAGGTGCTTTTCTTCCTTAGACTAAAAGGTTTGCACTTGTGTGTGCAATGTACTTATAAATCAAACAGGCATAATAAACAGGGCACAAATTCTGCTTGCTATAGGGAAGACGTGAAATACGGAGCATTGCACATCAAAGTGCAGGACTTGGGTTAAAGCCATGTGCAGCTCTCACCTGACATCTTTTCAAACAAAATAATTAAAACTCACTGCTAAGCACGCTTTGCAACTTGTGGTTTTCAAAAGCTATAATGAGAGAGTCACAGAGAGACTATTTAGACTATGAGCTCTTGAGGGCAGGGACCGCCTCTTAACAAGAAGAAATAAGATCTCCATGTTCATATTTATCCATAGATCTCAACAGGGTTTACAACAGAAATGTCATTACCCCTGTCGCAGTTCAGGGCTAGCTGCACCTTTACCCTCTCTCCAGTCTCTCCAAATGCACGCCCTCCAAGAACAGACCTCTGGCTGTCCCCGGTCCTTAGGCGGAATTCCACAATTCTCCCACTCTCAGACTGGGGTCTGTATAGGGTTGCCAACTTTCTAATCGCACAAAACTGAACAACCTAGCCCCGCCCCTGCCCTGAGGCCATGTCCACTGCTCCACCCTTTTCCTGAGGCCATGCCCCCCGCTCACTAAATTCCACCTCCCTCGGTGGCTCGCTCTCCCCCACCCTCCCTTACTTTCACCAGGCTGGCTCAGGAGGTTGCAGTGTGGGAGAGGATGAGGGCTCTAACTGGGGGTGTAGGCTCCAGAGGGGGCAGATTTGAGGGGTTCAGGGTATGGGAGGGGGCTGGGGCAGAGGGTTGGGGTGCAAGAGGGGGTGAGGGTTCTGGCTGGGGGTGTGGGCTCTGGGGTGGGGCTGGGGATGAGGGGTTTGGGGTGCAGGAGGTGGCTCCAGGACAGAGGGGTGTGGAAGAGGGGTTCAGAGTATGGGAGGGGGTTCTGGGCTGGCACAGGGGATTGGAATACAGGGAGGGTGAGGGCTCCATCTGGGGGTACAGGCTCTGGGGTGGGGCCAGGGATGAAGGGTATGGGGTGCAGGAGGGGGCTCTGGGTTTTCGGGGGGAGCTTAGGGCTGGGGCATGGGCTTTCCTCCGGCAGCTCCAAGTCAGTGGCACAGCGTGGGGGCTAAGGCAGGCTTCCTGCCTGTCCTGACTCCACTCTATGCCCCAGAAGCGACCAGCAGGTCCGGTTCCTAGGCGGAGGGCAGCAAGTTGCTCTGCGTGCTGCTCTTGCCCACAGGAACTGCCCCCTGGAACATCACCTATTGGCACATTCTTTATGGTAATCTTTTAACTTTACTGGCACAGGGTTATTTCTGGATCATGTACTTATGTCAAGCCTCTTTAAGCCTAAGGCCTAGTATGGCGATGCTGAAATCTTATAGGCCTTAGTTTTAAGGCCTTGCATTACTGCCTTACTTCACTTATATATCTAATACACACTCATCATGCCTAAATACTCGTCAATCTCATACTCCTATAATCGTATCATACTTATATATATATATACCTACAACTTACATCTATTCATCACACATTGATTACATGTGAAATGATAAGATGAACTATTTGGCTACACTGGTTAAACTTCAGTGCTAGACTTCAAAGCAGTTGGTTCTCTGCATTGTCCCTTAAGTATCGGAACATGGAGCAAACACCACAATAAAAAATGGACATATAATATCCTTATATTCATCCCACATCCTTCCCCATTTTTCAGATGAGAAAGCAGAGGCATGGAAAGGTGATTTGCCTACGGTCACCCAACCGGCCAGTGGCAGAACTAGGAACAGAACCCAGATCTCCTGGCCCAGAGCTCTATACATGAGGCCACAGTGCCTCCTACTATGTGTTCGTACAGTGCACAGAAGAATGGGATGCTAATCTTGATCCTTGTTGGGGCCTCTGGATACCACTGTAATACAAATAAATAAATAACCACAACGACAATTTATCTGCCACCTGGCACTAAAACTCCACCATTGTTGGAAGGTTAGGATAGGGTCAACATGCTAGAAGGAATGACACTGAAAATATAGCAGCACTTGTCTACCCTTTTGTGACTCGGACTGTTTTCTTTGACTCAAAGTTGGAAAAACTCCAACTTGAGCGGAAAACCAAACCAATCTGGACATAGTAATATCTGGGGGCACACTGCATAAGTTTGAACATTCCTTCAAATGTCCAAGGTAATTAATAGATGTTGGGGAACCCCATTCAGATCATATTAAAGTTTAGACAATTGAGGTCATGTTATATTCTCTGAGGATTCTGCTCTTGGAGGCTCAGTCATTAAATTATTTGCCGTGTACAGGACACATGCATAGCTAAGGCAACCTGTGCCAATCTGAGTTTGTTGCAATGCATTCAACCCTTCAGCATCCACACATTCTACCTTATGGCCCATCTTTCTCATGGACATTCCCACTGCTTCTCAATATCAGCACAGATGCTTATTTGAATATAATAACAGCACAGATGCTTATTTGAATCTTCTGCAGTATCCAAACCTCTTGAAAGTCATGCTGAAGACAGACAGGATGAGAAAAGAGAAGGGGATCTATTTTGAGAGGCCTGGAAAAGTGCATTAACCATTTGGAGAAAGGTAATCCTAGTACCAGGAACGGGCCAAAGGCCACAAAAGAAGTGATCATGAGGTCATGTTGGAGGAAGAAATGGAGGTACTTACCAAGGGCTAAATTCTTCCCCTCACATCTCTGCAATCCCCAGTAGTGGTGTTGTCAATGCACATAGCAATTGAGAATATCTTATTAATCAACTGTCCTTTGACCAGAACAAGTCAAAAATGGTTGAACAGCAGCAGCAGCAGCAAAAATGTGAAGTGGCTTTTTTTCACAATCAGAAATTTTAGCAATATCTTCCCCTGATATTTTTGTTTTCAGGATGAAATTGGAAAATAAAAAATCCCACCTTTTTTTTTGGCTTTCCTTCCCTCCCACTCCTCCTTTTCCCAGTGGCAATATGGGAAAAAAAAGTTCTGTTTTAAAAACTGTGGAATGGAAAGGAATTCAAAAATTTTCCCTAAGAATTTGTTCCATTTTTTCACACAGCTCTCACTATGACATTATTTGGTTAAGGACATGCCAAAGCTGACCACAGCACCTCACTGTGGTCATCTTGTGGCTGGTCATTTTAGATTGTGCCATAACAAAAGGGTCACGTGATTTTTCCTTTGTTATGTCGAGCTACATGGATATTACATGTAACAGCATTACCACAGCTGTGAAGAATCTAGAATATTTTGCTATACCTCAGATTGCCTGCTTTCATAAGAATAGGGTAGTTGCTATATTACCATATCTAAATTAAAATCGTTTTGTCATTGGCAAAACAGAGTCCTACTTAAAACAGAATACATGGCTTGGTGTTTTACAAAGATGAAAGGCAAATATTCCTTATATGCTCCCTTTCCCTTGTTCTTAGAATTCTGCACTTTTTGCTGGATCGGGGGACATTTTATGAAGGTTAAAAGAAATATCTGAAGCCAAATCTGCTTCTTATAAACTCTCCCGCTGTCTAACCTTCCACCCTGATACAGTGAAGAAAAATATACAGTACTGTTTGGCTGGCGTCAGCCCCACAGTTACAGTGCTGCTAGAATCAGGGTAGCCGGGAGTTTATAGAAGCTAGGTGCTCTTGGAATCTTCCTGCTCTATTTCTACATAATGGCATTTAGCACATGCTTTTGTCGTCTCTGTTTCAAGCTTTATGTTTCTCCTTCATTTATCACCACAATCAATTCTGGAAGTAAGTTTTTATTATTATTTTGGATTAATAATTTTTCACCAAGCATCAGAAAAATCCTTTTATTCTCCTTTCCTATTGGAAATCTTTGAGGGGTCATGCTAAAGACCCCTAGGTTGCCTGTGGAACAGATGCTCAGCTTGTCTTTGCCCTTCTCGTGGCTTTTGCTTTGTTAAGTTTAAGCTCTTGATCTCTAGGTTTGATATGAGTGAATACTTTTTTTCAGATGTAGAATACTCACAATGTACATAGTTACTCTGTGTTTAGCTGGGCTACTCAGTGTTTATTCTCTCTTCATGGTAGGGAAATTTAAAAAAAAAAAAGAAAATCAATTAAGCAAGGCAAAAGCAACTCAGTAACAGAGTAGAAACCTCTTCTACGGCCTGATCTGACTTCAAAGAGCTTTGGATCAGCACTACAATAAAATCATTTTCAAGGAACATCTTTGCGATCAGTTGAATTCATCCCTATGAAAGCCAACCAAAGCCCATATACCACCTAGGCCCTGATTCAGCAAAACATATGCTTAACTTTAAATATGCACTGAAGCTGAATAGGGGTCTTATGAAGGGTTTGTTTTTTTGAGGAGAAAGGGGAGGATGTAGGAAGTCAGCTGTGTATTTCTCTCTTGCACGCTCTATAATGGGGCAGAAGTGCCCGGAGCATTGGCTACATACCTTTGTTAAACATCCATGTAGATCTAAATAAATAACTAATGAATGAGCTTGGCCAGAGCTGTTCACTCCTTTAATTTAATAACGGGGTGACCTGTTCTTCCTCCATCTCCTTTGCCCCATGCATGCTGTGTTGAAATATGAATTTTTTTCTACCCGATAAGACTAACATGTCTGTGTTTATTATGTAGCCAGCATAAGATTTACGACATCCTTAACTATTCATTTCCTTGCTTTTCAGGACTTGGTTTATGTAAAAGCTGTTATCACCTAGCAACCTTAATCTGCAATTTTTTTTTAGCTAAGGGGTTTTTGCTGGGAGCTATAAAGAGTTTTCACTTACAGTGTTAGACTTTATGGAAGCAGCGATCAGAATGCCCCAAAGAAGATGCCCTGTGGTGGCAGGGATACAAGTGTTGTACATGGCAATGAATTTAGAGGCCTCCCAGGAGGTATGGGAGTCAGGTTACAAACACCCCACATCCACTGTTATTGATTACCAGCTACAGCACTGGTTCTAGGTACGGGCCGAGCGGGACTGCACTGGGCTCTGCACTTGTAGAGTCCCTACTCTCTCACATCTCTCACAAACACACCTTGAGAGATGAAGTCGTGACCCCATTCTCCATAGCCTGGCAGTGATAAGCACCCATGCTAAGCCTCCTGCTAGCTGCTGAAACCCTCATTTTGTGGCCCCCACCCTGAAATGCACCAAGCTCCCAATGGAGGTCACTGACATCTTCTTGGGGATCAATGTGTCGTACTTTGTACAAGGCACCACAAAACCTAGGAATGGCTCACGTTATTCAGTTACCTGAATTAGGCAGTGCTCATTCTCAACTAATGCTTCGCAGATGTTGTCTATTTCTAAGAGCTTGCCCCCACATACCATTACAAAAACAATCTTGGAAAAGATTTAACACTTGGGGAATAAATTCTCAGCTGGTGTAAACAAGCCTAGCTCCACTGACTTCAATGGAGCTAGACCTAGTTACACCAGCTGAGAATCTGGCCCCTGATCTTCTTTGTAACCTATTCAGTGTTGCATAAGTGGCAAGAGTTCTGGGAAGTAACCATAGCCCAGTGCAAAGGACGCAGACTAGGAACAAGAGCTCTGGGCTGCATCCCAGCCATGCTACTGATCATGCTACTGAGTGACTCTTGCAAGTCACTTAATGCCTCTGTGTCTCAGTTTCCCCCACGTATAAATTAGGACTCATGATACTTCACTTACCCACCTTCGTAATGTGCTCTCAGGTCCGTGGATGAACAAATATTGTATACGGGCTAGGTATGAGAAACGAAATCAATCTTGTATGCAGTTGGAAGATATGTCTTCAATGGCTAAAAACTACATGGCTGATTTTCCTCTCACTTACTCTAGTACGAGTCAGGAGTAGTTCAGTGCAATCAGTGGGCTAAACTGGTGTAAGTCAGAGGGGAATCATGTCCTATGACCTGTTACTTTACTCTGTGTGGCTACATCTACACTTGGAGCTAGGGGGGAGATTTGCAGCTTGCGTAGACGTACTCACGCTAGCTCTTATTAAGCTAACAATACTAGCTTAGTCACGGTAGTGCGGGAAGTGTTGACGAGGGCTAGCTGCCCTGAGTACATACCCATGGGGTATGCCTGTACTACAGCAGGTACACTATTACTGTTAGCACGCTAGCTTGGTAAGAACCAGCACACGTCTACTAGAGCCGGGAATCACACTCCTAGCTCCAAGTGTAGATATACCTGTTGGATGGAGGTTCGACTTTGTAAGGCAGGTTTGAGTCTGCAGATGTGATTCAGCAACTTTAACTCGGTTAAGTTAGATAAACATCAATTAGAATGAAAATCAGGCTAGAAAAATCCCCTTGAATCCACAGAAAATACTTTAGGCTAAATGGCTTCCCATAGTCAAAATTCTGTATCAGTAAATACAGGCATCCGCTATGGCTGCCTGATAAATGCTGATTTATACCAGACAAGGAACTGGCCCCAATGCACTAAGCAATCACACAGTGCTGCTCTTTGACGAGAGTTTTTGAAGCACAAGCAAAAAATGTCACTGTTGCCCATTAGGAAAAACCAATGTCTGAACCAAGACAACAGTGAAGCTGGAAACAGAGGTGTCAAACAGACCCCTTTGTGGAAAGGATGAGAGAAATCCTGTCTGCTTACATTTACACCTGGGACTGGCTTACGTTTCCTGTGAAGCTGGAGGAGCTGAGGTATCAAGACAGTGGTTTCTCATGGAGGAAAGTAAACGGATAAGTAGTTCACTGTTGTAAGCCATCTGAGTTATTATATCTTCAGTTCATGTACTGGATGAGTCTGATTATCAATCATGGAAAATGTAACACTTTACAGTGAAGATCAAGTGCTGTCGCATTATTGCCATTTCATCTGGGCCACGTAATAGGTAAAACTAGGATAAGCACTACTTAAAACGTTACATTTTTACAGTACTAGGATGCATTTCTTCCTAGAACCTCACAGCTATTGACAAATATTGCAGGACCCCTGTAAGTACTCGTTAGATCCACTTTATGTTTGGATAAACTGAGCCTGACGAGTTAAGTGACCTGTAAATACAGCAAAAATATTTACTGTTCTTCCACTTACATGCGGCACTGAAGTCATACAGAAAATATATGGCAGAGGAAGACATAGAAGAAGACAGGAGTTCTATTTCCCAGTCCTAATTCTAATCACTCAACTTCACCCCCAACCCTCAGGACTGGGACGTCAGATATCTTGATGCCTCCCACACAAATACATCATTTATTACAGCTTGGTGACCAGAAAATCCTGCCTACATGTTAAAGCAAAGGAATTTCAAACAGGAAACCATCAGTGCAAGACTTTTGTCGGAAGCCTCCTGGACATTAACGGCGACCTCAGTAATCCATACAAGACTGAGTGATTGCAGATCAAGGTACTGCTGCTGTCTCCATGCTGTGAGCTCACCATTCAGACATAAAGCTATTCGCTAATGTAAACCAGATGTTGAACAGGCTCCACTGCCTGATTAGCTGAGAACTCTCTTTGGGATCTGAGTACTTTGGACATGATCCTGAAATTCAACCATTGGGTTAACCTTGTAAGTAAAACACAAAGACAAATAGAATAACAGGGGCAAAATTGATGTTTCAGTGGTGATGACAGACAGTCCTTTGGAAAGCACTCCACTCACGATGCAAGGGTGAACTTAGTCCAGCAAAAATAACTGGCTGTCCAAGTGCTGCATTACTTCATTGCAATGACTCTCATAAACCAAATAGTGTGTATGGCACAGACAAGAAAAGGCTCCCATAGCTAATGGGAGAAGGCACCAAAACATTGACGGGATCTCCATAACCACAAATGTTTTTGCTCCCGCTCAAGGGCAACAGACTGAAGGGGGAAAAGGGATTTTTTGAAATTTAGTACTTTTTAAAAATGTATTTTTAAACACCTCTCTCTTAGATGCTCTTATTTTTCAATTTTTAAAAACGTGGTCGGTGTTTTTAATTAATTATTTATTTTTTTTTGGCCAAAAACATTTGGGAGTTTTTTCCTGGCAAAGTGAATTTCCAACAAAATATTGTCAAAAGTTTGAAATTCCAGAATTTTCCCCTCCATTGTGTATTCAGTGACTGCTGGATTTTAAAGTGGGTAGATGCTGTTGTGAAGCTGTTCGCTCACAGTGAACTTCCAAGCATGTGTAACTGGCACAGGACAGGAATCTAATGGCTGCTTTTGAAGTGGATGTTTTGTTTACAGTAGAAGTGGGTCAGGGGTATCTGAATAAGCATATTTTAAAGAGGAACTGTCATAATCCGGAAACTTTCAAAAATATCAGGACCAGCTCCACAGCTGGTCTAGACTTGCCCAGCATTGATTTTTACTTCAATGGAGCTATGCTGATTTACACCTGCTGAGGATCTTATTTCAATGCTAATTCATTTACCTTTCACTTGATTCTCATCGCTGTAGAATAGATTTGCATTTAAGGCTTTGCTCCTTCCATGCTCATCGCTTCCTCTTACTAGATCCTGCAATGAAGTCTTCATTTGAAGTTTTGACATCCCATGCACTTCTATGGACTGGCTGGGATGCTGCAAATGCAAGATTAACTCTTCACCAAGGGATCCATCAGAGGGAGAATTTGGAATGAGTGGCAGGAAGCTTTACACAAAAGCATCAGGGATAACAGCAAACAGAATTTCAAACGACCTGCCATGAAAATGACTATTTTAGGAATATTCTATTTTTCAAGTTTATGATTAGATGAAAGTCGTCTCTCTTTAAATTATTTACTTTTTTCCCTACCAGCTTCTTAATGACAATTGCAGACTTTATGGCTCTAATTCCTTAAAGTTGCATGGCCGAAACAGAGAGAAGAGTTTAACCAATTGTCTGTTAAAGGGACACTGTCCATTTAATTTCAAAAATACTGCGAGGGTTTATGGAATGCATCTTCCACGCTGGAAAACTAGTGTCTGGTTGCAAGAGAATACCGTGGTAGGGAAAAGGTCAACACCTCTCTCTCAGATGCTCTTATTGGTCGTTGATTTTCTCTCTCCACATTTTTTTTAAGATCCCATTTACTACTTTGTTCTCCTCACCCCCAACCATTTAGCAATGACCATAAGAATTTGCCATGGTTTTACACTGATAAGGTCCTGGCTATGCAACCTTAAGAGCTGGTGCATGGGTGTGACATCAAAAGGCGCAGTCATTTCATCTTAATATTCAAAGTCACATTCTGGCATATTACTCAGGGTATGTCTACTCTGAAATCAGGCGATGTGACTGTAGCCCATGTAGACCTATCTGAGCTGAGGTAGCTAGATCAGAGCTAGCTCTGACATATCTCGCACCTCCAGACTGCAGTGCGGACATACCCTGAGTGACATGGTTAAAAGGCATGTGTAATTATGCTTCAGATCATTTTAGTGACAGGAGCATCCACCATTTATCAGCTGGAATAGCTGTGCTACTACTCCTGAGCTAGTAAGACAGACATCTTAGAAATAAGCCATCATATTATGATGGGCAATCAGACCAGAAATGAATGCACTTAACTGACCAATATGGACTGCTACATCGGAAGAGAGGATGGCATTGTGGCCAGCCTACTGAACCTCTGCTTCATTGACAACAGACGCCTCTCTTTCCCAGAGAAATACAGAATACAACTGAGATTTGGTTAATGAAGTGTTGTTGTCGATGGTACCAGTATAAACTATGGGCAACAAGTCAGGGATTTGGGAAAGAGAAACAAGACTTTGCTGGTATAAATTTTGTATCTCAGTTATCTGCTGTCAATAGCACTGGTAGAGTTCAGGGACTAGTGCTTTGGTCTCAGCTTTATGCTGTTTTTGGTGTTGGGGATCAGTTTGTGCGCGCATGATTTCCTACTGCTTCTTTGTCTGGTACCTAATCTTATACCAAGAAGCCACGATGGCATTGCAAGATGGCTACACTGATTCCATCTCAAAGCTGCTGAATTATTCTCCCTATTTTCTATTATTTTGGATGAGTGTGGGTGGACTCCTGAAGGGGAAGGGGTAGGGAGTCACAAACACAACTCGTTCTGTGGCTAGAATCCTAGTTAGGGATGGGTGAATTGGTTCCAGAAAAGTTGAAGGATTCCCCAGATCTTTACCACTTTTAGAATCAACTTTGAATAGAACCTTTGTTTGGTTGTCAGGTGTTCAAACCACAGATGAAGAACACCAAGAACAGCATTGAAATGCCCTGCATCTGGGGTTTCGCTGTCATACAACAGTGGAGGAATGGAAATTTTGGTCAAGTACATGAGGGCAATCCCCCGCAATGCACTATTATATTGGCTTTGGGATTGTATCGCCCTCTCACTGATAAGTACAACTGACACAAGAACTACTGCCTGTCTCCAACATAGAGAGCAACACTACAGGGAGCCTCTCTCAGGTGTATAAACCCACATCATCTCTTCCACTCACGACTCTATGGGCTGGCTCATTTGGCAGACCAAAAGAAATGAGGGTGCACTGACAAACTAAAACAGCACCACCTCTCCCTGTCTTCAGTGCATACACTATCTCCTGTGCTCCATGTCACAATTTCAAGGTAACTGAATCTGTATTCATCCTCAATGGTCCCTTGAGGGCACCCACTTATGGTTTCTCTCTCTCAGCCATCACCTCGCTTGGGTGGAGACCTGAGCCATCACCTCTCTTCTGACCAGGGTGTTTTAAGGCTGCACAGCTTCCTGCCTTACACTATCACATCACCCATGCTTTGCTTTCTCTCTGAGAGCTACGAACACTGACCTGAGAGCAGTTATAAGTTACCACTCAGCTCTTTTCAAGCAAGCACATTTATCCTTAAGGTAAAAGTATTACAGAGAAAACAATAAAAAGATTTAAACACACACTAAATACACCAGGAGTCACCCTTATGGGGTCCCTAGTAGGCTGAAGTCTTTCCAACCCATCCACAAGGCTTAGAGCCACCCTTGAACAGAGGGTCCTGTCCATTTGCTGGATCACAAAGAAGGCCCTAAGTCAATTTAAACCCAGCCTTTTAACACCAAAAGCCCTTTCTTTGTCTGTTGATCTTTGCAAACCTAGTCTGAATCAGTATATGCAAGGAGGTGTTTACACCTCTCAGGAGGTGTTTACAACCAGAGTGGTTCACCTTAATCACCCTCCACTGTGTTTGATTCCTGTAGGAGACGTGGCAACCATCCCACCCCAGAGCTGCATACAATCTCTGACCCACATAAACCATTCATAACCTTCATGCAGTATGTTCCTCCAAAGCTATTGCAGGAGATTGCAATATCTGTCACACTCCAACCTTTGCATTATGTAAGAGAGAAAGCTGCAAACCTGGGTCTTTCTCAGGTGGAGGCCAACAACCTGATCCCCCCATTGCTTGGTTCCCAAAGTATTTCATAGTGTGTTCCAGTCTGAGAACCACTTTGCTGCTTAAGCAAATAGCAGACTTGCCTACTTGAATGGCCCACCCGTCTGCATTCAGGTCCTTCCCTTATTTGAAACCTTATCAGTCACTTAAATTAGCAGTGTATACTAGAGGTGGCCATCTTGTTGAAAAGGGACCTTAATGATCTATGCAACTCTGTGGCTTTGATTTGCAAGGGTTCGTTTTAAGAACAGGTTAGGCAAATAACTGTCAGGGATGGTCTAGATATACTCAATACAGCTTTAGTGTAGGGGGATGAACTAGAGGACCTCTTCAGGTTCCTTCCAGCCCTACATTTGTATGATTCTGTTAGACTCTTAAGTCCTTTTACTTTGCATTAGCCCACATCCTCTGAGTTTTGCTTTCAGTGTAAGGTTCAGGCCTTGTGTGTTAAAGAAATTCACACTAGTACAACTAAAGTGGTGTAGTGAGGCTTACACCAGTGAAGTTTACTGTAGTGTGTTCTTGGTATAAGTTCCTATTAGTCTGGGTGCTGCTCATAAACAAGTTGGGGGTGCAGTGATATCACAGCTTTGATGTAGTTACAACAGTGTGAATTTCCTTAATGTAGACAGACTCAGACAAATGCCAAATAAAACATTGAATCAGCCAAGCTTCACTCAATTTCCCATCACAGTTAAGCAGAACTGCGGAATTTCACCTGGTTTCAACACAAAACCATATATCAGCCCAGATTTTCTGAAACAGAGTGAGCCTTTCTACATACTGGACTGAAGGCTGAAATTCTAATGAAACATCAGAGTAGGCAAGTTGCACATGGTTTCAGGTTTCTTTGGAAACAATCCACATGGCTCTAATTATTTATGACACTAGCAATGCGAGAGCCTCGAAAAAGGGACTGTAAGACCAGTGTCCAATCTGCTTTAATAATGTACTGGTGCCATATGACATCACTTTTCAACAAGATGGAGCCTCCAGCCCTTGGTATAGAAATGCCACTTGTAATTAAGCACAGAAAAACATATATATATTTCACATATTATCCCTGGTGACAAGTGCCTCCTGCCCTGTGAACCACTGGGGCCCAATTCTGATCTCATTTACATGATTGCATTAGTACATCTCCATTGACATAAGTGGAGTAATTCCTGGTTTACAGTAAGAACAGAACGGCCACACTGGGTCAGACCAAAGGTCCATCCAGCCCAGTATCCTGTCTTCCGACAATGGCCAATGCCAGGTGCCCCAGAGGGAATGAACAGAACAGGTAATCATCAAGTGATCCATCCCCTGTCACTCATTCCCAGCTTCTGGCAAACAGAGGCTAGGGACACCATCCCTGCCCATCCTGGCTAATAGCCATTGATGGACCTACCCTTCATGAATTTCTCTAGTTTTGTTATAGAAATTACAGCGATGTAATTGAAAGTAGACTCAGGCCCCTTTGGAGCAAAGTGGGTACATTTCTCCTTTAGTGTTGGCCTTTCAGGACCAAGGTCCTAGAGAGCTGTCTGGCTGTATGTGGTTTCACACATCTGCTAAACCAGAGAGCCAAACACAAAAGTCACAAAAATAACAAAGGCTGGAATTATGTGAGGTTCCCTGGTGACTTTTATTCCCCAAGTAACTGAGTGGCTTCCAGTGAGACTCGCTTTCCCTAATTCCAAGCCACTCAAACTCTACGGTTTCAAAGGTTCTGCTGGAACTCTGGTGTTATTGGGTTTCTATTCCTCTTTGGAGGGATGATGAAAGCAGCAAGATAGGGGAAAACTCACCCACACTGAATAAAGTAAATCTAAAAAAATGTAGCAGTGACCCAAATAAAGAAAGATTATTGTGAAAGGTGTAGAGAAAGGGAGAAATTCGAATGGAAAACCCTATACAGTATACAGGTATGTGTGTGTTTTTATACGCTAACACATTGTCAATCCCCAGCTAGTGATTATTAAAGTCTGTAGACCATTTGTCCACCCCACCACACACAGAGGAAAGCTTAATGGGTCTTCTGTTTGGTTTATAGCCTACCCAGTCATCCAGAAGCAGCCAGTAATAATCCTGACCTGAGTCTGTTGTACAACATCTGTGAAAAGCTATTCAGTGCCAGATCTATCCCTTCAGCCACTACCATGTGGTTAAACTATCCTCATCAGCCATTCTGAAGAACAATTCATAAACTCCTTCCACATGGTTTGCACAACCCCCTACAAGGCTACACTACATTTTCTCCATGCAAATAAATACATCAACCTTCTCATCTCCCTAGCTGAGTCCAAGAGAAAATGATTTGTCAATGTTCATTTATGAAAAAGTAATTGAATTCTTTTTGGTCATTAAAAATATTGACAGATGTTTACACTTACACTGTAAATGAAAACTAAATTATGACCAGCCTGGAGTCATGCAGAGGGCCCACTGTTACCTCCTGATGCAAACTTCAGATTCCAGATGAATCCCAGATGCTCACTCCTACCATTGGAGTGTACACAAAGAGGGCTGTGTTTATTGTCACTGCATGGTTATCTCAGCAGCATGTCCAACATAAAGCCATCAGACTTGCTTTCAAGATTTTTTAAAATTTTTATTTTATTGGTAAAAAGGCTTAAGCTTGTGTCTGGAAGGTGCCTGCAATGGTGGACGAATGAGAAGTTTAATAGAAAATGAATTAAAAATCGTCTGAGTGCAGAAAGAACAGTTACTCACCTTCTCGTAACTGTTGTTCTTTGATATGTGTTGTTCGTGTCCATTCCAATCAGGTGTGTGCGCGAGCGCGTGCATGGCAGACAGAAGATTTTGCCCTAGCAGCATCCGTCAGGTCGGCCTGGGCGCCCCCTGGAGTCGCACCTTCATGGCACCCAATATAGCACCCTGCCGACCTGCTACCCCTTAGTTCCTTCTTGCTGGCTACTCCGAGAGTGGGGAAGGAGGGTGGGCATTGGAATGGACATGAGCAACACATCTCGAAGAATAACAGTTAAGAGAAGGTGAATAGCCATTCTCTCTTCTTCGAGCGCTTTTTCATGTCAATTCCTATCAGGTGACTCCCAAGCCCAAGTTCCGGGGGTGGGGTGGGAGTTCAGATGTCCACTGACTGGAGCACTGCTCTACCAAAGGTTGCGTCATTTCTGGCCTACTGGGTGATGGCATAATGCAATGTAAAAGTATGTATTGAGGACCACGTTGCCACTCTGCATATTTCCTGGGTGGAAACATGTGCCAGGAATGCTGCTGAGGAAGCCTGCACCCTGGTGGAATGTGCTGTGAGTGATGGGGCAGGAACCTCTGCCAGGTTGTAGCATTCTCGGATGCAGGACGTGATCCATGATGAAATTTGTTGAGAGGAGACTGGAAGCTCTATCATCCTGTCTGCCACAGCCATGAATAACTGGATGGACTTCTGGAACAGTTTCATTCTCTTGATGTAGAAGGCTAGCACTCTGCGAACGTCCAGTGAGTGAAGCCTCTGCTCCCTGCCACTCAAGTGCAGCTTAGGAGAGAACACTGGAATAAGATATCCTGGTTGATGTGAAATTGGGAGACAACGTTCAGGAGGAAAGCTGGGTGTGGCCTGAGCTGAACCTTGTCTTTAAAGAACACCTTGTAAGGGGGCTTTGATGGTAAAGCCTTGAGCATGATACTCTCCTGGCTGAGGTTATCGCTACCAGAAATGCCACCTTGTACAAGAGGTAGAGCAGACAGCAAGTCACCAGCGGTTTGAAGAGCAGCCCTATCAGTTTGGAAAGGACCAGAATAAGGTCCCAGGCTGGGACTGGTTGTCGGACGTGTGGGTATAGCCTGTCGAGACCTTTCAAGAAATGGCTGACCACAGGGTTGGCAAAGACCGACTGTCCCTCCGCTCCTGGATGGAAGGCGGAGATAGCAGCCAAGTGAACCTTTATTAATGACATGGACAGTCCCTGCTGCTTAATATGGAGAAGGTACTCCAGTATAAGTGGTATAGAGGCGAGCATCAGAAGTGGACAGTGTTGCGCCGACCAGATTGAAAATCTCTTCCATTTGGCCAGGTAGGTAGCCCTAGTGGAGGGTTTCCTACTGCCAAGGAGGCCTTGTCTAACTGAGTCCGAGCAGGAGAGCTCCACTGGGTTCAGCCATGGAGCTTCCATGCCGTGTGGTGCAATGACTCAAGGTTTGGGTGCTGGTGGCGGCCGTGATCCTGAGTTATTAAGTCTGGGAAGAGCAGCAAGATGACTGGGGCTTCCATGGGCATTTCCAGGAGAGAGGTGTACCAGTGTTGGCGGGGCCAGGCTGGAGCTATCAGAATCACCAAAACTTCTTTCCTCCATATCTTGAGGAGCACCTTGTGAACGAGAGGGATGGGTGGGAATGCATATAGGAGATCCGTCTCCCCATGGGGAGACTAACGTGTCCGCAATGGAGCCTGAGCTGTGATTCAGGAAGGAGCAAAACTGCTGGCACTTCCTGTTGTGTCACGTAGCAAACAGGTCTATCTGGGGAAAACTCCACCATTGGAAGATGAAATTTACGACATCCAGGCAAAGGAACCACTCGTGCCCATGGAATGACCTGCTGAGATAGTCCGCCAACTTGTCCTGTATTCCAGAGAGGTACGATGCTTGCAGGTGTATTGCATGCTCTACACAAAAGTCCCACAGCCTGAGGGCTTCCTGACACAAAGGAGGAGCATGCACCCCCCAGTTTGTTGATATGGAGCAGGGATTGGCGACCTTTGGCACGCGACCCATCAGGGTAAGCCCCTGGCAAGCCGGGATGGTTTGTTTACCTGCAGCATCCACAGGTTCGGCCGATCGCGGCTCCCACTAGCTGTGGTTCGCCGTTCCAGGCCAATGGGGGCCACGGGAAGAGGTGGCCCAGCCCACGCCGTGGTGTTGTCTGTCATAACTGATACACATCTCCCTGTCAAGTGGGCTCAGAAATTCTGTCATGGTAGGTGTACCACTCTTAGCTCTCTGATGTGGAAAGTGAGTTCCCTCTGAGACCATACGCTGTGTGTCCTGAGGTCTCCCAGATGTGCTCCCCAGCCCAAGGTTGATGCATCTGTCACTAGAGAGGGATGGCTGAGGACTGGTGAAGGTGAACCTC